>NC_089576.1:0-1200000 GCF_040115645.1 Euwallacea fornicatus
TTAACCTGAACTAACCTGAACTAACCTGAACTAACCTGAACTAACCTGAACTAACCTGAACTAACCTGAACTAACCTGAACTAACCTGAACTAACCTGAACTAACCTGAACTAACCTGAACTAACCTGAACTAACCTGAACTAACCTGAACTAACCTGAACTAACCTGAACTAACCTGAACTAACCTGAACTAACCTGAACTAACCTGAACTAACCTGAACTAACCTGAACTAACCTGAACTAACCTGAACTAACCTGAACTAACCTGAACTAACCTGAACTAACCTGAACTAACCTGAACTAACCTGAACTAACCTGAACTAACCTGAACTAACCTGAACTAACCTGAACTAACCTGAACTAACCTGAACTAACCTGAACTAACCTGAACTAACCTGAACTAACCTGAACTAACCTGAACTAACCTGAACTAACCTGAACTAACCTGAACTAACCTGAACTAACCTGAACTAACCTGAACTAACCTGAACTAACCTGAACTAACCTGAACTAACCTGAACTAACCTGAACTAACCTGAACTAACCTGAACTAACCTGAACTAACCTGAACTAACCTGAACTAACCTGAACTAACCTGAACTAACCTGAACTAACCTGAACTAACCTGAACTAACCTGAACTAACCTGAACTAACCTGAACTAACCTGAACTAACCTGAACTAACCTGAACTAACCTGAACTAACCTGAACTAACCTGAACTAACCTGAACTAACCTGAACTAACCTGAACTAACCTGAACTAACCTGAACTAACCTGAACTAACCTGAACTAACCTGAACTAACCTGAACTAACCTGAACTAACCTGAACTAACCTGAACTAACCTGAACTAACCTGAACTAACCTGAACTAACCTGAACTAACCTGAACTAACCTGAACTAACCTGAACTAACCTGAACTAACCTGAACTAACCTGAACTAACCTGAACTAACCTGAACTAACCTGAACTAACCTGAACTAACCTGAACTAACCTGAACTAACCTGAACTAACCTGAACTAACCTGAACTAACCTGAACTAACCTGAACTAACCTGAACTAACCTGAACTAACCTGAACTAACCTGAACTAACCTGAACTAACCTGAACTAACCTGAACTAACCTGAACTAACCTGAACTAACCTGAACTAACCTGAACTAACCTGAACTAACCTGAACTAACCTGAACTAACCTGAACTAACCTGAACTAACCTGAACTAACCTGAACTAACCTGAACTAACCTGAACTAACCTGAACTAACCTGAACTAACCTGAACTAACCTGAACTAACCTGAACTAACCTGAACTAACCTGAACTAACCTGAACTAACCTGAACTAACCTGAACTAACCTGAACTAACCTGAACTAACCTGAACTAACCTGAACTAACCTGAACTAACCTGAACTAACCTGAACTAACCTGAACTAACCTGAACTAACCTGAACTAACCTGAACTAACCTGAACTAACCTGAACTAACCTGAACTAACCTGAACTAACCTGAACTAACCTGAACTAACCTGAACTAACCTGAACTAACCTGAACTAACCTGAACTAACCTGAACTAACCTGAACTAACCTGAACTAACCTGAACTAACCTGAACTAACCTGAACTAACCTGAACTAACCTGAACTAACCTGAACTAACCTGAACTAACCTGAACTAACCTGAACTAACCTGAACTAACCTGAACTAACCTGAACTAACCTGAACTAACCTGAACTAACCTGAACTAACCTGAACTAACCTGAACTAACCTGAACTAACCTGAACTAACCTGAACTAACCTGAACTAACCTGAACTAACCTGAACTAACCTGAACTAACCTGAACTAACCTGAACTAACCTGAACTAACCTGAACTAACCTGAACTAACCTGAACTAACCTGAACTAACCTGAACTAACCTGAACTAACCTGAACTAACCTGAACTAACCTGAACTAACCTGAACTAACCTGAACTAACCTGAACTAACCTGAACTAACCTGAACTAACCTGAACTAACCTGAACTAACCTGAACTAACCTGAACTAACCTGAACTAACCTGAACTAACCTGAACTAACCTGAACTAACCTGAACTAACCTGAACTAACCTGAACTAACCTGAACTAACCTGAACTAACCTGAACTAACCTGAACTAACCTGAACTAACCTGAACTAACCTGAACTAACCTGAACTAACCTGAACTAACCTGAACTAACCTGAACTAACCTGAACTAACCTGAACTAACCTGAACTAACCTGAACTAACCTGAACTAACCTGAACTAACCTGAACTAACCTGAACTAACCTGAACTAACCTGAACTAACCTGAACTAACCTGAACTAACCTGAACTAACCTGAACTAACCTGAACTAACCTGAACTAACCTGAACTAACCTGAACTAACCTGAACTAACCTGAACTAACCTGAACTAACCTGAACTAACCTGAACTAACCTGAACTAACCTGAACTAACCTGAACTAACCTGAACTAACCTGAACTAACCTGAACTAACCTGAACTAACCTGAACTAACCTGAACTAACCTGAACTAACCTGAACTAACCTGAACTAACCTGAACTAACCTGAACTAACCTGAACTAACCTGAACTAACCTGAACTAACCTGAACTAACCTGAACTAACCTGAACTAACCTGAACTAACCTGAACTAACCTGAACTAACCTGAACTAACCTGAACTAACCTGAACTAACCTGAACTAACCTGAACTAACCTGAACTAACCTGAACTAACCTGAACTAACCTGAACTAACCTGAACTAACCTGAACTAACCTGAACTAACCTGAACTAACCTGAACTAACCTGAACTAACCTGAACTAACCTGAACTAACCTGAACTAACCTGAACTAACCTGAACTAACCTGAACTAACCTGAACTAACCTGAACTAACCTGAACTAACCTGAACTAACCTGAACTAACCTGAACTAACCTGAACTAACCTGAACTAACCTGAACTAACCTGAACTAACCTGAACTAACCTGAACTAACCTGAACTAACCTGAACTAACCTGAACTAACCTGAACTAACCTGAACTAACCTGAACTAACCTGAACTAACCTGAACTAACCTGAACTAACCTGAACTAACCTGAACTAACCTGAACTAACCTGAACTAACCTGAACTAACCTGAACTAACCTGAACTAACCTGAACTAACCTGAACTAACCTGAACTAACCTGAACTAACCTGAACTAACCTGAACTAACCTGAACTAACCTGAACTAACCTGAACTAACCTGAACTAACCTGAACTAACCTGAACTAACCTGAACTAACCTGAACTAACCTGAACTAACCTGAACTAACCTGAACTAACCTGAACTAACCTGAACTAACCTGAACTAACCTGAACTAACCTGAACTAACCTGAACTAACCTGAACTAACCTGAACTAACCTGAACTAACCTGAACTAACCTGAACTAACCTGAACTAACCTGAACTAACCTGAACTAACCTGAACTAACCTGAACTAACCTGAACTAACCTGAACTAACCTGAACTAACCTGAACTAACCTGAACTAACCTGAACTAACCTGAACTAACCTGAACTAACCTGAACTAACCTGAACTAACCTGAACTAACCTGAACTAACCTGAACTAACCTGAACTAACCTGAACTAACCTGAACTAACCTGAACTAACCTGAACTAACCTGAACTAACCTGAACTAACCTGAACTAACCTGAACTAACCTGAACTAACCTGAACTAACCTGAACTAACCTGAACTAACCTGAACTAACCTGAACTAACCTGAACTAACCTGAACTAACCTGAACTAACCTGAACTAACCTGAACTAACCTGAACTAACCTGAACTAACCTGAACTAACCTGAACTAACCTGAACTAACCTGAACTAACCTGAACTAACCTGAACTAACCTGAACTAACCTGAACTAACCTGAACTAACCTGAACTAACCTGAACTAACCTGAACTAACCTGAACTAACCTGAACTAACCTGAACTAACCTGAACTAACCTGAACTAACCTGAACTAACCTGAACTAACCTGAACTAACCTGAACTAACCTGAACTAACCTGAACTAACCTGAACTAACCTGAACTAACCTGAACTAACCTGAACTAACCTGAACTAACCTGAACTAACCTGAACTAACCTGAACTAACCTGAACTAACCTGAACTAACCTGAACTAACCTGAACTAACCTGAACTAACCTGAACTAACCTGAACTAACCTGAACTAACCTGAACTAACCTGAACTAACCTGAACTAACCTGAACTAACCTGAACTAACCTGAACTAACCTGAACTAACCTGAACTAACCTGAACTAACCTGAACTAACCTGAACTAACCTGAACTAACCTGAACTAACCTGAACTAACCTGAACTAACCTGAACTAACCTGAACTAACCTGAACTAACCTGAACTAACCTGAACTAACCTGAACTAACCTGAACTAACCTGAACTAACCTGAACTAACCTGAACTAACCTGAACTAACCTGAACTAACCTGAACTAACCTGAACTAACCTGAACTAACCTGAACTAACCTGAACTAACCTGAACTAACCTGAACTAACCTGAACTAACCTGAACTAACCTGAACTAACCTGAACTAACCTGAACTAACCTGAACTAACCTGAACTAACCTGAACTAACCTGAACTAACCTGAACTAACCTGAACTAACCTGAACTAACCTGAACTAACCTGAACTAACCTGAACTAACCTGAACTAACCTGAACTAACCTGAACTAACCTGAACTAACCTGAACTAACCTGAACTAACCTGAACTAACCTGAACTAACCTGAACTAACCTGAACTAACCTGAACTAACCTGAACTAACCTGAACTAACCTGAACTAACCTGAACTAACCTGAACTAACCTGAACTAACCTGAACTAACCTGAACTAACCTGAACTAACCTGAACTAACCTGAACTAACCTGAACTAACCTGAACTAACCTGAACTAACCTGAACTAACCTGAACTAACCTGAACTAACCTGAACTAACCTGAACTAACCTGAACTAACCTGAACTAACCTGAACTAACCTGAACTAACCTGAACTAACCTGAACTAACCTGAACTAACCTGAACTAACCTGAACTAACCTGAACTAACCTGAACTAACCTGAACTAACCTGAACTAACCTGAACTAACCTGAACTAACCTGAACTAACCTGAACTAACCTGAACTAACCTGAACTAACCTGAACTAACCTGAACTAACCTGAACTAACCTGAACTAACCTGAACTAACCTGAACTAACCTGAACTAACCTGAACTAACCTGAACTAACCTGAACTAACCTGAACTAACCTGAACTAGTATATTTGTAAATTATTCTATCAGTTAGAACAATTCAAATTATTTTTATATTTTTGGCGTGGATTCGTTTTTATATTTCATTTTTCTGAACTAGCCTGAGCTTTTTTTTTTTGAACTAACCCGGGTTGTTGTTTTGTGTTTTCTGAACTAACCTGACTTACTTTCTTGTTTGTTTTCTTACCAACCCGGGTTCTTAATACTAAGTAAAACAACTGGAGGCATTTTCATTGTTTCTTATTTCACACACACAATTCCACAAACAAACAACAAATATAACAATAAATAAACAAATAACAATTAAAAAAACCTTATAATAATAAAAAGAATAAATAAAAGAAACGAAATATAACGAAAAAGAACAATAAAGATAAAATTACAAAAATATATAAAAATAAAGAAGAATAAAGATAATGATAACGAAAGAATAACAAAAAATTAAAGAAAGAATGTTAAAAAAATATAAATAAAGAAAAAATAAATAAATAAAAGTAATATGAATTAAAAAACAATTAAGCAAACAAAAAAATGATAAAAGAAAAAGAATTAAAAAAAATACAGAAAAGAAAAAAATTAAAGAAAAAGAATAAGAATTAAAACGAAAGAATAAAAATTAAGAAATGAAATAATCAATTACAAACATAAAAGAAAGAAAATGAATTAAAAAATTGAATAATGAAAAAATTAAGGAACGAAAGTTAGAAATCTAAATAAAGAAAAAAAAATTAAATGAATAAAAACACTGATAATAAAAATAAAGAAAAGAGAAAGAATAAAAATTAAGAAACGAAAATGAACAATGAAAAAAAGAAAATAAAAACGAAAGAAAATAACAATTAAAAAACGAATGAGAATAACAAATATAAAAATTAAGAAAGGAACATGAATAATAAGAAAACGAAAGAAAAAAAATGAACAATTAAAACGGTAAAGAAAAGAAGATTATAAAAACGAAAGAACAAAATAACAATTAAAAATAGAATGAGAATAACAAATAAAGAAAAGAAAAGAAAGGAACATGAATAATAAGAAACGAAAGAAATAAAAATGAACAATTAAGAAATGAAAAAAGAATGAGAATAAAAATCAAAAGACAAAAAAAAAGAATAAAATAAAAATTAAGAAAAGAAAATGAACAATGAAAGAAGTAAAGAAAAAAAGATAACTGAAACGAAAATATAAAAATTAAACATGATAAAAAAGAAAAGAAAATTAATAATAAAAAAATTGAAGCTAAAAGAAAGAAAACAAAAATATTTAAAATAAAAAGAAATGATAAATATAGAAAAAGAATAAAATATTAAAATTAGCAATAGGAAAAATTAAGAAAACAATAAGTAGCAACAAATAAAAAATTGATCAAGAGACAATAAATTTAAAATAAAATGATAATAAAACTCAAAGAGAAAAAATTAAGAAAAAAATAAGAATTGAAAAATAAAAAATGATATTAATAAAAGAGGAAAAAAATTTTAAAAAACCGTTCTGTTAGAGGAGCCATCTTAAACTGATATATTTTCTGAGGTAACTTGTACAGTAACTTGTGAATCTAAATTATTATGACGATGAAGAAATTCAAACAAATATAAATAAACGACCGGGTGAATTGTTAGAGAGCCGAACGATCGAAAAAATTAGAAAAGAAAAAGTTACTAGGAAAACCTGTACTTTAGCTCCCATTTTTTCATTTCCCGAACCTTCACGAATAATGACTAACCCGAAAAATGCTTAATCTAAACTTAAATACAGGGTCGTTCACGCCATATCAGATACTCTGTGGAATGTATTGTAATCGACTTGAACGTTAGAGAGATTAAAGTATTGAAGTTATGTTTTTACAAAATACTATGATGAGTTTTGAAATTACTGAAAAACTTATTGTCAAATGGCGTGAACGATCTTGTACCTAGGATATTTCTTCTCTGTAGGTGACGTGAATTGGCTGTGAGAAAATCTTCTTTCTGTTCTTGTTGAATCCTCCTTATCCACTGCAGAGTCTCGAAGTTATGTTGCTGTTGTTTTTTGTCTTTGTGCTGCTCCTATCGTCGTATCCTCCTCCTCCTCCTCCTCCTCTTTTTATATCCTTCGGTTAACCTAAAAAGGCTTGTAACATTTGAGCAGTCAAAAAAAAATTGATGTATCAAAGGAATTATTTATTGTTAAAAGGACGAGTGCCTATTTTTTTAAATGAATAATTTAGTTTTTAATGTAATGTAATACACACTTTGAATTTATTATTTTTTCTGACTGCATTCTAACAACAATTGACGAGGCCCTTCCTAAATTCATTCCCTGTATTATGTTGGAAATAAGCACTCGATATTCGAATACAAATCGACTTTAACTTTCTGTGCTTACCTTAGATTTTTTCTTCTCCACCGTGTTTCTGTTCCTTTTTACTTTGCTTACAAATTTACTTTAGTCGATAAAGAAAACTTCGATATGTCCCTGGCCCTCCTTGATCTGGTCATAGAGAACCCGTGTAAAAAATATGTTATATGTAACATGTTTGCTAAAGGGAGCAAATAATGCCCTCTTACCTCTTTGCTAGTAACTGAGACTCTTTCGAGTCAAAGTTCTGGTCGAGCTAAACCTACCTACCTACTGAAAATCTATCAAAGTGTGTCTTTTGTAAATGCTAGATGTGTGAATCGATTGATGAGGAGCGAATTTAGGCAAATGTGGAAATTTTTGTCCAAAATTTCCCTGTACCACTTGCTTACTTGCTCGTTAAGGTTCTTCGAGAACCTTAAACTTGAAGTTGGTGGTGCAATCTTCTTTCTAGGTCCCCAGGATTTGAGGTGCTACGTCTTGTGAACCCTACGTTTTACCTATTTTAGCGAGTCGCCCCCTACCTTTTGTAGGTGACACCCTCACTACCTGCAGCCTCGATAACCATATCGAGCCACTTCCCATTGGTGTGCCTCCTTGCTGCTGCCAAGTTTTCCTCTTCTTTGCCCTGTTGAAGTTTTATTTCGGGTTCTTACCTTGTGTACCTCGACGTCCCTCGACGTCCATTTTGAGCCCCCTTGTGTGAACGAACGATTCGAGGAGGATTTCGTGGACGACACGACGTACCTATATATTTTCACTTTCACTCTAAACGTTTGAATCTGGATCTGAATCTTTCCTCTTGAAACTAGTGGATTGATTCGAGAACAAAGAAATAAGGAATGATGGATTATTCCTTTGTTCTGTTGTGAGGATTCCCCGTTAACTTTCCGACTTGTGACCGTCAGCTCCCTCTGAGATTGCCCTCCGGTACTGCTCGTGTGCTCGTAGTCGCTTTTTTACGATTCGATACGATTGGATTGGGTGGTTCTACCGGTAAATCCCGGATGAAGGCAAAAGGAAGGGTCCGTTCTGTCCCGTACCTACTTTGGTGGCAGAAAAGGCAAAGACAGAAAAGTAGAAAAGTGGACTTACTCAGATGTAATCCTCCGAGAAAAGGCACTGATTCACTATTTCACTATTCACTCACTATTGTTCTGGCCACATTAAGTCGGTCCTCGCACTTGGTAACTTCAGCTTCAGAGATCCATCCCTGGAAAAGAAAGAAGGAAATGAGACAGATACCAATTCAAATCAGTTAGAATAATTCAAAATATTTTTAATTTTTTGACATGGATTCGTTTCTATTTTCAGTTTTTCTGAACTAACCTGAGCTTTTTTTTTTTAAACTAACCCGGGTTGTTTTTTTGTATTTTCTGAACTAACCTGACTTACTTTCTAGTTTTTTTCTTGCCAACCCGGGTTCTGTCGTGCTTAATACTAAATAAAACAACTGGAGGTATGTTCATTATTTCTTCTTATTTCAATCACACAATTCCACAAACAACAAAAAAATAGCAATAATTAAACAAATAACAATTAAAATACTTATAATAAAAAAGAATAAATAAAAGAAAAGAAATATAACAAAAAAGAATAAAGATAAAATTAAATAAATATACAAAAAATAATAATAAAGAAAAAAAAAAAAATGATAATGATTACGAAAGAATAAAAGAAAATTAAAGAAAGAATGTTAAAAATATAAATAAAGAAATTAAAATGAATAAAAGTAATATGAATTAAAAAAACAATTAAACAAAAAAATAATAATAATAATAATAATAAAATAAGAAAGAATAAGAATTAAGAAATGAAATAATCAATTAAAAACATAAAAGAAAAAAAATGATTTAAAAAAAAATTGAATAATAAAAAAAATTAAGGAACGAAAGTTAGAAATCTAAATAAAGAAAAAATTAAATGAATAAAAACACTGATAATAAAAATAAAGAAAATAAGAGAAAGAATAAACATTAAGAAACGAAAATGAACAATGAAAAAAAGTAAAGAGAAACGAAAGAAAAACATAAAAATTTAAAAATGAAAAATTAAGAAAGCAACATGAATAATAAAAACAAAGGAAAAAAATAAAAATTAAGAAAATGAACAATTAAAAAGGTAAAGAAAAAGATTATAAAAACGAAAGAACAAAATAACAATTAAAAAATGAAAATAGAATGAGAATAACAAATAAAACAATTAAGAAAGGACCATGAATAATAAGAAAACGAAAGAAAAAAGAATGAGAATAAAAAAACAAAAGAAAATTAAAAGAATAAAAATTAAGAAAAGCAAATGAACAATTAAAAAAGTAAAGAAAAAAAGATAATAAAAGCGAAAGAACAAAATAAAAATTAAGAAAGGAACATGAATAATAAGAAAACGAAATAAAAAAAAATAAAGAATAACATAAAAATTAAGAAAATTAAATGAGCAATCAAAAAAGTAAAGAACAAATGATAATAGAAACGAAATTATAAAAATTAAACATGATAAAAAAGAAAGAGAATAAAAAATAAAGTAAAGAATATTAATAATAAAAACATTGAAGAAAAAAGAAAGAAAACAAAATTAAAAAAAAACAAATGAATATTAAAAACCAAAGAGAAAAAAATAAAAATATTTAAAATAAAAGGAAATGATAGATAAAGAAAAAGAATAAAATATAAAAATTAGAAAGAGGAAAAATTAAGAAAACAATAAGTGGCAACAAATAAAAAATGATCAAGAGAAAAACATAAATTTAAAAAAAATGATAAAAAAACGAATCAAAACTAAAAAAAGTTAAAAATAAAGAAAAAAATAAGAATTGAAAAATAAAAAATGATATTAATAAAAGAGGAGAAAAAATTTTAAAAAACCGTTCTGTTAGAGGAGCCATCTTAAACTGATATATTTTCTGAGGTAACTTGTACAGTAACTTGGGAATCTAAATTATTATGACGATGAAGAAATTCAAACAAATATAAATAAACGACCGAGTGAATTGTTAGAGCCAAACGATTAAAAAAAATTAGAAAAGAAAAAGTTACGAGGAAAACGTGTACTTTAGCTCCCATTTTTTCATTTCCCGAACCTTCACGAATAATGACTAACCCGAAAAATGCTTAATCTAAACTTAAATACAGGGTCGTTCACGCCATATCAGATACTCTGTGGAATGTATTGTAATCGACTTGAACGTTAGAGATTAATGTATTAAAGTTACGTTTCTACAAAATGTTATGTTTTGTTATTCGAAATTGAATCGATTCTTCGATTTCCAAATGAAATGAGTTTTGAAATTACTGAAAACTTATTGTCAAATGGCGTGAACGATCTTGTACCTAGGATATTTCTTCTCTGTACGTGACGTGAATTGGCTGTGAGAAAATCTTTCTGTTCTTGTTGAATCCTTCTTATCCACTGCAGAGTCTCGAAGCTATGTAACTATGTTGCTATGTTGCTACGGTGCTGTTGTTTTTTGTCTTTGTGCTGCTCCTATCGTCGTATCCTCCTCTTTTTATATCCTTCGGTTAACCTAAAAAGGCTTGTAACATTTGTGCTGTTACGGAAAAAAAAAGAATTGGTGATGTATCGAAGGAATTATTTATTGTTAAAAAGGACGAGTGCCTATTTTTTTAAATGAAAAATTTAGTTTTTAATGTAATGTAATACACACTTTGAATTTATTATTTTTCTGACTGCATTCTAACAACAATAATTGATCGAGGACCTGGGTCCAGTGACGAGGCCCTTCCTAAATTAATTCCCTGTACCGTGTTGAAAATAAGCACTCGATATTCGAATACAAATCGACTTTAACTTTCTGTGCTTACCTTAGATTTTTTCTTCTCCACCGTGTTCCTGCTCCTTTTTACTTTGCTTACAAATTTACTTTAGTCGATAATGAAAACTTCGATATGTTCCTGGCCCCCCTTGATCTTGTCATAGAGAACCCATGTAAAAAACATGTTACATGTAACATGTTTGCTAAAGGGAGCAAATAATGCCCTCTTACCTCTTTGCTAGTAACTGAGACTCTTTCAAGTCAAAGTTCTGATCGAGCAAAACCTACCTACCTACTGAAAATGTGTTAAAGTGTGTCTTTTGTAAAAGCTAGATGTGTGAATCGATTAATAAGGAGCAATTGTGGAAATTTTTGTCCAAAATTTCCCTATACCACTTGCTTGCTCGTTAAGGTTCTTCGAGAACCTTAAACTTGAAGTTGGTGGTGCAATCTTCTTTCTAGGTCCCCACGATTTGAGGTGCTGCGCCCTGTGAACCCTACGTTTTACCTATTTTAGCGAGTCGCCCCCTACCTTTTGTAGGTGACACCCTCTCTACCTGCAGCCTCGATAACCATATCGAGCCACTTCCCACTGGTGTGCCTCCTTGCTGCTGCCAAGTTTTCCTCTTCTTTGCCCTGTTGAAGTTTTATTTCGAGTTCTTACCTGGTATACCTCCACGCCCTTTTGTCGATCCTCCGTCTCGACGTCCATTTTGAGCCCCCTTGTGTGAACGAACGATTCGAGGAGGATTTCGTGGACGACACGACGTACCTATATATTTTCACTTTCACTCTAAACGTTTGAATCTGGATCTGAATCTTTCCTCTTGAAACTAGTGGATTGATTCGAGAACAAAGAAATAAGGAATGATGGATTATTCCTTTGTTCTGTTGTGAGGATTCCCCGTTAACTTTCCGACTTGTGACCGTCAGCTCCCTCTGAGATTGCCCTCCGGTACTGCTCGTGTGCTCGTAGTCGCTTTTTTACGATTCGATACGATTGGATTGGGTGGTTCTACCGGTAAATCCCGGATGAAGGCAAAAGGAAGGGTCCGTTCTGTCCCGTACCTACTTTGGTGGCAGAAAAGGCAAAGACAGAAAAGTAGAAAAGTGGACTTACTCAGATGTAATCCTCCGAGAAAAGGCACTGATTCACTATTTCACTATTCACTCACTATTGTTCTGGCCACATTAAGTCGGTCCTCGCACTTGGCAGCTTCATCTTCAGCTTCGGAGATCCATCCCTGGAAAAGAAAGAAGGAAATGAGACAGATACCAATTCAAATCAGTTAGAATAATTCAAAATATTTTATATTTTTGACATGGATTCGTTTCTACATGGATTCGTTTCTATTTTTCCATTTTTTGAACTAACCTGAGCTTTTTTTTTTTTTTGAACTAACCCGGGTTGTTTATTTTGTATTTTCTGTACTAACCTGACTTGTTTTCTTTTTGTTTTCTTACCAACCCGGGTTCTTAATACTAAATAAAACAACTGTAGATATTTTCATTGTTTCTTCTTATTTCAAATATACAATTCCACAAAACAACAAAAACAATAAAGAAAAAACAAACAATACAAATGAATAAAAACAATACAAAAGAAAAAACATACATATATAAACAATAAAACAAATAAACAAAGATGAAAATAAAAATAAAGAAAATAAGAATTTAAAAAAAAAATGAATAAAATAGATGAAGAAAAGAATAAATATTAAAAATGAAAAAAGAATGAGAATAACAAATAAAAATATTAAGAATGGAACATGAATAATAAGAAAACGAAAGAACAAAACAACAATTAAAAATGAAAAAAGAATGAGAATAAAAAACAAAAGAAAATAAAAATAATAAAATAAAAATTAAGAAAAGAAAATGAACAATCAAAAAAGTAAAGAACAAATGATAATAGAAACGAAGATATAAAAATTAAACATGATAAAAAAGAAAGAGAATAAAAAATAAAGTAAAGAAAATTAATAATAAAAAAATTGAAGAAAAAAGAAAGAAAACCAAAGAGAAAAAATTAAGAAAAAAAAAATAAAAATATTTAAAATAAAAAGAAATGATAAATAAAGAATAAGAATAAAATATAAAAATTAGAAAGAGGAAAAATTAAGAAAACAATAAATTTAAAAAAAATGATAATAAAACTGAAAGAGAAAAAAAAATTAAAAATAAAGAAAATGAGAATTTAAAAAAAATGATAAAAGAAAGAATTGAAAATTAAGAAAAGAAAATGAATAATAATAAAAAAATTAATAAATAATTATGTAATACAGATTATACAAATCAAATAAAAAATATATACATTAAAATATTCATAGAAACTATCTAATAAAAGAATATAAATTTGTTACGCAACAGAGCCAGATACGAAAAAATGTCAAGAGACGTTTTTTTTGTAGGGAATGAATTACTTATTTAAGAAAAAAATTGAAATTTGACTTTAGACAGGACCGTATTAGTAATTTATTGAATTTTATGATGGTAAAATCCTACAACTCCGAGACTAGTTGCTCGTGGGCCGTAATATTTTTACTGAATGTGGCACTATACAATGTGATGCTGTACACCAAATTTTGTTTAAATATCTCTAAAGGTTAGAGTGTTATAAAAAAGTAATCGAATATTTTTTTAATTTTCAACCCCCGGTATTTTTAAGACGAAGCATTTATGAGCCTATGTTGATATGAACTTTTCTTCTTAAAATAAGTTTGTCTATCGACTGTTAAAATCCTGCTACAAAAAAGTGGACCACCCTGTATATGTGTGTCGGAGATTTGTTAGTTCTTAAGTTTTTAATGTAAAATTTGAGTTAGCAATGAGGCTGAAGAGCAGAGCAGGTTGACAGGTTTATCGTGGAGATGAAGCAGTGTCGAACGAGGTCACTATTACCGACGCAATTAAGGATCTTGTGTGAAGTTTCGGCCCGTGGGAAAACCAGGACCATGACGAACAAGTACCGTTCCCTTGAGTCGAGAGGACCACGGGGAATGGGAATGGAAACTGTGGAGAAGGCAGTAATTAAAAAGAAGGGAAGTGAATTCGTTAGCCTTGCCTTACCGTCAATTTATTTAATGAAACAATCAAAATTATCGATGATGAAGAATATTCCTAATTCGTATCGATTGATGGTATGATAAAAAAATAAAAACGAGGCTCACGAATTCACTACTGCTCGACGGCTACCTTCCTTCTTTTTTTTGTTTTTTTAATTATTGTCTTCTTCGCGGTTCCCATTCCATTTCCAATGGCACCTGTTCGTCCTGGTTTTCACGAATGGCCCCCTTATTGCCAACTCAAATTTTACATTTCTAGACTTGAGGACTGATAAATCTCCGACGTGTATATATACATACGGGGTTATTCAGATTCGACGCTCGTCGTCGAGATCAAAATAACCGTGAAAGATACGAGGCGAGTTAAATGGGGGCGAAGTTATACGATTTGGAATATTCCGAAAGGAACGTTATAATTGCCACTTTTTATCTTGTAGAAAATACTTAAGTCGTGTTTGAAATTTCACGTTTAGATTTCCTGCAACCTGCAATTTGATGAAAATATTAAACAAAATGATTTTGCTAAGAGTGCTTTGAAAAACAAGAACGAGAATACTTTGTTGTGACGTTTCAAGTTAATAAATTTAAGAAAACGTTTATGTTTGATACGTCATTTCGTTAAAATTCAAAAAAGGTGGCGATTATAACGTGCTATTCGTTTTTAATTATTTTTTCGGATATCTTCGGAAGTAATGAGAATTTTCCTAATTTTGAAAGGGCATTTAGTTGAGCTCCGAATTGTACGACTTCGCCCCGATTTGACCCACCTCGTATCTCTTACGGTTACTGAGGTCTCAACGATGAGCGTCGAATCTGAATGATCCTGTGTGTAATACACTTACAAATCAAATTAAAAGAAATAAATTGAATGGTACGCCGTAATTCTAGATAAGTGCGATAAACAGAATCAAGAAATCGGAAAGATGTGCTTCCGACAAAAATTAAAAAAATATATATATCCAGGGTGAGTCGGGAGGATCGTGCCAAACTTCGAGAGCGCGTTAGACATGTAAAATAAATGTAACAAAAAAAATTCTAAAGTTATCCGATTTTCGTTTGTTCGCGAGTTATGGCGTAAATCGAATTTTCTAACTAGGATTCTATTTACCATAAACGTACTTTTGGTATTGGTGATATTGATGTATTAGTTGGCTTTCGAGGTCTCCAGACCTCACGCCGCTACCCAACATTTACTATGATATCCAAACGTTAATTTATAATTTTTTACGCCGTAACTTGTAAACAAACGAAAATCGGATAACGTTTGAATTTTCTTTTACATTTATTTTTCACGTCTAACACGCTCTCGAAGTTTGGCACGATCCTCCTGACTCACCCTGTATGCGATACAAATTATACAAATCAAATTAAAAAATAAATATCAAATTTAAAACATTTTAAACGTAAAAAAAATAAAGAAAAGAATTATAACAATTGACGTACAAAGACAAAGGAATCGACATAACGCGGCATCCGAGATATATAAATCCCTTTGTAGACCGCTACTGGACTGTGGTAACGTAATTATGGCTAACGCAACTGACGAAACAAAAAAATACTTACAAAACTACAGAACGAATAACGTTAATGTTAATTACAAAAATTCGTCACCCGGATAATCTACTGTACCACCCTTCTGATGAAACGCTATGCGAAAAAATTAACGTGACGAAAATATCAAAACGACTACTAGTACGAATACAAAAAAAAAAAAAAAGTGAAAAGAAAGAGAAAAACTGAGGTGTCGTTGATGGACTGTGCATTCGCCAACAGACTAGAAACTCACGTTACCTCGCACCAAACACGACTATGATTGAACACTACCCAGACGTAGACTAGATGTTGGATGTTTGATGTGCCTTGTGTGCTTGCACTTTTGTGCTGTGCTGTGAATTTTGAGTATTGTTTGTTTTACTAGGGGTGTGATTGGTACTGGTAGTTTTGAGGTGATTATTGTGGATGGTGCTGTTTGCGAGGATACGATTGCTATCGTTATGAATAATAAAAAATTAAAGAAAAAAATGATAATAAAAACGAAAGAGAAATAAATTTAAAGAAAAGAAAAAGGAAAAAAAATTAAATAAAAATATTAAAGAAAAAAATGATAAAAACGAAAGAGAAAAAATTAATGAATAATATACTGGCAAGCATAAAATTCGGGTCACTAGTATTTTCGAAATTTTTGCCTTCCTAACTTCCAAAAAATTTATAAAGGATAGCCTTTATCGATTCTAAAGTTCCTTAACCTTGTTAAGGGTAAATGGTAAAAATGGTGACAAAAACACGATCCTGTACCCAAATAACCGATGTATTGTACAGGTGTCCATTACCCGAGCACTGTAGTAACATTTTGATATTGAAGGTATTTTATCAATCTCTTTTTTTTCATGGTAGAACCATGCAGAACTGTAAACATTTTCCCAATGATCCGTGATCCGAAATTTCGTGAAGCAATGCCGGTATGCCAGCGAAAAATATCACTTCTCTTTCGATACATTTACATTTGAAAATTTCGAAGTGACCCGAATTATATGCTCACCAGTGTATAAAAAATAAAGAAAAAATAAGAAGCAAAAAATAAAAAATGATAAAAAAAGAGAAAACAATTGAAAAATAAATAATAACCTGAACCTAGGAATATTCGTACGTTGCCTTTGTAAACGATGCCACGTACGCGACGAGTTATTCAAGTAGGTACCTATGTACGTTCCTCGTGTGACAAAAAATCATAAATATATTTTATTTACTCTATGAATGTTACTCTATATCGTTCATTTTCCAGAAACTATAACGGTAAAATTATCATTTCAATAATTTAATTGTGTCTTTTAGGGACTATCTGCAATGTGAACGACGTTGGTTTTTTTATTACTTCAGCTCAAATAAACTTTTGCCATATATTTTTTATTTTAATTTTGCTTCAAGTTCTGAGATATTTACTGTTAAAAGTTCATCTTTGACTTGCTGTATTAGTTTTATATTAGTCTTTTTCTCTTATTGTATTAAATCCGTTCTGTTAGACGAGCCGTCTTAAACTGACATATGTTCTAAGGTAACTTGTAAAGTAACTTGTGAATCTAAATTATTATGACGATGAAGAAATTCAAATAAATCAAGGACCGAATGAATTGTTAGAGAGCCGAACGATCGAAAAAATTAGAAAAGAAAAAGTTACGAGGAAAACGTGTGCTTTGGCTCCCATTTTTTACGTTTCCCGAACCTTGGCGAATGTTAGATGTTAGCCTAATCGAGCTATGCGTCACTGCAAAATTTCGTTAAAATATGCTAAGAAACGCCCGAGTTATTGTTGCAAAAATCACTTTTCGAATATCTCCGGTTAGCCGAGGTTCGCCAACTAATACCAGACGCTACACCGTGTATATGCGAAATACGTCTTGAGTGGGAGTTTTCGATTTGTGTCGCGATGTCGACTTCGAAAAGTTAAGAGAAATCTTTATGTGACGTTTCATATTTTTCCGAAATCTAAAAAACCACCAAAAATCCTACTAATCCTAAAATGCTGTGATTCTATTGTTATTGTTGTTGCTGTTATTATTATATAAATCTAAAGTTCTACATGGGACATATTCATTCCTGTTTTTTATTCTCTTCTAATTGTATTTGGTAAGTGTAAAATTTGTGTTGTTTTGTTTGGTGCCAAAACCCTATTTTTAAGTTAACAAAAAATTAAAGTGAGTTTGTGAAGTATTTCATTAAATTAAAATTTGAAAAACTAATTAAAAAGTTCAAACACTGTTTCGATAACCCGTTATGTTTGAGGTTTCGTAAAGAAAGTGATACGAGATTGCTGCTTGTCCACCATTTGTTTAACGTGAGTGTAACAAAAAGAAAAGACAAAAACACGACGTGACATAAAAATAGTCTCAACTTGTATTAGTTAAAATAGTTCGTATGTCGCGATAGATAAAGTTTAACGTCTTGTCTAAAAAGTATGGAACCGAATGATTGTTTTAGAGTCGTAAAGAAGTCGTTTTGAGTTGTTTTTGATATTTCGGATTTCTGATAAATTTAACCTGAAGATTCGTATTAAGAAAAGAAAAAGAAAACTCCTACTTAAGACTCGCCCCTTGTGTGAGGGTGTGAGGGAGGATTATTCACCCGATCCGTTCTTTAAAAGTTTGTTGCTAACTCGAATGATGATTACCCCGGAAAACGCTTAATCTAAACTTAAATACGAAATAAAATACAGGGTCGTTCACGCCATATCAGATACTCTACAAAACGTATTGTAATAGAAATACGAGAACTTCAAAAAATCTCAATTTAATTCGACTGCTAGCTAGTTAAATAACTTGAACGTTAGAGAGATTAATGTATTAAAGTTACGTTTTTACAAAATGTTATGTTTTGTTATTCGAAATTGAATCGATTCTTCGATTTCCAAATGAGACGAGTTTTGAAATTACTGAAAACTTATTGTCAAATGGCGTGAACGATCTTGTACCTAGGATATTTCTTCTCTGTAGGTGACGTGAATCGGCTGTGAGAAAATCTTCTTTCTGTTCTTGTTGAATCCTCCTTATCCACTGCAGAGTCTCGAAGCTATGTAACTATGTTGCTACGTTGCTGTTGTTTTTTGTCTTTGTGCTGCTGCTGCCGTCGTATTCTCCTCCTTCTCCTCCTCCTCATTTTTTTATATCCTTTGGTTAACCTAAAAAGGCTTGTATCAACATTTGTGCATTTACAAAAAAAATAATAATAATAAGTTGAAGTATTGGAATTATTTCTTAATGCAAACTGTAAATCTACAGGGTGTTTGGTGTTTGTTACTTCGATGCAAACGATGCAAATATTTAAAGGAATGAAGAAGAGAATAAAAATTATTTTTTGAATGGACGTTTTGGTAATAATGTAGGTGATCTTACCTCCAGAATAATAATAGGTGAAAGTTTAGGGGTTGAATCGTTCTTTGAGTAATTTTAAGTATTTTATTCTTCAATAGTTTTAGAAAATTTAAAAATTAATTCATTTTAAATAATCCAGTGGGAAACTGTAGCTGTAGGTTTTGATAAATTTCGTATAAAACATTTTCCTTACCTTTAGGAAATATACTGTAAATAAATATTAAAAGAAATATACATGTTGGGTGTAAGTTAAGTGAGGTCATTAATTTTAAGAGAAGGTTCCTTCTCATATTTTCTCATATTTTATGAAAAATCTTCATTTAAACCTGTCCCCTAATTTGCATTAGTTTTATTAATTGTACGGTTTAGCCCTGATTTTTTTAAAATTATAGAGCTGTATAAACTACACATTTTCATCGAAAATGGCCTGGTGGATGTAAAATTTTAACAAGTCATATTGGCGATTTATTAAAATTTTGCTCTTAGAAACTGTCACGGTAGACCTTGAATTTTACATTGACCGGGCCATTTTTTATGAAAATGTGCATTTTGTTGACCTCCATAATTTTTTAAAAATCCATGCTGAATCGTACCTTTGATAAACTTTTTACGGACTACCTCTGAAACAAATGAGTCAGTGTATGAATGTGTATATGTTTACCAAAACAATAATAATATACAAGTAAAAATTCTCTCTAAGTTGAACTTTCTACTGAAATATAGTAAACTATCTACTTGTTGTAAATAATGGTTTTTGTTAAAATAGCTGTGTAAGAAATGAAAGGAAAGATCCTACACTTGAAGTTAAAAAAATTATTCCTTTTATTTGTCTATATTTTACAGCTTCTTACGTTCCCTATAAAATTAAAAAAAAAACTAAACTAACCTTGAAGATGTTTTATTGTTAAAATGGATGAATGCCTACTTTTTCAATTAAAAAATTCAGTTATTAATGTAATACACACTTTGTATAACTGTTGTATTTTGAATTTTTTCTGACTGCATTCTAACAATAATTGATGAGGCCCTTTCTAAATTAGTTCCCTGTATAGAGACACTACTGCTGTATGATAGTAACCCTTTTTACTCGTACCTTGTTGGAAATAAGCACTCGATATTCAAATTAAAACCAAATTTCTGTGCTTACCTTGGATATTTTCTTCTCCGACAAGTTCTGCTCTCTGCTCCTTTTTACCTTGCTTACACCAAATGTACCTTACGAATTTACCAATTTACCAAATGCCATTTCTGCTGCTAAAAAAGGTTACTAAAAAATTATTAACAAATACCAACTCCCTGTTCCTCCTGAGAGTCCATGTCGATGAAACTTCGATGTTTCCCTGGCCCCCCTTAATCTGTTCAAAGTGAACCCGTGTATAAAACGTGTTCAGTGTTTGCTAAAGGGGGCAAACGATGACATCCTGCCTCTTTGTTGGTCACTCAGACTCTTTCGAGTCAAAGTTCTGGTCGAGCTAAATCTACCTACCTACTGAAAATGTATCAAAGTGTGTCTTTTGTAAATGCTAAATGTGTGAATTGATTAATAAGGAGTCAATTGATGCAAATGTGGAAATTTTTGTCCAAAATTTCCCTGTACCACTTGCTTCCTTGCTCGTTAAGGTTCTTCGAGAACCTTAAACTTGAAGTTGGTGGTGCCAATCTTCTTTCTAGGTCCCCACGATTTGAGGTGCTGCGCCCTGTGAACCCTACGTTTTACCTATTTTAGCGAGTCGCCCCCTACCGTGTGTAGGTGACACCCTCACTACCTGCAGCCTCGATAACCATATCGAGCCACTTCCCAATGGTGTGCCCCCTTGCTGCTGGTGCCCCTCTGCTGCTGCTGCTAACCTGAACCAAATTTTCTCTTCTCTGCTCTGTTAAAGTTTTATTTTGGGTTCTTACCTGATGTACCTTAACGCCCTTTTTCCGATCCTCCGTCTCGGCCCCCATTTTGCCCCCCATCCCATTTTGAACCCCCCGTTCTGTCGACGACGTTTTTGTCATCTTTATTCCCTCTAAACGTTTGAATCTGGATCGTTCCTCTTGAAATAAGTGGATTGATCCGTTTTTGATTCAAGAACAAGGAATTAATCCTTTGTTCGTTACGTTGTGAGGATAGAACGGGTGGTTCCCGACGATTGCGTCGAATTGAATTGCAACGAATTGCCGTCTGGGACCTTCCCTTTCGCTGACTTTCCGACTTGTGACGATCAGCACCAGCTCCCTCTGAGATGGCCCTTCGGTACCGTTCGATTCCTATCGTGGCCGCAGATGGAACCACCGGTAAAAAACCGTCTCCTCGCAAAATCCTAGAACTTAGACTAGTAAAGTTTTCGGTGGCTGTCGCCGTCTTTTCCCTCGGGATCTGGACCAGTTAACGACAGCGGCACTTGTTGCTGCACCTCTTCGGGGGGCGTCGTGAACGAAGGCCTCATCGGTGCTGGCCCCATTGATGATTCCTCCGTTTGCCCGTTCACCGGGGGGCGACTCCGGCTTGTGGTCGTTGTTGTTCTGCCGGATCTAACAATTGGGTTAAGACCCCCAAAGAGGGGTCGGTCGAGAGGCCGACTCCTCGTCAAGGTACCTGGAGGGTTTCTTCTCCACGTATCTTTGCGTTGCGTCCGTTTCTTTGCCGGGCCCTCTTTGGGCCCGGTGTCGTACAGTGTTGCCGGATTGTGCAAGAAATCAAAAAAATAAGGGAATTCTTCCAATGAATGCTTTTCTGAAAATTATTGGGTTTCCTCAATAATTTTCATCATTGTGATGTTGGGGGTCATATTTGCATTAACGAATCATGTAAATTAACCCTTCAACATCCCCTCATTACCCCCTTTGTACCATCTCTCTCATTCACCTTCTTTTGTTATAACTTTTACCTGTAATCGATTATTTTACATAACAAATTCCATTAAACCAGTACTGGATAAATGCTCCAGTTATTAACAAGGTAATTTTAGTTTTAACTACTTCAAAATCATATTCATTCGTATGTATCCCTGTGTAATGAGTTTGAAGCACTTATCGCTTTAAAAAATGGGAAACGAAATATATTGAGGAATCTGTTTTTTCTATCTTTCCCCAATGGCAAATTAGAACTTTCTAATACCAAAACCATCTCGTATAAATAAAAGTAAACGTTTGTTATAACGAATGAAGGTGAAAATTATTGCAATTTTCGGAGAGAGACAAAAATGGCAACGTCGCCGCCACAGCGGATACAAAGCGAGGTAACGACGATTCATAGGAAGAATTCCCCGAATGTTTAAGTGTTTGTTATTCACCTATGATGGATTTCTTTAAATGGCAATTTTTAAAGAAAACCATTGGATGAAATTCTGAAAATAATTATATGTATATTAATTAACACTGTTTCTTTATCTATGACTGTTATTTTTTATGCCACTATTTAAAATGTGCTGTTAAGTTACAATTTTCAATTATTAAACTACCAACAAAAGGTTGGTGGATTATTTCAAAGACACGTTGTGGTAGCCACATAAATGAGAACCGTGATAAAGATGTATCAACTAATTTACTATAATGGAAATTTAAACAAAAATTATTGTAATTTTGCTAAATTAAATATTGGTGATACAATGTGCCTTCGTTCATACAATGTATCTTGGTTATACAATGTATGAACTAATTTACTGTAAAGGAAATTTAAACAAAAGGTATTGTAATTTTGCTAAAATAAATATTCCCTTCCGATAAACATTTCTCACATTGTTAATAAAACAATATTCAAGACCAAATAAATCCCAAATATAAGAAAACCCTTGAAAGTATAGAAGTGGTTGCTTTCGAAAGAGCCAAAATTGACAAATGATTAGGGCTTAAACCACCGAAATGGCAGGCGCGCCCCATTCACACTTGAAACGCGAGAAAGTCCAATTTTACTTATTCTAAATTGCAATTGAAAATGATAGACCAAAGCTGACTGTACCTACCTTGGTGAAGGCTGTGGAGCCGTGGAAAAGCCCTACTTTCTCAAACATCCCAGAAATTGAAGATCCAACCGATGCTATATCTCGAAAACTCTGAAGAATAATGATAATTGCTAGCTCTAGTGGGTAGTAGAATCCTTTTCACTTCGTCGGGGTGGAATGGTTCAGTTTTAGTACTAAGAACAGAGGAATAGTTTTGGGTAAATTCAAATTGAAGGGAAACAGTCGATAAAAATAATGTAGTCCTCTATGAAAGGTCTTCTACTTTAGGACAACATCAGTGATAAGTTTTGATTGCGTTGGGAGGAAGGGAAATTTTATTATTAGTTCACAAATTTCGGGAATACGGGAGTCTACATTTTGTAAACGAGGAATCGTTGGAAGATCCTCTAGGAACGGGCTTCCTTTTTTTTCTTACCTCTTCTTTCTTCGTTCCGTAGATAGTCTTTTAATCCACAGGGATGTTACCTTTTCTTATTTATTGCTTCTCAATTTTAAATGAGATTATATTTCTATTTCAAATTTAAATTTTTAAGTTAATTCCCACTTTTCTGTTAATGAAAACACAAAACGAACTTTCGCGGTTCGATTGTTGACAAGGAATGTCTTAATTGTCATTCGATATGTTCTAATATGTTTAGTGGTGTAGTTCATAGGTTTTTTTTTCCAAATCAATCCTTCCGAATGCCTCTTTTTGGGGTGATGGGGGTGGTTCTGAAGGGGCGCAGGCCGTGTTAAATGCACCGCCTACGCCTATAGGTATGCAGGTGAAAATTCAAGTGGGAAAAAATCTGTAAGATTGCGCCCCTAGACGGCAGATGGCGCACGTAGAACTAGGAAGGGAACTGTAATTTGGTTTGAAAGAAACCTGTAAAAGATTCCGCCTCTAGGCGACAGATGGCGGGTGTGGAGACAGAAAGGAAACTGTAATTTGTACGGAGAAAAAATCGGAAGTCATAGATGGCGCCACACACGAAAAAAAATCAATAACTCTTAGATAAAGGAAAAATATCCGCTGTTCGTTTTAGAAATAAAACAAACTACCCAAAATAAAAATTTAATAAACTCTCAAAATAACCGATGATAAGAAATCGCTAGGAATTCAAATAGGAATGGATTTTTGTTTTCTTTCTCACCTTCTCCTAGTTAAAAGAGTTCTATTTGACGTTACAATTTTAATGCATGTTTAACATGGTTGCCAGGATTCTACGTCGAAGGAAGACAAGTTCATAATCAGCTGTTTCTATGTTTGGCATATTATTTATTATTTTTAGTCGTAATTTGGATTAAAAGTCGTATGCGTTCGCTTCAGACTTAACGAATTGAGTATTTCAATTTTGTTAACAAACGTATAAGACGCATATTTTCTTGCACGTTTTGTTCATTACTATAAACTCGAAGTCAAATATCTGCCGCCGCAATCATGAACATCCTCACCAAAAGCCGAAATCTGATGGTTACCGGACTAAGTATGAAACGATTAATTGCCTCGAAATCCTCAGATGAAATCAAGAAACTAGTCAGTCACGACAAAGTAGTCGTCTTTATGAAAGGTGTACCTGAACAACCCCAGTGTGGATTTAGCAATGCAGTAGTACAGATTCTAAGGATGCATGGGGTACCATATGAGTCTCACAATGTACTCACAGACGATTCTCTTAGGCAAGGTATTAAAGAATATTCAAATTGGCCTACAATTCCACAAGTGTTTATCAATGGAGAATTTGTGGGTGGATGTGATATTATGCTGCAGTTGCATCAATCAGGAGATCTTATTGAAGAATTGGAAAAAGTGGGTATTAAGAGTGCCTTGTTAGATAAATCAAAGGAGAATAAGACAGATAATGAAAAAAAATAGTGGAAAAAAGACTTATTTATAATTTTGTAAATATTAGAGTGAAGTTACCAATATTTTGTAGTTGCTCAATTGTCATTCACAAGATGATAGATAAAAATGTAAAGGCACATTACTTAATTGTCTATTATTTTACTATTTGGACACTGTTAGTATATGTCAAAAACAGGAGTACTGAATAAATAGATTTCACTGGTTTTTTAATTTATATGTTTGCCTAAAGACAGATGTTGCTGCAACAAATAGATTTAATGATTCGATACTTAATCCTTTCAAAACGACAATTAATATAAACCAAAGTCAACATTTCAATTTTTGATATTGGGAAAAGCCTCATTGAACCACAAACCTTTCCGTACATTAAGTAAAAGTGTCCCTTCTCAAAATACCTACTTATGTAAATGTCTGTGAGATAGTTGAGTACTTATAATTGTTTAAAACAAATCAACAAATTCGTTTTTTTGTTCACATTTATTAATGAGTAGGAATATAATTAACAATAATCAATTAAATAAAATTTAAGTTTTAAAAAAATGTCCAATTATCCAAGTTAGGTGAAAATAAATCACGTCATAAATTACAAACTAATAGCTTTCTATTTACAAAAGTTTTATACACTAGTTTGGCAGATTATTTATACTGGAGAAATGTACACTAACTAGATTTTTATAATTAAAAAAACTTTACACACCGTAACGTAAAATTAACTAGTTAGTAGAGTTGTATGTTAATTATACAGGTACTACAAAAGGGTAGGTATTGTTTTTACAAAATGTTGGAGGCGAAGCCGAACGTATTTAAAAAGAGCCTACTTCGAAACTTAATATATTAAACTATAGCGTAGAAACTTCATGCATATTTCCTTGTTTCAAGATAATTGTCCGTTTAGGAAATTGATTAATTATCCCTTAAAAACTGTTCTCCATAGTCGTGGAAATTGTATCCGCCCCACATATCATATACCTACCTACATGTACCAATCTCAGATTTGGCACAACATGGAAGTCCACCAGAGCAAAACGACTAAAGACATTTGTTGATTTGCTTTTGAGACTGTGGCACTTTTGGTTACATTGGAAGTAGATTTGAACTTGCTTATTTGACAGGATTGCACATTCCATATAAGAATGTCTGTTGCTTTAACTAGATCCGTTTGGAATTTATAGCCGTGGAAAGGGCAAAAATTGTCATATTTCAAATATGATTAATTTGAAACCAATTTGAATATGATATTTTTAATACGAAATACTGCTTAAATTTTGAATTTAATCTAAGTATTCAATAACAAAGAAGTTCTTGGCATCTACCTTCCGTATAACCGAGATATTACCCTCTTAAAAATATTTTAGACGAGTTGCCCTCTCCCTTTCACGTTTCCATCTTTTAAATCGTTAAATATTTCTCATTTATAATTCTTTCATAACCGATCACGCATTTCCTGGAGGACCATTATATATACCTCATATCATGATTAGTGTATGAACAAAATTTGCCTTTAGATAACTCATTATATTTTCACATCTCCACTAACTTCTCAATTGTACTAGGTATAATGAACATAGTTGCACAAAAATGTGTCTAAGCTTCCAGGAAAAAACTGTTTAAGTACATGCAATGACGGATAACATGGTCGAATTACATAAAATCCCTCTCGAGCTTTAAGGCCATCAAAAATATTACGACTTTAAAGAATGTAATCAATCGTAAAATGAATGGGGATTTTAAGGAATAGAAAAAACAACAAATGATTAAATTAAAACTTTGTTTAAGATAGAAGACGTTGTTGCTTCTTTTTCCTGCAATCCGGACAGAACCACTGACCTTTCGGAGGAACCATTATGCCCACACATTCGAAATGGAACCATTCAATTTCGCAATCATTAGAGTCACATCTGAAAAAGAAAGAACAAGAATTTTAAGAAATACGTGGGGTTCAAAAAACCTGGAAATAAATAAAATGTTTTGTCACCCCTTTCATATATAAAATTAGTCTTCATATTTTTGTCAAAAATGCAGGATCTTACCCGATCATTTCCGAAACTTCATCGTAAGGGCACCTACAATAACAATACAGCTGAGGCTGAGGTGGCCCTGCTGCGACTTGGGGCTGATAAGCTGGAAAATCGTCGACATCCGATTCATTGGAGTCAGACCCGCTGTCTTCATTCGTTGGAGGTGGGCGTGGACGTCGGGGTGTCGGTAAACGTATAGGAGGTATTGGCGGCTAAAGGAATTATAGCATGTACATATGTTTTAAGAATTCGTATCCATTTCTAAACTTAGCGAAGTTAAATTTTTATACGTAACTTGAATTTAACTTACTTTAATCTTTCTTTATTTTCAGTAAAGTTGCTATTTGTAAACCATTTCGTTCCGATTTGGTTGACATTTATGAGCACATTTGCGACGAATATCGCTATAATATTTTGTTTTTCTTTTTTTCTACAGGGTATGTCTATTATTTAATACTAACAAGTAAATACGGTTCTTCGTTGATTTTTCGCTCTTATAGCTTTTTAATGTTTATGTGAATGATCTAATGTGTATACTTATACTTACTCTTCGTCGACTCTTTTCTGAGTGGCGGCTTTTAGGTAGTTTCAAGGTTATTGGTTCAACAGTAGGGGTGCGAGGTGATGTTATCATCGGAGATGACTGAACTGATGTTTTAATGGTAATTGGCGGAACCAGCTTTGGAGAGGGCGGTGCGGGTATCGTCTAAATAATACATTTTTAATACAAGGCAATTCTTAAAACGAGGAATTTTTTTCACGAATTTTTCTATGAGTAATAATTTCTCCTTTAATGAGAAACTGGAACTAAATTTTTCAGGAGTGGCTATCAACACCTACAAAAATTCTTTACAATATTTCACGTGGTTTCTGAAAAGTTATCATTTTTTTTTGTTTTTAAACAAAACTTCAGTACTCGTTAGTTCTAAAAGTGACGAAGAGAAAAACTTTTCATTTTTTTTAAGCCTTATTTGGAGGATGTAAAGGATTTTCAAAATTTGTTAACACTACAAAATTCAACTACTTACTCTATTGACTTCCATTTTGCTCCGTTTCACTGCCTGAGGCTTATCCCCATCCTCGTCACTCGAGTATCCATAAAATTTGTTCGGTACTCTACGACGTTTGGAAGCTCGCACGCTTTTGTCCGACGCATTCGATTCTTGGCGAGTCAACGTTGAAGTATCCTGTAATTATATCATTAAGACCGTGATCTAGATTACTACGTATGGGTTAGTTTTCTAGATTATTGTCTTATTTGAATTTGAAGATATTATTGGTAATAGTTTGCAGTTTAAACAAAGCAAATAATGTATCAAATCAGACTCTTTGACATAGAGACATCAAAGAGCAAGGTTTGTTATTGCTGTTTAAAGAAATTCTTCGATATGGGCCCTGTATTTCAACATTATCGTGGGAAGTTTCGTGCAAATCAACATAATTGTGAGGAAAAGCTCTTCGCATATCCATAAGAGGAATCTAGCGGTCAAGTAGGACCGGAAAGAGAATGTTAGACAACAGGAGCACACTTGTTTCTACTTATTGGCGTATTCAAGCGTTTTTGTACAAAATATATAAGTGCACTCAATTAGAATCGTCTCAAGAAAGAGTTAAAACTTTGTAGATAAAACCTAGGAAAATTCAATTGATCATAACAAGCACACACAGGTTTTCATCTCCATTAACCTATTAAATAAGAGCGACGACAAGTGAGACGTAATGTATCACTTGATGGCTAACACTTAATTCCCCACTTCTAGGAGATTATACTAAGACACTAGATGTTGCTCGTGTGCGACCAGCTGCAAAAACTTACCGTAAATGTCGGCAGGGGCGGCGTCTGTAGGACCGTAACCGGCGAGTTTCTCATAAGTGAGAGAGTAATTGGTGCCACTGTTGGCGCCTGGCTTTCCATTTGATGGAATTGCTGGTAGTACGGCACAGTTGGCGGTGGGGCAGGCACTATAGACTCTGCATTTATTATCGCTGCAGAGTAAGTCCTCGCTTCAAGGGCGGCTTTTTTCTCGCTTCTTCGCTTCTTACGCTTTTTACTTTTTTTCTTCTTTTTGGGAACGCCTGAAAAAAATTTGGGCATCATATAGTTCTCGCGAAGCAATAAAATAAAAAGTAAAAAAAGTTGTAAATTAAAAGCTACATTATCCTTAAACTACGACTAACTTGGTTCTGCATCCATGGTTCCTTCAGGAGGTGTAGGAGGTCTACTGGTACTCTCGATAAACGAGCCGTTCGGCACCATGTTAGGTCCCATTTCGGCTAAAAGTTGAGCACGTTTTTCCTCTAAGATCTTCTTAGCAAATTTTTGTGGTTCCCTGTAACAAAAAAATTCTAAATCGAATCACGTAAGGGTAAAAGAATATACCGGGATTTTTTTTTATGATTCAGAATCAAATGTGGTAAATCATGTAATTTCCTTACCTGTCATAAAACTCCTCATCCGTTTCACTTTCAGTGGTCTCCAAGTCAGACTCCTTAATTGGCATTTCCGTCGCATCGGATTGGTTAATCATCGAGGTATCTTCCTTGGACTGTTCCGATGTTTCTCCCTTCTTATCCAATACCTTATTTCTCTCTTTTCGCTTCAGTCGCCGTTGCTGCTGCCTCTTCCTGCCCTCTTCAGTCGAACTGTCTGAATTAGAGCTGTTGGAACTAGAACTGGAACTTCCCGAACTGCTATCTGAACATGAACAACTGGAACCACATTCGCAGCTTGAATCGCTACCGCTACTTGACGAACTGCTAGAGTTTGCCCGTTTTCTTGGAGAGTTGAGTTTGGTAGTATCCGATACATAGTCAAGTGGAGGAGGCACTGCGGTTACAGGCTTAACAGTATTGTCTTCCTCACCTCCTTTCTGGAAGCAGTAGTCGTGATCTACGCTTTCGGCAGATTCCAGGGAAGGCTGTATAAATAGAGTGATTAGTTAATATAGTTGTGGAGTTCTGAATAATATAGATTTGAAGTTTGTGTCTTAGATTTTGAATAATATTAACCTTCTCATGAAATGTATTTGACATGTTCTAATTGTGATTGTTTCTAATTATTAGTGTATCTAAAGAATTATTCAAAGTTAGCCAAAGTTTTGATGTGTTTTACCATCGAATATTAAAACACAAAATTTTGGAACATACGATAATACTTCATGATTTCATCAACTAACCTTAACCTCAATTAAAGCATCCGGTGGTTGCAAAGCTGTTTCAGGGTTAGCGCTATAATCATGGTCCCTCAACGCCACCTCCAAGCTTATTCCTTCTTCGACTATGGGTATAGGAATATCTGGAACATATGTTTTATCCTCTCGTATATCTGGTTCTCCTGTAAGCATATGATCCATCTTTTCTTTGTTGGCTTGGTAAGTCTTGAAATTGTCCCAGATATCTTGCATCACCGACGAAGTATCTTCTGCAGGGGGCTGATCGTTACTTTCAGACTCCTGAGCAGTTTGTTCAGGAATAGAATCATCATTCAGCGCTAAAGCTTGTGATTGCTCTTCATCTGGTAATGTCTCTGCTATTGGAATATCCTTGGTAGTAACTAGGTTATTATCAATAGTTTCTACTTTTTCGTCAAGTTTCTCAGCGTCGCTCTCAGTATCACTGCTATCACTTTCCGAGAGGTTAAGTTCGGGTAAATCGTAAACGTCTACTTTTTGTTTCACAAGTTTTGAAGTTTCCTCGTTTTCAGCAATTTCCTCGGATTGCTTATTAGTATCATCTTTTTCGCCTTCCTCTTCTTGTAACTCACGCTCTACTTTAACCTCTTCTTCATGAACTTGGACGTCTTCGGGAGGGTCAGTGTGTCGCTTTAGATGTTTGAGCATCAGTTTTTTTGAAATAAAACTGTCTGTGCAATCTTCCCATGTACAGGGGTGTTTCTTTTCGTAGGTGTGCAACCTCTTGTGTACCTAAGGTAATAATAATTAGTGATCTAAGAAAGGAAAAAGTGATCTATTAATTAAATCCCCGTAGTAGCTATTCATAATGTCACATTAAAAATTATTTATAATTTAAGTCCGAAGGAAGCACTATTTAAAAAAATTCATAGTTCCAATTTGAAGAACACGATCATTACTTTTTAAAATTAAATTAATCTAAACTATATAGTTTACTGTCGAATTACAAGTTACTGAATCATTTTGTTTAGATTTTAAAATCATTAGCAATGATTTCACAGCTTTGGCCATTTTTCCTGCAATGCTGAAAAATGGCCAAAAAAAAAACTGTTTGTGATGAATGCCCTTGGAACTTAATAAAGTAATTATACCTACTTAATTACTTACTTTTAAAGATACTGCCCGCGAAAATGATAAATTGCATTCCTCGCAAAGAAATGAAGGTGGGGGGACGCAAAAGTGATATACATGAGGCCACTTTTTTTGGAGACATTTCTTGCAAAGGACGCTCTCAGTTCCATGCTTCCAAAACAAGTGTCTTGTAATATCCGGTTTATTTCTAGAGAAAGATAACCGTAAATTTAAAAAAACAACAGTTGACAATAATAAAGCAGAAACAAATGTGGTCCTAAAATATTCTACCTAATTACCACAGTGTACGTTACCCTTCATAAAAATTGATAAAAACGCTTTAATCAACAATTTCTAATTACTTTAGAATTGCTTATAAATCCTCCTCTGTTAAATTGCAATCTGTACTGGATCCAATCCATACGAATAAAAGAATAAACATGACTATTAAATTAATTTTATACGTAGCAGAGGAGAAATGAATATAAACCGAAGGGTAAAACTGTGTTTTCAAAGCGGTTGCTTGGTAAATACTGGACCAGTGACCAAACTCTTAAGCCAATATGCTTACCTATAGGCAATTCCACACCTATAACAAAAGTGATGTAACTTATGCTTCCATACATGGTTAGATAGTTTATTCTGATTATGACACATCTCTAGGCAAACATCACAGATATTGTGCTTCTTCCTCAAGTGCACCATTAGTCTGAAGGATGAAGGTAGATCGTCACTAACACACATACAGCATCGAAAAAGAAGATCACAGTCTAAAATGTACACCCCTGGGCACAGGTGACATATCAGTTCACTATAACTATAAAAGTTGCTTTTGCACATGATGCACAAAAGCAAGTTTTTGGAATGGAATTTGCGATTGTGAAGATACAGCTCCTTATGGACCATTGTACTGTAGTAACACTGAAAGCATTCAAAGACATGCGAAAAAGTGACAGCTTCCTGAGAGAATCCTGATTCTAAGTTGAAATATTCAGTCTCTAATTCATCCAAGGAGTCTTTGATTACAATATTAAAGCTTTCAGGTATAAGTTCCTCTTCTGTTATGCTTTTGTTTATGGCGGAGTATCGATGCTCAGTGATGGCATGGAGGCCTAGTTGTTTGCCATTTACTGCTATTCGGCGGGCATGGTTACAGTAAATACAAGTGGGAACAGTAGCTTGGAGACATTTTTGCAGTAAAATTCTGATGTCCATTTTATCCAAGGGCTGGTCTAGCTCAATTTCGACAACAGGGATTTCTGGACCAGCTACATTGTACTCAGGAATGACGGGTAACTTGTGTTCTTCATGTAAGATATTTTCCAGGTCTTCTTGACTATCTTCGACTTCTGAAAATAAATGTTTTCTGTAGAAAAAATTAGTAGAAAATCTACAAAAAGGAGTTAACCATTCACATGGAAATAGAAAAAAAAAAGATGTTAGGAATCTACTCATTGAATTAATCAGGCATGTTTATCTACAAAATAGATAAATACACATCATACTCTGCATATTCAAAAGCATAAATACATGCCACATAGCCTATAGAGGATAGAAGAAAAAGAGGAAACCTGTTGTAACTGTCTAATTCATTACCTTTATATATCATATTCTAAAACTTATATACAGGCTAGTCCTACTAAACTAGAAACTAATTATAAAAAAACACATCTTACCTGCATCAAGACCTGCATCATCTACTGGTTCATCATCTCCTGGATCACTTGCCATAGGTCCATTTTCATTTTCACTAGCAACATTATCTATATCCTGTAATGACATCTTATCACTGTCGTCACTATCTTCTGGATTGTCTGTATATATTCCAGGTTTAGGTAATTTTAGAGACAGTTTTGGCACTTTCCTCGTTTCAACAGGCTCCTCGACATATGTTGAAAAGTCCTCTGTTCTTCCAAAAGTATCCATAGACACATCCATAGTGTGATCCTGGTCCTGGCTGTCTTCACAGTTACCTGAAAAGCCTAGAGTATCATGTTCATGTGAATCTGCTTTGTTAGTTATTGAATTGCCATTTGCTTCAGTCTCTGTGGTATTTTGCATATTGGCACCATAGTCTTCACTTTTACTACTGCAGCTGTCACTATCTGAATTATTTGACAAATCCATCTCAGCTTCTTCTGGTTTTGCATTGTTATGGGCTACCTGTTCAGGTGTAGCTTTTACACTTTCAGCTAATCTTGAATTCTCAATGGGAGTTTTATTGAGACTTTTATCATCACAGACATAATCCTCACTTTCAGTTCTATGATTATCATGAGGAGATTTTGTTTGAGTAATATCATTAGACCCAGTTCCAAAATCTCCAGTAACATGACATTCTGGAGGAATAACTTGTTTAACTTGCTTTGGCTTGCTTTTTGCCACAGGTTTTGTGCACTTATGATAGAAAAAGTCATCTCTTTCATTAAATTCCTGATTGCACTCGCAACAAACTAAATAACATGCTTCATTATAAGTATTATAAAAATCCTCTAATGTGTTTTTAGTACCAGGTTCAATGTTGTGCCTTGACTCAATATGTTGGCATAAATCTTCTAACACAGAAAACATACCCAAACAATACAAGCATATATAGCGCTTGTGAAACTCCAACATGTGTATATACAAATTCCAGTTTTCATAATAAGTGCCACATGCCGAGCATAAAAAAACCTTCCTTGTTAATTTAAATCCTGATACATTTCCATTTTCACTACATTTTTCTGAATGTTGAATGGCAGTGCACTGTAAAAAGTGGTCTTGAAGAGACAACAATGTTTCAAAGCCCGATTTGCTACATTTTGGGCATTTAAATTGAATTGCTGGCTGAAGACCTAAATATTGTGCATATTCTGTTAATTTTGGTTTGGCATTAATTGAAGGTTTTAAGGTACTGTTACAAGAGGTTTCACAAGTCAAAGTCTCACAAGTGTTTGGCTGATGCAGTTGCGATAGCTCAAATAGAGACTGCTGAAAGTATGGATTTGAGTGAGCTATAAATTCTTGGTTGATTTGCACTATATTGTCTGATTGGGACACATCACACTCTACCTCAGGTTCACTAATCGCTTCTTCACTATTTACACTCAAGTTGTCACTAGTTTGCGTGTTTTCACTTGACAAAATCCCTGGGCACTCTTGAGGCACCTCACTTGGAAGTAATGACAGTGGCGTCCTCTCATCATTTCCATCATCTGGAGGCTCATACTCATTGTAAACTTGTTCACTATTTGTCTCACATCTGAGAGGGGACATAAAGGTATTTGAAACAGTTTGGTGAGGGGACACTATATCACTTTCGTTTGCAACTAGCATACTACTTTTCTTAAGCCTTCTGATTTGGCTTTTAACCTTAGTTCTCCTTTTTGGTTTAGGGACACTTTCATCAATAACCAAGGCATCACTTTCTGAGCTGTCTTTCTCCAAGCCATCTCTGGTGTTTTCTCCATTTACTTGAAGAGAATGTATGGTCTGATTGTTTTCATTATTTTCAGTCACAAGGTCATCTGGAAAATTGGCCATTGTTGAGAGTTCAGGTCCACTTTTAATGTACTTAGATGGCAAATTAGGAAAGGAAACATCCAACCCATGTTCCATGCCGAAATATGGAGTTTCTTTATGGCTCCTGAAATGCAATTAAATTTTATTTAGTTTAGAATCTTAACTGTTTTGTTGTCTTAAAGACATCTTTCTCTACTGCTGAGATGCCCATAAGAACATACAATATCTGATTTGATAACATTGCACAAATTTTAAATTAAGACATACTTAATTGACTAGAAAAATTTCAGCCACTTACTAGCATATTTTGCAACCAGTGTTCCACATTTAAAAATAAAGGTTCCCACAAATTTTCTTAAAGCATCTTTGGCGGAATTCGATTTGTTCTTTACGAGGTTAACAATAAAATGGCGCTTCCTGTACGAGCAGTGGCAGTCGGCATTTCTACAGGCAGGGAGGGCTCGAACTGTTTTATTGGCATGAGAATCGTTTAATGGCCTGAATTTTGCAAGAAGGGAAAATATCGTAATTATTAGGCCTTTAATAGGATGCTGAAGTTATCCAAACGTTACATTATGAAACAAATATCTCCATCTTTCCATTGTTTGTCTTAGGGATTTCGGAGAAATGTCGATACCTTCGGATATCGATATTTGTATTGCAATATGTCGATAGTATTATCGATATTTGCCTCGATTTCTCGGATCACTGTATCGATATTGAGACCTAACCATCATCATCACCTAGGCTATGTTTTTGTTCTGGTAATTTCGGCTTAATACATAGTACCCTTCCACTCCAAAAATAAGACCAATTTAATTTTAGTAGAATGCCAGTAATTGATTTAAACGGGCTCAAAATGTCTGCTCACCATTTTCATCGATTGCCTATTTGTCTACTGTTTACGCAAAATTTCAATAATTCCCGATATCGACAGCTTTACTTTGCTCTATTTACTCTGTTATGATCTAAGAAGACGAAGAAAAAATTCCTACGAATTTGTTTGGTTGACAGATAACAATGACACGACGAGATGATGTGCTTCTTTGACATGTGTCTTTATTGGTCAGAAAAGATATAGATTATTTGAAACATTTTTTGGAACAATTTCTTTCCGAACCAGTTACTCCAGAATTTTTTTGTATATAGAAAGAATTATTTTGGGTTCTGAAATATTTAGGAAGAAACATCCTTATCTTGGATTGTGCTAGATCGAGCGAAGTAAAAAAAAATTAATTCAAAATATTTTTAATAAGTAGTTAAATAAGAACGTTGGACGGGAGGGCGATTTGTTCACCTATCAGCTATGAATGTTTATTACTAATCAGTATAAACACTTCTAAAACAGTAGCAAATATGAACAAATTTGGTAAAACCTGTGCTTTTGTATATTAAAATTCAGAATTATAGTTGAGGAATTCGTATCCAAGGCCAGTTATATTTAATATAATAATTCTTTACGATTCAGTTGTAATTTAGCACCACCAGTAAAAACATTTTATCTGCAAAATAGAAATTCGTGCCTTTCAGCTCATGATATTATGTGGTATAAAAATATTGTGCTATGGATTGTTATAAGTTTCCATTCTTTTAACGATATTGAATTCATTACTAAGGTGTATGTAATGGTTCCATTCATTTTTCGTATTGATATCATCATATAACACATTGTTTTAAAACATATGTAAGTAAGAGAATTCACATTAAAAATTTTAAAGTTCCTTGTGTTATTTTTTTTATCCATTACGAATAGAAGTAAGCAACGCACTGTTGCCGTTTTTGCTTTACTGCTTGACAATATAGGTGCTGGTCGATGTCAAACTGTACACCATGATATTGTGGCATGAATGTCAAAACAACTACAAGACATTAAATTTAAATGTAAATAAAATAAAGGGAGAAAATTAATTCAATTGCCTGCATTGAATTAATACAAGTAAAATCAATCAATTCTAATGGCGGGCTGCATTCCATGTTTCATAATCCCACTGCTGCTCTTTATCTTTCATAGATATATTCAGCCCATACTACTACGTTTCTGGAATCCTTGGGAAAAAGCTGGAAAACAAGATGGGGAGAAGTGTAAATTTAACTGTGACTGCAGTTGGAACAAGAATACTTCAGAGACTGATGATTCTAAGAAAAGTGGAGGTCCAACCAGTAAAGATAGTCTTTCAGAAGATGGAACAAAAAGTATTGCAGTAACTTCTATAGATACAGATAAGAAGGATTTGTAAAAAGATTTGTATGCAGTGAATATTTGAGTATGTTTTTTGGGTTTTATAATGGTTTATATTTCTTATTATTGTTGATTAAAGCAATGTTAATTTAGTATCTGCTAATGCTGGGTTTAGATGGTCTATAATATAACATGTAAGAATTGCATAAAAATCAAAAAACTTTTCACCACTTTTAGTTAAACCACTCTATATGAGCCCAGCTTGAGGAGTATTGTAATGTAAGAGGTTATTAAAGGATCTAATAGATATTTGCATTAGGTGCCTAAATCTGAATATGGAGTTTTTTTTATCCAGACCAGAGTTGACTATTCATGTATAAATCGAATGTATGAATGAAAGTGAATGCTTCATTATCTACTATACTTTAATTCATTAAATTGGCTTATCAACAACTACTAAAGCCGAGATTTTGCTCCTGATAATTTTTATCTCCTCATACTCTCTTCTTGTGCCACTCAATCTAATAGGAAATCACTCAATTTACATTTTCATGATTTTGATGCAAGTAGGTCTTATGACAAGAATTATTTGACAGGCAACAAAGTATCTGGATAAATTGGAGGTCATATACCTGTTATTAATAAATTATGAGGATATTCATTCTATTTTTTCTACCTGTTTACAGCTTATTATTAACGACTTCATCCTTTTTAATTTTTTCGTGTTAATTACACTGAATAATTGCCAGGTGATTTGGACTAATTTGTTTTTTCTTGGTTATTAATGCTTTAAAATGTTTATTTAGCCACCATATCTTCAACTCATTTATCACTGTTGTTAGGTTGAATAAATAAATATTTATTGTATAAGTGATCTTATAAAAAGTTTTGTGTTGCCGGTTTTCTTGTTGGTCAGTATTTATACATACAGTGAGTCAAAGCCAAACGTTGCTCATTAAACGAAAATACATTTTTAACATTATTTCTGGCATTTTTCATAAAGATTTTACATCTTGAAAATGTTTATTAATTAATCTTCTCTCATCAATAGATGTTTGCCCACGCTGACGATCCATTTTGACTTATTTTACCATCAAAATTCCTTGAGTGAAAACAATTAGGCTTTCCTTATGCGAAGTTTTTCCTTGGCCCTTTATGCTCGCTATACAGTATTGAAGTTGTTAAAAACAATAAATAGCATTGGTGTTTTTCGACACATTTTAAGAACATTTTGCAATGATGCATAGCTCAATGAAACGCACTTTTTCAATAATTTGGTCATAGGCACATCCCCCCTACACACAACTTTTTTTGGCAATGTGTTTAATTTTTTTAAATAAATATTTCTTTATCTTAAATTTTAAATTCTTGTACAATTTTAATTTACCTCTTACTTTAGAACATATTCCAGCATGTTGCTTCTCAATTTATAAACATTTTTTAATTATTTCAATCTCTAAAATCACCTTCTGAAATATTTCAACGTAATGTCCGGATATTATGTATATGTCGGGGTATCGTTAGGAATTTTCTCCATCATCAATAATTTTAATGTTTTTATATATTAATTGATAGTAAGGCAAGGCTAACGAATTCAGTACTACCCGACCGCTACTTTGCCCTTCTTTCTAATTACTGCCTTCTTCATTTTTCTCATTCCCCGTGATCCTCTCGGCTGAAGGGAATGGTACCTGTTCCTCCTGGTTTTCCCACGGACCAAAATTTCACACACGGCCCTTAATTGCATCGGTAATGGTGACCTTGTTCGACAGTGCTTTGTTTCCACGATAAACCTGTCAGCCCGCTTTTCAACCTTATTGCTAACTCAAATTTTACATTTCTAAACTTAAGAACTAACAAATCTCCGACATATATACATATATACAGGGTGTTTTAAAACTATAGGATCAAATTCTTAGAGATTGTTCAGTGCAAAAATAGAAGACATTTGAGCATGAGAAACTCATATTCAGAAATATTTCCATAAAGCGGTACACTCTTATGGCGCTTTAAGACAGTTATGTGCCAAAATGTTTTATCGAGCTTTAGTACGTTTTATTATAAATTCGTGTGAGATACCTTTTTAGATTAAAGACTTCTAATAAATGATTTGGCATTGACCAAACCAATTTTCCCGCTAGATTATTCGATATTTGTGGCCATTGTTCTGAGATAACCCGTTTTAAATCCATTTTATTGTGAATTATATGTTTCCGAATTTGTTTTTTGAAATAATCCCCATAAATGTTCTATTGGGTTGATGTCGGGATATTGGGGAGGTGTTTCGAATACATGAGGGCAATTGAGGATTAGCCACTCACGTACTGTGTAGGCTCTATGATTAGTATTATTATTCTACTGGAAATAATAATTTACTCCCAACTCTAATTTATCCACACTTAATTTTAAATTTCCTTTTAAATATACTGTTTAATTCATTATTTCGTCGATTACTATTAAATTGCCTGCATGTTTGCAATACCAAACCATTAATTCGTCTACTCTATAGTTAAGGGGTGAAATTGTTTTTTCGGATTTAGTACCTCCTAATTTTATCGACACTTCCATCCTTCCAAACGATTTTTTTTCACAAAATTTTGGCTCAACTGCAGTGTATTTTTCAGCAAATTCAAGATATCTTCCCGTATGAAGTGATTATCGGATTGTTTCTTCAACAGTAGTTCCAAAGGGCTGCTCTAATTTTGATTCCAATTTTGGGACACTTTTCTTCGGGTCTGTCTTAAGTTCATGAAAAACGTATCTTGGTTCACTCTCTAGCTTTTTTGGGCGTTTACTTTCTGATTTATTCTCACTTCTGTTTTGGTATTTGAATTTATTTACAAATTTTTGAATGGTCGACCGACTTTTTTTAGGAATTTTTGAAATTTTCGTTTAAGACTTTCTTTCTTCATTTAAATTAATAATAATTTGTTGCTCCTCTTGATTTAGGCCTGTTCTGTATTGATTGTTTATAATAAAATGGCGCATTAAAGTAAACCAATTGAGAAATTGAGCGCTAAAGTGAACCATTAAGGATACATTTTCTATGCGTTAAACAAACATGTCAGTACTCAGTCGGTGGAAATATAATTTAAATGGGAAGATGTAGAAAATGTCTAGAAGTCTCGGCCATTTTTTTGCACAGGGGTAAGCTGAGTTCCGAGATTCTTAAAAACATTAAGTGTCCTGAATTTAAAGTTATTATTAAGTTGTTTATTAAAACTGTTCGGTGTCAATAGAAAACAATAACGTAAAATACTCGTTTTCACACTGTCTCATGCTGGGTCCACATCTAATCAACAAAATTGCAACTTCATCTTGCTCAACAATTTAACGACAAAGCGGCAACCTTTCGGATACTTTCATGAGTCATTTCTGTTTTGTCTGCATATTTTGCAACAATTTCGAGTTCCGTCTCTTGTCGGTAAATATCAAAAGGTTTTTGTTTCATTCGCTATATTGAGAACTGCGTCGTTCCAAAGTGGACGTGGAAACGAAATAAAAATTTCCCTTGTCTCATGAATGTTCATTTAGTACTAGTTGCAGAGGGAAGGCGGAAAAAGCAAAGTAGAGAGTTGAAGAAACATGTAAATTAATTGAATTGCCTGAACTTTCGCTAGATAAAACGCGCGCTTCTTCACGATTTTTTTTCCATTGATGTAGATCCACCCCCAAACCATCTTTTCTTTCGTTTTCGTTCAAGGCTTTTGCTTTAGAATTACAAAAACGACGAGGAAATATGTTTAGAGTGTGTACTGCAACAAGTGAACTCAAACTTTAAGTGTAAAGTTATTTCAGATAAACACTTTACGGTGTGGAGACGGTTGCGAAATTGTCTTTTTGCTAAAAAAAAAAATCATTTAGAAATTGTGTTTATCTGGACCGTTCGATGTTGACCCGGCATTAAGAGAATTCCAAAAGGCTATCATTAACAAAAACCTCTCAACTGGCGGAGAACAGTAAACGTAGGGCGTAAATTGAGTCATTTATTAGTTCACATCAAACATAGGTTTAACAGATGGGTTAATTCTAGATATGTCATTGATATTTCAAACGCCTACTAGATGTTTTTTAAAAATCGAAGAAGCTGAGTTCTGGTGCTGCGTAACAGATGAAAATTTTCTTATTGAATTCCAGCCAAAACTATTCCTTTAATTCAATCTCAAACGCGCTGGATATCGACGGTTCTGCAAAAAATAAAATAAAAACGTCATCTAAAAATAAAATAATATTGCATTACCTTATCAATCTTACATCCATATTATGGCGAATGCGCCAGACCCACGCGTCATTCGCCAGTATGCGAACGATTCACCATTGTCTGAACAACTTTCATAGGTGATTATGACTTTTTGCTCTTACATGCGATCCTGATGATCAGCATTGTTCAATTTTATGAAATCTCAGATATTTCAAAATTCTCCTAAAAAATATGCAGACCTGAGATGGAAACAGGCTGCTGACGCGTTTTACACATACAGAGTATCTAAAAAAAAAATAGAGGAAGCTATAAGTCAGTGGTTTATAACGTAAAGTCGCCCTTATGTATTGAAATTACATTATTCTTCCTTATAATTTTCTATGAGCAGTTATGCTGCAAGTGTGATTATTGTAAATTAGTTCTTTAATACAATAAACATATTTATTAGCGTCGTTATTGACGACAATTATAGAGTGTCTATTTCAACTGAAATTATTTAAACACGAACATTTAATTTACAGATATGCTTGAAACATAGTCGCAAAGCAGTAAGAACTCTGGTTAAGCAGTGCGTCTTTAATCTACATATTTTTGTAATAGAGGAGTACTTAATTGTAATAAATTTGAACGTTTAGAAAACAACTCAGGACGCTATGGATCTTCAAAAAAGCCGAAAAAATCACTAGAAGACTTCGATGAAAATATATAACTCAAGATATTGCTTAGTGTAAAGGGAAATCCAAAAATATTAGTAAGCGAAATTTCTAAGGCGTTTAACTCGTTGAAAGAATTTTGAAGAAACACAAACACCATCTTCATTCTAATCGATGATTTCAATTCTGCAATAATTTCCTTAACTACCTACAAGTTGATCCACCTTTCTACGCAAAAACTATTTGGTCCCACCAATGCACTTTCAACAACAATAGAGTTTTTAACAGAAATATTAATCGACATTGAAGATAAAAAAATCTTCGATTTATAGTAGCAAATAATGTTTTAAGAAGATCTAGTCTCAATGTTTGGTGTGGATTTTTTTTATTAGTTGGTTGTTCATTTTTTATTAATGGAACATTAAACAAAGCGAGATACCACGAACTGTTAACCGGTCATATTAATAGTTTGATTGACAATTTACCTTTTGCGGAATTAAACGGCATTTATTTTCGAGAAGATCGTGGGACATCTCATAATGCCAGAATAAATGTTAAATTGTTAAATGTCCGATTTCAGGAAAAATGGATAGGAACTAATGGTCCAGCTCGTTGACCAGCTCGTCTAACGGATCTTTCACCGTTAGATTTTTAACTATGGGGCTACCTTCGAGATAAAGTCAAATTCGGAAAAAAAGTAGAGGCCTTTTTAACTTCAAATAAGTTTAATTCATTAAAAAAATATTATTTGTTTGATAATTTAAAGGAATAAAAAAATATTCCAAAAATTTCTGTTAATGATTGGTAGAAAACTACCAATAAAATAATCGATTTTGATGAACTTATGATAGTTAAAGACCCTTATGATTATTACCTATAATTTTCATTCCATTATATTAATCAGAAAGTTATTTTAAAAAATATCCATATGATACGATTCTTTTGGACGATCATATCTCAGTAACGGTGCTCATTCGGACCAATGTTTATAAAAACTATTTTCACTCTTTTGGTTTTACTTTCACCTCCTTAAGTTTTGTACCAACTTTTCGAAACACCCTATATATTAGACCTCATTAACGGAGCATAAGTTTTTTGTGACCCTGTGCAAAATTGCGTTCAAATAAAATTGCCTTGTAAGAGTCTCCCTTTTTGAGATATTCGCAGTTCAAATTACAAAAAATGCCGTGTTTTTGATGTAAATTGTCCAATATTTTGCTACAGCTTCCTTTGATTTATCTCGTCGGGTAATGGTCTACGAAGCAATCAATAGGATCAAAGGTCCTAAAAAAATTTTTTTGGGGCCTCTGATCATAGAATTTACTTATGTTAGAATAACAATTTAATTGAAACTGGCAGAAGGAAAATAATACACATTAAACTCTTGTTCTGAAATTAATATCTCAAAGATGTGTTTGTATTGTGGTACGAAATTCTAATACGAGATCAACAATTCGAAAACAAATTAATGATTAAGCTCAAGTTGATAAGATATATCCGAAGATTTTCAAATTGAATGAGATACACGTGCAAGATAGTTTACTTCGTTTGTTGCACCAAAAAGTTCTGAGAATATCCCCAAAATCCTTTTAGTAGTTCGTTTTTAAGCTTGTCAAAATTAGTGCGTGAGCGCAGCATGGCCAAAATTGGCATTAGTGGAATCTTCATAGTTTCATGTCATATCCTGACAGAATTTTTTCACTTGAATGTATTAGTAGCGATTTGGTACACAATTGATACACGCTGTAAATTCACTTTTTAATCAAATCGATTGGTAGATGCTGATTATCCTAAAAAAATGTTTTTAATGTATTTTTAATGAAAACGTATCTGTCTTATTTTTCTATGACAAATTTGGTTGTTTATCTAGGCTCGATTGTACAGGGTGCGTCAATAAAATCACAAAGTAACTTAATGAATTCTGTTTAAAATTTTCTTTTAAACTGAATGAATATGTTATGTGATATGGTTATTAAAATATTCATATTTTGAAAATGTGTAGAGACCTACAGGACCCTTAAAAAAGTATGGTTTTCAAAAGTTACATTTTTTAAATGGCACACACTGCATTTGAGTAGTCTATTGTGTTCTAATCTTAATTATGAACCTTTTTTATGTGTAGTTGAACATATATATATATATATCTTATGGTTTAGGAGATATCGTAACTTTTTTCGGAAATTTGTCGTTTTCAAGCACTTACTTATTGACACATAGCATCTTTAATTTTTATGGGGTAGCCTTCATATTTGGAGTCATGAAAGTAAAAGGCTAAGTCAGTGTTTTGCCAATTAGTCATTTGAGATAAAATCCACAGGATGTCTGTTATTTATGTGCAAACATAAAAAATTTTAAATTAAAAGTTACTTTTTTTAATCGAATATCTTCGATTCGAATATTTTAAGTTTGCATACTAGTACTTTGTTGACCGTCACTTTTTATTAAATATTTTCTATACCCATCGTTAATAGTTTTCGAGATATTTTATTTTCAATTTATTCTACACACTACCTATGGAAACAATAGTATTTTAATCAAGTAGCTATGAAACATTATAATCTGAAATAAATGAAAAACATCTTCTATTTAAGTTTTCTTAAAAGTGCTATTAAATCGTAATCTATCGTTCTGAGAACTGAGGATACCAAGCATAAACATTTTATTTCATTTACATTTAAACTCGGATATAGCGAAGCTGTATTATAACGAAGAATCGGTTTTAGCGAACGTTTTTTGAGGAAAAGTTTGCAGGTATGATCAGTTATAATGAACTAATGTTAATTGAAAAGACCATCCTGAAGAATTTATTAGGTAAGTTTTAGGGTATTTTTTGTCGAAATGATCCCGACACCGGGGAACTGCTATAGAGGGTCTTCCATAGTGATGTGCGGATGATTTAAGGTGGGCTTCCACATGAAAAAATAATTATAGTTTGTTATATAAATTATTTTCCAACAATGCTTCGTTACAAAAATACAGGGCTGCAACGTTTTAGGAAAAAAATGGAATTTAATGAATATTTCCGTAATCGTTCGAGATATTTCAATGAAATTTAGTATTCATAGTTCATTGCGATGTCAATCCATAATGTGTTAAATTTTCTGTTGTTTTATTTGTCGTATTAAAATAGTTTTGAATAAGTTTGCATCGAAACGCATTTTTTATTGCAATTCATTTCTTTTACAAACTGTCTTTACATATCGAATTTCACAGACATATCTCGAACGGTTTCTGAAATATTTATTAAGTTCCATTTTTTTTTCTAAAACTTTGCATCCCTGTATTTTCGTAACGAAACATTTTTGGAACATAGTTTATATGACGAACTATTATTGTTTTTTCATGTAAAATCCCACTTTAAAACATCGGCACATAATTAAGGGACACCCTGTATATTAAATCGTACTCGATTTTGCACAATTTTGAACTGCATTGGTGGCACTTCATTAGTAATGATGTTAACACTTGAGTAATCTTCAAATTCATCGATGTCCATTTCGCCTTAAGTTAATGTGCGTATGTCTAGGTTTAGTTCACACTACTAATCAACTATCCTCCAAGTGAACGTAGTTAGAGTCAGTTAAGGCGAACATAACGTATGTATGTCCATATTAAGTAGAATCGGATATAACGAACGGCCGGTTATAGCGGACAATATTTCTGGTTCCCTCGTGTTTATTATAACAGAGTTCTTTTAAGCAAATGTTCAAATCAACGGCCACCCTCTTGAATACGTATATTTAACGCTTTAATAATATTTTTTTGCACTCGAAACAACATTGCAGGGATTATTAATCTGCAAATTCCATAAAAATTAAATATGCTATGCATAAAAATATAAATACTTGAAAATTACAATTTTTCGAAGAAAGTCAAGCTATCTCTTAAATCATAAAAATAGGCATGCTCAACTATATACAAACAAGGTTTATAATTATAATTAGAATACAATAAATTACTCGAGTACAGGGTGTGCCACTTAAAAATGTTTAATCTTATAGGTCGTATTTTTTTTGGGCGACCCTGCAGGTCTCTAAATATTTTTAAAATATATATTTCATAGCCAATCACATAACATACACAGTTTGAAGGTAAATTTTAAGTAGAATTCATTAAGTTACTTTATAAATTCGTTGGCTCACTCTGTACAACTAAGACTTGGGCTATGCTTAACCCAACCTTTAGCATACATTAATTTCGCTTCCTGCATAAAACCAGGTAGACCAGCCGACATGTAAAATTATATATACTCGAACCGCAGCCGTGTATTTTCGTGTCAAAATGTATGCATATACATACTTAGGTACATAATTACATTTATTCAATTTTGACATACATATGTATACTCACTTATCAGTGCCAGAAGTGGTTTGCATACCTAATACTTAGTGCTAATAAATGTACTCACATGTAGGTAATTTGGCCAAGAACCAGAGGGGTATCCTGGGACTCTGAGGGAACGCTCCACTATATATATATAATAGTAGATAATGTATATTCTTCTAATTCATTTCATTGTGTTGGTGTCTTCACGAGGCCTGCTGTAATCAGTATGAGCCTTGTTTTTTTTATATTTGTATAGCGTTTTTCATCGGAAATTTACAATTTTTGTATTTTTTTCTTCTCACCCTGAGATGTTCTTATTGACAACCACATGTAATTTTTACACAAGTTGGGAAATGTCATGCTACTAGTCATACACTTCGGTTAAATCTAGTTTTTCTTATAGTTTTTTCCGAAGCTTTGAAGGTGGTCACGAACATGTCATCGAACCGTTAAAAATGGTTTTCATTCGAGCCCTTAGCAACGAGTGCATGCTATTCTCAACTGGTATTAATACTATGCCATTCCTCCCCTACTTGTGTGTGTGCTTAATCCTAAATACTCCCTCCGTTTGGAAATAAGTATTTGATTTTATTTTTTGTTAGAAATTAAGGTTATCTTACTAGATTTTGAAATTTTTTTCCGTCTGTTGTTTACTTCATAAGTGCAATAAATAACACAAATAACACAACAAATAATAAAATTGTTTAAATTAGGAAAAAGTTACGCAATTCAAAGCATATTAACAGTCTGTTTTTCTACCTTGTTAAATTTCAAGTAGTTACAAAGATATAAAAAAAACCAAATCCGTTGATTTAGTTTTTTGCAAATAACTTTTATAATGTTACAGTAATAAGAATGAATGTTTTATATTACTAAGACACTTTTGTGAGTGTTTCCAGTTTCCTTGATAAGTCCTTACTTTAGGAGATAAACTGTTGAACTGTTGATTTTCATATAGGCGCAATATCGAATATTCATATTTGATATTATTCTCGGAAACTTTATGAGTTAAGGGATTAGAAATAGACATTATAACATTTTTTTAAACGTCGGTTATGATTTTAACTTATAGCAATGGTACACAATAAACAAATAAATGTTGCCATATTTATGTTTGGACAATAATGGTGAAAAATAATGGTTTAATATTTGTTATAATTTGAAACTTCTATTCTATCCAAATTTAGTCGTGTTGTTGTTATTAAAAACATAATTTAATTAAATTATTTTTTTCCATTTGATGTTGAGTTCAGACGTATGAATAATTAAATAAAATTTGGCACGCGTCAAAGAAAGTAAGCTTTTACACCACACACATAATTATTAAAAATACTTTATAAGGCGTTAGTTTTTTCGTAACCACTCTCAATATTTTATATCAGAACTTTTTTTACAATATTTTTAGATTTTATCCATTAAATTAATTTAATCTCTTACGTCTTTTATTAAGTTTTTGAGTTTTCAGTCTTTTATTAGGAACAATGGTTTAAGAGATATTTGCAAAAATAAAAACTACTAATTTGGATTATAATCAAAATAATTGTTAGAAATATCTTTCTCCTACCAAAATACAAGATTCTGCCCTTCTTCTCATGGATTGCCAGATTCTATGAAAAATTCCAGTTCTGTTTCTAATACTCTGACAAGCATTTACAATTTTATTCTTTAACTCTTTTTCATTGGTTCATTGGTGTAGAGTGTACTAATGTTTTTAAATGTCCCCACACAAAAAAAATCTAAAATATTTAGGCTGGATGACCAAGAAGGCTAAGATTGAAAATTTTCATTAAAGTTTTGTCATATCCTTAGGTCAATGAAGGCGAACATGGTTAGGTATTTTTGCGAATATCTCTTAAACTATTATTCCTAATAAAAAACGTAAAAAGACGCAAAAAGTTAATAAAAGGCATAAAAGGATCAAATGAATTTAATGGATAAAATTTTAAAATATCATAAAAAAAGTTCTGAGGTGAAACATTTAAAGCAACTACGAAAAAAGTAACACCCTGTAGTGTATTTAAAATAATCGTGATTTCAGTTTGTTCGTATTGCTAAAATGATTGTTACTACTATTTTTGAGTTAATTATCTTTATAAGTAACAGGAAAATTAATAAAAATTAAAAAAATTAAACTTGAACACCCTGTAAATCGAAATAACAATTTGGGATATATCTTAAATATACATTGTCATGACTATATGAAGTTTTTGTCTTAAAATTCACTCATAGTTCACCCATTTGGTTTTTTGCCATCTATTTGAAACAAGAAAATGAATCCCAGTCCATCAGACATAAAAATGAAACATCCATACGTACAATTTGCAAGAGGGTACAAAGGCACCGTTTTTTTCCCAATCATCCGTCTAGTCACCTACCGTGGCACCCGGTGTATGCTCATATTCGTCAAAGCGTATGTCTGTTTATCGATGATCATGGTCACATAATTAGTGTACTCCAACAGGTGTCGGGACAAACATACCAGAGCACCTGATGAAGTACAATAGACATATGACGTACAATTCTTTTACGAAAAAGAATTTATCAGATTAGCTCGTCTGATTAACCTAAGTCGAAGAATTTGCCGGTCTATTATTCACATTTGCCGAATACCTATAAATGTTTATCTAGAACAATATCAGTTCACAGAAACTAAAGTACAAAGTAACAAAGTACCTACACACAAGATGAATATCCACGTCGGCGACATTTCTTCGTTTAACATTAATTCAATTCTAAAAATAGCTACGGTTATCGGGTCAATGATGATTTTACAACCAGAACTTTTGCTAAAAATAACCGCTACTCGATAAGATATCAAAACCAAACCATGTATGGCTGATGAAACGTTATTCCTCGAAGTTTTTACGACCCTTCTACAAACTACACTTATCTGCTACATGAATATGACTGGCAACAGCGAAACGAAAATAAAAAAAATTTCCACCGACCGTCCATTAATACGCATAGTATACAAAGTGTATAATTAGTGACTTAGATTTTTCAATTTTTTTCAGGGTTATCAAGATTGAAATTTTCGAACGGGTTTACTTCCGACAATACTCCCATGAATGGCGGGTTACGTTCACGCGTCACTGTCAAACTATTGCTTCAAATTGAAATTATTAATTCTGTTATTCACTCTAGATCTAAAATTAGATATTCTTCAAGAACCGTGACTAATGCTTGCAATCGGCGGAAAAATATTTTAACTAACTCATGTATTAGTGGGCGATTAATCATATAAAGTCGTTTTTATTACGTTTGCGAATAACGCCTCACATACAGAAGTAGGAATTGTTAGATTTAGTTTTAACTGAAAACAATATGCAATTCCATCCTTACATGGGTATGCGGCCTTATTTCTAAATAAAATAAAAGGAAAAAGCAGATTGTTGCACAACAATGGTTGATAACACATTTGTTTTACAACATCGTCATAGAAGTGAATTTGTTACCTGCATCTCTCTCTGCCCTGGAATCGCCTCACTGTACTTCCCATGTTCAGTACGGAAATCACTACTCGACTATCATCTTTAGCTTGGTTGAGATATGTACAACCGCGCAAACGCAAACTCACAATTGTTTGAACAATTGAGTTGTTTCCAACCATCATGGCGGTCCAAAGCCACCTTCGACGTGAGGCGTTATCGTAAACAAATCTGACATGTTTTTTACTCAATTATCGGTAGTAATTTACGTTCTGTCCGGGATACGAAATGCAGCAGCGGCCTTTAAGATTTTTTTATATTACGGTGATTTGAAATAAAGAATTTTGACAGGGTTAGAAAAGTATACAGTGTTTGTAAAAAAGTCCTAAATTCTATTGTAATTGCTTTCTGATCAATATTAATTTTAGCTAACGGAATAGGTTTTAGAGATGGTAATTACTTTACCAGCGAGGCGCGGCGAAAATGCAAAATACCTAAGTACTACGAAATCTAACATGGCGGAATTGATTTCAAATCCAAATACAGCATTGGGTCTTGTAATGACATGAGTGGTGAGCATGCGCAGTATTAAAGAACACACGCGTGCTGTTATTGCAATAATGGACAAGGTAGATAGTTCCATGAACTATATTTACCTTGCGCGTGATACCTCTTTTTAGCAACCCTAAATTACAAATTGAAATCGGACACTGCCTGCCAGAGATGCCTGAGCAAAGATAAATGAAGTACAGATACAATGGCGGCTGGTTCCACAAACTATACGCGTCCCAAGCGAGTTCCGCATAGTACCTACCTTTGATGCAACAGACGGCATATTTGAGGTCGCAAACTATGAATGTGCAGGGCGGTTACATGGTGAAATATAAACGTTGAAGCTTTACTAATTAACGCCAGATTTGTTAGTAAACAGTTTGTAAATCCCTTACAACATCCGGCATAACTCGGGGTTTAGCTTGAACTGCTCAAAAGTTAGGGTCTCAATAAAAACTTTAGAATGAACAATATATTACTTTATGCTTAGGGAAGGTGATCACGCAGTTAACTACACAATTGTAAAATATTTATTACTCCGAATTACCTGATAATTACTTCTTCCGGAAAAAAACGCTATAGTCCACTAATTCACATTAGAATTTTGTTTAAGGAATTGGCGGTGGAAGGCCTATACCTCTACGCGCGCTACTTCAGGTACCTGACTTCATAATAATACAGTCGAAGGTACCGAGGTAGCACCCATAGCGACACGACACAGTAATTTCCCAACATCCGGACAAATTTCTCTGCTTGTATCTCGATCCCTTCCAACCTGTCAAATGAACGTGGGTCTGGTGAATTGGCCGGCCGCCTCGATGGTTCTCTTCTGAAATAAAATGGACATTAACCGGTTCTTCCGGAAATTTACCTGCGTGTGTGCCAAATTATCAAGGCCGTGAATGGTCGGGAGTTGCGAAGTGGGTAACCGTGACAACCCGATCGACAGCAACGCTGAGCCTCTGAAATGAGTTAAGAGGAATCGTGGTTAGCTTGTGATGAGTATATTTTTTTTTTGGGGGGGGATGCAATATGACTTTCAAAGGTTTTAATATAAAATATATCTTTAGAAAAATAATTCGAACAGCGAACCGCAAGGAACCACTCAGTAGAACGAAACGAGAGAATGACATCTTACAAAAGAAGACCTACCATAATTTCTTTGCTTATAGACAATTATAATTATATTTGCGTAATTGTACTCTGAAAGCTTCATTGCTATTCAATGTTTATAATTTGTTGATTTAATAAATTCTTTGGAACTACTGCTCTCGGGGCTAGAAGCATTGATTAATTTGCGCTTAAAAAAAAAAAAAATTTTTTTTATTATCGAGGTATTGGCTTTAAAATTTTTAAAACTGGCAAGACCTATGACCCTAATCCACAAATTTTTGGAAAATCTAAATTTTTTAGGTGCAGGTTTGTGGTTTAATTTCGTTTTTTCTTTGGATAATTCCATAAGAGATGTATTTAGAAGAATTCTCGGTTTTGTATGATCACGTGATATTTTTCTTACTTTAAAAAACATTCGTTTAACGGGCGTGTTTAAAATATAATTTGAAAGCAAGTACTTCTAAACATAACAATCCTGATACCAACTGACATTTTTTTAAATGCGGACCTGAATCTATTATTTCACATGTTGAAAATGACTATTCCTACAAGATCAATGTAGATATAATTTGCGTGCTGTGCTTTTTTTTCTTTTGTGACCACCTAGCTCTCCTGATATGACCCTAATTGATTTTTTCATTTGGGAATTATTAAAGACTAATTTTACAAAACAGTACCAGAAAATATTAATGATACATACAGCTTTACATCTACATACCGACTTCGGTGAATTCGGGTACACCTTTTTTACGGGCATTATATTATTCATAAATTGATTGAAACGATTTCGTGCCTAGTACGGGTACCGACCGACAAACAGAGATTGTTAAATTTATAAAGACGTCATTATGCGGCATTTATATCTCGTTAGTGGGCGACCCACTGAAATACTGAAACGCCATTTGTAGCCGACTGATGCGGACTTGAACACCTAAATGTAATCGTTACAGAACGGCTTATAATGGAAAGAAATAATGTATTAGAAAATATATTTTTTGTCATTCACATCAAGTCCGAACCACTCGGTTTCGTCATCTTTTTAATGGGAATCACTGTGAAATTTGGATTTATCTATAAATACAACAGGCCTACTTTTCAGTAGCTCGAATTCCGTTTCTCTGTATTTCTCTTGATTGATCTTTGAGACGCACTGTAAATAGTATCTACGTAATGCATACGTACTCCATAGAAACCAGTGAGGTTCATTATCGGAATAACTGGAAACAGCTGATTAGAACGGAATTTGTTTGGTCTTCGCACTAGAACGTTAATCGTTGTGTCAGCGTAATAATAATTGTTACGACCTGCTGCATGTCGTATACTGATTACAAAGTTCACGATATCATTTTTTTTTAACTTAGCAACAGTTATCATCGAGATTTAGGGTCATTATATAGGGTGGGACACCTTTTTGCGTCATAATTTTAATCACGTTTGTCCGGTAAACGATTTTTCAAAACACTTCGCAATCGATATACAAAATGTTAAATCTCCATATTTTTTAAAAAGTTTTACCTCATCACTCCTTTAGTTTGTAAGATATTGAATTAAAGTTTCGTCAACACGTTACGATTGAAAATCTACTAGCAATTGTGAAAATAGTACGAGGTGGTACTCTTTCGGTGATCAAGTCGCTACTTATCTTCCCAAACTATTCTAGAGTGCGCCGCTGGTGGTTCATACGAATAAATTTCAATTCCGTTTTATTTAAAAACTTTTTAATCACTTGCGTTTCGTTTCATATCACGCACTGTTATTGAATTATTTGCATAATTGTTATTTCATCTTTTTTCTGGGCTTTCTTAGTCAGAATACTGAGAAATTATATTGGATATCAACTGTTTTCCCAGTTATGCTTTCAGGTAGCTAATGAAAAATTACAAAAAATGTTCTTGCCCACAGTACTATGAAAACGTGGTAGTTTTAGGTTTGTTTGCGTAAAGACATAATAAATCCTATCAACCCCTACAATGCAACAAATGCTATTGAGCGTGAATGATGGCCTATAGCACAATGATAGTCAACGTTTCTTTTACAAATGGTATATTGAAATTTTATATAATTAACTAAAGAAAAACAAAACTTTTTCGTCATTATACATGTTACATATGAAGTTTTTCGGCCAATCTTATGGTGCAAAATAAAAATGAGATTGGATAACTTATAAAAATGTAAATATTTGTAAATTAATGCAGGGTTTATACAATTTCAGATTCATTTTAATCAGTTTTTGTTCCAAGTTGAAAACAGTGTAAGAGTACATACCTGTAAAAATTTAATTAATTTTATTCGCCTGTTCATAATGAAATGCAATAAATAATTGCTGAGAAATGTAACTAAAAATACTTCTTCAATTGTCGTAGCTGGAAACTATACCTCCTTTTCCAAGTTCCAAGTTTAATGTCACTATTCATCCCATTTGAAAATATATTGACGTTTTTCAAGATTTTTCTGGAACGTTTTATAATAAGCAAAAGCGAGGGGTGGAAATTTTTGAAGTATGTCCCTAGCATGCATGTTTTCTTTGGATACTTTCTAATATTAAAATTTATGATTAAATCTGGCTTAAATATATATGTGTCAATAATTACATTAAATCAGTGATGGTAATCATACGCTTGGTTTTGTTCGTGACAGATCAGTCGATCGTCTATTTTGTTGTTGCCAAATATATAAAAGACTCATCAAACTGGATTCCGAATTAATTAGTGCAAAATAATAAAATAATTTATTTGAAGCTTAACTTGAGGTTTGAATTTAGTTTGAATAAACTAGACTTATTATAAACTAGAATTGTAACATATCCGGCCACGCAAAACATATTTTATTTCCCGGAATATTTAACCACCAAGTAACCGCACGATATTCATGAATTCTGAACAGTAGAAAAATATTTAACTTGTTCACATATTTATTCAGTAAATTGCCTTCATTTTATACGTCAAAAGTGTCAATTGTCACAGTGATTTACGTCACATATGTCATTGATGCTGTTTTTATTGCTCCTCTTCGAATTAAAATTTTTCAAAAATTGCTTTGCCTACATTTAGTGTGTACTGACGAACTCTGAAGTTACTCAAAAGTGCGTTAAAGTTTACGTCTAAGCGTGGTTTAAATTGACAGTTTTACACGTAGAAGTGCTAATTTATGTCGCGTTTAACTTAAACTCGTTTTATGCACTTACTCAGGCTCGGCTTGCCCCCCCCCCCCAACTAACACTAACAAAATAATTTGTTTCGCAACCTAAACCCGGTTTAAAATGAACTGCGCATATCCAACGAGTTAATGACCAAAGCGACAATAACTTTAGCGAATTTGAGGACATCGTGTCTTTAACCTCGTTTCCGAGAACTTTAAAAGTTTTATCGAAATAAACATCCAATTTAAGGCTTGTCGCAAAAGCATGACCATAATTTTTCTATTTAGGTATGTATGTATGTGTAAATTACATAACGAACTTTTGAGGTCGACCTACGGATTTCCAACGACCGCGCCGGAAAGATGAATCATGCTTCACTACTAACTTATAACGACGTCATTCTTTTAGAAAAAGTAATATCAATAGACGGTTTACTTGTGTGAGATAGTGATGACACAGAAAATGAATTCAGGATGTGAGTCAATCCTCTTAGCGTGATCAAAGATTAACAAGAACTTCGCAGCGTTACTTTCTAATTAGTTTGAAATAGGAAATCGTGGAAACAGGAATGCAGCCTAAACATGTGTTTGCACAATCATGTTGATGTTGCCAATAATCACAGAGTCATCATCAGAGGGGCTCCGGCCGCTGGCCTACCACGTGCCGCGTCGGAAAATCCTACCCGAGTACGACAACCTTATGTGTATGCATAACCTTCAAACAGAAAAGGAAATCCACACGATGTTGTGCGAACAAAACATTTGTTTCCGTTTTCAACCAAGAATATGTTTTAAATTGGATATATGGGAAAAGTGCCAATTTCTATGGTTTGAGTGTAAAGGCAATAGCGGAACCCTCATGAGATAAACACTTTCCACTTGATATAAATACTTTACGCTCATGAGGAAAAATGCAAAATTGTAACATATGTCTCGATCATAACGCCTACAAATGACCAGCACTTTCCGATTTATGACGACCGAAAAGGTGTTAATTACTGTTCATCTAAGTAGACTGAAACTACATATATTGCATTTTGCATTTATTTTATTAATTATTCAAACTTAACTCATCTCTAGTGATGTAGTTCAAATTTACTCTATTTGTTTTATGAATGGTTTAAAGAATTATTTTTTCCTACGACCTCCTACGAAAGTTTCCACTACACCTACTGAATGATAATCAGAAAATTAACACTTTCAGCTGTGAATGACGTTTTGGTCACAACAGCTTTAGGTTGGGTTTATCGGAAGTAACCAATCTAAATCTACATTTTTATTATATAGGGTGTTCTATTTTCGATACAATGGAGAGTTTCAGATATTTCTCGAATATATGAAGAAAAACCGTGGCCAGAACCCTTGGCCCGACTTTTGTGCAAATTTCAATTATCTAAACAGTAGTTTGATATCTCGTCTCACATGAGAGATACAGAGTGTTTCTCTTTTTTTTAATTTTCGTTAAAGCCCATAACTTTTTTTATTTGTGAACATTTTTAAATTTTGGTTCAACCATCTTTGTAAATTTTCTTATGTGCAGTCCAACGACGTACTCATTTTTTTTTAACTTAACTTCTTTTGAAGTTATAGACCAAAATTCCTCTTTTTAATGAAAATCATAATTAGCCATAACTTCATCAATTAGAGATTTTTTTAGCTTTCTGAAATATATAGTTCCATATGTTCATCGTGATAACTAAGAAAATTATAAACAGGAAAAAAAATATTTCCATCAAATCCAGTTTCTCAAAATTTTCATAATTTGTATTATTAATATTAGCCATCACAAAAAAGTTATTAATTCGAATAATTTTTTTTTTAAACAAAACTTTGAAACATTAAATTTAAATATATCTTTAAATCTAACTACATCTATATTTCTAATGTGTTTGTTTGAAACAGTTGCGTGAAGTGTCGAATAACTACGAACGTGTGTAATGTACAAAAGTTGATTAATGACTTGATCAGTCGGTATCTTCCAAAAAATCGTTTTTAATTTTCCCATTTACTGTGATCAATATGTGAAACTATATTTGCAGAAAACTAAAAAAAAATCAAATTAATGGAGTTATGGCCCACTATGGTTTTCATTAAAAAAAGCGATTTTGGTCTGTAACGTCAAAAAAGTTAAGCTAAAAAAAATCGAGTACGCCACTGAATTGAATAAGAAAATACACGAAATAAAATTTTGCAAAAAATTAAAAATTATTCACAAACAAAATAGTTATAGGACTTTAAAGAAAACCTCAAAAACGAAAAATACCCAATATCTTCCAAACATATCGATATGTCAAAATACTGTAAAAAATCGAAATTGTTTCAAAAATTGGACCAAGGGACTCGACCATGATTTTTTCTCCATCTACTCGGGAATTCCTTGAAACATCCAATTACATCGGAAATAGGACACACTGTACAGTAGTAATAGGAAAGGCGACCGTAAACCTTATATCGGCCATCGTTCAAGAAGTGTAACTTACTGCAACTCTGTACAAAATTTTTTCTAATAAAATTTATATTGCACAACATGTTTCATGAGATATTTGCAATTTAAATTACCCAGAACGCTGTTTCCAATGTGAATTGTGGAGTGTTTTTCTGTTGTTAATTATTTTTGCACTTCTCTGAGAACGACTTATTAATAACACTTCGATACCGGCAGTCAATCAAGATATTGTTTTTAGTCCAAACTCTCTATATTAAAAACAAAAATAATCATAATAAATGCAGTTATGGCCAGCAGATATCTTTTAAATAACACTAATAATGTACTATTTCAAACAATTGGAAAATTTATACTTTTAAAAATATAAAAATAATAACTCTAGGCCTTCCCTGATAGATAATAATCCAAATATTGGCCTTAATTATCACAGACGTTTTGACGTCCACTTCCAATATCTTCAAAAGGAAGGTTTAAGGGGAGTACTACAAGATATACTTTTTATGAATAGAAAATCTGAGGAAATCAAATTTTTACTACATCAGGTGGCCAAAAGTTACGCCTTTAAAGAAATACGACACACTGCGAATAGCACCCTCTACCCTGAATAAAAAAAAATGTAGGGGAATTCGGATTTTCCGTCACTAAGAAGTAGCCAAATACGAGATTTTGCTCAATGACGCTCATTCCACAAGAAATAATGAGAAAAAATGTTGAAGTTCTGTATTTTGAAAGCCCTTGCCTTTAGATTAAGGCAAATTGGATGATTAAATCATCAGGTATCTGTGGTACACTTCGGTACCAATCATTTAAAAGAGACATGTTCTATTTACAAATATCTGCAAAAATAGCCAATATGAGAACAGAATTTGGGTTCATATCACATTAATCCACCAAAAATTTAGTTTTTCCTTGAAAAGAAAAAAAAAAAAATTCTTTGACATTGTCATAGGTGATTCTTAATAAAACATTGCAATTTTTTTAAAACTTATTTTCTATTTAAGTATCTCCAATCATTTGGAACTGTGAAGTGAATAGTTACTGGGTGGGGTAAAATAAAATAAAATCACAGTTGAAAAATATAATTAATGATATAACGAAACCTAACCTAAACATCGCCAAACCCACAAAAACCTAAACTAATCTAACCAAACCATTCTCACCCAAATAACCACAAATATATAACATAATTGGAAAACAGCTAAAATGCATACGGTGGGTTTAGTTATAGTTAGGTTTCATTGCATTATTTATTTTATTTTTCAACTGTTTTTTGTATTATTTTGCCCCACCCAGTACTCTTATTGCCTCCGCGATCCCGAAAGCTTGCAGATACTTATATGGAAAATAAATAAAAAAAATCAATTTTTTTTGTAAAGAATCTCTGATTACAATATCAAAGAAGTCATTATTTCAAAAAACAAACTATTAATTTTTAGTGGGTTGAACTGATAAGTCGCCCAAAATTGATTAAGATGCATTGACAACGATCCTGCTATTTATGTCGGTTAAAAGTTGTTCTAAAATTAAACAAAAAAAAAGTGAACAAAATCGCACGGAAAAAAAATTAATGAATGGACAGTTATTTTTTCCATATAATAAAAAGTTTAATCTGTATCTCATTTGAAGGTACGAGGTAGCTGTTCCCTTTTGTAAAGAAGATCTGGTTTCCGGTAAACCCATCGCTTAGCTCGTCATTACAAAAAGTACAGTTTCCGTACCTGGCGAGTTGCCACCACGTCGCTCAGTACCTGAACTACTTATAATTATGAGCTTTGTGATTATGACGTTTATTGTTATAATGTTCGAATTGCCAATTTACACTCTTTTACTGTTAGCACAATTAGTTTTTTGCTTCTGTGCTCATTCGACTATGGCGTCAGGCAATGATTTATTGCTCTCTGTAGGTGGTCGCTGCAACATCATGGCACAAGGCACCCGATTACTACATTTACAAAAGTAGAAGCTGCCCTCACTTTCTATACGCACACAAAGTACTTTATTTTATTAAGACAAGAACAACAAAGCACCCGAGACAAGAGAGCAACATTTACTATTAAATTTGCCTCTAAAGAGGGGGGGTGGTAAAAGCGTCCACAGCAGCGCCGTCCTTTGTTTGGAGCTACTTGGTAAATTGTGCTTTTCAATGTCAATTCTATTTTAAGAAATTAGCCACGACCTGAATACAATGATAAACAATGAATAATGATTTTTAAAATTTTAAAGACCGATACGAGGACGACTTAAGGATCCTCCTAAGGATTTTTTTTATTATTGTTCTATAAGGTACTGACTCCGGCAAGAATTGCAAGAAATTACATCATCGATGCCAAGGCTTGACCATTAAGATAAATTTATTCTATGGCCACTACGCATTCAGCAGCTAGTGCATCTGCACTTAATAGATTAACAGAAATACTTCGTAGGTTCAGTTAGTTCTATTCTGCGTTTTTTCAACTCCATTAATCTTCGAACTTGCATATTCCCAGTACGAATGCTGGTTTTAATATATTCATATACCTCCGAAAAATTGAATGTGAGCAATAACAAACTGCGTCGTTTTTCAATATTTCGATGCGTACTCAATTCATGAAACGGCACTCAAATAATTAAATCATTTGAGTTATGGCCAAGAAATTAAGCTAGCCCAAAATGTCAGAGATTTGAGAAATGAGGCGTTAACAGGTACCCAATTAATGAGCACAAGAGGGATGCTAATGGTGAGTGCCAAATTTAGAAACGTATTAAGCATTAAAGACAATGACGAGGGCTTATTGAGCGCCTAGATTTGATAGAGACAGTTAAAAATGGATTTTCTAATGCGTTTTATATTTCCTTGGGAAAAATTACTTTGATGTTAATCCATTGTTTCAGCAACTAATTCCAAGTACGCAAATTACAATAAAAACGCTCATTTATACTAAATAAAAAATCATTTTTTTCGGCAATTTTTAACTGATTAACTTCGATAATTTTGGTTAAATCATTAATCTTGCTCTTAAAAACACAACATATGAATAAGGTACTGCTCCTAAGACTTTAGAAAGTTGAGAACAACAGAGTACGTAACATGAAAAAAAAAACGCAAAACAGGGTTTTGATCTACGAAAATATGTTTTATTGAAAAAACAAAGAGAATAACTTATTTCGCAATTAATTATCTTTCAAAGTTTATTTTTAAAATCATGTATCAATCATCTATTTAAGTTGTACACATGAATCCTAGCCAATACGACAGGGATAATCCATAGCAGTACCATAATAGTTCATAACCAAATTGCTGGTAGTGCGCTAATGTAGCCCATAAGCGTTTTTAATTAAAAAAAAATGAATGAAGGTTGGCGCATGGACAGAATATTTAATACCTGCATAGTTACAATTTCGATTTTAATATTTAAATTAAAAAAAAAAAAACGAGTTTTTCTTGCAAACGTGACTAACACTGATCTTACTTCGCGCTAAAATCGAGGAAGTTTTTGCGATATTTAGTGAAAGTATCTCCAAAAGTTTTAAATAGGGAAAAAAATGTTTAGTCTCAAGAGACTAATTTAACACCTTTCTCAGATATCGCAAAAAATGATCTCCATTGAATAAAGCTCTATTGAAATCAGAAATAATGTTCTGTGGGATATATTATTGTAAAATGTCAAGTAGATTCTTCTTGAAGCACATGTCATGATGTAAAATAGACTTAACGATAATTTAGAACACAAATAAATAAAACTTCTTCAATATATCGTATACTAACAGCTGGATATCAAGAAAAGCTACATTTGGCAGACACTTTCATCTCATCTGTCTCAACATCTTTTCAAAGATTTTGATTTGACTTACAATAAATAAGAATTAGATATTTTGAAAGATAAACGAGAATCATCAACAATAATCAAAATCATAAATTTTGTGAAAGGTGAGAACATTTGAGACATTACTAAAACTTTTAAACTCTTTCTTTTTGTATCAAAACTCCACTGGAACGTTTCTGGTCCAACTGTGTACTCATGATACACCAATCTTTATGTACCGAGTTCATGGGATGGACGAATAAAAAGGTATCATCACAGCTTCATATTAACAGAAAATACGTTAAGAATCGAGTAGGTACTTATACTAATTTTTCTGGCGATTTATGTAGACAATGTTAAAACGGTCAAATTAACATTTTCCATAAGTACTCAAGAAATCATTCATTATATAAAACATTTTTTTTAGAGGACTAACTTGATTGGATACTTTTGTAATTGTGGAAAATAATTATTCAACCTTAATAGCAGTAATATGTATAGGGTGTTTTTTAAAAGATATCTTTGGGAAAAAGTATTGACAAAAAAATAATTCTTTTAAGTGTACCATTGCATTTGATTGCACACTAATTCCAAATATTTGATTTCAGTAATGACTCATACAAGCATTCAGGCATCCAGATAATGTGTGACGACAATATTGGATGCAATTAAGTGTCTGAATATGGCAGAGACCTCCACATATAACCAAGGTTAATGGATATTATGGGTTCCTAAAAGATTTTCTTGGGACATTGACACAATTTACTCTATTTCTCATTTTCTACAAGCTACCAATCTGGTAAGCAGGTAACAGAGGTGGAGGTAACATTAGCATCGCTAGGCCGTACTTTGTTAGGTGAATACCCTGAATACTCAGCGCCTCGCGCCAGCTATTTTAAAGTGTCGACCACTTAAGACTACAATGGGAAACCCTGGGAGAAGCCATTAACTTACACTTCAAACAGCAATTAGCCAGCAATAAAAAGTTACTCCAGTCCGTTCATAACGTTCCACTTAGTTGTTCCATTAACCAAATTTGAGGTCGATGTAATCTTCAGTAGCGCGAATTTTAGGCACTAACCAACGGAGTCCGTTAGATTCACGGATTAAAAGGAATTCTAAATATTTATTTATATCGGAGTAGTGCTAAATTCAATGGGGATTTTTGATTTATATTGAAGGATGGGAGGTGTTAGCTGATGTTGCACAATATTGAAATTAGTCAGAAGTGAAGGTGATCGTGATCACATGAACTCATAGAGAAAATTCTTATAAATTTAATGGTTCGTATTCGAAGAAATGAAACTTCCAAGGTTCCGAACCAGGATATGTGATGACGTCAGCGTCTGGAACCTTCAGCCAATGACTGCGGATTCGAAAAAAGTTCGACCCGCTTGTGGACGAAAAATTGGTTTGAAGGGGGACACCTTATCCCACGTCGCTTTATATAAAACCGCTTGTTACCATGCCGGATCATCGACGAGGAGTAAAAAAAGCAGGCGATGTAATCATGACCGTCTTTGAATTTGGGACAAGGCTGTCGCCAACCGAGGCGACACATTTTACGGCGAATTATAGAGAAGAAATTGATAAATTAACACTCCGTTCCACCACTCCACTTAACCAACTAAGCACACTAATCGTCGAAAAACAAAAGCGAATCGCGTCGAAAAATCGCATATGTCATTGAGCCATGTGCTCATATGATCGCATCACGTCTGAGCCGACGGTTCAGAAAGACCGTTCGAACCGAACCGCCTGAACACCTCGATAGTTCCGAAAGAAATGATCGAGTGCGAGTCGGACGGGGCCGGCGTAGACCACCAATGTCGGCGGAATCAGCCAATCGCAAAAAAGCCGGTCAGCGAAAAATACCGAGACAGCCCGACAAGATAGCGGTGCTGTGTAAACCGGACTGTCTGGGGTCCTTAACCTAACTTAACGACCGCGACGTGAACCGTCGCAGCTCGTCGTAGATTCGGCGTTCTTTTCCAACCGTAGACTGACAACGGCACGGATGAAAATTTTGCCAATGATCGGAAAAAGAATCCTTCGATTGTCGCCCGGCGAAACTGGGGCCCGATTCTACAGGGCGCTTTATGACCAGAGGAAGATACTTAGGAGGTAATTATACAACACATTTCCTGCAAAAGGGTCTGATTTTCAACGGTTGTCAGTATAGACGATTGGATCCTATACTGAGAGCATAAAACCGCCCTTAACGAGTGAATTTGCACCATTCTTCTCTGAATAAAAGAACTCTTTCCCGACAGAACTTTCAAATTAACATAAATTTCTTTAGAAGCAGTTTTGCAAGAAATTTAATTCATGTTTACTAAAAATACGACCTTCCAATTTCACATAACAAAAAAACCAACCATGTGCGTTGTGCTTCGTTATTTATTGCCTGACAACTAAATTAGAATCATAAATAGTTCTTTTTTATTGTGTGTTGCTCATGCAAAAACAGAGAACCATCTCCAAATTAAACCCTTTTAGAGCAAAAAAGCTATGTAATATTTCCTTTACGGTTAAAGAAACTGCTATTTTTTATCGGGTTTCCTCACTTCCAGCGTAAATCTAGTTGGAATGTAGAGCTCGATTGTTTTTTTTTTAATAGCATTTAATGAAAAACGGGATTAACGTGATATTAAAAACGAAGGTTATACCGATATAGTCTTTATTTATGGCTTGCCTAAGGATAAAAACATAGTGAAGCATCGCACCTCGCCGGGCACCTCGACACTCGCCTCGCTCAGTATTTAATATCGCCGCTGATTAACATAATCAAGAAGTTTGTTTATCGTTTGTTTTATCATAGTTCATTTGTCTAGTTTCTTACGATCAGAGAGGTGATAATGTCTGATTTAGATGGTGATAGTGACCCGCCAAATACCTTGATATAGTGCCTATTATTAATTATGCTTCGTTTATATTAAATTTGTTCTGGCCTCGCAAGCAGCACCACATATTTCGTTCTTCTACCTTTAACGAACATTGAATCCTTCCATCGAGCCGAACATATGGGGTACTGCTGATTAAACGTATCGCACACTGTTGCTCTCATGGAGGGAGTGGGGGGTTTAGAGAACCAATCACAAAACAAGTTTTAAGCACTTCGCCGCTGGAAAACAAAATATTTTGTTCCTCATTTTGCGGTGATGTGAGGGATGAGGTGCGATGCTCATTGCTCAATAAATTCAGTTTGTCCTGTACTCGTATGATTCTATTGCTTTGATTTACCATTGTTGGACAGCGAGGTGTGATGCTTCACGATGATTTTACCCTAAGGGTACTGTGTTTGAAGCAAAAAATATTCAAAAATGTATCAGCAGGCGACGAGAAAGGTCACCTTCATTTCTGTCAATGGTACTTAGAGATGGGTGCTGAAAACTCAATTAAAAAAGTGGATAAATGGGCGGATGAGGCCACATTTCCAGTGAAGGAATTTTTAAATCATGCAAATCGCATCATTGGGCTGACGACAAACCGTTTGCCGTTTCTATTCCCAACAGCAGTTCTCGGTTTGTGAGTTGGTTGAGATGAACAGCAAAATGTCTATTTGAGCCCTGCTTTATTCAAAATACATTGAGAGCAAATAGTTTTATAAATGTTGGAAAAAATTGGAGCTTACTCCCCGCCTGGAAAATATTCTTTTATTAGCGAGGCATTGAGCCTGATTTCAGTTGAACGAATATCCAGGTCATAGTGGTAGGCAGTTATTTATCGGGGTTCGGGTTTTACGAAATGATCGACTCGAACGACTATCAACTAGATCTTCACATTCAAATTACTCTGAGCTTGCGGTCTTTGAAACTCGATTTTGTACAAAAAAGTGTAGCTATAACTAAAGATTTTAATATCAAGCAATAATATACGGGGTGAACCACCTAATTTGCGAAAACGAATAATTTACGTGAATAACGAGGCAAATCGAGCAAAGAGCAACTATCATGTCGGGCGGAAATAACAAAAGCTAATACAATAACCACGTCTTCCCTCATATTTAAACTTAAACGTAGAAAAGATGCTACGAAGGATCGCGACGTTGTCAGGTTGACTTGGTTTTCATATGTTCACCAGCACAGGAGTTGAAAAAAATATTTTTGACCGAATTTCGCTTAACGTTCCGCTACAGTTAAAAAATTAGTATGCATTTATTAACAAAATGCCTTTTTCAAGGGAAGAAAAAAGAGATATATTAGATATTTATTACGCGAAATGTCCAAGTTACTTTGGGAATATATCTATAGTATCAATCACGTAATTTCTTAACTATGTCACGGGCTCCATATCAGCACTAATTCCACATTTTATTTACAGTAAATAAATTAAAGTTTAATGCATTTACCACACGCTAAATGAAACAAGACTCTAATACTCAATTCCAAAATATTAAAATTCAATTTACCGCTCTAATTGAATTCTATGTTAATAACGGTTCATTATTTTCCAATCTTCTTTCAAAACGGTTGTTAAGGGACGCTACAAGCTACTTACACCGACTGTTTAAGGACTTTGGGATTATACCAACAATTACAATAAGTACATCGATAATCAATAACCAAGACCACTAACTTAGTTTTCAAGAGAACAGATTTTTACTACAAAAACTGATGAACAAAGACGACCAAAGTTTAAAACATCAAAAACAACAACAACAAAAAATTACGCTTTAAGAATATCAGCTGTCAGGTCAACCAAGAAACGTCAACAGATTATACGACAATCATGCAACAAAAGACATATAACTATGTCTTTTTTTAACGTATTAAATTTATATGACTCATCGACTTACGTGAGACGACTCTCAATCGTTTACGTTTTTTTACGTGAATAAAAAGTTAAATGATTTGTTCTATAGACTGATACCCAGAAACGCAAGAACTGAAACACAAAATCGTCATGTATTATTACTTTTAATACGATATTTTGTCGCCAAAAATGCGTGATGGCGTATATACGGGGTATTTTCTTAACATATGTAGTAAATTTAAGGGAAAATTCCTAACATCAAATTTAGTAAAAAAGGACCTATAAACCGTCCAGTAATCATTTAGGAAAAAAATTGAGTTCAGGTATTTTAGTTGGTGGTGGAAATTTTAAACCATTTTGGCACATTTTGAAGCTTTAATTTCATTTATTTCAATTTTTTGAATTGCAATAAGTTTAGAAACGTGCAAGAATTTGGATATTAATTTTAATCCGGAATACGAAACGAGGATCGAAAAAATGTCAAGGGACAGAAATATTGCGTTTCTATTTAGTTGTTTTGTTGGAAATAATTATTAATTTCGCAAAAATCCACTGCGCAGTACTATTTTTGTAAAATTCCTGAACGAGCTCGGATATACCTAAAACACATACATGATATATAAATTTAATTATCATGTAATGAGCATTTTTCAAAATAATAAAACCTTTTTTTCCCAAGTTTCACCAGTCCCGTATTTCGAAATGTAGCAATTCGGGGTATACGTTTATACAATTTTTTCACATTTTCACCAATTAAAAAAAATGTAATTGCTCAGTTTACTGTAAAAATAACACACTGTAACTTGGAATTGAAAACTCACTTAGTTTTGAGTGAGTGAGATTTAATGCTGACAACTTCCGAATGCGAAAAAAAATTCTTCAAGTTGATATTCGACAGAAGGGAATTTTAGTGCGGTGCCCTATATAACCATCTCCCAGTGAAGTACGATTATGCAGACTACAATTATTTAAACATGCTACATATCAAATTATTTTAAATTCTTCAGTGGAAAGTAAAGATAAAATATTACTTATCAATATAATGCATGTGAATATAAATATGTGTTGTCTCTCCCACTGATTGGCGACATTAATATATGGCCAGATGCATAATTGAAGGACAAAGAGAGCGAACAAGGCAGGTCTGCACCCATTGGAAGGAAATAAATGGCGATAAATATAGTGCGATGATTCAGCCAAAATGGACGCGGATTTATAATGGATCCAATGCATTAATACTTAAATTATCCAGAAGAAAATAAAACATATAACTACCTACAGTATGATAACGACCCATGCAGGACTAGACCGTGACTTGCTGGAAGCCGAAGGGTTTAACCTCAAGTTTTGCGTTATGTCCCAGTCATGCTTTCCATTAAGGAGGAAATCTATTACTCCAACTACGCAAAAAACTCATTTGGATCAACTGTTTTCAAGCTAAAGCATTAAGGTAATAAAGTTTTATAAATATGTAATTTATATACATGTTGTTACTTCGTAAAAAAGTTGAGGCGTTCTTGGGCCATGGAGGAGTTTCGTTCTTGGGGTGTGGTTATTTTTTCCATGAGAAGACGGATTCCTCAAAATTTTTAAATTTAAGACGTTTCGATATTAATGGGCACCTTCATTAGTATAGAAATGCAAATTAAATACAAAAAGGTTTAACGCACAAGTTGTATCCAATTTTTCATTCAGCAATTTTGAGCATACTGTGATAAAAAATCTTAATTAAATTTCTATGATTTAGATTGAGGAAAATATGATGAGTTTTATTACGTACTTTCAGGGGTGCATCTAGAAATTTTTTCCCTACCACTGTTAGGATATCGCGTTCTTACCGGCTCAAAAATTACATTGGAACACCGTCGATTTTCATGTTTTTGTATAATTTTCATCGATTACTTCAATGACTCACATCGATAAGGAAATAAGTTTATTTGCCACGGCTTGGTACTGGTATCTCCAGTAAAGAGACAAATCAAACATCATCAACCGCTATTTTAGTGAGAACTGTAAAGAATTTTTAAGTTTTAAGGAAGTAAAAGCCTTTTACTTCTCACAAATTGTAAAATCATAGAAAAAGTCTCCCATACATGTGGTACAAAATTACCATTTTCTACTCTTATGACTTATTGCACTCCCTTGCGGCTTTTGTGCCAACATCACATTTGTAAGCATTTCGTGCTTGTTTTTCATTCGTATAAATCTCGTTTTTTTTTCAAGTAGGATGAGTCTGCTTGGTTCTTGAAAAATCGGAATAATTATACACATTTTTGACATCGGTGCCTCAAAAACCGGTTAAAAATTTAAGCAATACAGCCCAATATCACAGCAAATTAGTTACAGGTAGTGCCCTCTTCTAGCGGCCACTTTCAGCACTCAAAGCGATGGTGTCATATTTGCCATTAAATGTTTACAATAAATTGTACGAGTTATTTTTTAAAATCGAAGAGTAGACATATGTATGTATGATTCTCAAATATGACATGGTAAGCTCAAGGTAGCCACACACATTTGGCTAAGAAGCCATGATACTTGGGATAACTATTAAGAACCGTTAGCATTTTAAATTCATGTGTCAAATAATCTGTCATGCTGTAAAGAAAACAAAATTGTGTTCGGTTGCCATATTGAATCCCGCAGCTGTCAATTTTATTTCAAATCTAAGTATTTTATGCCTCATAATATATTTCAAATTTCAAATCGTAATATCAATTCGTTTCGAAGATTAAAGGGGGAATCACAGACGAAACACACTTTAGGAACACACCCTATAAGAGCTGCTTGTATGACTCATAAAAGCGATAACGCATCAGTAAGTACCGATGGTTCAGGTTAGTTCAGGTTTTTCAGGCTTAAGAGTACCAATGTGTTTCTCGTATCGTGCCCTTAGTTTCTATGATCAAAACGTACAATATTTATTGTAATTTAAAAAGAAATTTGACGTTCTATTAATTTAAGTAATTTAAACACCAAATAAAACTAACGTTAATGGTCTTCAACTGAAGACTTGGCGAACCTCAGTAACACCACCAGTGATTTCGCTTGACGTGTTCGTTGCTGTTCATGTATTATAGCTTTTGTTTCTTTAAAAGTTTACACGTTTATCTGGGAGTGATAAAAAAAACTTAATGATGTCAACGATCTCTCTTGCCATATTTGCGTAAAGACGTAAGCATTTGCGTCATGCTAGGACTAAATCCTTCTATACATACAGGGTATATTTTTTAAGCGACATTTAAATCGCGGTAGATACAAAATGGGAAGAAAGTACCTATTTTTGCACGTAATATTGTTATATGCTGTGAATGAGGTTACCAAATTGTTTTTGGTAACAGTACATAATTTTACTGTAAAATATAAAACTTAGGTTAATATATTTATTCGTTAGTTTCCTTGTTTCTAGACGACATTTAACTTTCAAGATATCTATATCAACTCTTTTTTTAATACGGACCCGATAGCATTTTTATTTCATATTTCGAAAATGTTTTTTAATCTTAAAAGGTTGAAGCACTTTTCTGCTCACCTTGTTTTACTGATATCTATGACTCGAATAGGTTTTCCCGTTTGGGGAATTATCACAAAAACAAGTTTAAAAAACATCACAGAAATTCATTGACGATTATTGTATTGATTAAAAACATGTGAATACTCATATATCACAAACATTGATCTTTCCAGAATAAAAAACACTTTAGAATTTTAAATAAAAATGCCAAGTTCGTATTGGGTGTCGATATTTTGGTATCGATATTGTGTCAAGTATTGGTATTTTGAACGCGAAATTTCATCTTGGGGTAATAACAAGTTTTTAATGTAGAAAGGAAGTTAGCAGAAAAACGTATAAATTTGTTTTTTTGCTCAAGATTTAAAGTTCTCGAAACCAACAATAGTATGGCAATTACAGCATAATAAAATTGCTACAAATTTCAACTTTTTCCCACTTCACTGATAGTGTAATTCTCACCGTTTCAAATGTATAAAGTTCACGCATTTAAAAAAGGAACAGGAACTTCCTCTAATTTGATGTCTGTTGGAATGACTTTTGTCTACTGATCAAATACCTTTGACAAGTTCTTCAGAAATATGTATGTCCGCCTCGTAAGTAATATATTAGTTTTAATCGTGGTTTTCTAACATTCTCGCACTCGTTTTTGTGGCTTCCTTCCTAATTAGACATATTCCCATCAGGTAGCAGGTACAAAACTACTCGTTTCTGAGAGAAACGGACCTCAGTTCAGCTTAATTGCTACTGGTAAACGACAACGCCCAGTTACAATGAGCTTTTGGGAACGTATTAACCGGATGCTGTTTACGTTTTTATCATCCAAATTTGCTTTTTAACTACGTCATAATGAAACGATTCATATACGAATGTTTACGAATGGCCTGCCGGATGTCCGGATTTAGTAAACCATGCATTTTGGAATTTTTTGTTACCGAAATGTCAAAATTATTTGTATGTGAATCAGGTCTGCCTTAAGTTTACCCGACGACAGGAAGAACATTAAAAGTAATCATACATGTATTGCTCCTCAACGATTTGCCGGAAAATATTACATAAAAACAGTTAAAAGTATGACGTAAAAATTAGCGGCAGTACTGTGAACCCATACATAAACTACAATGGTTGTCTGAACAACTTGTGCTAGATGGTACCAGGACCAGCTGTGTCGCAAGCAGCAGACGAATGCTAATCTGAAAATTCCAATGAATCATGTTAGCAACACCTAACATACATTACGGGATATAACGAAAGCCGATAGGTTTGATAAAGCAAATATGTTTGGAGTGAAAGTATTATTTGTAGATAGACATGACGTCATAAAAATTAATGCAACGTTCGTAGAATGGAGAGGCAGAGTGAGTCAGCTAAAGAGAAATATTGACCTGATGAAGGGCCAATAAAAGCTTGTATCGGCAATTGGTCAGTTTGTTGAGCCTTTCTAAGGATATTGATCCTCCAAAGTAAAAAAATCATCATTAGATAACAAGATTAATAAGATACTTGGTCGGGCATGTTTCTTGGTTCCGCTTATTAAACCTGGTAATTTTCTATTTATAATTTGATGCCACTAATTTTAATGATATCATTGTTAGATATACTATCCGAATAACATGGTATTTTGTTTTCGAAAAGTTGAATAAACCGTTGATGTTCTGTAAACTGTATAATGAAGTATCACACACGTCAAACGAATCTGGAATTAGAATCACAAATATAAAACGGTACTTAAAAAGAGTTTTAAAAAAGTTAGATTCAATCGGTGTTTTTTTTTGCTTATCATATTTAGACAAATCACGCATATTTGATGATTTATCGAGTAAACAGTGACATTAGAATGAAAAAAATTTTACGTTGAATGGATCAATTGGGAGTACGGTACGCAATGTACTGCACAAATATTATGAAATCATTTAACATAATAACATAACGAAAGTTTGAAAAAATCGTGGTCAAGAATGCTTTAACAAAAATTTTGCTACTGCATGTATGTCATAGCTATGTATGTCCGGCCTCACATTCATATTTGACGTTGACATATTTCACCTGTTAATAATGACTTAAGATATGATATACAGGCCATGTTTGCAAATATTTCTACAACACTCTTGACTAGGCATTTTTTAATACACGCTTTACGTTAATTTGTACAAATTTATAAAATAGATTTGGGTACATGAAAGGGGCAACAAATTTCGGATGGATTGAGCCAAGTCTATGAATACTCAAATAGAATCGGTTTGTTTAGATTCCCGGTTGAGAATTTTCCTTAGTTTCAAGTCCGAATCAAACGAGAAAATCTTATAATTTTGATAAAAAATTATGTACCAAAAAAAAGTGTAAAGAAAAAAGCCTAGAAAAAAGATGTAGAAAATTCAAAATCTCTAATATGAAAGAAAAGACACATTGGTGCCCATGATAAAAACAAAAAGTCATGGTCGCTAGAGTTTAGACACATTTTTTTAGAAATTTTATTTAATGTCAAATGATAGCTTCAAGGATTATGCTTTTTTGTATTTGTTATACACAGGGATATTGTAATAAACAGGGAGGTACCGAGAAAAAGTTCTATATAAGTGTTTCTTGTTTAAAATGTGTTAAAATTCAGCTTTAATTAAAATCGCTACGTAAAAAGCCAACGCGTTTTGAATGATAACACTAACGATGACGATATTCTGACCAACTTCGTCACCAGCTCACTAGGGAAATAAGGCGCCATATACGTATCATTATTGACCTGATATTCAATTAGTTTTAGAAACCAGGCGAGACAACGTATTTCACAGTCCTTGACCCCATCCAATCGTGAGCGCCTAAAGAAAAGTAACTAAGTCACAAATTTACATCTTTATGAGCAAATTATTTTGATGTTAAAGTAAATGTGTGAAAATTAAATTTTTAGACAATTATTTCAAAATTATTTAGCTCAACGAACATTTTACTAACCTGAACTAGCCATTTTTGTAAGAGGTGAGGGGAAAAATGCATTTATGCAGGTCGTCATTGACCTAATGTAGGGGAACCCGAGCAAGTGGAACGTAGTAGTAATTTTGGGCAGTACCTATTGAAAAATTCTTTATATTCTCTTCGTGCAGAGTCTCTCTAGAACCGCAAGGAAGAGGAGGGGGGGACTATTTAAGATTTTCGATTGTTTTTCAGAATGCATTTATGTTTTCAGCATGTTTCCTCATCACGGCCGGTTCTCACTCTTCAGCAACAGACTAGCGATATTTTCTGTTGTAACTCTCTTCCCGCATGTTTTTTTCAGAATTTTTTCGAAGAGAGTCGAATGTCGAGAACTGGAATACTGTGTATTCTTGATCATCTCTGTCACTACAAAACTTCCATCTCTCATCCTCGCTAACCTGAACTAGCTCGAACTAATCTAACCAAACGTCGCATATTACCATAAAATTGGGTTTAAGGTTCTTGCTGGTACCTCCATGCAATAATGGAATCTTTTGCAGCGAGTAGTGGAAAAACATTTGTATTTCCTGTGATGTGTCATAGGCAATACTAAGTACGACTGGTGATTCAAGCATATTGTTTTCACCTCATTGGCGTTCCTCGAATTCATATCTAGGAATGGGCAATGCAAAACTTAACTGGGATTTTTGTACGTTTATTTGGTCATAATTCCTCGAAAGCGGGCTACGGGGGTCAGTTAACGACACCATTATTGATTGCCTTAATAACATGGTTCCAACGACTCATTAGAAAAAAACGACCCAGGTAGATAAGAGGAGGAGTCTGAAGGAAATGTTATTGGTTTCGTTTTATTAGCGTTACCTGTGGCATTACGTCGTGGTGGGTATATCCCGCAATCTAAATGAGAATTTTCTAGGAAAAAGACAAATGGTGGGTCGGCATGCATCTTATGCCATTTCATTGGATGGACATAAGATTAATCTTAAGATCCCAAATTGCGGTTAACCGCAAATTGCCCACGAAGTTTTGAACTGGGTTAAGGTTTATTCTCACCATACATTCCATTTCCATTGCATAGCCGTTTCGCGTAGATTGGATACAATTTGATAGAACTTGCAGAATGCGAATAGAGCGGACAAATGTACACGCGCACGCCACTGGAAACCGTATTCATAGTTACACGAGCAGTAACAAGTAAATGCTTGAATTAAATAATAATATAAATATTTATATATCACAATGAGTATTTAGGGCCACATGCCCACAATATTCCTTATTTGAGAAAGTTTTTTTTTCATTTCCTATTAGATATATTGAAATATAGCTTCCACTTGCGTCACGGATTTCTTTAAATGGCTCGATAATGGCAATTTTTCAGGAAGAGTGGATACTTGTAAGATTCGAAAATACTTAAATATATACTTCAATTATTATTATTATTATTTTAAAGATTTATTACTCACTTTCTATTCTTCTCCTACTCTCAATTTAAGAGTATTTACTTTAATGTTACCAAGGAAATTACTGAATTTTTTTGGATATTCAAAAGACGTATTTGTTGGAATAATATTGCAAACGTTCTCCATAGTTAATATTATAAATGTTAATTTGTTAACAAAATACAGAAAGATAAACAAACGAATTTACTACTCACCTCTGCCCTTCTATATCTGGACTGTCCATTTTCCCCCCTTGACTTTCCTTTTCAATTCTGGAAAGGTGTCCCAGTCCAAAACGAGATACCTATTGACCATTTAGTATCGGCAGTAGGAAGCTCCTTCGACTATGCTTCTTCACGAAATAGCTCTGTCTGTTTGCTTGTTATTATCTTATTTCCAACTCCAATATCATACTATTAAAAACTCATAAATTATTGAATTTCGGATATGTTCTTATTATCTGTGTTCTTGTTAATTGGTCTATACAATAATACACGCAACGTTTTACGAATGAACATGGGATGAAAATGGAAGGTTTCGAGGAGATGAAGGTTTTAAGGAATCCTTCAAACGTCGAACGTTTGAGTGGCCAATAAAGTGGTTTAGGTAGTAAAATCTACGATATAGATGATCGTACATTTTATTATGAGATATTAACCAAAGTAATAACTTAGGTTGCTGCTCCCTTGATAAATATACTTATATGGCCATGAAGTCGGCAATTAACTAGTGTTGCTGAAAATAAATATGATTCCTCGAACTATCAATTCCCAAAACTCCATTTTACCACTTACAAATAACACGCAAGTACGTCTGTTTCTTCCTACGTTTCGTAGGCAAATAGTTATTTAAGGAAAAAGTCTATTAACAACCAGCGATTAATAATACAGATCGACAGGGAAAAATGAACTTTTCAGATAATACTTTAACGCTCATTTTTAGATTGATGTTTTATTTATTTTTCCTTCTATTTCATCTTTTAATGTGTTGTTTATGTTATGTAATGCGGTAAAGCTACGCTAATCCGGATCTATTAAAACCTGTCCAATACGGATTTCGAAGTAATCTGGATTTTGGAGTTAAATTAAAATATTGCGCAATGAAAGGTAGAATGATAGCGAATTATGTGAGTTAAGCACATGTAATAGAGTTATTTAAAAATTTATATAGCGACATCTATAAACATTATTTTAAAAAATCAGAAATGTTTGGCGAATACATCGTTCTTTAGGCTTTTAAGTTTGGTGATGCTAATTATTTAAATATTGTTTTCCTCTACTCATTGAATGCACATAGAGCATAGAGAAACATTTAATTGCCTGGGCTATTCACATGCAGTTCGGACTAGGGGAACCGTGGTGGATCCGAACTCCAAAGTACATAATAGAAATTTACATTTTTTCAATTTTGTCCGGACTACAAGGACGTCTGGATTACGGAGGGTTCGAATTAGCAGAGCTTTACTGTATGTGTATGTATGGTTTTCTATTGTTCCACATTTGAAAAAATAAGTCAAAACGTAGCTTATTAGGTCCCCTTAGAGTTCCATAACGCCGCTGTTAAAATTCTCAGCGGTTGCGGTTGAGCGTCGATTTCCGTGAGACCTTGCATTTATGAAAATTTTCAAATTTACCCTAATAACTCGAAAACGATAAATTTTTTACCTAAGACCCTTTATGTCAGTTGATCTTAAAATTTGATGATAAATCTGTACATGACCAAAACATTAGGGATTCTATTTAAAAAAACGCAATTTGGTTCTACCATAGTTTTATGACGGACCATCCACGTTTGAAAATAATTTTAAAATACGTACTTTTTAATGACCAAAAACCTTGACATTAAACATTTCCTTCTAAAACTCATATTTACTGTATTCTTTGATACACTAATGTGCAACCCTGTATAAGTATGTGTAACATCGCTATTTAATATAATTTTGTTACAAAAAGTAAAGTCTGGGAGTTAAAGCATTTTTTTATTATTTATATATTATTATAATTATTTATAATTTACAGAGATAAGTCAAAAAATTAGTTTGGAAAAACCGAGAACCATAATCCCTCCAACTGGTGTGATCGTGACTTTTCTCATTTGATAAATTTGAAATTATTAATCTCTCATTAATATACGTATAACACTAGTCATTGTGTGCGCTATAGTTTAATGAGGATCATTAATGAACGATAGTTAAAATAGCGCTTCGGAGCAATTTCATATGGTTTTATCATTTTCCTTCATATATTTTTGAGGCCGCACTATTGTTAACAAGATAAGGTAAATACTAATTAGACGTCATGCTACGTCATCTGGTATTTGTTTACTTTAGTGACGGAAGTGCTGATTAGACTATTGAATTTTTTTTAGCGCATATCACGCGATCTTTTTCACGCGAATTCCTTTTACGTTTTATTGACATACGAATTTGACATTGCCAGTTTTACGTAACATTACAAAGAATTTGTTATACGTTTAAACGGCTGTAAAATCTTTATTTCTTAACATAATGGAATAATTCAAAAGTAATTTTGAATGTTTCGAGTACTCGACATAACTACATTTTTTGCCTTTTTAAATGTGATACCCACGCAATGTGCGCCATATGAGGTAGTTATCTGTAATAGGTGGTTTTGCTGTAATTTGCATAAATTAAAATATAATTATAATAATCTTATGTAATCAGAATATTTTAGAAAATGACTTGGATTGAATGGCATTAAACGCCAGTTAAAAAAACAAAAGCGTGCGGTGCCGGGGCAATCTACGTTTTTCGTAAAGCGCTTTAGCTACATGAAAGTATGAATTTATTTATGCAAATTTTAGCAACACGCAAAAAGTCATATGGCCCACATTTACAATCAGTAAAAAAAACCATTGGATAACCTGAAAGTATACAGAATGTCCCTTAAAAAAATCGGGTTATGTGAACTACTTGAAAACCAAATGCGATCGAAAAAAATATATTAAACTTAAGAAAAAAACATTGAAGTTAATTTTGGATTGATGCTCCTGTCACAAAAACTTTTTTATTTTGCGGAATATTGAAATATCTGTTAAATATTCTTTAAAGAACACTCTAGAGGATCTTCAGATTTTTTCCCATAGATACCCGGTTTAAAGCAAATAAAAGTGAATTTATTTGTTTAAAATGATGATTAGCTAACTGCCCTTAAAAATGTTTCTTTTGAGCCCTTTACAATTACACATTTACCGGGTAAGTCCAATGGAATATACGTACCTGCACTTTCTGGTGTCAATTATTATTACCGACAAAAATATGAAATTTGGGGTATTAATATGACCTAACGGAACTAAGATGTTAGGTTTCGTAAGTAATTTTAAGATTTGCAGTACTTGGCTCCGAATTTTTTTTAAATAGAAATCTCTTCAATTACTGACAAATCCACATTTAATGGTGAGTAAATTTTCGGTTTGCCCCCCATATATATATTTAAATATAGTGAATTTGAGTTTCAGAGTGAATGCACAAAGCGTTCTATTTCCGATGTAATTGAGAGGTTTCAGGTATTTCCCGAGTAGATAAAGAAAAACCTTGATCGGGACCCTTGACCCGTTTTCTGAGTCAATTGGTTCTAAAATCGGGCTCAGTTGGTTCAAAAATTGGATCAATTTTAATTATTTAAAAAGCATATTGATAGCTCTACCCATTTGGGAGTTACAGGATGTTTTTTGCCAAAAACATTTTTTGTACATTTTTTTACGCCTAATCTAGTGGCGTACTCGATTTTTTCTAACTTGTATTCGAGTTCCGCACCAAACTTGCTTTTTTAATGAAAACAGCAGTTGACAATGACTCCATAATTACAATTTTTTTAAGCTTTCTGAAAACATATAGTTCCATATAGTTGTCGCAGTAAAGAGAGAGAAAATTATAAACAATTTTTTGGAAAACTCCTCCTGTTCAAGTCTCTTATGAACTTTTGTTTGCTACACATATTCGTAGCTAGTTATTTGACAGTTCACGCAGTTATTTTATATAAACATATATTAGAAACGTAGATGTAGTTAAATTTGATGATATTTATTTAAATTTAATATTTCAAAGCTTCGCTTAAAATAATAATGAATTATTCAAATTAATAACTTTTTTGTGATGGCTCAGGTTAATAATACGAAATGTGCAAATTTTGGAAAGTTGAATTTGATTGAAATAAGAAAATAATAAAAAATTGATTATAATTTTCTTATTTACCGAGATAAATATTTGAAACTATGTATTTTCAGAATGATAAGAGAAATATCCAGTTAATGAAGTCATAGTCCACTATGGATTCCATACAAAAGCAACTTTGGTCTATAACTCGAAAACAAGTTAAGCTAAAAAAAATTCGAGTTCGCTACTGGATAACATATAAGAAAATGCACCAAAATGTTTTTGCCAAAAATTAAAAATATTCACAAACAAAAAGTTATGGGGCTTTGAAGAAAACAACAAAAAAATTAAAAACACGCTGTATCTCTCAAACGAGTCTCTATATGGAAATGCTGTAAAATAATTGAAATTGGCTTAATAATCGGACCAAGGGTTCCAACTATAGTTTGTCTCCTACTCAGGAAATACCTGAAACCCCCATATTTACGTCAAAAATAGTATACCTTGTACATAGCACTGATTTTCTGTTTGATTGGTTTTTGAGCAATTTTCCGCAGCAACAAAAAAATTTGGAATCGCCGAATTTCTGGAAATTGAAATCTACTTGTTATCCATAACCTCATCTAATAATCCTCCAAGGCGGCAACGTCGCTTGCGATCGCCCTGTTGTCATCATCTACATTGCCTAGCCGACGACGCCAACGTCCTTTAAACCTGCCGTCGCGACGCGGCTGTAAAGCCCGGTTTACACTGGCAAATTGCGACCATTCGAGAAAAATAGTAGAAGAACCGCAAAGCGTATGCCGAATAGGTTAACGTTTACGGTCTGCCGAGCTACAACTAAATTTTATCGTAGGATCTGTACCTCCGTTAAACTTAATTTACATTTCATCGTGGCGAATGATTAGTAAGTTTTAGCAAATTTAAATCATCAGGGTTGGAGGGACTCTGGATATATACAGTGTGTCCCAAATTTTAGTTTTGGGCAATTGCCAATACTTTCATAGAGGTAGAGGAACGGTGTTGGTCTAAAAATTGTTAGATCGAGGCAGAGGTAGGTATAGGTTAAAATTTTTCATTTTAAATTGCCCCCGTATAATATTAAATTTTGAATTATTTGTAAATTTTTAATATTGTATAATTTAAATATATATATTATACATACAATTTTGTGTTATCACGCTATTTTGATTTTTAATATTTTCGAAATATCGACGTGTGAAATGTGACCATTTTAGCACTTTTGTCGATCATAATACCGGAACAATTTGAGTATTACAAGACGGTTTTTAGAAATCGGAATATCAAATTTGATGTCTGTCAAATTTTTGAAAATTTTTGGACAGATGGTAGAAGTGTCAAAGTCATTTTGTCAGTAGTTTAAATCGTTTAAGAGTTGGGATTATTAAAAGGGTTAAAAATGCCATATTAAAAAAAATATATATAATTAAAATGGTCTTTTATGAACTACCTCATATTTAAAATTATATTCGGCCAATATCTCTCTATCTTATGATTTTTTTTTAAACGGTTCTCTATCTGCGAGGTTACAATATCCTGTATATGTAGAATACGATACAAGGTGACAAAAGACAAAACGGTATAAGCTACAGAAGGGGAATGAGCGTGTGGCAGCTGATCGGTACAAAACTATTAATCACGAGTGCGATATTCTAAAGGTCGATTGAAATGAGTCGTTAGGAACATTACATATCACCGAAATCCCGCTACGTCATGGGATTGTGTCATTTCAGGTAGAAAGCAGGGCCCACGAAACATAACTATTGTAATTACCATTTCCCATTTATCTCCTAAGTAGATGTGTGTGATAGATCATTAGATTAGATTAACCATACAATAAAATATGAATAACTGGTTCAATAACCATCCTCAGTATTTACTGCATCTTGAGATGATCATATTCGATAGTTTGATGTTCGTATGGCTACATAATCACGTGTACGTACATACCTCCGCAATGAAATAAAATTTTACTAAACATAATAAATAGTCATTTGTTTCCATTGTGATTGTTAGTTCTTATTTTTTTAATAATTTTTTTAAACATTTTTTTTTGTTATTTATTTCATTTATTATGGCAATTAGATACGAACTATATGATTTTAACTACCAACCGTATGAGAAAACAGCATATTTGAATCTATTTTTCAAAAGTTTTGTCAGAGATCATAAGTGTTTTACAATAGTATGAAATCAGCGTAAACGCAAATTCAAGCAGACACACAAAAGGACAGAAACTATGTATATTTTTTTAAAATTACCCTTAAGAAGTAAATCGAATTCACTACTGCAAAAAGCATATTATAATTTACTTTTCCTGCATTTTCGCAGAAATCCGCGGTATTTTTCAAAATGACGATTTAGAAAATTATTTTTTGAAACACGAATTCATCAACGCAATGTATTTTGACTATTGAAAACGACACATTTTAGACCGCTTTTCCTGCAATTTCCACAGCAATCAGCGACATTTCATAAGAAGACTAAGCGAGCGGAAACTTTACTCTTGGGCGAATCCGCCCAGATCTACAATTATATAATTTTGAAAAACAATACCTCACGTATAATTTCATGTACGTCAATGTGGTTTTCACTATTCGAAAGAGCTTATTTTACCACACTTCTCTTGTAGTTGCATAATGATGAGTGGCGTTTCTCACGTGGGCGATATTCACGGAAACTTTAATCGCAGAGATTGAAAATTACACAGGGTAAGTTTTTTTCAATAGTTATTGAAGGGATCTTGGAAACTAGCAAAGTTATGAAATCAGCTAAACGGGGAATGATTTGTAGCTTTAGCGGACCAATCTAAAGTCGTTTTTGATTTCTTGAAAAAGATTATTTACTAGATATTTAACAAAAACCAATTTTTCTCTATTTATTTTAATCGACCTAATCGTGTAATTTTGTGTGTTTTTATGTATTATATATGTAGTTATACATTCTAAAGAAATTATCTAAATTCCAATATTGAAGATAATTTTGCCTTTAAAAAGATAGATTAACCAGATATTTTTTAATAGCTATCTTTTTTTAGATATGGCTTAATTTTTTTTTAATGGGTAGCATAGCAGGTTATGATTTATTTTGAAAGGTATTTTTTCAAGCTTTAAAATGATATCATTAAGTAGAGAGCTATTTTCACAATGGCCTCAAAATCGTTCGTATAGATTTATTATTTGGTTGACATTGACAACTCACATCATTTAGACCAAATATAAATTTAAATTTTTTTCATTTTTTTGAAAAATGTTTTAATACCTATTCATGAATAATTATTTACTAATTAGCTCATTAATTATTACTAATACAGATGTTCAAAACACCCGCCATTGTTATTTACACATATACTACATCACTTTAAAACACAAATTGTAGTTTTACTGATTGAACGCCCATAAATATGTATATATCAGAAGCTTCCTCCATCGCTTCTCTAAGAACTTCGACTGATTCATAACTGTCCTGGAAATTTCGTTTTCTATCGTTCCCTATAGAAAAAAAAACATTTGACAATATTCCGTTTTTCCACGTTTAAAAAATTTATTTCAAAAACTTATAGACATTTAATAATTTTTCGATTTGAAACATTCTTGTCGAAGCAATCCAAAAACTTAAATTTATATCTAATTTAAATGATGCGAATTGTCAATGTCAAAGAAATAATACATCGTTATTATCCATTTTATGGATCTTAAATTTGCAATATCGACTTTAAAAAAGTCTCTAAACTTGCTATTCCTAGAAATAACTGTGCACTTATTGGAATCGCTTTAAAACTTGGAAAAATACCTCTTTAAATAAGTCAAAATTTGCTATGCGTTCCATTAAGAAAAAAGTAAGTTCATGCCATATCTCAAAAATAACAGCTGTCAGAAAAAATATGGCTAACCCATCTTTTCCAGGGCAAAATTATCTGCAACTTTCGTATTTACGTGATTTTCATAGAATCAATAATTATACGGCTAAATCGATTAAACAAAATCGACAAAATTTGAATTTTGCTAAATATATAATAACAAAAAAAAATCAAACATCCCTATAATTTGGTCCCCTAAACTTGCATTGTTTTCCCATTTAAGCGACTTTGTGAATGTGTGACTTGAATAATTCCGCAAAAATTATTTACCAGAAATAAATTCACCTATGCCACTGTGATTTTTATTACCAAAATTAACATAGTTTAGTCTACTTTTCCTGCAATTTTCACAGTGATTAGTAGCGTTTCACAAGAAAACAAAGCTAACGCAAACTTTATTCTTCTTGAATGAAATTACTGAAACATGCAAAAACATGATGTGTATTTATGTGATTTTGAGAAACAAGAATATAAGTGACCCTACTGAATTCCGTGTCTGAAATCTTCTTAAAAGTATTTTTAGTTTTCTGAAAGCTGAAAATAAAACCGAACTTTCATTGATAAATCCTAAAGTTTTTCTGAGCTTTTCTAAAGTGTTGAGCAGAGTACGTTTTGGCGCGAGGGCAATCAGTGCTTTTTTGACCGGTGAGACCTCAATTTTCGCCACAACTTTTTTTCCAAAAAATAATGATTTTTCAGTAAAACATATCGAGAATAAGACCACACGATCTAAAATGGTTGATGGATGAATAATGGAAGTAACAAAACCTTCCTTAGTTTATTATATTTCGCTGCACCCGATCGGTACGGGGCTTATGCCCCCACATACGCTGGCACTCCCCCCCTCTTTCCCGCACCCCGGGCGTCAGCGCGGCAGACTTTCATGATCGGCGGTTATTCTTAGGGGTGGGGGGATTAAAAATTTCGCTCAGAGAGTCAGATTTGCTAAGGCCGGCCCTGCGCGTAGTGAGTACCCATTAAGAGAAAACGATGCATTTCTGTTGCATACAAAAGCATTTACGTTTGACTAGAACAAATTTTCCTGGGAATATCTTATGAGCAATATCAATTTTTTAGTGCGATTAATCTCAGGGTGGATCGCATACGGTAGGACGCACCGTAATTGAGCAACAAAGACAATTATTGCAGGTGCCGTTGAATGATAATTTTTCGAAACATTCGAAATCAGATTTATTTTCGAAGCATGACAGGACGCGCGATATAAGAAGCGAAGAAAGAGATTGTGCGCAGGTCGTTTCATGGACATGGAGGTGATTAATCCCGGATATGCCAAACGAAACATCGTTTTCAGTGGGCCAGTTTCTCCTTTTACTTGACAGCGATCTACTTTTTATTTTAAACGGTCGATTGATTATTCTCTCGCTTCAACAATGTTTTAACAGAACTTCCTGATGCTTTTCCAAGAATCTGTTGCTTAGATTAACAATCTAGAATAACTTCTAGTTAAGGTGGCCTTCAGTGGTTGTAACAAGGCGTACCGTGGTTATTATTAAGAACCCGAAGAAACACATTAACGGTCACTGAAGTGTGATCCTGGTGAGAGATGTAGATCTTAGGCGTGGAACGCAGGTTTTCTATTGTAATGGGTAGACTGGGAAACAGTCGCCAATGGGGACTACTCGATGCAATGGGATTTGATTTCCTTTGAACATTTAGGTTTAGACCCTTGCGAAACTAAATACGTAGCTCGCCAAGTGAGGCTCCATTCTGACCTGATTACTACTTTGCGGAGTAGATCATATTTGACATCCTCCACGAGAGAAAGCAGGCGTTCCTATCCCGCAAATATACCTATTCGGGGCAGGCCGTGGCCTGCATAAATCACCCTGCGGTTATTCTTAATTATTTATGTCTGTTAATGTCTATTTCCTTTGGTGAATCGACCCAGGCTTTCAGCAATGCGGGCTCCTCTCCATTCCAGGTCTTGTATTGCGATTTGCTGAAGTGGGTATATGGCCTTCCTTGTTTCTCGCCCCGCGAGAATGAAGGGGAGAAGGCATTTTCGACGAAAATTTGCTTAGTTTTTTTAAACTAATCTGTAATTCGTTAATTAGTATTGGTCTAATGTCCGTTAGTTTAGGGTTGAGGGGGCTGGTACGAGGGCATTTTTTGAGCCACCCAACTTTGGAAAATAGTACAAAAGAAATTCTAAATGTTGGATCTTCTTCAAATAACTGAAAAATCAAAAATAATTTTGTAGATTTATTTGCACTGTCAAACTATTCCCTTGAATGAGTGACTATTCTCTCATTTAACTAAGTGAGTATCCTCATCTTGGACACACTGTACAATTGGGCCTCATCAATTCCAAAGAACTTCCCCTACTTATTTTTGGAAGTGCATAGAGGTTCGCATCACCTTCCACTCAAAAATAACCCAAAGTAGGTCCCGGTTCCTTCCACAACACATGACTCCTCGACCCACCTTAACAACAGCAGTTGTTTCGAATCGGTCGTCTGCTCGCACCCACCTACCATGTTTATGTCTCTCGTTCTTTCCTTTATAATTTCAGTTTATAAATAAATAATGCGACACCAGAGCAACATTCCATCGTTCGCGAAACGATGATCGCCAAAAAGATGACCGTTGCGAATCGCCAACGCGCCCGATCTATCTATAGACTCCGCATGGTCGTCCGACCAGTATTGCAAGATGTGGATCTTAACTAATGTCATGGTTGGTTCTTGCCTCTCAAAACACCTTTTTCAGATTTTGCACCTGTATAAAACTTGAGCTATCTAAATTGACCTACATTAATATTATAACCAAGTTAATTTCATTAGCAAAAGGCTTCGGGAATGACGGCATTCGTGACGACAAAACACAGCATTGTCGATAAACTCGTTACAAAAATGCAGAGTTTTATGTAATTGGTGAAATTCTGCAGGGTAAGTGAAGTGAGCTCGCGCAGCATGACACAGGTCGCTCAAATGGACGAGAGAGGCGAGGTCAGAAGAAAAGGTTAATTCAGGTTAGCTCAGGTCAGGACTAGGTTTCCGATATCTCGGAACGCATTTCGATATAGATATGCGAGTGACCTCGCATATAACGGAAGCTGTAAAAAACTGCCGCTATAACCTACAACATCAAAAGGATTATTCCGACAACAGACGGCCTCAGGTCTAGCAGGAGGAGACTGATGGTTAATGCAGTGATGTCGTCGTGTTGTACGTATCATCGGCATGGTATTATGCTATGAGATATACGAGCTATGTGAAAAAATTGCAAAGGGTGAACCGGCAATTAACAATTTTGGTGATATCGGGGTATAGAACAATCCCGAAGATGGCCCTACCGATGATCGATGGTTCCCCGTTGATTAAAACTTGTAGTACAGAAAAGGATAAAAGTTTGTAGAGATGTCAGAAAGAGACAAGGCAAAAACTCGTCAAGAAGTGAATGGGAGCACTATGACAAATGGGCAGAAAATTTTATCTCCAACGTGAGCCAAACAGAAATTTCGAGATGATGCAGCATTTTGTGACACAGACTCTCATAGTTCAGTGTCTATCTAAATCGGATAGGTAAGAGGGAGTCAGAAGTATGCTCGTTTTGCCTTGAGGAAACACACCATATGATGCTTGAATGCGTAAATTTTGAGAACATCAGATCCGAGAGAAGTATTGTGTCTAAAAGGGGAATAACAATAAAGTACGTAGGGGAATTACTGGATGGAGAGGAAGAGTAACTCAACGACATGATAGGTACGTTGAGAAAGATTATGAGAAGAAAACAGGAGGAAGAGAGAAAAAAGTGCCAGAAAAGGTGATAGATAGTAGTGGAGTAATGCTTTGCGGCAGTTCTGGGAGGCCTGGGATGTTTTAGTGGGTAGGTACTTGGAACTTACGACACATTTGGTCAACTAAGGCCTGATGTAGCGGGGTGAGAGTATCTGGTGTGAATTCCACACTACCGGGTAGCCAGAAGAGCAGACGCCCTGTTAGACATCCTCCCCGGTCTAGCCCGTGTTATTGCAGTTACTAGAAAATAATGCTTGCTATTTAAGATTATCCCTCCTCCATCAGTTTTAAGAAAAACTGGCAATATTGCAAGAGCGAAAATATATTTAAAATGCTTCGTGGTGATATTCCTTTTCGTCATTCGGGGGGGATATGTTGAAGAAATTACAAAACCATGGCAACAACGTAAATAATGATAGTTCAAGATTTGTTAAATAAAATGAAGAATTTCTAAGTTCCAAAGGAAATACCAGAGAGGTGCATGCAAGATGTGTTGTGAATTCAACTTGCATGTAAACTACAATGATCGATAAAGATGTTTAATTATTTTCGAGTGAATTAATTACCTAAGAAATATTCATATTTGTGTGTTGTTCAACTTTAATGGTCAGCGTCCGTTAATATCCTCCTATGGTGGCTATTTCGACGTATGTTAATTGAAATAACAGTATGGGGTAGCGAAAAGGCAAAAATAGAAGGCTAGTTAACCCAAATTCGGCCTATTAATAGAACCATGACGGGGATGATATTCCCGGAATACGTCCCCCCACGTAAGATCGACCCCAAACACGCAAACGAACGAATAGCCCCTCATATCTAAAAGGAAAAAAATGCTTTAGATCATCTGCCCACGTCAGCATGAACCTCAAATCATCGACGTCCTGCGCTGTGGACTAGCTACGACACTTTGAGGGGGTTTAAATATCAAAGGACAACGGTGCAATCAATGCAGATGTTATTTATGGGAACGGGGTTTCCACGTCAGCGAAAATTTATTGTGGCAATTCCGAGTCTCAACAGAAAATTTACAAGATCAAAACGTTTCGGTCCAAACAAAAATGGACTGTCTTGATAACCAATATCTTATAGTGGAGAGATTGGAACACGGATTGCGGTGGTCGGGTTCCGTCGGGCGGGGCCTCGAATAGCTGGTTCACACTTGCGGACATGGCTTATTTTCCGGATTTGGTGCAGCGAACTGATTGGTTGGAACGATAGTAATATCAAGCAAGGTTGCCATGTTTTTGCGCCGTGAATTGCAAATAACAACTCGGCAAAAATCAGGCTTTTTTGCGAAACCCACTATGAGGTCAGCTGATCTGCGGCAATGACGGCAAATTATTAATTATTAACTTTTATGAAAATGCTGATGCTTTACGCCCGGCTTTTTGGCTCTTTTCAACATTCATTTTACGGAAATGTACATTTTGATGGTTATTTGCGCGTCCACGTGAGTTATCGCATGTTTTTGCCTATTCAAAGTAACTTTTGCGTGTCCTTAGAACGGATTATTTGTGTATTTTTGTGTGATCAATTTTTAGAAAAAGTCTCGGGAAAAGTAAAAAATAATAATAATAATAAAATATGGCCAAAGTAAAAATTACTCGTTAATAATTTGGCATTAACGTAAATCAGCTGATATCAGAGCGAATCCTGCAAAGTGGTATTTTTGCAGTCTTTTTGTTTGCAATTTAGTATGAAAAAATATTACAGCGGTGCTCGAAATTTTTTTTCCAGCCAATCAGATCACCATGTTAAATCTGCAATATGGGAGAAATTCGTATATGAGAATCCCCAATTATAGCTGGAGCTCTGGTTCAGGCTAGGTCGAGCAATATTGAATAGTACCAATTTTTACCCATAGATGCTTTCTTATTGTGTTCAAATAGCAAACTAACTTAATTAATGATTTTCGATTATCGGAACTATTTATATAGTTCTAGTAATAATAGTAACTAGTGATAATAGTTCATACTAAATAAATACTATTCTTCTATCGAACATTGACATATAACAAGTCAATTATTTAATTCGTGACAAGGCGTTGAATAACATTTTATTAACCAGTTATTTAATAGTCGTTTATACAACAAGTAACTTAAACCATTGTTTATTCACGAGAAGAACTCTTAGGTCTCAAGACTGTAGCAAGTTTTTCGAATGAATAAACAGGTTCATCACGAGTCATATACAAAATTATATTCACTTTTTTACTCATCATGCATTAAATTTCTATGATGTTGGATTCAATAAATGTAATTTATTTTACTACGCTCTATCCGTGGTCTTAATAGATGATTTTTCAAAAATCAGTGGTGAATAAAGTATTATTTACAGCGTTGCTATGCGTTGAGTAATTCACTCCCAATGCATTGAAATTTAATAAAAAAATTAATCTATTGATACAACAGACAGTCTGCAGTAATGCTCATTACATTTTTCAGAATCAGTTTTTTACGCAATTGTTTTTGAGTGAAACTCGTAACTTAAACTTATTTATTAAGTTAAAATTCTTTTGTTCTAAAATAGCCATAATATAACATATCAATACGAATTTACATAGTAAGACGACATAGCGATTTTGCAAAGTTCTTACATTACCACACTCAATACAATGGGCGCATTTAGTAAATCAAACCGCTTCATCTAAGCGGCTGCCATTTGTTGAAGCAATTCCTATTTACCTGAACCATAGCGCAGTGCGCTAAGTTAGTATTGCAGTTGTTTATCGACACATTCGCTTAGTAAATACTTCATTGTACATATCAAACTAAAAAAACTTATTGTATGCATAACTTACATTTTTAGTATCGTTTTTCTCTAACTCTCAGCGTTTAATTAAAATGTCAAACAGATTTTCTGCTATGACAATTGACAATTTAGCTTACTGACGTGTTCAGGATTCACACTGCGTGGTCGGTTAGAGGTGCTTTGAGAACCTCAATGCCCAATTGCCTTTTCATTTTGTCCATCTTAACTGATTAACAGTGCGGCGTTGGTGCACGAACTCAACTTTGCAAAACGAGCAGCGGAGCGACGAGTGGGTAATAGATGAAACGTGTACCTTATAACGGGTAATGTATAACGGAGAACCGTGGAAACGTAGGGCTTTGATTAAAGCCATATGTTTTTTGTTCACACTGAATTCGGTAATTGCATCCTGAGCGCTCCGGACGGTAGTCCATCTCACTCCGACTCGTTAAAAGTGATGGAGATAAATAAAATAGAAGTGCTCCGTGCACCCACAACTAATGCGGCACTACAAACGTGACATAACGTTTAAGCGTCAACGTCAAGGTTAAAATATTGCCAAGCGAAAATCCAGTTTGAGGGTTGATAAAAGAATTCCAAAATTTTTTAGTCGCGTTCATTCAACTCAGAATATACTTAGTACCACTATAGGTAGAGCCAAAATGTTTTGAAATTCTCTAGCTCTAGCGCTAGAGGCTTGTATTAATATAATCTTAGGGCTGGTGAATAAGGATTTCCAATGGTTTTTAGTAAAAATAAATTTGCGGTCACTTTGGGTTAGATAAAACAATAAAAAAAAGAAAATAAAAAAAATATACAAACATAAATAATAACAAAAATATACAATAAAAATAACAAACAAAAAAAACGTTCTATAAAAAAATACCAAAAAATATTACCATTTCAGGATAAGTAAATGTGTTCGGATTAGAAAAATTTGAGGATATTTGGAATTCGCCCAAAAATTTAATAAAAATTAATGAAGGGTTATCGATGGCCAAATGATTATCCGATATGTCTTCACCTTACTGAAGCTACTGAAACCTATAGTAAAACTGCAATGCGAAAAGCAATCATTATCTGTGGGCTTCTTTTCGCTTTTGCAAAACCATCCGATACAAAAACTGAGAGCCGAAAACCAAGAAACAAGATAAACGGATGAGGAGGCGTGACCTGCAACGTTATGAATGACTATTCAAAAGCGGAGAATGCAATGACCAGGCCGATGGACTGGTCTTAAAATTAGACACGGTACTAAATTGTCTTGGCAACAACGTACATATGCCGTACCGTGGTCGCCATCCGAGGACCAATTCGAGTCCTTGGTACGACCTTGGACATGGTAGATTGCCCGGCCGCCAACCAGAACGATTGCGCGTGCAGCGACCGCTCTTAGCAACTGCAAATAGCCCCAAATCGAGAAAAGATCTCGGAAACGGGGGCGAAGTGACGTCACGATCAGGTACTTTCAACGGGTACCGTCTTTAATAACTTTTCTTAAATTGCGGCGAAGAAGGTCTCGCTCTTCATCGTTGCGAATTGGTGTGTTGGCTTAAAACTTGAAAAAGATGTTTCTATCAGCTGTAGACTGGAGCTAAGTACTACTTTCGCAATGCGTATATCGAGACCTTTTAACTTTGCGCAACATTGCAACAGAAATTACTTATATAGAACAATATTTGAATTCGTATGAGTAAGCAAGTTTGCGCATTAGCATAGCAGGTAGGTATTTGCATCAGTATTAATATCTGACTTATTGTTAGAAGTGATAAGAGAAAAAACCAGATTAAACAATTTGAGCTTGATTAAGAGGTATCGTTAAATTTTTCAGCAAATGGACTACTTTCAACTCGCGCATTAAGCGTTATTTTAAGGAAAATTTGGAAGATAAAAAATAAATATGTCAAGAAGCCCACTAATGTTTGAGTAGGCTGCTATGGACTACTGACCACTAATATCCTCCATTAATTGATTTTTTGTGCACACAAATTAGTAGGACTATAGTGGGATGGATATACCCACTAAAGCGGTCTATAAATAAAGCCGCTTAATACTTTAAAAAGAATATACAGCACTCCTACCGAATAAATTTTAAATTGGATCTGTTCCATTATTCACAGTTGGGGAAATTTTCCTTTACTTTGGGGTATCTCACGTTCTTCACAAGGCCGCATCAATAAAAATCAGGAGGGGCCCGATCGGGTGATTGAGGAGGCCATGGAACGGAACCACCATAGTGAATCTATTGGTTTCCGAAGGAACCATTCAAAGACTGGCGAATCGAACGATTGAAGTGATAGGGTGTGAAAAACACGTTTGTCACGTACATCTACAAGAATCTCTTTAAAAGTTCTTACAAATATAGTGGGATGAAACTGTCCATTAAAATGGTTATAAACAAGGTCGCTTAATATTTAAAAAAGTATCACCAACATTCGAACTGAATAAATTTATATATGAATCTGTTCTGTTACTTAGAGTCAGAAAATTTTCCCTTTACGTTGGTTTGCATTAATAATTGGAAAGAACGAGCACGAGCAATCAAACTGTGAAATTCCGGGCGCCGCTGTGTGACGTCAACGGACGCCCCCGTCTAGACGGTCGTCGGCGTCGGGGGCGTTTCATTGCGCAAACCCGGACATGCAACGTATTTCACCTAAGTTGCCTTCGATCCAGGACGACAGGCCAAGGTCGGTACATGGATTGGGGATCCAGAACAGATTTTATTTCGAATACGTCCACGCTCTACTCTGGACATCTTCATTTACTGCAATATAATGAATTAATCCACGTAAATCGCCTAGGGAATTATAATATAGTTCCGGAAGTTGATGCTTGTCCGCGGATTTTGTAAAATTATTTGAATAGGATTAATAAGAAACCAAATTAAAAAAAACAATTATACAGAGTGGCGTACTCTCAACAACGGATTCGAACTCATCCAAGCTATAATAAATATTACATCACCTAGGCCACATTTTAAAAATAGTAAACAATATACAAAGTGGACCGAAACATTATGGCAACGTATATTATCGAAACGTACATTCTTTTAAATCGAAGACTATAGGTTTTTTCAGTTTTGGGTTTGTGCCAAATTTCTACGATTGGTGGTGGTGGAGGGGGCTACGTTTTCTTTTTTCAAAGGCCCTAACTCTGATACAGCTCCAGTGAAGCAAAATGGTTTTTACATCTTCATCTGAACTTAAAAAAATTAATTCATGTATGTGTCTGACTATAGAACATAATATCGTTTTTTGGAAAATTCTTTGGCCGGTTTAACTTAAATTTAATTTCTGTCATTTACGATATTGAGGTGTGTCTCTTAAACGTATCAGATCTTGTCTTGAAATTTCAAAAGCTTCCTTGCAAAAGAATTCTGTCGGAATTTTTGCAAAAAAATTGCAATGCCCAATGCATTTTTGACAATTTCATAATTTAATTTGAACACATCTAAAAATACATCTAAAACTTTTTTGTCTTTTTCACTGTTTTTTTTGAATCTATGCTGTGATTGCAATATTGAAAAGTAATTCCAAACTTTTGCATATGCCTGAACAAACTTAATATAATTAAAAAAAAAATTAATAAATGGAATGAACGCTTTAAAAATTGAAAAAAGGTGTTTTAAAAGACTATCACCAACGAGGATGCATTAAACTGTTCATTGCCGAACACTTTCGAAAAGGCTGGGGGTTGTTTTTTAACACCTTATATTTCAGAAATGAAGCGATTCCGAGTATATGATCTGAGAGACGTTTGTTCTTGTTTCCCCCAAGGAATATCCCTTTAAAGTCACGCGGTATGTTTAAGAAAGACCTTGTACAATATTTACCTTTAATTTATTTAATAAAAAAGCATTTTTAGAGTAATTCAAAGGTGAATTATTTAGGGTGGCTGGTATATAAATACCATTTCAAGTTGAATTATCCAGACGTATTTTAAATAAAAGAACCTTTAGCAATAAATACCACATTTCAACAAAATGGGATAAAGGATTATTAAAGAAAAAACAAAAAAAAAACACACCCTGTGTCTTGAAAACAGAATTACCAGGACTATGTTCATATAAAGTTTTCATCTTAGAATCACTCAAACAATCCCTCCTTGAAGTTGGGTCATGTACTTAAATAACACCCTGTGTTATAAATCCGGGAAACTAACCTTAACAGTAGCTGTCCCGGTTTTAGCTTTTGCCATTGGCGTTAAGTGAAAATTTGCCACCTTTACCGGTTTTCTCATTTCTCATACCCATTTATCACGTCCACGTATAAAAAAATTAACTCATGCCTTCTTTTTTTCTCTAACCCCAATTACTGCCTGAAAAAATACTAATGTTGCTAATTACGGCCCTGCTCTGCATCCAAAACCAAAACCTGGAAAATCTGCTAATAAATCAAGAATAACAGAATGTCTGCACAGTGTGTGACTACGTTTTTTTGACCGAGACCTCTGTGGGCGTAATATCTTTCGGAATGCGCCTCAGAGCCGCTATAAATTGCAATAAAGCAGAGGCCGTGAATCACTTCCTAAGTTTGAATTTTAATACTTTTTTGGTACATTAAGTGCCGGTTTTTCAATATCCTGATAAACTATATGTGAAGTAACGTGTAATAAAGGTTAATCATGAGTTAAAGTGTCCCTATCATTTATGAAGGTGTTTCATATTTATTTCAAGTGATGGTTAAGGTTAACTTTAGTTTGAAAGCACTTCATTCGACAGTTATTTGTTAAACCATAGCTTTTATTCCCTAACTTGATATGAAAAAACCGGTTTTTAACATCTCAGTTCCACGATCGGACCGCTGCTTGATGGTTTAGTAGAATATTTTAAATATGTGTTTGATTCCAACGCGCTAACCCTCCACCCCCTTTATGTGTACTAAGTATACAGGGCGGCTCAGGTTTTAGTATCAGAACTAGACTAATCGTTAGAAAAGTACATTTTAAGGTTAATTCAAGTTATTAGAAATCTGTAGACTGATATACAGGGCGTTCTTTAATGATGTGCTGATGTTTTAAAGTGGGTTTCTGCATGAAAAAATAATAATAGTTTGTCATATAAATTATGTTCCAATAACGCTCCATTACGAAAATACAGCACTGCAAAGTTAAAAAAAAAATGAAAATTAATCATTATTTCCAAAACCGCTGAGATACTTGAATAAAATTTGGTATGTAAAGACAGTTTACAAAGGAGCATTAATTACAATGAAAATATGTGGTTCAACGCAAATTGATTCAAAATTATTTTAATACGACAAATAAAACAATAGAAAATTTAATACATTACAAGTTGACATCCTAATAAAATATGAATTACAACTTTTCAGCACTTGTTTTAGAAAAAATTTTGTTTATTTCTTGTTAGTTGTAATTTCTATTTTATTACGATGTCAACTTATAATGTATTAAATTTTCTATTGTTTTATTTGTCGTATTAAAATAGTTTTGAACAAACTTGCATTGAACCGCATATTTTTATTGTAATTAATGACCCTTTATAAACTGTCTTTACATATCGCATTTCATCGAAACACCTCAAGCGGTTTCGGAAATATTCATTAAGTTCTATTTTTTTTTTCTAAAACTATGCAGCCTTGTATTTTTGTAACTTTTTGACCATTTTGGAATATAGTTAATATAACAAACTATCAGTATTTTTTTCATATAGAACTTCGCCTTAAAATATCCGCACATCATTAAGGAACATCGTGTATATAGAGGTTTCAATGTTCTTAATTTCAGTTACAGGGTGATAAGGTTTTTAGAGAAATATTGTTTATTTACACGTAAGACAACGTTATCCCTTGAAGGGTCAATAGGTCAAATCGAAACAAGTTGATTTAACTTTCCTTAATCCAAAAGTTGACAATAACCAAGATGCAGGGTGTCAATCGTGAAAAAATAAATCATATTTTCTTTAATATGTTTCCACTACTTCGAACTAATTGCACGAAATTTTATATTCGGTAATTTTTTTAGATGATAAATTCCAATTTACCGACCATTCCGGTGTCTTCTAGAGGACGCCACAGGCGGCCATTAGGACTCATTTAAACTGTCAACTTTTTTTGTTATTCACAGGATCATTTAATTATACGCCAAAAGGCCTGTTAATATTTCTTCATTCCTGTCACCATGTGGCTGTGGACTTGATTTTTATGATTTATTGCCTGTGCGCCATTCGCATTGTTTGAGCTGAGAAAATGAATCATACATATCATAGAAAATTTTTTTAAGCACTTTGAAATTTATTAAAAATTACGAAACTGTTCGTTCTCTTAAAACATTATCGACCTTGAGCCCGGAAAGGCACCGACGCGCCACCGTTTGTAACCATTCCCGAAACCATAATCTTAAAATCTGGCTCACCATGTATATGAATAAAACTGTCTAATGAGAGCAGTTTCTAAGCGATTTATTTTTCGTTTTATGCAAGTACATAAACATTACCTACTTATTTAAAGTTTATTCACATTGTGAAACTCAACACTAACAGTGCCGTATCATCACTATTATGAACGGAATGTTGTCTGAGACGTAACCATGCAGCTTTCTTTGTTTAAAATCTCATCGCACTTTGGGTCTCGGTCGATTATTCAGTTGGAAATAAGGAGTAGCAAGTAGCGATGGATGACTAATAAGCCAGAAATGTATCATTTCTCCTATCTAACATTCATGTTTCAGACGATAGGGATGTAATATGCGTATTAAGTATTAATCTCAGTTGCCTATCGGTATTGGAAATTGACTCATTGTGGGGCACCTTGAAAAGCGATAATACGCGTACCTTCTTATGTTCTGCATGTTGATGCATCAGGGACTCGCGAACTAACCTGTTAAGTTCGATTATACAGGGTCTAACATATCGTTATGGAAATATTTCACGGAGCGGTAGTTCTCTGCAAAATAATTAAAAAATACTAAATAACCTTTGGCCAAAACCGTACCATTTTCGCTACACTGTTGTTAAATAAATTATGGTTTTTAAAAAATTAAAAAACACTAGTAAATAGATAAAAAATATCATATTTTTCCGTTTGTCAATTTTTTTAACTTGAATCTGGGTCAACAGATACATCAAATTAAAGGTATTTTAACACTATATTCAATGGTGTATTGCGTTTGAAAATCTATCCATTAGTTTTTTAGAAAAACATGAATAAATTTGTTAAAAAATGCAATACAAACTCGGTCAAATAGTATGTTAACAATGAAAAATTTTGTTTGTCTTCGATTTTATTCTCACAGTTTTTTGTTATATCATTTTTCTTTTTATTTTTTTTTACCAAAAGATATATCAAAATAAACGTATATAATAAAAAATAATTACTAAAGCATAAACAAAAGTCAAAAGATAGTATTTTTTCTTATTTAAAGCTATTTTTTAATTTGTTGAAAATAGTGATTTGTGGAAAAGTTAACAGGGAGGGGGATTTAAAACGGCACGGTATGCACATTGAAATACATTAAAACCACTTCGATTTTTCCTTCTATGGTGAAATACTCCATCGTGGAACAGTATTAGCAACAAAATATTTTAAAGTAAATATTCTATTTGTTTACGTTATTGTTTATCACATTTTATTGCCAGAGAATTTTTGGTCCCATAGAAATTATTGAAAAACGGTGACTGGCATTTAAGTTATGAATTGAATTTCGTTAATTACAGTGTTCCCTAGCACGAATCGAAAAAAATGTTTCGGGCAAATTTTTATTATTTTTAGCTGTATCATCCGAGCATGTAACAAAAAGGGTGTTGTTGTTTGAAATAAAAAAAAAGTTAACTCCCACACCACCCCCAAGGGGGGGGGGGGGGGGAGGTTATATCCACTTTAGCACTAATACATTTCTCCCCTTAAAGTCATTAAAACTTCAATGCTAAGCAATTATTTTTAGGATGCCTAGTATTTGAGAAATTTCGGTTTTCCAAGTTAAATGTTACACACTGTATAGTGGCACTATTTTGATAAATAAAGGATTTCGAATAAACAGTCATTTACGTTCCAAGACCGAAAAGTAGTATTTTTAAATGCCCTGCAAAAGCCACTACCCCAAATAGGTTTCAGGGTTAACCGTAGGCAAGGCGTCGATTCAAGTTCAGCTTAAGCCTAAACGGGACTTAAATTAGCAATTCTACGTATGATGTTGTACATTTAAGCCACGGTTATTGTTAAGCCCAGAATTTGGACCTCCCGAGAATATGGATGTTGTTAATTTGAAAAGCTTCGGTTGTGTATGTTTTGGAATTTTCCTAGCTTTGAGAGCAGGAGATCGATTTATTTGCCTAAGGTATAGATTCAAATAGATAGCCAGAACAACTACATCATTCAAAATTGTTCTGATGACCTAAAAAAAAAACGATTTAGGCAAACGTCTTCCCACCGTCGGCCGTGACATTAAAATGTGTATGTTTTGGGCGTTGTTTAGCCTCGAAATTGCAAGATTTAAGAAAATAAAAATTTCAATTACACCTGAGTCTCCACGTATTAAAATATTATAGTCATTCCCATGAAGCATTTTCACAGATTGTCAAATGCCAAACAAAAGATCCTACATATTTTCAGGTGTGTGCTAGTAATAATTTTTACCGCCATCGATTCGGTAATAGCTATGTGAGTTACATGGATAGTTCTTGTTGTACATTAAAACAACTTTTGGTATGTACGCAAGTGTCAGAATGATCCATGTGGGGACTCGATGTTTACCAACAAACCTATCCGCTCTATGTGCACCATCATTTCGCCATTAATGCTCATTAAACTTAACTTATATTCAATAATTTAAACTTACCGCTCTATGCGCTGCCACCATCTCCAGTTCCTCAAAGTCTAAATGGAAAAAAAATACCGGCATTTCTACGAAAAGTTAGCACAATTCGATGGGAGATACACGAAGGACAGCTGCAGCTGCAGCTGAGCAGCTACATGGGCGCAAGCGTCGTCTGGAACGTTCTCCCATAGCGTGACAGCGAAATTTGCGACGTTCTAGATTGCGGAGGGAAAGGGCGAGGTGGGAAGTCCACCCACAACTATAGCGTACAAATTTAATTAACGTTTGCATTTTCTTCGAAGTTCTAGGCAAGTATTGTCTACTCCATATCCAAAGTGACCCAGAAATATTGTTTATTTCTTTTCCGGCTTAGAAAATTACGAAATTAGTCACTGATGATCAGAAAAAAAAACACTTGAAACGCTTAACGATACGAATTACATTTTGTTACTAGTTGCGAAATGAATGCAACTACTTTCATTTCGTAAACAAACGGGACCAATAAGGAAGATATTTCTAACTAGCTACATACAGAGCATTGTATCGGCAGACTGATCATAGGGAAACTCAACTAAATTCCAATACTATTTAATTTTTTCTTCCTTGTTCATTTGAAGGCAAAATTTAATATATAAGTTTACAGATTCGAGAAAAGCTCTTTTCAAAATATCTCGCAAATGGTGCGAAGAACATATTTTGTATCTTACATGTGAGTCGCTTCAAAAAAGTCTAATACAATTTCGTCCTTAAACGAACACAAAAGACAATACTAGACAATATTGAAATTTACATGAGTTTTCCTACGGTCGGTCCGGCAATACGACATACTGTATAAGTTGTCCAGTATTAAAACGGATATACGTCATACATCACGTGATTTTATTGCCAACCTTCGCGTTCAAAATACGAAAAATTTTCAACGAGAATTTCGTCTCAAGGTACAAAATAATTCTGTGGATAAACTACAACTAGTACTTGAGCTTAAGGGTAATCAACCCGTTAGCGTTTAGTAAATTATTTAAACTTAACATAAACATATTATAACTAATGAAAATGTTAAGAACAATGTTAGCAACAGAGCGCAATGTTGCCAAATATGACGTTAGCTTATTATTTTTGACATTGTGCCTTCCGCCATTTTATTTTGTTGTGACGGTTGAATTTAGTGAAATACCATCCAACTTTGTGGTAAAGAAATTACCTTGTACTTGCGATATCTTCACTACAAACTGTTTTTTAAGGACTGAGTCTTATGTTGAATATATTCCACGTTTATTATAAGTGTTTTTTGATGTGACAAAACAGTTTAATAGTCGGTGTAAGGTGCTTATCGTTTGCTTTAGAGAGTGTTTTGAACGGTAAAGGAACGACCACGGCCCCTTGTTGCTGTTGAATGCCATCGGAGAGGTATGTTTATAATTTTTATTAACTTTCCCAGATTGTATATTATACAGGGTATTTTTGAAACGACTGTACATCGCGTCACCAAAAATTCCTTAACCAAAAATAAGGTGTTTTAGGCAAACTTACTTATGTACAGTGGTGGCCAAAGGTAATGGAACCTTATTATTTCTTAAGCTATATGACAACAACGCTGTCGTTTTGAAGCTTTTTGCATTAAAATTTCTTATGTTCTTTCTAGAACTAATAAAGAAATGAATTCTTTCTTGAAAATATTCATTTGATGTTACCACTGAGTTTTCTTGAAGATAAGATTTAAATTTAGTCGGCTAAAATCATGAAAACTAAAAGCAAAATGGGTAGAATTTTATTTTACTTAGACTTGAATAGATTTTTTGTTTGTGGTGAATATCTTCACATACTATGAGTAATAAAAAATATTTTTAATCGGGTTCAAAAAATAAAATATTAGAGCTAGACAAGGCAAGATTTACGAAAATTATCATAAATCGAAATTTAAGGATTTTAAAAGGGACCATGTCAAAACAAAATTTAAAGTATAATCACAGAGGCACAACTATAATTGCTTTAAAATCAAGAAAACCTACAGTGTTAAGTAGAATAGCAGAAAAAATTGTGAAACAAATTTCATTGGCAGATCCAAGAAAATCTTCTAGTGAAATCGCCAAAGAAATGAGCTATATGGCCATTTGGATATCATCATGGACTGTCAGACAGCGTCTAAATGTTTAGGGATTATTTAGAAGAATTACAATCAAAAAACATTTAATTTAAAAAAAGAATCGAAAGACTCGACTTTAATTTCCATGTGATTATTGATTCCGGTCACACATCAAATGAACTACTGTCTTTTTTAGTGATGATAGTAACTATTTGGAAATGATGACAAAAAAAAATGTCAGAATATCAAATGGTAAAAAATATGTTTATAAATATTAAGTACCTACTGTGAAACACGGAGGGGGCAGCGTGATGGTTTGGGGCTGCTTTTCTAAATATCGTACTGGGCGGTTAATTCAAATTAAAACTATTATGAATCATTTTTAACTCTTGAGACGTGTTAAAGAATAATGCGTTGCCTTATGCTGAAAAAGAAATGCTATTAGGATGGGTTTTTTAGCAACATAATGGCCCTGAACACAAATCGGATTTAGTTAAAAATTGGTTAAATGAAAATAATGTCCCTCTAATGGATTTACCGTCCCGGTTAACAGATTTAAATCCCATAGAGAATATCTGGGAGCACTTAGACTGACCAGTTCATCAAAACAAGATTATCAGCGTTAATGAACTACTCAATTTGTTAAGTGAAGAATGGAAAAAGATTTTTACGTAATATTGTGCTTCTCTGGTGGTTTTCAAGCCATAAATATATGCAGCAATCATTGAGGCAAAGTGTTACGCAACAAAGTACTAAACTTTTGACAAAAGTTATTAAAAAAGAGAGTGTAACTATTTTAGTTTTCATATTTTTGATCAGCAATTCAAAGTAACAACCACCTTAGTTTAATTGCTACAACAAATGTTTAAAATACCTGCTTATTTTTCTGAAAACATAAATAAATTCGTTGAAAAAAATATGTACTTCGAGCATCAATGATAAATTACAAGGTACCTAAAATAATTTTTTTCATAGAGAAATTGTGTGTCTAGAGAAAATTTTGCAAAAAAAAAAGTTTGAAAATAAACTCAGTTAGTGGCATAGAAAAATTTTAAGTGATTCATAGAGGGGGTGACAAAAATAAAAACTTTTACATACGAATCACACGTTGTTTTTCATATTTTCACACATTTAAAGAAGATCATGCTTACACATCAATCACATACAACGTCAATACACATAAATATATGTAGCAACTCTTAGTTTAAAAATTTTTGAAAATTAATAAAAGCATTTAACAAGTATTTCGGAAAATTATATTAATATGAAAACTTTGACTCCCTATAGCGGCAAAACGAACCTACCTTAGATATAGGTAAGTTTACCTAAAACGTCCTACTTTTTATTAAGAGATTTTTGAACAAGCGTTGTCCAGCCATTTTAGGCACACCCTTTATTTAAATAGTGTATAAGAAATACTGCATTAATCATGCAACCGAAAACGCCGCTAAATTTTAACGTTATGACATGTGTCGGTTTTAGTCCTGACCTGACTAACTTGGACAACTTGTATATAACTATCATATTAGAATATTTCTAACTAGGTACATACATAAATAGCTTTGTGTGAATACAGAATAGTCGAGTAAAAACTTCTCTCGTATACTGAGCTCAATCTTCACCTTATCTACATAACGCGGTTTATAAAATGCCATTGGGCATCACATACCTGCAGTATGACGACTGAGGCAGCTCTATCTGCCATATTGAAGCAATAAATAAGAAGTTATTGGGGCAGTAAATCACAGGAAATTGACATACAGTTGAGTTAAAGACTTATATAAACTGATATTGAACCAACCACGCGGAATATACAAACATACAAAATGTGAAGCAAATACATAAACTAGGAGCTTTAAATAAAAAATATAAAAGATATAAAATAAATAACAACGAAAAATCAACAAATATTTTGCACACATTTTGCTGTTCCTATTAAAGGTTTATTTTGTTGCAACTGGGACATCGTGTAGTTCATTGATCAGTAGTATGAAGATTCTATTTTTTTGCTTATTTTTTTTTAACTCTCGAAGGTGCATTCAATTTACTCGAAGTTAAGGGAGCTTAAAACGAAGTTTTCACAAATCCCAGTATTACTCGGGAACTATAAGAGGTAAATATAGAAAGTGTGTACTCCAAATACTAGTGAGGAGCCTAAGAATTGATTTATTAAATAGAATACAGATTATTCCATTTAAAAGAAATCAATAATAATGACGCGAATGTGAGCCATGCTTAAAAAACGACTAAAATACAAATTTTCTGAAGTTTTTAAATTATTCCAGAACTGTGGAAGATAAATATATGAAATTTATATTGAAATACCCATAATAAAACTGATTAAATGAAGTGTAAAATTAAATTAAGGACGTTTAAGAAAAAGTTTTCTCGCTTCCAATACAATCAAGGCTTAGAAAATCGCTCCAAGACCGAATTCTCACAGATCCCCTTGTGTTAGGGTTTGTTTCACTTGTTATTAGGGTAGGTACTGGAAAGCTAACAGTAATATATACAAGTAATTTATACCCAAAATACTTGTATCGACAGTGCTTAATTGCCTAACGAAATCCAGGGTGTCCCTTTAAAAAAATGTCCTATGGAACTCGCACTTAAGCTAAAAACTAGCTTAAGCACTAAATTATCACCCTCGTATTACTCGAATACTGAAAAAGATAAATATAATAGTATGTTACATATCCTTTCCACTGTTTATTTATAGTCGATACACTGGTAATTAACTATATGATTAACTTGTGAAATAGAATAGAGAGTGCTCTATCTGAACGCTTAAAGTTGGGGCGACGTGGACTTAAGCGAGATTAAAAGCTACTCAAAATGCAAATTTTGAGCCTTTCTTGTAAGCCGTTCGAAATACGGGGTGTGGGACTAAAACTTTCTTTTTTCAAAGATTAATAAAAAAAAGTACTATATATATATTTATTTATTTATTTATTATAATAACATAGGAATTTACTTAAATGATTTTAAAAAGAATATTTGATAACTGTCGACAGTTCGTTTTGATGCATTCTTGGACTAGCTCCTAAAGTGCCTTTCAACGCTCTCCAGCATAGCTACCGGTAACCGTTTGGTGTGCCTTGCAATCGCACGGTAACTTTAAATGCTAAACGTTATGTGGAAATGATCGTGAATTTTTTTTTCATCACTTCACAACATGGATGTAGGCGAGAAATGGTTTCAGCAGGATGGGGCAACGGCCCGCACATCAATAATTTCAATGCGTCTTTTGAGGGAAACTTTTCCCGGGCGGCTGATTTCAAACAGAGGCGTCATCCCATGGCCCGCACGCTCCCCAAATTCGACTCCCTGTGATTAATTCCTGCGAAGCTACCCGAAATCAGTTGTTCACATAAACCGCCCTGCAACCGTCGAAGTTTTCAAAGACAATGTTCGTGGCCCGGTTGCCAATATACCGGTAGCTATGTGTATCTACCTTTATTTTATTGATCTTAAAAAAGAAATTTTCAGTGCCGCACCCTGTACTAATATATTGTATGCTAAGGTTGCGAAATACATTATCATGCCCCGGGAGGCAGACTCCCTTAGCAATAAGCAATATACAATAATGTCCTTTATTATTACAAATACCCATCAATATAAATCAAAGCCATCAATACCTATCCAACTACAAGCGCATGGTGGTACCGGTAATGAAGTACTTACCGCGGTGCGTAATGCAATTATAATTATGTCGTACATTTTTGTAATTTCATGCTGCGAAATTACAGACCAGCCGGCTGGCAAAATGATGGGTTGTTAATGGGGGGTTTTGCATGAGGAACATTGTTAATGAATAGGTTCTACCATACTTAATATAACAGTAATTTATTAGTATTTAGCTTCTTTTTTATTCCGTAAGGCGCAAGACAAGGGAGAGGGTCATCTATTATAAAGGATGTCAATTTGAAAACGTCTCTCCCCTCTTACCTCAAAACGAGATGAATTTTTTAAAAATCGTCAGAACACGTCGATTTTGTTATCGAGGGAGAATAATTTTTATGTAGGGCTCACTGTCCCTTTTTTATCTCTCTACCCTTAGAGCCACCCTCACAAATACTTTAAATCGTAAAGGGAGTCAAGTAATTCGTAATTTTAAAGGGTTTTACATTCCCTACATTTTCATATGTCATTTGTTACACTTCACTGTTGCGTTATCAAGTTAATCTTGTTTGATCACTCTAAATCAATCTTTTATTGGCGTTTTGATAGCTTCGAAACTAAAACTTTTTAATTCAAACATATCGTACGATTGAAAAATGTTTGTAATAAATTTCTACCTAGCCGTTTTAAATTATCAAATAAATAATTTTTCTTATTATTAGCCTTAAAAAAAAACATTCAAAATTGGAATTCCTATTTTTAACACTTTTCGTTCATTAGATGTTTGAAATGTTGAGCATTGTTTTTACAAATGATAATAAAGCCTATTTTAAAACTCTTTCTTGGCATTTTCAAATACCGCTTCTACAATAGCTCTGCTTGCCTTTGTAGTTCTTCTCAAATCCTCAATATTATCAAACTAAAATATTTATTTTAACATTATATTCAGATCTGAATTCCGCTATTAAAAATGCAAATTTCACATGGAATTTCACGTTCCTCCTCTAGGAGATACTTTAATTTGAATTCAGCTTATTTATTAGATTAATCGGCAACGTAACCAGGCCCCAGACCTGAAATTCGCAGTGAAATGTTTCAACATTTTAGCAAGTATTGCAGATTCAAAGCGTTTGCTTTTATCCAAAATCGTAACGGCCACTGACACCATAATTTGGCTTGAATCCAACGGAATTAAATAATTCCTTTGATGTCGGAATGCACGCACTTTCCGCCTTATTAATCGGACTCTGTTTCGAGAAATCGGTAGGGTCAAGAGAGTCAGCAGGAATTTGTCAAGGATTGAGTCAAGAGCCCCCTTTTCCCACATCCGTTGATCGTAGAATCCCGATTGACTAAGGAATTTTGAAAAGTTGGTTCTCTTGAAATCCATACACATTATTTAAAAGGAGGAGGTATTTTATCCTTGGTCCTTTTAGCCCACGATCGCGGTTCTTTTTTCGCCGTCTAGACTCAAATGATTTATTTGTCAAGCGGACTCATTTTCGCCGAAAACGCAAATTACGATTCGACGGCGGGTCGTTGCATTGCAAAGACGAGAACAAAGGACCCGATCGTTTTAATTATGCAAATTACCACGCTACGATAACTGGTAGAAGGTTAAAGAGGCCTCACATTTAAACTCTTACTTAAAATTGATTGGATTTTTTTTTTTGTTAAAAATTAGTGTTACTCGTAAGATTCAGGGTTACCGGCTAGCAGTGAACGTTTGAGCTAAAAACATTTCTTAGAAATACTTGATACAAGTAAACACGAACATATTTGCGAGTCTAAAATTATCAATCCGATATTCCCCAAGCGTCACTTACTCAGCTCATTGACGGTCATCGTCGGCATCGCACGTCGCGCTATTGAAAACAGTCACCGGCGCCGCTGGACCGGAAATGTTCGTCATAACCGCCGGAATTTCCATTTAGTTAACTCGTTCCGGGCGGCGTTTAAATGAGAAAAAAATTGCTCCGACGACGTGGGGCCGAGGCCCAAAATCTCTTCGGTAAAGAATAATTCTAGGTGAGAAGACAGGTGTCGTTTTCGCTACCTGAGCTCGTGCAAATTAAGAGCTTCATTAATCATTTTCGACCAATTAATCATCGCCGATATTCGAAAAGTGGAATTTCTTTGGCTCCACTGATGGACAAATTAATAAATGGTTCAGGGACAATCGATTCGTTTAACCTGATTTTCTCTTCCATATCATCTTCCGCTAACGGCTTCAATAACTCGAGCGCTTTAGAAAGCACATACTTTTAACCGGCAGCATTATAGTTATTTAAACGGGGTAATTTATGGTCGATAGTAGGTTAAGCGTTTACGGAACACGGGGCACATCATCTAAAATCATTTTAACAATGCGAAGTTGCCCTTTATCTAAAAAAAATGAGAGCAACTCCGATGTAGAGGGTGTCTCAAAAAAAAAAAACGGGCGAAGCTGTAAGTCAGCGATTTATGACCGGATTTTGATGGACTAAAAATCAAGTAAAATAATATTTTTCAGACTACTAAGTAACGTCAAAGTTGATTTTTTTTAACTTAACTTCTTTAGTTCTCAACTTCAAAATGTCAAATACAATTCCATTTTTCTTTCCACTTTTTGATTGAAAATATTTTTCTGAATTTAATGATGCATGGCAAGGTGATGTTAAAACAATTTTTAAGTGAAAAAAATTGAAACATTTGAATAATGTGAGTTATGTAATCATCTGTATCGTCATGGGGCGATCAACGATATTTGTGATTATCTGCATTTCATTCCATCTTATCCTATTGTATCTTCTTGCACAAAGATGCTTGGCGCCATGGACGAGTGGCGCCCATATGATATCCAGGGAAAATGAACAAGATAAAGTCGCTCGTAACTATTGGAACCATATCATTCTTCGTCATAATTTTCTGTGATTAGTTATGCTGCAAGTGCAATTATTATCAATTTGTTCTTTAGTTCAATAACCATAATTATTATTGTTCTAATTGGCGACAATTATCAAATGCCAATTTCGATAAATACGTTATTAAACGCAGAAGGAAAATTCTGTTTGTAATATTTAAGCCAATGTATTGGTACTCAAGGAAATAAAAATGTTCCATTTTTTCAATTTAAAACTGTTTTAACGTTAACTTTTCATACGTCAGTAAATTTAGAAAAATATTTTATATCAAAAAATATTTTTAAAAATTATAAAATTCTATTTGAAATTCAAACCTGAAGCAGAAAAAGTGAATTAAAAAAAATAGTAGTCTAAAAAAAGTATCATTTTATTTAGTTTTTAACTGGTCAGCATCCGTTCATAAAAACCGAGTAATAGCTCCGCCTGTTTTGTGGCACCTGGTATTAAATGGGGCACCCTGTATATATTTTCACTTTTAGATTTTTTTTTAAGCAAAAATATTCTTGTTTTACCAAAATAGAGCTTCAATACGCGGTTGGTGCAATACGATTTAAATGCACAATGAGTAGTAATTTTGGATTTTGGAATTGTTTTGAAACGCCTAAGAATTTGCCTCACGTAGACAAAGAGGTTCTACTTTGCATCAAATACTTCAATATGAAAGTTTTCTTGGGTTAGACACTAAACTTGTCTAAAGTGCGTTGTTAATGTTGAAAGTCTATTCGTATAAAATATTCAAATTCTAACAGAAACTCACATGAAATCACCGAATTTCCTAAATACTTGATAAATTTTCGAGTTTGAGATGGAACCTCAATGTAATTGCGATAGTTGCTGATTTGACTTTCAAAATTATTACTCTCTTAGTTGAAAAATCATTGAGCTGTTTCCAATGCTGTATTCCCATTTTCTCATTTTCCGGAAAAACGGTAAAAGCTAAAGTAATTTGTAAACCAGATATCAGTCGTTCCAAAAGATATCAAAGTAAAATGTTCATGTCCTACTGCTTTGTAAATCGGACAAGATGTGGTCGAAAAGAGTATGGCATGGTTCATGTTATAAATTACGTCTTTGCCTTGACACAGAAAAAACAAATATAATTCATTTTTCCTTAATAAAAACGATTTTTAGTCGACCTACCGCTCTCATCAATTTAGTGATTAAGAGGATATAAAACAAATGAAACAAAACAATACAAAATATTTAACAATTAATGTATTTGCTCGGCATATTAATGCACAAAATGTGAATCTTTTAGAATATTATCAGCATAATATCAAGAAGTATGTTTAAGTCGGAGGAACGACATTTTTTTTTGAAAATTTGTTTTAGGATGTGTTTTCATCTTAAGTGGTTCCCATTTATTTTGGAATATATCGAAAAACGTCAAATTCCAACTTTTCAAATGGAACAGTCGGGTTTTTCTTCCTTATTTGAATGCTGTGCGCAGAGTGTTCTAATCTGGATGTACACCATTGTAATTTCGAAAATGATAAGACATACTGGGTCCGTCAAATGGAGGCAAAGTTGCCAGTTGTACAGTTTTCTCAGACACACTGTATAATTCGAAATAATTTCAAATGTGCACAAAATAAAGACTCAATCGAAGTTTGAGGAAATCGAAGGAGAAATTTACTAAAATCGTTGGATTCCGAAGATTGTTGATATGTTCCGAAATAAATCATGACCCTATTCTCACTTGTTTATAATATTGAATGTTTCAGATAAGTCAATTTCTCGATCAATTGTTCGTTTAATATGTTGTATAATATTTAGACCTATCTATTACGGACAATTCAACTTTTAGCATAATTTGCGGTGTAATAGGACAAATGTTATAGGTGTCAAAAATTCTTCAAAATCTTCTATATATCTGCAAGAAATTGGACGATCTGAAACGACGTTAAGACTTCACAGTAACGCGTCTAAACGTAAACTTCCAAGTAAACTACATTAGACATATCTCATTTGTCCCCAACTCACAATCATAGAAAATTTTATGTACAAATTCATACAGTAGTACTTACAAATTTGCTCATGCACGAATATAGAACCAAATCAAAAACTTATTCCGATTCTCATACAGACACTTGGTTCTGCGTGGGTGTCCATCGCAGGTAATCGGGATCAATTTCTTTCAGTAAAGAACCTCTTCTTTGCACTCGTTCGACATATTCGTCCAGAACATCTTGCTTTTTCAGTATGATATGTTTTCCTTTCCAATATTTCATCATACCTAAGGCTTGCAAGGTGGATACTATGTCATAAGAGTGGATGGCCATCTGGAAAATAAAGAGACACAGGGAACACATATTAAAAAAATATCTACTTAGGCTACGGATATCCAGTTATTTACAAATACCTAATAATTTTATAGGAATATCACGATTATGTCAACTCTCAAAGAAATTTATGTAGTCCGTGCAGAGTCTCTTGGAGAATATGCCAATATGTTTTTTTTTTAATTTCTCAAGCATATTTGCAGTTCTTCGCATAAATTCAGGGCGAATGAGTAATTCGTGTGAACTGTGAACTTAATTTAAACTAATTTTACTATACCGGTGCGGTTAAATTAAGTTTCCTACTAATTCAATTGCGTCGTCAAATTTGGCATTTTAATTTCGCAGTTGGATTCCCCTATCAATTTACTACAAAAAAAAGGTTTATCATGTTTTGCTCGGCTTCTCTTGACCTTGAAAACAATAAAGTGGATATAACATGAAATTTTGCTTTCTATAAATCGCGAAAATCTTTAAGTTTCTTTGCTGCAACCGAAATGACATCAGTATGTAGCATTTCTTTGAACGAAACCATGCGAAGGAGAATTCTCCCATAGTTTAAAAACGGGAAAGTCTAGAGTTAATATACAGGGTGTTTCCAAAAATGTGTGCAATATAGATGATACTTATGCATTATAAATTGTTCTTCACAAACTTATCCTTACGGAAACACAGATCTTCAGAATTAGATAGCGAAAATGACATTTTCTAAATAACTTTTCTTCCAGTACATGAAATTTAATGAACTTTCGTGTTCGTGAAACATCGTGAATCATACCAAGAATAATAAGAGAGTACGTAACACTTCTTTCTACACATATATGCTTGAGCACATTCAAGGAGTTTAGTCTATGCTACTCCAGTGAACATCAAAAAAGAATTATTAGGACGAATATAATCTTTTGTTGTCATCAAATAAGTAATAACTTTCAGGTTTTCTAGAGGGTAAAACAGTCTTTTATACGTCCAGGTAATGAATGTATAAGACTTATTACCATTCATGTTGATTAATGAAAATTGAATTTTGTTTAGCACCTTTTTTTTTCATTTAACTTTTTTGTAAAATATGCCATTTGACAAATTGGTGTTTTTCTGAAAAACGGTTCGGTTTACATACATCAACCAAGAGCACCTTTTTTTTAGGTACACCCGAAATGTTATAAACCACATAATTGTTTAAAAAAAATCAAAGACTTTAAAAGTTTAGGGATTAGGAAATTGCGGACAGCCTCTCTTCCGCCTTTCTGAAGATGTAGAAAAAAGTGTTTCCGTAACGGTAAGTTTTTGGAAAACAATTTATCGGCATAAGCATTAATAACTTTTTAACAACCGCTATTCATTTTCGGGATATTGCCCACACTTTTGGAAACACCTTGTATACAGAGTGATCATGAAGAAAAACTCGCGTAAGCTTTGAAATATCAAAGACATGTATTGGATAAATTAATCTCTTAATGTGTTATTGATGACCAGGTACACCACAAAGGGCTAAATCAATGCCCTACGACTAGGGTTCACCACTCGAGATTTTTTTTATGATCACGAGTGAACAAACACCAATCAATTACCTACTCGAAATCAACGTTCTACAATGATGATATGATTTATGTCAAAAATTCTCATATGTGAACGTCTAAAAGGGGTCATTGTTAGAATCTTTTACACGTTTCCAAATAAGGCGAAACGAAAAGGATTGCTTGTCAGACAATGAGACGGAATAATCATTAACTTTAAGAGATATTTAGTTATTTATAAACATGTTTTTTGCCTTAAAAAAAATTATATCTTAAACTTACTTCCTGACTAATGTCTTTAACCGATAAGGTTGTTCCGGCTCGGGAGCAGAGGTAGTTAAGGAGAACATCTTTCCAATAGGACCTATATGAAATTAGTCCTAAGTCACTAAGTGGCTTCTCCGGTGACCCAATTTTACCCTCCACCCTTGTTAGTAGGTAACCTGCAAAAAATGTTTACCACACTATTAAAACTGTCTATCAGTTACAACATTCACAAAAATAATATTTGTACTGTAAAATGTTGGTAAAAATTAAGGAAATAATCCTTCCAATTCTGAGCGGCTACAGTTATTTTACCGCACTTTTAGCAACATGGTTAGGAATAACATTAACGCATTGTTATGACTCCTTTCCTGTCAAGATGTAGATTACGATTTTTGGTTTTTATCACAATTTCTGACCCCCAATAGACAAAAAAATACAACACACGTTCATACTCAGTAACCAATGATCGAATTAGTTAATTCTGTTATCAATTTTAGGTTCGGAATGGGTTCATTCCGACCTAGTGTCAGAGAATAAGATATTAAAATTACAATAATAGTAACTTTGTGACCGAGCTACTGGCGAAGTGGGTAAAGGTTACCAATGAAGTAACATACATTACTTTTGAGCTGTATACAGGATGATATAAACTCGAGGTTTACGACTGTTTCTTTGCAATCCGTACGAGCTACAACGTTAGTTAAGTGATTATAAAATTGAGCAATTAGTCGCCCCACAAATGCATTACCGAAAACTACAACATACCGAGCAGTTCTGTGGATGTTCGAAACGAAAAACTTCGATCTCCAAAAATTACTTAAAAAGTTTTTTTTTATTACACCGAGTGTTTTTTAACACAAGCCATTGGGATTTCAATGGAATGTACTTCACTGTTTTTTTCCCAAATGACACATAGGAAAAATTACTTAACAACTACAGCGGTTATTTATAAAACTGGTCTAGCTGTTGTGTAATTCATATTACATGTGGGGCTGTGACAAGAACGTTCAATAAAAAAGGTTTAGTTTAACTAAAAAGGAACTCATATTTTTTTATATTACTCAGGATCGAGTAGCCAGAAAGTTTGTAACATGGTTTAAATGGAATTTTTATTAAAAGTTTCTGACCAACCCATTAGGCAACACGAACTGAAAAACAATACTGTCACTAAAAAACTTGATAAATACTGGCATAATACGTAATTTGGGCCATGGTTCATTTGAAAAAAAAACAGTGAAATGCAATACATTGAAACGGGTGAGTCGTATTAAAAAACACCCTGTAAGTATATAAGGCCTTTAAAAAACATTCGCGATACGGAAAACACGAAGCGCAACGGAATGTTTTATAAGGCGCAAGCGCGTCAAAGTGCTTAGTTGGTTTAGTAACATGCCGGAATTCCCATTTCTAATACATACCGTTTCGCTAGTAACCGTACATAGACCATAAAGACCATTTATGCACGCTGTAGCACATTATAATCGATGATTCATGCATAATAAAAGAGTATTTTATGATATAAGTGTGTAAGAAGGCCTTTAAAGCACACGCGGCATATGTAAGGCGTAAAGGCTTCAAAAAGGCTTTTATAAACGAGCATTGCACAATACTTTTAATTATAAGGGCACCTGCAGGGTGTCCCAATTAAAACAGTCTACCTGAAATATTTTCAATGTGAGACATTTTTTGCGGAAAACCCCGAGACTGATCGATTTTGCTTTCAAGAGAGACATCTTCTGACGTACAACCAGAGATATAGGTTCATCCCTTACCCGAGGTGGTAACTTCTTTCAAAAATATTAAATGGCACGGGGGTCAAGTGGCACATGATTTTGAAAGTATTTCAATTCTCGTGACCAATGTGGTGAAATTTTTTGCTTTACGAGAAAAGTTATGCAAAAACCGTGTTGGAGGAAGTGTCAGTGAAACAAATCGAAAAAGTTTCGAGATAATTTTCAATTATTTCAGTATTCAAATTGCGACCCATTTACTTCCATGCAGGAATCTAATTTTTTTTTTAATTTTCACGAACATTTGGAACACCCTGTATGTTTCTCTAACAAATACATTAGTTGTGAGCTAGTCAAAGTGTTTAAGCACGCCGAAATTGAACATTGTTTCCCTAGTGCGGATAAAAGGCGTTTTACGTGCGCTGCGGGGTACTATAATCGTCGATTATGAGGCATGCATAATAACAATAAAATGATATGGATCTGGAGGATATACAGTGTAGTTTGTTTGGATGATGCATGGCATAGATGCAGTTAACGTTTTAAGGTAATTTTAGATAATTTTAGAAAAAAAAAATAGCATTATGCTGTTGATTTGACGAGTACTCTAAATCTCTTCGATAGTTGTTTCCTACCATATGAAGATACACTCAGAAGAACCCAAGCTAACATTTAGAGAAAAAAAAGGTAAATATTACATTATTTCTCAGCATAGTAGCCTTTAAGATTGACCCACTTTCCCAGCGTTATTTTATGTCTTCTATACCCTGTGTATAGTAAGGACTTTCGAATGTTTCGAAATAGGCATCAACCTCGAACTCCACCTCTTCATAATTGGAAAATCTCTTAACCGAGCCATTTTTTGACGTTTAGGTATAGAAAATAATCTGAGGTGGTCAAATCTGGAGAATAGGGTGGTTGAGGAAAAAATTCAAACCCAAGTTGTTTGATTTCGACCATTGCGATGACAGAAATGTGGCCTGGCGCGTTGTCTTGATGAAACGAGATTTTGTTTTTCACCAAAGGCGGTCGCTTTTTCCCAATTTTTTCACTCAAACACTGCAATAAATTTGTCTAATATTCTCCGTTTGTTGTTTTTCCTTTAGGGAAACAGTCAATAAAAAGTATCTCGCGTCATCACCTTTCCTGCAGATAGAACGGGTTTCGCCTTCTCCGAAGGGGATTCTGCCCTTTGACTCTATTGTTTTGACTGCTCTTTCGACTCGGGTGTGAAATGATGAACCCATGTTTCACCCATGGTTATTAATCGACGCAAAAACTCGGCTTTATCGCTGCGAAGCACTCTCTGGAAACATCCTCACGACCCTGCTTTTGTTCAATTGTGAATAATCGCGGCACTCATCTAGCGCACAGCTTTCTTATATCAAATTGTTCGGTCAAAATGCGATGTCCAGTACTTTGTCAAATGCCTCATCGTCTCCACTAACTCGCGCAATTTTATTCGACGATCTTCCAGTACGATTTTGTATATTTTCACCAAACTTCTGGACGGGTCAAATCTGGAACGTCTTCGGTTCGGCCACTGAGGAGATGGTGTTGGCAGGTTGTACGACCGCGCTTAAACTCTGCCAACCAATAATTTAGAATTGTTAACGAAGTACCAGATTCCTTCAGTGTAGGATCTACTCTCTACTTGCTGTTGGACGGATCAAGACCTTTCGAATGAAAGTTTCGAATCACGCATCGAATACCAATTTTTCCATCGTAGTACCCACAACTGCAATCAACGTACCACCCTCAAAGATTAGACATGAGCTTTTTAAGGTTAGGTCTTTGTACTGTAAGTAAATTTTTAACAAAAGTAACCATCTATGTGTCAGGTTGGGTACTTCTGCGATTATCCTCGTAAGTGTCGATTTAATCGGTCCTGTATAGAGATGACTGATGTTTAGTAACCCTCGTAATTTAAGTGCAACAAGCCATGATAAAATTACAACGCAGCCGAAGTTTTTACGCTTATGCAGTCGTCGAGCGATATCTACAGCACATTTACTTTACGGTTTAGTAACGCCGGCAGCAATACTACGTCATAAATTTCTACATGCCTAATTACGAATATATGAGTAACCATTAGGTTCCACTAGGCGCAGAAACTAATTCCTGACGCTGTAAGCCTTCTTTCCCTGCCACTAAGGTGATTTGTAGAGTTGAACTCTTTCCATGTCTGCAGTTGAAATGGTCCAGAAATAACTGCAGGACGACAGCTGTCTTAAAATTCCCTTTATGCAGGCACATTGGGACACGTTATATGAATCCATCAGGACCAACCCAGCAATTCGAGAGCGCACATGCAAGAACAGTTGTGTTGCTCTTTTTGAGGAGTAATTCGGCGCCTCTTTTCAGTTCTAGTACTCCAAACAATACGCCTACATACTCGGCTTGTAACCCGTTTTCAGCATGAATAAATAAGTCGGCCCGCAGGCTAAAAGCACTAGAAGCCTAAATAGCTCTTGTGGCTGAGGCGTGACTTCGGTCCTGACGTCATTCATTGACCAGAACGACGCCAGTGCCAATACCATGAATTTTTTCATGACACCGTGTAGACACTTATACCAGAAGTTCGTCATGCTGGTGATGGATTGTTTCAGCGGAGCGCTATTGCCTGGAGAGTGGGATCTAAATGACAAAAAGCATTTGTCCTCAAGAGCCTCGCGCAATTATTTATATTAGCACTCCAAATTCCATTAAGCAGAAAGGACGAGATAAGAACCTTCTCCAATAAATTGCATTTCCCCTTGGGTACGGGGGAGCGCCGGCAACAGTGGAGGACGCGTGCTGCTGCCAGACGTCGGGTATCGACCGGCGTCGAGGTCAATAGTCGCCCCCTCCTCCAATCCGCATCCCTTTTTCTCCCTATACACAGCGCCCGGGAGAAGCTCCCAAGTCCAAGGGGTTGGAGGGATGCTAGAGACTGCGGCCGCCGTCTCGGAGGGGTTTTGTTCTTGGCGGGTTTATGGCTTATGCTTTCAGCTTTGTAGACTATTCGATAAAGATGGAGGAGTAATAGGTTTACCGAAGAGAATATTGTGATTTCCAGACGACGTTATGGGCTTATGAACGGTCGCGGTGTTTAAAAGTTGATATGCCACGAGTACAGGGTGTTCGTTTCTGAAAAGTCAACCGTGGACATCCCGGCAACAATGAAATTTATTAGGTGGGATAAATTGAGCCAGAGTTAATACCGGTGGATACAGATTTATCAGCGAAGTTTTTCATAGTTCGCCGTAAATAATATTCTAATGAGGAAAGATCTGCAAAAAGTGCGGGCCAACGTATGTCTCCATTATTCGAAATTATTCTACCGGGAAATATATTTTGCGGTCAAATTGTCTTCATAAATGTATGGGTCGATGATCGTATCGCCAAATAAACCAACCCATACATTTAGCCCGAAACGTGCTTGTGGTTGACGTCCTTGGTGTTCATGTGGATTTTCAGTAGATCAAACACGTCCATTGTGACGATTGAATATGTCTGAGTTGGCAAATTTGCATTCATCCGTGAATATCACGTTGGAAAGGAAATGGAAATTTTACTCCAACAGAGCCATGTTGTTCCTAAAAAACGTGTCTCTCTGTTCAATATCTCGTGAATGCAAGACTTGAGTGATATGAATTTTAAACATACCATATTTATGTTTTTTGAAGACTTTCCGCACTGCCTGATGAAATATGTTAATTTCTTCTGCTGTAACCTTTGTCGAAGATAAAGAATTCAATTCGTTGCTGTTTATTACTTTTAAAGAGGTTTTAACATTTTACTCACCGTCTGTAAAATGCCTTCTTCATTCCCATTTGATCTGTAAACGCTTCTTTTGGCCTTTGAAAATGTATCCACGTCGACAAAGTTCATAAAAGGGATATATTTATTTTAAAATAAATTTAAGCTGATTGATGATGTTTTTCTAGATACCGCTGAAAACATGTCTCCGAAATAACTAGTACATTTCGATGCCAATATATACGAAAAGGCTTAATTGCAAGTTATAAGCTTATAAGATGGCGTTCAAAAACAGAAAACAAAGATGCTGCTGGTTGTCGAGAATCGAAACGTTGAATTTCAAAATTAATATTAATAGTGCCATGTTGCGGAGCAGGGAAAGTTCCAATAATCAAATGTCAATCATTTTTCCAAAATTTTAATTTGTTTCGAATACTACCGAAAATCATAGAGATTTTTCAATTTTAAAATGGCACATTTTTTAATTCCAAATTGCCGAACTTTGCCTCTATTTAGCCGACCTCGTCACTCTTTTGGTTTTCCAGATCTTCATGGGTTGAGCTGCAAAAACGCATTTCCTAGGTACTACATGAAGTTACTTTCGGCGAAGCCGACTCATCCCTTTTTTCTGGCTGAAGGTGCAACGCAAGTCACGTTTGCAGGATACCATTGATCGACCCAATACTCGTATTCCATTAACAATAATTACACTTCAAATCAAATTAAAAACTTTTAAGTAAGGTTAACGATTCGTCTAAAACGTGGAAAGGTAATAAATCCATCTCCACCAGTAGATTCGGCCACATATTGCGATTCTAAAGTTTTCCGTCGAAAAAAGTATTAGACATTTTCCGTAAACTTTCTTTATTAAGAAACAACCGCATGTTACTGTTGAAAATTTTTGCCAAAGTTAGGCAAGAAATCGGCAAAAACTACCGAGGATGACAAGAACTGTTATACATAGAGGACCAAATCCCGCATAAATTCGTTAAAAATTGATGGGATTTTTTTCACAATACTGGAACGCGTCAAATATTCTTTTTACCTGTGCATTTTTTGCTGTACAGAAATGTATACAATATCATCCATGTAGCAGATAAATATACTTTTTCATTTTTTATTATGGAACCTCGTGTATATTATGACGTTTTTGATTTTTTTGAGAAATTCCGAACATATTTCACATAACATAACCATTTCTAAATTCAACAAGTATTGAAATATTTGTATTTAAAGTGGCCTGCTACATCGCCTGACCTCAGCCCTACTGACTTTTAATAGGATTGTCTGGAACATGGGGCATATCTGAATAAGCTCAACAAACACGTCCTCAAATGATAAGAAAAGTTCTTGAAGTAAGTGAATTGCGACTTGTCCACTGCCAGGAAGTCAACATTTAAACATTAAATTCTAACAGTTTATATTATTATTTTTTAAATACTAATAGTTCTCCTGTTATTTCTATTTTTCGTTTTTTTTTTCAAAAACAGTTGAATTTACCCATGGGTATTTTATCTGAAATATATTCAGACTTTCTCAAAGAACTCAAAAACGTAATATTGTACCTGAGGTTTATCACAGCCCTTTCAACCCACTCGGATTCCAGCAAAGCTGTCAGTAAATCATGTGAATACTTTGCGTGTGTAGACGTGTAATCAACACTTGTTAAACTAATCTTCAACAATCGTGAAAGCATTTGTCATAGAAGTGACGGAAAAAATACTACCCTGTATATGGTAATAACTATATATAAATTTCAATGCAATCTAAACAAACACATAGTTTCAAAATTTAATCTTGATATCTCAAAAACTGGAGCAGGTGTAAAGACATTTTCCTTTTAATCTAGAATTTTCACCAATTAAGTTTTTCGAATAATGCTTATATTGAAAATTATTACTATTTTTGGAGTGAGGTAAAAATCCTACTACAAAAAACTCATACATCCTGTATATTGGCTTGCATTTGTCCGTCCTTCGCCATTTTCGATTCGCTAATTACGGTAGATAAAAATCTACGTGCATTCCCAATGGGTATACAAAGCCCGTTAGCAGAACAATATTATAATAAATTATGCATCTAAATTAATTTTAATTGGCGGTAGTTAATTTTTAAACGGGTTGTCGGTCGATGTGAGCCAGGCCAGTCGAGGGGTTCACTGCCTCCGGAGGAACACCCGGAATGCTCGACCGGAGTCAGTAATTACTCGAAAAACGTAAAAAGCATCCTTTTTATTCCATATATTCCAATTAGAACTGTTTTAAACTAAAAAGAACAGTTTTATTTTGTGACTGATTTTCAATAGACCAAATCATATAAATATAAGCCAAAAACCACTTTCAGATTCAGGATTCACCCCAAGCGAAGACCGTTAGAATGTGCAGCCGTCTAGCCGGGTCAACAACCACCCAAAAACCACGTGCCAACAGCGGAATTGAATTGAATTAACGCGATTATCTGATTATATCGCTCGTAAAACGATCATTGCCTGCGCTAATTGGTCACTTATCGGCATACTCCAAGTTTTTGTGGCAAAACTGTCTTTAATCAGTTTAAGTTGATGATTCCGGAAGCCTCACTAACCGAGGGTTAAGGTAAAAGTTAGCTATACCTGCGATAAGAACTGTGCCACTCCAACAACGCTGCCCTTAGTGCAGGGAGAAAAGCAAGGGGTTGCGTGTCTGGAGGGGGAAGGGGCGAGTTGGGACGTCATTTCGATTCCCCCATGCACAACGCAATCTTTTTCAGGCCGGCGAAGGCTCCAATCAAAGGATAATTTTTATTAAAAATTGTGAGAAAGTACAGTGGCGTACATTCTAGGATTCAATAACTAGACACGAAAAAGGTTTTATATGGAAGAGTTGTAAACGTTTCGAGTGTATTCAAGTTTTTTTCAAGGCGAATCTCCACAATCGAACCGACAGTCCCGAATTCAAGAACAGACACAGCACAGCAGCATTCAGACTGGCTGCAAAATTTTGCTTGTTGTTAGAGCGTAGGGAAGTCTGAAATAGATTCAAAACGTTCTCCGGTAGAAGAGTATAATATTAAGTAGGCATCAATAACATTAGAAAACTGCGGTGGTGGAAGACAAGATTTATCTGAGACAAATAAAACTTATATATTATATTTTTCGCAGCTCTTAGATAATGTCTTGTACGATCGTTGCCGCATAATGACGCTTTCTTGAGTCCAGTTAAGTTTTAGCCACCGTCCAATTGAGTTTGAGACATGGCGGCAATGAATACTATTTATTTGATGGTGTTTCTCATTTCGACGGTCTCGTTCCAGTCCTAGAACTCAACAGAACTTTTACTTTACCCAACGCGTAGCCTTGTATCGACTTTGCCAAATGAGAAATCTGATTTACTGTCGTTCACACAGATAAGGCAAATACGCCAAAATAGACAAATTTGACAAGCAAGTTTTGTTTACCTTCATTCGGATAACGTTGTACCTAAATTGAATAGGCAGATCTACATTTTTCCTTATTGTTATGTGTAAGCTTGCAGGTCAGAAGCCGAACAATCATGTACTAAACACTGAAACGCGGAACACGCTTTTAATTTTTTTAATTTGGCACATGTCAAATCCGACGTATGTCACATATGTGGCATGTGTTATTGTTTATCTGTCAAAATCTCCAGTTCAACTAGAGGTGGAGTTGAAGATGAAGGTATACACTGGCGCACAATAAGAAGATAAATATTAAACATCAATTCATCTCAAAATCAATTCATTTCTTTTCCGTCAAAGGTGCTGTTTCCATCGTTTTCCCCCGAAAACACACGCGGTCCTCCCTTTTGGTGGCTGTTGACCCGGCTAGACGGGGTTGGGGCGTATTTCCTCGACTGTTGTCTGCCCTGCATGCCGTCTGTCTGCCACTTATGTGGATATTGAATTGATGTTTTATCTCTTCTTGCCGAATTTCTTTAATACCAATTCTATTTCTGAGCCCCGAAAAATCATAAACTTCGGAAGTACAAACTTAAAATGATTTGCGTGGCTGAGCTAGGAAAGTGCTAGCTCAGCCACGGGAAGTGGAAGTTGTTCCAATCTATCAAAATGAAAAACGAACACTGAAAACGTATTTTTATATAAGTGAATATAACATGGGCATCAAAAATTTTATCGGAACATTCATATCACGCCATAAATTTTAATATCAATAAAGTGAAATTTTCTTTCATTCAAATCAAAGCTCACCCCCATCCACCTGTATCAGACATAGAAACGCATATTTTACGAAGGGGAAATTCATGTCTGGAGGGTCGTGGGGGACAAACACCCGCGGTGAGACGACGACGCTCTTGCGTAACGCAACGCGTCTGCCTTTGGGAGAGGGCATCGAACCGGCCACGAAATCCAACAATTCCAGGTCCGATTGGGACAGGTCGGGATAGTCGGAGGGCGTTTTGATAATGAATTAGTATCGACCAACTCAGGCAGGTTGGCTGGCTCTTTGTTTTTGCATGTTTCTTTTTTTGTAGGGGTATTTTCGTCAATTCACATTCTTATCAAAGAACAAGGCTGAAATATGTGGCCGGATCTTTTGGATATAATTTTAATCAAATTATTTTACAACTATGAATTTAAATATTTTCCTTTAAGATGCTAACCTTGACCATAGAGTGGTAAAATAGAGCTAAATAATCAATAAGACTCGCTGAGATCATGTAACATAAATGGATGTCGCACCTCCTCTGCAAAGCGCAAAGCGTCGTTTATGAGCTACTGCTAGAATCAACATTATTGTCAACGCGTCTTTGTCAGAACAGTCAATGTCAATAGATAATTCGATTAGTTTCCTTTAAAAAGTAATGTGTATGTCATACATCTTCAGATTATGTCGCCGCTCATCTAAAATAACATTTGATGGTCTTAACAAATTTTTGTTGATCCCAACATTAAAAATCCGATGTTAATAGAATGTTTCATTTTGTCGCAGTCGAACCATTTCAATTTTATTTAAAACAAGCATTGATTCATTCGAATAACAGTCTATGCATGCACTCTCTCTTTGAGTATTTGCTCACACCAATCGATACAACATTACATTTTTACGAATCATAAATAAGCGATTCAAATTAACGATCGGGCAAAAACCCCCAGATACACCGGGGTCGACTAATAGATCGCAGGGAGTTCTAATGACAAAATGGCGTGCCGCGCCCTCTAAAAAATGCATTAACCGAGGTAAAGGTTTGTAATGACCGGTGGCGGCGAAAATCCTGATGTATTGATGCTTAATGAATAATTCATTTATATGCAGGAAGGGATGACCAAGGAGGGGGGAGGGTGGTTTGTGTCAATCAATAAGTCGTTAAGGGTTAAATTATTTCGAAAATATTTAGATTTATGTTGCCGAAGTGACGAGTCTAATGTAGAATTTACAATCACACGGTAAGCGGAATGATCAAATTGAAAAAAAAACATTCCATTCAGTGTACTAGCGCTGGTACGCTACTAAAATAGTTCTGACTTAAAAATTTCGACGTTGGACTGTTAACACGTACATTTAAAGTATACAAAATTGATCATCAATGACCCACTTTAACGATAAATTTTTCAATTGTTTTACTTTAATGCATGATTTTATTATCGGCAGCCAAGTACACATAAAATCGACATCATCATTCATATTCATGACCAATGCCTGACGTCGGCGGAAAAATATTGTTACTAATTCACGTATTAATGAACGATTAAGATACTTATTAATATAAATAACACAAAAGCTATAAATGTGGCACTTACTGAAGTCTATGAGTAGTCTACCGTAGCCTTGCCTTTGATAAGGTGGTAACGTCAGGATGCAGGAGACGTTGTAATTCAGAAAAGAGTTTTTTTCCTGGAACAAATTAGTTATATTAATTTAAGTTAAAGCTGTTTCGACAAAAAAGCGAATAAATGTACAACATGTAACATGTAAAAATATTCTGTACAACGGGACAGGGATTGTTTGGTCAGGCACTGGGGGCCGGCATTCCACTGTTGAGCCTGGACGGCCGGTGTCTTCTGGTCAATTTTTTTGCTAGCGATTGACAGCATCATTTTCAAAAGATCGAATGAACTTCTGTTTTCAATGGAAGCCATAATAGATTATGGGTTCTTTGAAACAGTTCTTTTCTAACATTTAAAATTATGTATCAACAATCAGAGTTATTTTTTTTTACTATTTAAACCAAATTTTAAGGCAATATGTCATGATATTAGCCCGATTCAGTTATTTTGATTGACAGTTGGTTGATAGGAACCACTGAAATACTTCCTGCCAGATGATTTTTTTTTGTTTGGGAAAATAATAATTTTTAAATTTTAGTTAATTGCTTTCTGTAACAAAAATAGAATGAACAAAAAAGTTGTTTTATAGTTAACATGGAGTGTATCATTAGCCATTTTGAATGGAATTGTCAAGAAAATTCTATTTTTCTTGGAAAAAATAATTCAGAAAAATAAACGAACATTTATTTTAACAAAAACAATTAAATTTTTTGTTTACACAAAGTATTTCAACGGTCAGTGTGAGCGAAAATAGGTGAATCTTACTCACTGAGCTATTGACGTGACTACTAAAAACATATGGGATGTTCAAATAAAGGAAAAAACACAACTTTACATCAGAACTTACAGAAACCTATGGATTGAGCACGCCATTGACTGCTAACTTTAAACCAAGTGGAAAAGTTTGCTAAAACGCCCTGTATATGGAAAATGCTTCAAGTTCAGTGGGAAACAATGCTACGATAGAATTTCTCTTGAAATTTCAGTCCGCGAATGAGTAATAATACTTAATCTATTTCCGTTTTGCCACTATCCCATAAATCCATCGAAAAGGCGCCACTCTGTACATAATATATGAGAATGGATACTCATAAACAACTGTATATTTTCAAATCTCGGGAGATGCAATAAAACTCATTTCTCCAGTCTCCAATCAGCAGCCTTTAAAATATAATAAGCTTTTCTCGTTAGCCATTAAAATGCCTGACTCCATATTCACCGAACCGCTATCTAAAAACAGCCATTAAGGTTGTTCGATCGTAACGCGCTACACCCATAAATAATGGACTCATCGCATTTTCGAGGCGACGATTCATCCCACAAATAACCAAAAACTGCAGAATTATTTCTCGAAAACGAATCGTTAGCCACGAATTTATAGGTCCACATAATTCGTGGAAAAAGTGGAGGGATCCACCACACATACAACGCATACACGTCGACTAGACGGTCATGGATATTAATAGACTACATTCTCTTGTCGAACGTTTTAACATCGTGAAGACAAAAAACTTATTACAAATAACAATTGAAACCAATTAAAAATTTCTTCCCACGGTCATTTAATAATAATTAACAATATTCAGCTTGCCACCTGAAAGTACCACCTATGTACATATATTGAATAAAGGTCATAATTTTTGCGTATAATTTAGAACAGTGTGATATTGAATTGATATTATATCATCTGACGTTATAATGAGTGATATTATATATGCATGGTCACACTCGTGCAGCTCATCGATCTTTTTATTGGCCGATTTAGAATCTGTGATTGTGCGCACACACGTAGATCTTTGGGCCGATTAAGCAATCGACTGAACTGTCAGCCGACCAAAAGTCTGTAGTCTGCGGTGGCCATTCACAGATTCGAAATCGGCCGATAACTGTATGCGTGCACACGATGATCCCCCCTCCCCGCAGGATTAAAGTATCGGCCAACTGTTTAGTCTGTAGTCTTCTGATGCCTTTGTATTAAAAGAACGTGCCAAAGTACGAATTAAATTCGTAGCTGACGTAGGCGTCTAACTTGTTTCATTATTGCGGGTTTGGGTATATGTACTGTTTTATTACGTCAGGAAATTTCCATGTCTATGTTAATTGTATTGTTGACAATTTTTGTACCCTGTATGGTATAGGGGGCACAAAAATTTTTTGACTGAAGAAAATGTCTACTAACTTTTTTTCCATTGTTGCATGAATTTCCCTGTATCTCGGCACCTGCTCCTACGTGCTAACCACTATCCACATGTCCTGAATTTCTAACCTCACCAATTTGTCAAATTCGACATTTGCCGCCGTTATTAATTTATAGAAGAGAAAAACATCTGAATTCCTTGCCAAAAAGAGATTTTTAATCATTGCGAATAACATTATACAGGGTGTTTCAGTTTTTTCTCGCACAACTTAAACAGTTGACAGACCTTTTAAGATAAATAAAAAAAGTCGACATAAACATAAGTCCTCGACCAATTCGAGACGATAATACAGGGTGTCAAAATGTTTTCATTTTTTTCTTTATAGTCCCCAAAGCTTATGAGAAGCTTCACTTAAATTTGGAATGTAGGTAACATTTGACGACGGATAGGATGTTATTTTTCTAATGCTATACCCGCTTTTTCCCACTCAAATTTGTCGGGGCTCATTGTTGATGGCTTCTCCCAAAACACCTGCATTTATTTCAATCGTCTCATTTCGGAAACACTGAGGTCTCTCATCTCAAACGTCGGCTGCAGTTAAACGGCAGATTTCTATAGACATTCACTCAAATACATGCCATATCTCAACTTAAACCATAGATCGACTTCACTATTAGGGTATAAAATTGAGCATAAGCAATTTTTGCCTGTTTTGATGATGTGATCCTGTCATCGGTTAATTACGCAGACCCTCATCAACCAAATCTGAGAATACTCAGAAGCTGGCCAGTAGATATAAAAAAAAATTAAGATGTTTTATTTCTGAGATGTTGAAGGCAATTTTGTAGGTCACCATGTAAATTAGTGCTAATAACGTACTCCCGAGTGAGACGTGACAACCGAAAGTATTAAGAGAAGTATGCAGTACGTATCCTAAAATTAGGCCTGGTGTCTGGCATGTCTAGCCATATTTTTCCATGCCAAACTCGCGATTCATCGCGTGTTTTATGAATGAAGTCCTCCTTTTAATTTAATGGCTTTTGCGCTAAGCAGAATTGTTAAAAATAGATGGTTGGAAACAGGGAAATTTTTACTGGTTTTCAAAATCATTAAACTTAAATCAAATTTTATTGGATCCTACAGATGTGAAAATACTAGGCAAACCAAGAAATTTGGTATATTGGACTTAGATGTCCTTTGTGGTTACGTTACCGAATCTCCTACGAGGTCTCCACAATTTCGATGGTTTCCGAGATCGCTGAAAAATTATCAAAATTACCCAAAGTTTCAAGCTTTCTAATTCATAAACTATTCGTGATAAAAAAAAAATGTTAAAAAGATCAATTTTTTATTTTCTAAACGCTGTGAACTGGAATACCGCGCGCGCCTAGTAGTTGGGTTTCGTTATCAACCAAATTGTTGTAAATACACACGTGGAATTTTTTTTATACTCTGAAAATTCGTTCTATTCCTGATATGTCAATGCATCCCTTGAAAACATTAATGAAATATTTAACCAAAAAAATCAATAATCTGAGTTTTTCTATACATATGGTTTTAGCCGCATTTTGAAGGACCTTAACTGCCAACTGGCATATTTTAGCACTAGCTGAGAGATTTAACTGTATGTTATTTTTTGGGAAAATATAAAATTTTATATAGGGACCTAACTATTACAAACTTTGAAGGCAGTAGAAAAAATGCTGTAACTTTCCTTCCCTATATTTTTGTTAATATGCGTTTTTTAATTCATGTTCGTTTACAACAGTTTACGTAAATTTATCAAATTGCAGTAGTTAGAAGCACCCTGCATATCAACTCCTGGAAGGTTCGAAAACTATCTGATTTTAATGAAGTTATTTCCTTGCGGTTGATAAAAACTTAAATTAAATTGATCCAAAAGAAAACGCACAAAATGTTTTTTTTTTACTGAAATATCACCCATAATTTTTCTTCTGTCTTTTATGTAAAACATTGCAGGGGCCCATGCCAAAAAGAAATATTTCGGCTTTCTCGGGATGTTCATGTCAAGTCGAGCTGATGAGGGGACTGGAGCAGTCTGGCATAGTAAATTCGAACGCACATAAATTTCTTTTCAAAAATTTCGTTAAAATTTCGTTTCGGTAGGCCATTTCTAGAGATCGCAAACACAGCGGTGAAAACCGGAAGATCGAAAGTCCTCAGGGCCTTCATTACTATATGGCTGGGCGTTGAAAGTGGTCGAACAGGGAAATTGTGAAAGCTCCCAAGCTTGCGAAATTTTCCCTCTTACACGGCTCGCTTTTCTAGTCGGAAAAGCTCCGTTATTTGATATTCCTCTGTCGTTTTGCATGGCGGCACCGGAAAAGGTACATCTGGGATATATTCCTGTACTGAAAGCAATCCCGTAGGTCGCAACGTAAAGTAAAGTGGTGAAAACTGAAAATCTGCAAGTTGGGAAAATCTCGGAACTTTAAAGTTGATGCTACATTGTGACATTCCTGTTAAGGATGCCCTGATTCTTTTAGTTCCACAAAAATATTTCGATTCTTTTTTTAGTCGTTCTCTCTCTATTTTCTCTAAACTGCATGAAGCTCGTCGCGTTAAATTCGAATCGAAGAATAGAGCCAAAAGTGTTGACATATTCTCAATGCGGAAAGTTTCTGGAGTTCGAAAAAATCGATAGTTCAATTTTTAATCACAGAGTTTTCAAAAGTAGTCGGGTGCCACTGACACAACTGTCAGCAGGATGTCAGTTTGATTTTACTTTTGTGTGATTTTTGTATTTACTCGACTTCGCAGTCCAGAAGCGAAAAGTTCTTTTGTCGAGACCTTCCAGGTAATAAGGGTCGGGAGCGTCAGAGAAAACTGCGAAAGTTCAGCATAATCTAAATCAACGACAGTAGTTGCGGAATTTGCACCGATGTGTACAAAAGCCTGTGACTAAATGCAATCCTCAAGGAAAAAGCTGTAGAAAGACGAACCTGAACACGTTGTATATGGTACGGGTATATTAGATCTTCCCTCAACACTTTCCACACAGTCTTATAACTAACATCCAAAATCCTTTCCAATTTTTCTAGTAGAAGTACCTGGATTTTCCTCTATTATGTTTAGCACATTTTCTTCCAATTCTGCCGTTCTCACTGTTACTGGCCTTCCTGCACTTTCACTTCCTTTTAACATGTTCATTTAACAAAGACGTAGATGAATTCTTTCGAACATTTTTAAATTGTGAATATTACGATTCGGAAATCGCTCAATATAAAAGTGCCTGGCCCGTAACGAATTTCCATCGGCAAGTGCATACATGAAATGCATATCAGTCATTTCAGCATTTGTAAAAATATTCATGATTAAAAAAAAAGGTAAAAGTAACAAATCTGGAAACGTATTTAAATTATATGGAGTCTAACGTGTTTACTAGTGCTGTTTTCAAGATTCACACTGTCTTGCTACGCTTATTTTAACTATGTTAATAAAAAAGAAAAAAAATTGTCAATAAACATTTATGGCCTTGTATGTAGGGAACAAAATCTATTTCCTGAAATTACTCAGAGAACAGCTCCCTAAATTTTTGCTTAACATTTAGGAAACGCCCTATATATATATATATATATATATTAATGGACTTGTTATATATAATAAAAATAATAATACATTAGTTTATAGTAGTTTATATTGTTATTTTTTAATTATTAATAGTTGTATTTTTATTTCTGGTCGTTGTGTTTTTTTTTTTATTGTTGAATTTAATCATGGACATGGTAATTGAAATACGAACAGAACTTCCCAAAGAACTCAAAAATGGCATAATATATCGAATGGTCCGTTTAACCTCAGAGAGGCAAATATTAATAACCATTAATAAAAAATATAGGTTTCCATTAAAAAAATAACAAAGTTGACCTTGAAACGACCTTGACGACGTCATATAAGTTAGTAGCGATTTGAGCATCTTATTTCCTCTTCGATGCTGAGCAATTTTTATTTGAAACTTTTTTCCTCTAAAAATTGATAGGTGCGTGTCTCAAGTTAAATGAGCCACACTGTATATATAGTTTTATAAGAAAAAAAGGAAAAGTACTACATGGGAAACCTTGCACATATCCTTGTTATACATAAATATACACAACTAAAGACAATATTTAACGTGTTCCAGAATTTTCATAAAAAATATTTTCTTTAATTTTTAATGAATTTATGAGGGCCTTTTGGTCCTGTATGTATAATTTAAGTATCAGCATGATTCTACGTCTACGTATAGTATATCGTTTGGTTCAACAAACCATGAGCATCTTGCGCGTGGTGTCAAGTAATACCCGCATTTAAAGCAACAGACAGCATTTAAGTCAATTTAAATCGTTTATGTTAATTAATGCACAGGACGATTATGCCGAAAAATCTGAACGGCGCCAACGTCACGGCTTTTTTAATAGATGAAAAGTATTGCGTTGTTTTAGCAAAATTCCTGTAAGTTAAGGCACGGTCTATGAAATTAGCACCGATTGTCACGTGAAAGATTGCAACTCATTTGTCGTCTCTTTAATTGAACATGTTAATAGAAATGAAAACCTGTGAAGTCGTCCTCAATCTTGACTATCAGTTCTGTTGACACATTACGGGTTTTGGAAAAAGCTGTCAAAAAAAAAGTTTCCTCCTCAGAAATAAAGATCGACGCGTCTGAGCGTTCCACTTTAAATACCTTTAGATTACGCGTCCAAAATTAAGTATACGGCATGTTATTGACGTACGTGGCCAAACTTCAAAGAATCATTCTTTGAGTAGTTGTAAAATGAAAAGTTTCTATAAACATAGGTCTGGTAATTCTTCGTTTTCAAGATGCAGGGTGTCAAACTTGTTTTAAAAAATCGTTATATATAAAAAAACACCCTAAATAACAAAAAGACGGAAAGTAATACGACGTTGAAACTCGGTGAGAGTTTTTAACGTAATACAAAACAATCTTTTAAGGTAGAAATTGTTTGTCTTCTTTCGTTAGTGGTATACACAGGGGTAATGCCGGAAGTTTAAGAAAAATGAAAGAAAAACGCTTTATTAAAGCTACATTTAAAACAAATGGCATACAACTTTTAAAGTAAAAAAACATTAGAATTTTATTAAGAAACACAGAAAATCAATTAAACGACCATTAAGATTTTCAGAAAAACACTATTAAGAAAAAGTTTGGCACGCCGTATCTCGAAAACGAAGCATTACTGGCCCTATGTTTATATAAGCTTTTCGCCTTAGAATCACTCAAAAAATCACCCCCCAGAATTTGGGCACGGAATCAAGTAACATCCCGTATAATGTACCTTAAGTTCATCCGTTAATCTAAAAATCGAGCTTCATCAATATGGTCAGCAGGTGTCAATCTCCGGCATGACTACATCACTGAACAGCAATTTTGAGCCTAACCGACAAATGATGCCTTTTAAATCTCCTTTCGCCCCAGAAACCCTCGAATTTAAAGTCAATTAGTCGAAGCCTTCTGCCTGCCACCTGACAGTATTATCGACCCATCACGGCTGCAGTTTTTAGTTTGCGTACCGTTCAGCTATATATTTTATAATAATTACCATTAATTTAATTTAAACTTGCTTCTTAGTGTACGGCAGTATGCAATTAAGTGCATCTAAACAAGGTTTTTGTCATACCACGGTAATTGAGTAGTTGTCGGTGTTATATGGTAAAAGAATCTCATTCGGGACAGGTGCGGCGTGCAGAATACACGTTTTTTTCGCGGCGCAGCTGTTTCTTCACTTCGGATTGCATTTTATCGTGAAGATAATGGTTCCGCTAAACGGTTCTGTTTTAGCTTTTATAAAGGTTCATAATATGAACAATACAATTCTGTCTGCCTATTGTTGTCTAATGACCATTAATTCCTGGAAATCGTGAACACATGAAATTTTGGGGAAGACAGAACTCGCTTTAACTTTAAAATTGCATAAGAGAAATGTATGTGGGAAATGGCGGATTCATTTGATTGATAACGATCCTAATTTAAAACATTGGAGGTCGTACAAGTCTAAAACCTCATCATCATCAACTCAAGTGCCCGCAATTCTCCCGGTCTTTCGGACACATGGATGGATGGAACAACATGGATATTAATATAATGGCTACGTAATAACTATTTCTATTAATATTTATTTTCTGTCGCCTCCAGGATCATTAATCATCCATTAATGAGGCAAATTACTGCATGATTTTTTTTGTTAATGCACAATTTTCGAATTGGACATGTAGGTCGCGTTTGCTCTTTGCATCCATCCAAACCACAGAGCAGTTGTACGCTCCACTAGTGGTCATTATCCGATTGTTTTTGGTATAGGTCACTTATCTCGGTTTGGATGCTTTATTATTCGAACATATCATTAAAAAAGCAAAAGTATGTTTATCCAATAAATACTAACCGCAGCGAAACAAATAAAAAGGTTAAAATTAATTAATGGATTAAGAGGTAAAATTTAATTAAATATTGAACGGATACCAGGTAAAACTAAAACCTTAAGACAGTGGTACGTAAAGTGCGGACATAAAACACGTATAAAATGAATATTTTTCAAAAATTGACAGGCCCATCCCACACTGTACATTGAAAACTCCCTAGGACTTAAGCTAGCATTTTGACGTCACATAGCGTGTCCGATTATTTGCGATCAAAAACAGTTTACGGCAAAGCGATGAAAAATAGAATTTTTCTCGCCATTTTCTTGTCCTCTTTAATCGATCTTGTAGCTCATATGATTTCCGAAATCTCCACACATCAACCACCAATTTACTGTGTTTTACCGAACTATCATTTTTTAAATTAAACACCTTATATGTGTATTATTAAAAATTTTTATAATCATTCGAGGCACGAATTCAACGATAAAAGGTTCGTGAGACTGATGCATCGTTTCGAAACCTTTTGTTGGTATCTTCAGGACAACGACTACTTTCAGATATAAATACATACATAGGTATGTAGGTCTAATGGTAATTTGAAAATATTATTTGTGAAATTCAGAGAGTTACAATGAAGCAATAGTGATGTAATAGCGTTCATGTTCAAGTTTAAACACCAAACAGATTCATTAATTCTTATATCTTCTTATACCTGGAGATGTAATTATATACCGAGTGTTCCAAATCCAATGTGCTATCACTGCTATATCTTACACGGTAAAAATTATAGGGTAAGTTAAATTGAAAAAAAATGTGCCGAACGGCTTTTTCCAGAATTGTCAAGAATATTAAGTGATTTTTAGTTTCTAAATTATTATGGAAAAATTAAAATTTGCCTAAATGTAATTGTCTAAATGTATCGAAAACTTAAGTTTTTAGTAATATTTTATAATTTAATAATAAATAACAATAATTATTGATACCGATTTAGATGTTATTTATCCGGTTTTCATAATCTATTATACTTTCAGATTGAGAATAAAATGTTTTATGACTAATTTATTATTGATTACCTATGGTTTGATTGAGAATTTATTTGCTTACGTAACATTTTTAAGCAACATCATAAATGTATTTTTTATTTAGAGCTCGAGGACCGGCCCGATTTATCGCGAAAAAAATTAAGATAGATTTTTCGACATTTTAGTTTAAAAAAAAGGTATCATGTTGTTATAAAAGGGGGCCAGCCTGATGTCCAAAGTTCTATTAAATCGCATATTGGAGAAGACGACTTTTAGTGGAGACGCTCAATTAAATTAGCACGTCAAGCCTTAATTATCACGTTTTCTAATAAATCACAGTATAAAATAAAATAATAATTATAATTAAAACATTACATTTTAAATTACTGGTTCCAAGTGACCCTCGAACCCAGGCGAATGAACCTAACAAAGACCATCGTAAAGAAGTCACGAGACAGGTCGTAATAAATTATTTTAACAGATTCCATTACTTGAACATAACCATTCCAGAGCAATAGATCTGCAGATAAACAGTCATAAAGCGGTGCATACAAACAACTATAATTTCCATGTTACTGGGAAATAGCCACTTGAAATGTCGTTTACATTTTTATTGTCTATTCGTGTGTGGAAACATGGAATGCGTGAAACGTGTCGGCGCACTACATATAGGGTGATTAATTAATAATGACAAATCTAAAAGTTGACGATACACTACAAATGTCATTGCCGCAAAATTGCGTCGTCCGAAAGTGGATAGTTTGGGAAATTTCCAAGGTGAAGTTAAAGCTGTAATTTACTCTTTTCATATTGTTCTGCAAACATCTAAGATAGAAACATGATTTCAACATTATTTCTAGGCTGTTACTGGATGTAGTTCAGTTAGTTTCTCTGAATGATGAAAAGTTTCATCTTGTTATCAAATCAGTGTTTTACTTAAATCAATCAGAAAACGGATCGAGATGCAGCAAAAAAAAAACAAGAAAAAAGTTTTCCATGTTTTGAATTAAATTTCATGGCAGACATATAGAGTAAAAACTTATTAACTGTTTACATCGTCGCACTTGGTCACAAGCGGCGCCATTTATGAGTTACACGAAAATTACGACACATATCTTATTCATCATGAAAAAATCTCTTCACAAATTTTCGAGCTGCTAACCCAGACATTTCACAATAATGGCAAAAAACAAATTAATTACGAATTTTCAACGTCCCACACATCCGAAACTTTCAACTTTCGCATAAAACCAATTGACGTGCAACGCATTTCTTCACAATGTTAATGATACCTCTGTATATTACACAGGAGTGTGGCAAAACCACAAAATATTCGGCACCAAACCGTATAGTGAATTTTTTTTTTTTTATTTTATGAATGAGACTGGTTAAAATTTTCAGTCGAAAATATTTCAATAACTATCGACCTAATTAAAAACTGCTTAATACTGGGGTACTTCGTATTAAACCATGCACTTTAAAAAGAAAAAAAAAAACGTTCTAATGAAAGTAAAAATATCTTTGGACTAGTTCACGGGGCTGCGAAAGTCCAGAATAAAATTAATCTTTTCAACGAGTACTTACTCAAAAAAAAAACTCTGAAATACTTGAATAGATTTTGTGTTGACCGTATTTTTTGATAATAAAATGAAATGTTTTCCTTCAACCCCTTAGCTGCAACTCTACCCAACTTTTTTTTATAAAAAGATATCGTTATTGGGCTCGTTGAAAAGTCCGCGAAAACAAAATCTTACCGTATTTTTTTTTAGTTGTGTAGTTATTAGAAAAATAAAACTTTTAAAAGTAAAAAAAAAATCTAATACCCTCTTAGACCTATCTATAGGTTATTTAAGTTAGCAGATGCTGAAAATGTCCTTCACCCTCTACTTGGCATGCTCCCAGGTGATGCTAAACCACAATAAAAATTAATATTGATATACTCTCTTTAATTCTGAATGAGTTTTCATTTTATATCGATAAAATTATTAAGCAAAAAAAGTGGTATTCAGCACATCAAGATATACTTCAAAAGGCTAAAAAAATTGTTGCATTTTTTATGCCAAGTTTATTGCCTTGATAAACAATACATTTTTTTTTAATTCCGTTTTAAAGCATGAACATATCGGTATTAATTTTTATTGGGGTTTACCATCGTCTGCCAGCATGCCAAGTACAAGGTGTAGGACATTTTCCGCATCTGCTACGTTAAATACTATGTAGATAGGATTAAGAACATGTTCGCAATTTTTTTTATCTTAAAACTTTTATATTTCTAATAAACACATAATTTAAATAGATCTCTCATCCATAGCAAAACTGCTTTGCAAAAAAACTTGTTCATGTTTTATTATCGACTATTTTAGAAAACGCGATACGGGAGGTTAAACCGAATAATTCAAGTTCAAACCGGTTAATTTAAAACGGGTCATATGGAAGAAACGTTTCGTTTCCCAGAATAGAATAAAGTGAGAAACAAAAGTTACAATATGTAGTGCAGCCGATACCTCCTGAACCGACGAATTAAATGAGTGTGACGTCAAGATGTCAGCTGTGAACGGTCGTACCGCAGAAATCCCATGACCTTTTTTGGGCACGATCTGGTTGTTATGAATAGTGCGAGGTTGCTACCTGGTCGGTTGCGAAGGTGGATGAGGCTCAAGATAGATACTGAAAATGTGTCTGCAAATGTTGCGGATAATCTTTAAAAAAATGGAGCAAAAACAAAATAGAAAAAGTTTAAATAATGCTTGTTTTTTTTTTAACGGAATCCTTTGTTAGGGATTATTGGAAGAGTGTAACGCATTCGCGTTCTATAATAATTAGGCAAAAATTATGTATAGGTACCATATACAAAAGGCCGATAAATCGTTATAAATGATGGGTATTTCTTGGTCCGTACGGAAGTAGCTAATGACCGAGCTAATAACATCAGTTATTCATCTGTCAAACCAAATCGATACAAGTGGTCTATTAATAAACAGGCACATCAGGAAAATGGTATTATTCATTATACATATCACTATTTAAAAATAGCTTAACCCTCAAGCTTGAACTGAACTGTACATATACAACTTTACTAATCGGCCAGGGACGGCTTAAGGTTAATCAGTGTGTTAAATGATTGTCTTGTGACAGGCGAAAATGTTACAGTTCTGTGGAGGAATAATCAATAGAACAACACGAATAATTTTAAAAAACGGATATAAATATACATATTCATGAATACAGTCCAATAAAAATGAAATCGAAGTAGAGAGTTGATTGGAAAGTTATAATGAAGATTATAAAATTAACCAAATTACTAAAGATGCGTTTTAACCAAATGGTGATCAGCTGGGAGAAGCGTACAAGGTGTTCCTGAATCTCGCACTAATATTTCTGGAAACGGTTCCTCAGGTCACTTCTCTTTTTATAAAATCCAGTTTATTTTTCCCAATATGTTGCAACATTGAGAGTGCGACCAGGGAAATTATCACGATAATTGCCCTAGGGCAATTCGGCGGTGATTACACCGGTAATTTCCGTGATTGTAAAACCGATATTTTAATGTCAAAATATTACATTTGACAGATTAATAAAGTTCTCATTATTGTTGTTTTAAGGTAAAAAGTTTGGTCATATTGCATTCATATTACCTCACATTTACTATTACAAGGAGCAATACTCTTTCTGTGAATATTATAGGTTGCGAAACAAATTTTAACGCTCATGGGCATTTTCAATTCATTTGTTTTAACATTGTAGCTATCAATAGATCAATTAGCGGGTTTTTAAGATTCGTTCCAACTTCTAAGTTATCCCAAAACACCAAAGTGCGCGTTACCAAGATCGCTGGTTAAAAATTGATGAGTACCGAACGAAAATTGTAGCTGAAGCTGTGCGTGGGCAGCAATTAATGAACCCATGAAATTTAACCAAAGACAAAGAAAACAAAATTTAAGTTTCGAGCAGTCAAGAAATTTAGAGAATACCTCAAGCGTATAAAAATGAGCTTAAAATATATAATAAATGATTTTCAAGAAACAATTAAAAAATGTTAAACTTAACGTTACCCATACGTTAAATGCTATGCATGTATTCAATTCTAATTAATGCTCAGTACAACTCGGCCTAAGGCCGTTTTTGAATCATGGCTTACGCTCGGTTCTGTTAAACCTGACCCTCGTATATTACGAAAACACATAAGAAATTTATTTATGTCAGATTGCTGTTATTGTGGCAGTAATGCATTTCTTATGGACGTCAAAATTTACGAGGATCGAGTTTAGGTGAACCAACTTTAAGCCATGGTTAACCAACTCAGCCTAAGTATTCTTTAATACATTCATTTGGTTCCCACCGCAGTATAAACGTTCTTTAAAGCTTAGTTGATTAAAGTGATTCTGACGAAGATTTCGAATGTTATATCTTTCAAATTTGGATTTGAATCATTTTATAAGCATTCTTTGTGTTCAGATCGGTTTATAGAGTGCATAAAACATACATATCGGAACATAACCAATAGCATAACCTACATATGTGCATACAAGGTGTTTACTACTTGCACAAACTTTAAAAGGTAAATATTTGACGAATTTGAAGATAAAAAGTTCATATGAACATGGGTCAGCACCGGCTTGGTTCTCGAGATACAGGCTTTCAAAAGAAAAAAATTGTTTACTACTTTGATTATATTTTTTATCAATAATCTGTCAATTTGACAAAATGCTGTATAGTGGGTATTTCGGTGATGAGAAACTCAAATATTTACTTACTTTTTGATTTAATGTTAGAGGGCGCCACATACAGTGTCCCACTTGGATTTAAATAACCATAAATCTTAGTAGCTGCCGCCGAAAGCACCAGTTTTAGAAAAAAAAACGGGCTTAAAAATATTTAAAAATACAACAATGTATATGAGCGACCTCTAACATTAAACAAAAAAAAAAACAAGTAAATAATTGATTTTTTTTATCATCAACACTCCCAGTATACAGAATTTCGTTAAATTAACATGTTATTTAACAAAAATATAATCAAAATACCAAAATTTTTTTTAAAGCCCAGTATCTGAAGAACCAAGCGAATATGGGCTCATGTTCATATGAATACTTTATCTTGAAATTAGTTACAAATGCACTATTAAATTTTGTACAAGTAGTTAATAAACATACTGTATTTAAATCTGTACATTTTTTTCCAATTAACAAGACGATTATTACCTGCAACTAAATACGCATACATAAACCGATTGTAATCCATTACTGTTCTTAATTAATGAATGGTTGAAAAACTTCATGAGAATTGAGAATATAAGAATTGACCTTTGATTGCCACTGTCTGGTCAGTGTTATTTGATTTTTTTATGCAATTCAGTTTTTCTTAAAGTGGTTAAATGAAAGAGTTATCATCTGATGCGATTTTGGCTGGTAGTATGCAATTGGTACATTTTATTGTTATTTAATCCCACGAATGAGACGTGGGAAGTGTATACTAATTTAAGGCCCAAACGTCTAGTAATAACAGATCGAAATCGCCATTTCATCACATTGTATTTTTCACGTGATTCATTGATTATACTATCTCAGAATAAATACAGAAGTAATTTTGCAGATGTAGATCAAAATCATAAAGTGAACGTTGTTTCTCGTAAAAAAGATTATAAAATCTATAAAGAGGGTACAGAACCATTAATACATAAGGCACGTTGATTACATTTATTTCTTTTTAATCGTGATTTAAACATTAACTATTTTCATCGGTAGATTTCATAAATTGTAAATTGTCTTCTTTTGAAATTTAGTAATATAAGTCTCACATTACACATTTCGATGCAAAAAGTATTGTTTTAATTTCAATTAATTTTCTAACGACATAATGCAAAGTGTTCATTAATAGAAAGTATAACTTTCTTTCATTAACTTTTTTACTTCCGGTACCATCTAGAGTGGTAGTGCACAGTGCATAAATTTGTAATTTTTCATCTGGGCATAAGTTTAGGTTATTCCTGTTATAACATTGACTATAACGAAAGCTAGCTTCTTGTCTTGTGATTTTGATCCCTCCCTAATGAAAAATACAGTTTTTAAAAGTACTGTTATTTTAAGATCAGAAATACTTTCAACATAATAATAAACAATATAAATAGTAGCAAATATGTGTAGTAACATGTTGTGATCCGCTTAATATTTAGAATCAAACTATGCCCATATGCGTCATAAAGAACTCCATCAATAGGGTGCATTTATTCAAAATATAGGTGTTACAAGAAAATGGTACATTCTATATTAAGAGCGGTAAGCGGAACCTGCAATTAGGCAAACTGCTTTCTAAAACATATGAAACACTCTGAAATTCCTCTTCCCAATCGCTGAGAAATGACAGTTTTATTTTTTATTTCCATTTCTTTCAATTTTTTCAAACTCAATCAAAATGACAGCTTTACGGCACTGTTATGACGTCAAAACAGTATCGAAATGAAGGATCTCTCGATACCGTTCTACTCTTTGATGTTGGCAATACGTACTGCCAAAGTAAACATTATACACTTCCACCTTAAAATTTAAAAGCCGCAGAAACTAACAATGCTGCAATAAATTAAGCGCCACATGAAGAGGGGCCGCCAAAAACTTACCGAACTTTGGCTAGTTATAACTTCAACACTTCTTTGCGGATATCGGGTTTTCGGCCAGAAGTGAAAAACATAATTCTTGGTCGATGCGTCGTTGGCATCAGAATTGCTTGCAAGTTCTTCTCGTTGTACAGGGTGTGAAATAATTAACATTTTAAACCAAGAATTTAGAAAGTATGAGCAGCATAGAAATTTTGTCGACGTTGGATAAACTACTGAGGCTATATCTCCGGACGTCACATTTTCCTAAATCTTGGTAAAAACTTTCATATATTCCACAACTTTAAATTTATACTCTACACAACGATAACAAATTTCAAACAGATACTACGCCAATGACGCACAGATCAAGGACGACACTTTCCGCCTTTTTTTATATTGTTCTTACTAAACTGGAAAAACCGTATTAGCGAAATAATAACATAAATGGCGCCCGAGGGCATTCATCAAGTACTAGTTTTTCATTATGTTTAAAGCTAAATTCATTGTTATTTTAATTTATTATTATTATTTTATAGAAAAAATAGCATAAGATACATAATGAGTTATACGGCTGATTATTGCAACTTGCATATTTGAACTGGAGCGACATAAGTGAGTGATGAAATTTGAATGCTCTATTTTGTGTCATAGTATTAAAATTAATTTCCAAATCCCGGCCCTTCCCACTACGCATCCGTCACATCAGCTACTCCAGTCACTCGTGGCGTCATTGGTGCATCGATTGACAGTTCACAGATATTCTCAAACAATGTATGTAAAAAAAAAAATAAAATACTTTCTTCAAATTATTGGACACTCGTTGCGAAGCACATCTCAAATAATATTTTGATTATTCAGTGAAAATAGTAAAATGGTCTTTTAATATTTTACACCAGGACAAAACGATATAATCAGGCCGCATGCGTTAAATCCTTTGTACAGCCTATTCTAAACTCCATTTTCAACATAGGGATTGCAAAAACTATCAGAGATGCAGAGTGGTCTAAATGAAGGCAAAATTGCGCCTTATGAGAGCAGTATTTCGCGTTTTTAATATCTAAATAATTCATATAACTTTTTTGATATTGAAAAAAACGAGTTGAAACTGAACAAACCATGAATAACGAAGCAGACGGTAAATCAATTCAGTTACGTGGGCATTGGAACGACTGTCCCAGAGAGTCGATGTATAATTTTTTGACATAAGGAGAGAATAATGAAACGAATAATCTCACCGTTGTGCATTCGACGGCAACGTGAAACGTGCTTACGTCATCCGAATTCTTCAGATTGCAACGGCGAAGGAAGATTCGCGGAATGTCATTTTTTAGCCGTGGCACTGTTGCTAAGTGGAGGTACCGCCGACAGACCTTTATAGGTCGTACCTCTGCCTATGCGGTTGACATACCAGGTGGGAGACTGAGATAGCCGGTAGGTATTCGTCCGATCCGGTTTTCGATAAGTAATTTCTGCTCGTTAGGATTATAGGTTTATGGTAACGTCTCCGAAGAAATATAAAGAAAGAGTTGCAAATCATTTGAATATTTTTAAACATGAATCTCCTCACTCCTGGCTAAAAGAGGTGGCAGATAAACGCTCCTAAAATCGCAAAGGCATGATGAACCTGACATTAATAATACCCCTCAGCTGGACACTTTTGCACTTAAAATTATGCTTGTGGACGTTAATTTCTGATGCTGAAAAAAATAGTTTTGTATCGAGTTCGCCTAAAAAGCGGTCAAAGTTGGCGTCCATCGTCCTGCGATTTTTTTCCCGAATGCACCGCCCGACGACGTTAAAAAGGGTGCTACAAGGGCGGCGGCGCGACGCTTACGATGTCGGGTCGTCGACCCGGGCATCGGCAAATTTTGACGGGGTCGGCGTCGGCAACGTCTCGTATGCAGGAGAGGAGTCATCACCGCCACACCGGAAGATTATGACTCATTGAATGGGCAACGTACGTACGTATTTATTTCAACAAACCCCCCTTTTTAAGTTACACACATAAAGGTTGATACGATCAAAATCATTAGATTATTAAGCCTATTTTTATTAAAATTTTTCTATACACATGTAACATAACATGCACGGAAAATTATGTAAACGGCCACTGTTTGATTTTGAAACATTCTGTATAAAAGAATTCATCAGCTATTAGTAAGCCAAATTTTATAATTCCTTTCAACATGTGGAATTTTCAAACATACATCTGCATCTGCATTTCAAAGCTTAATGAAGCTTTTTAGTATTCAAGGAATTCGTGGTGCAAATTATTTCCAGGCCGTATCCCCTGTACGATGCACTTTTACTGCCCATTGTGTAGACGAAACCAAGTCCCAACAACTGACGTCAATGGGACCGCCAACATACGGGACGAAATCGATTAGTTTTGCGTCTAATTACCTTTTTTATTGAACCACCTGGAGCAAGTAACCGACCAAGAGGAATTAGCAGGGCATTGTAAACTTTCAAATAAAGGATAAAGGCACTATCAATAAACGTAAATACTTATATAATGACGCTAATATAACCAGTTAAGAAATTCCCAATTTTACGTAACAAATAAGATTTTCTGCAGGATGAGCGAAATAAAGTCTAATATGACACGAGTTGTAAAAATAAGATTTCCTATATTCCTCCCTTACCCCTTTACCTAATTAAATTTCATATTTACATGATCAAAGAATCTGCTAATGCACGATGAAAAAATCCCAAAAAAATGGCATAAATTCACACATATTCAAGTTGTGTTCTTTATCTATAGCACTACAGCAACTACTATCCTTACTAGTACCATTTAATAACTAAGTAATGAAATGACTAATTGCGCAACGAAAAACGTTTAGTCACCGATTATGATTGCAAACATTGTAATTTTATTTGCAAAAATCAGAAAAATCTATTGGTTATGCAATAATGCGCAAAACACACTTTTGTGCTTCTAAAAACAGGACAAAAACTTCTAATATTTTCAAATGATAAAATGGCTATTTGCGAATTAACAACGGAAAATAACATATCATCGCTCGAAAAGAAAACGTAAATATTTCCTGAAAGCTTTGCTTTCGAATTACATACACAATTTTTCGCACAATAATTCAAATAAATACCGAGTTAGAAGTAAAGATTTTCATTATTCTCGTAATGATACAAATAGGAAATTTACGAAAATGGGCAAATATTTTCCCTATGTACTCCATATTTCAACCTAATTTTATTTTTTCTTTATTTCTTTTATTATCTGCTTCATTTTATGACTGCCCAATTTCATTCTGAATTTTTCGGTAATAGCACAAAGTAGATTTGCTAGCAAACTTCCATTTTGTAATTTAATTACTTATTTCATATTTATTGAACATAGTTTTGCGTAGACGTTAAAAATGCTAAACTATTTCTCGCAGAAAATAAATCTATTCAAAGAAAAATTGTGCTAATTTTGTCCATTAGTCACACATAAAAACATGTTCGGAAAAAATATGCCACGAACATGATTTAAAATGCGATATTTCTAAAATCAAAATATTTTGTTAAAAAGTTAAGAGCATGGTGAAGTTGTTAAACAATGGATCTATAATTACATAAAGTCACTCAAACAGAACGATACAGGTAGGAATTATGTAGTATAAAATTTGTGGCGTATGTCTTGTAGTGAGATAATTTTTTCCAATAGTTGATAAATTGAGGTAATAAAACAACTTTTTTATTTTATTTCTAGGAACCGCTGAAAGGCGACAAAACATGAAGATCACACAAACACGAAGTTGCTCATTTTTGTGACATTTGAGAAAAGTTACTTACCTTGCTGAAATATCCCACAGTATGGCATCCTTCGTTATCAACAAGAGTCATTATGTAAAATAAGAACGGCTCAACATCGTAGTATAGAGTTTTGTGGTCCAGAAAGAATTTCGCCAAAAGACAAAGGTTCTGGCAGTACTGCTTATATTTCTTCCCATCCACCTAATTATAGAGTTAATTATTTTTAAAGTATAATGACATGTTTAAACTTAAACCAACTTCTTGGCTGATTAAGAAAAACAGAAACTTGGGAAATTTTTATGGATAGGGTTGATGCAAAAACATCATGAATGTAAGATCAAACACATTTAACAATGTCCACTGCTTTATTGATATGTTCACTATAAGAAACCTATTATTGATTTTTTTCTTCAAGAACCTAGAACATACCTCCCAGACACTGACTTTATCCTTCCTGTAAACTTCATCTCCAGGAGGATGCCGCCAAACGCACTTAATTACATGGCGCTCCAAGATAGTTCGCGACTTCATATATCTGAGACAGTACTCGCAAATATATAGTTTGGGTAATCTGGCGTAATCTTCCGGGTATGGGCTTTGGTACCAAACTTCCATCTCATATTTTCCCATTTCTATACATTTTGTACCTAAGAAATAGTTTTACAAAAATTAGCATTTCAACGGAAATCACGTTTCAGATATTGCTCTTATTTTGTACTAGTACACAAAAATATTTTTTCCATTGACCAACCATTAACATATTCACTTCAATACACTTCAATTAACTGTTATTGTAACCCTTTTATTCTCTTACAACTGTCATAAGGAAATGTTTTTGAAATAAAGTAAAATAACGAAGTTATCGTATGAGGTTTTGCCACCCTATTGCTCCACCAAGTCCGATAATAGGCACTACTAAAGTGAATAAGTAATAGTTCTTCAATCTTTATATTCAATTTATGTTTAAAGATTTCTCCATACAGAAACAATATTCAGAAATGACTTGATTGTACTATGTTTTTCGTTACTAAAATATATCGTGGAAGAGGCGAATAAAATCTGAATCCACAGTTTCCAATTTTTTTTATGGGTTTGTTGCCCAGGTAAGCCAGTAGTTAATGTTGAAAATGCAGTGTCTACATCAAATAGTTTCTGGAAACATGCCAGGAACGAGGAAATGTTGGTCCTTATTGTTTCTGCGAGGACGGGTCTTAATACTATTTCGTGTAAAGTAGTGAATATACTTTGATAAGCATTTTGAAAATGTGTAATATTTACCCTTAGTACTAGGCAAGCTTTTCAGCTCTTCCTCGATTTTTTCGCTAGCCAATGCTTGAGCGTCCTTAAACAATTTTAAGTCATACTCGGGGACCATATTGTTAAGATCCGGCTCTTTACTTTTATCTATCTGCGGTTTGATATCTAAAAGACGACATATTACGTTAAGCAAAAGTGTGCAAAATCAACATGTTTTAACATACCGTCCATGGGTTCTTGTTTGAATTTGTTCCTCAAATCTTTGACCCTGGCTAAGTATTGTTTTTGTTCTTGCGTCGGCGATGAAGGAGATTTATAGATATATTCTAGGGCCTTTTTCCTTGTTTCTTCCCTTTTTCTGCGCTCCACTAATTCCACTTTGCATTTAGGTATCTAAAATAAGTACCTTCTAAAGTTATAACGTTTAAAAAAAGGTATATGACATATGTATAATTATGTGACAAATAAGTAACACCTTAAAAAGTAAAACTTAGTCTTAGCAATTGTATATTGGAATCCAAATATTACTTAATATGCTTGAATTTGATAAGATCAATTATTCCAAAACCTAATGCAACTTACTTTCAATAGTTAATTATTTAGAAATACAAGATGTCTAATATTCTCACACATTTTACCAATTTAAATTATTAAATAAAAAAACTTAAACTTACCGTCGTATTGTGATAATTTGGGCAAGCTTCTAATACAAAATGTTTATCAAACTTTCCACTCAAATGTCCTACACTATCACATCCTTCCAACGGACAAGTTCTTTCAACAATAATCACTTCGTTCCTCTTAGATTTTGGGTCAGCCTTCTTATTGTTTTTACTTTTACCTTTTGTGGCAGTTGGAACTCTTTTAACAGGTGATCTGCTAAGGGAGCGTTTTGTACTTTCCGTGTCTGAATCAGTATCAGAATCTATTGTTTTTCCAAGAACATGCTTAGATTTCCTTGTACTTGAAGAACGAGTCAATTTTCGTGTAAACTGCAAATCACAAAATTTACATTAATGCTTTTCTGAAAATAAACATAAAATACTCAATTGAAAAAAGACAAGATTATCTAATTATTCACCTGTTTTGATTTACCAGTCTCAACTTCAGACTCCGATCCATCAGCATTTTCATTAACATTTGCGCCCACCTTCTTAGCAGATTTCTTTATCGCCTTTTTATCTTTTTCCGAATCATCACCACTAGATTCACTACCGCTGCTACTGCTACTGGAGCCTAGAATTTTCTGTTTATGAACGTAATAAAAACTTTTGAGGAACTTTACAATACCACTCGTTGAAGTTCCCGAACTTGCAGAACTGTTTTGAGAAGTCTTAATTTCAGGAACTCGTTTTTCAGGTATTCTTCTGTCTACCCTTGGTCTTTCCACAGGCTTGGCAGCAGCCTTTGGCCTGGGCTCTGGCTTAGGTTTAACCTAAGATGAGTGGCATAGTATTACAATTTAAGAATTAACATTTTTCCAGAAGTTTGTGCGATATTGATGAACGGCATTGTGGATTATAACTGATAAGGTCTAGTCTGTCATAAGAAATTTTTTAGATCTCAAGAAAATATAAAGAGGAATCCAGTTCTGACTTCATCATTATACAAATAAAATTGAAATTATTTAACACAAAATTCCTTAGATGGCTTTCATTTAGAAATTAATAGAAATTTGAAGGATTTTATTACATCTCTCATACAGAATTAATATGATAGAAAAACATACTGCTTACTTGAATGGTACTTTTTGATGGAACTTTGACAACAGACTTGGGTGAATCAGACTCAGAACTATTTTCTGGAGAAAATATACTTTTTTTCTTTGAATCCACAGTTTTCGCAGCATTTTTCTTAACAGGTTCCTTGACTTTAGAGGCCTGTTTAACACTGGGCACAACCCTCAAAGCTGCCTGTTTTTGAAAAGCACTTTTTGCCAGTAATGACGAACTAGATGCTGTTTGCTTTAGGATGATAGTGGCACTGGATTTAGGCTTAACATTGCTTTTACGTTTTACCTATAAAGAATAAATAATTCAAAAATAGATCCAAAGGTTCATCTTTCAATTTTAATGCAAAGGCTCTTCTTTAAATAAATACCTGTTTGCTGATTTGCTTGTCATCTTCCTCATCAGTGCTTGATATAGAGGGTACTTGTTTAATAGGTACTTTTACAGAATGTACTTTTGACCGATTGGTGGGCTTGGGTTCTAACTTAGTAGTAGTACCTGGTTTTGGGTTCTCAGTACTCTTACGAAGAGTTTTCTAAAAATATGCAGCTTGGTTACAAAAGGTGGTTTGTGTCATTAAGAACAAATGGTAGAAAACAACCAATACACTTCAGGTAAATTATTTCAGTTAGAATGTCTCTCAAAAAGAATTTGGACAGTCCATGAAGATTATGTGTACACATACGTCCTATTTATGAAAAAAATACACTTTTTATTAATGCTGGGAAATAGATCCTCACACACCAGTAGGTGTTGTTGCTCTCAAGTTGCACACTGTTCTCAATTAACACTAAATGACAGTAACATTCACTTTTTACTAAAGGCATGGAATAACACTATTGTTAACATATCAGAGATAAATTTGTCACCTTGTTCAGAAGTTTGGAAAAGAGTAGAAAAAAAAATATGTGTCATGAATTATTAATTTTATTGTAATTAAAATTTAAGCAGAACTTAAATAACAATTAAAAAAAATAAATAAATTTAAATTAGAGAAAAATACAATACCAGATGGTCCTTATTTCTTTCTATCCCTACAAATGATTTAATCCTAATATGAAAGATTTTGGACACTTGTGTTAAATTAATTCAAATTATAATTGTTTTCTTTATAATATTGATTTATATCTTGAATAATAATGAAACATAATTAAATAAATAAATGTATTCCTAAATCAGTACTTTGCTGTATATCACACTTCTTTGCTCTCCATTTCACTTTTCACTCTAATCAACACTATGGTGCTGAGCAAGGGGGGAATTTTAAAGGGGCAAAACTACAAACATGCCTACTACTTAGTAAAATTGTAAAGAAAAAACAAACCTGAACAGCTGCAGTCTTCTTTGGAGACTCGGATCCTGAATTTTTCGAAGAATTCTGTGAGCTGGAGGAATCAGAATCACTTGACGAACTGGAATCTGAACCACTTGATGATGAAGTTGAGGAAGAGCTTCCTGAGGTGGTTTCTGACGAAGATTCGGTAGAACTGCCATTCTAGAATGTAAATGGCATTATAAACTGAGTCTCTAATGGATAGAAGTGCTTCATACACTAAATTAGTTTGTTTACCTTTTTTTTCCCGGTCATTGTAAAGGGTTAAATCCTTAATATTATGAAATTGCCCATCAGTTGTTTGTTGTAAATGCACAAGGTCAGTAGTAAAACATGCTGTGATAAACCACTAAGCCGGAGTAATTATAAATCATAAACATAAACATGAAATCTGATATTAAAGCGATTCAAATTTCTGAAATTGCTCCACGACAGCGAGACGTACAAAGAAGACAACGACAGCAGTCAATAAGCCACTATGGTGATATTAGGCAACACTGAGAAACAGCCATGTCGATCTATAATGTTTTAAAGTAGTATCGATACATGCGCGTGTCGCTTAGTCACAATCATTACTAAAAATATTAATACAAGGATGAATAAATGTGAAATATACAGAGTAATCTTAAATATCATGTATATACGAAAGATAATATGTATTCTTTAGATTATTTCATGAATAAAAGTTCTCATAAACATAGGTCTCCAAAAATTTCGTTATCTATCTACAAGGTGTTTAAATTTTAGAACATTATCAGTATTTTCTTTATAGCTCTTCCAGGTTTTGAGTTATGTATTTAGCTAAAATTTGGAATATAGCTTATGTTGTGAGACTTACATCACTGGCTTTGACAAATAGACTTGATAAACTACAAGGTGGTATTTTTTTCAGGAGCCGAGGACTCCTTCTCACCTTCTTAATCTTTTCTTGGTGCGCCGCTGGTAGCTTCTAAAATACAATTTTTTTTTAATTTTGTTTAAAAATTTCTTATTCTCTTTTAAGCAGCGTCGTTAATTGAGAAAAAACAAAAAACGATTTTCTGTAATTTACCAGATGAAATTAAAAGTCATTATGGGTAAGCAATTATTTATTATAAGTAATCTTCTTTTTTTAAGAATTTTAAAAGATCATTTGAAACTGCCTGGTTCTAAAAACTGAAAAAATTCTGAAATTTGAACATCCTGTAGATAGGTAACAAAGCATTTGCGGACCTATACAGTACGTGTTAGGCTAATTGAGTCAATTTTTAGAAAAAGACGCATAGAGAGGGAGATTTTTCCTTCATACATTATAAGATGCGAAATGATACATGAAAACAATTTATTTTTATCTCGAAAAATAAATTGCTGTAAGAAAAAAATACAATTTGTATGAGTTTTACGAGATTCAATGCAACTTATTCAGTGAATTTGTATAACCTAACCCATGAATTGATACTCAAGTACTGAGTAGGACTTACCTTGATGATTAAACCGTCCTCTCCACGTTTCAGATGATATGATGTGGAAGAGCGAAATTTTTCTGTGCGTAGTTTATATAAATATAAAAAGAAGCTAAAAAATTACTCCCTTCTGTATGTACATGACATATAGGAACACCCTGGACATTTTTTAATTTATAATAATTTATTAAATTTATAATAATCATGTAGACAAAATAGGAATAAAATATTTGAGTATTTAGAAACAACAAAATACAAGAACACACGCTTAACGTTGTAACGAAGAAGATGTGTCTAAAAAATCAAAATTTGTATAAATACTTCGTAACTATACAAATGTGAACTTATGTGTGTAAGTTTGTACGTACTGCTTATTATACAATGTGTCTTAGTGTAATATTTACAGTAAGGCAACACTATCATTTAAAGCGAAAACAGGTCGATTGGGCTCAATTTATATCAAATTCCATCACATTTATTTATTAAAAAGTTAGATGCACAACTGTTGATGCAGTTTCTTCTATCTGTAAGAATTCTTTTATATTTGCACATAGCCAGGAACTAGGAAGTATTCCCTGCAAACGTTTTACAGAAGTTTCCCTAAGGATTTTCGTTAGTAATGAATAGGATTTATGTTATACGGAATAAATGAAGACCGAAAAAAAAAGAGAAAGAGTATTTGCGACTTTGTTATAGAACACGTGTTCCATGCATAGGCGTCCAAAAATTGTGTAATTAGGTCAATACAATCCGAAGCGAAAAGAAAGTAGGGCTCCGGCAGTGGGAAAACTCTTTGGAGTATCGCAACTGAGTCGCTCCAAGGCTACTTGAAAACCGCCTATCACCTCCTCCAGGGAATTAAAAGTACTGATTCGCTTCAATTCGGGCAGTGCCTCATAATGCAACATATCCTAAGCTAAGATTGTATAAGGCGACTCTCGGAGAATGAGTGCTCAGTGTTGATATAAGCAAAATCGGCTACTTTTGAGTCTATATATTAGTTAACCTAGCATTTTCCAGAGGTTTTCCAGAATTCCAATAACGCTGACGTCTGTCAACAATGTCAACCTCAAAAACTTCAGTTTTGGGGCCCTCAATCACCTTTAACTTCCATATTTATATTCGGGCCTGTGTAGTCACTGCCAGTAACATCCGAAAGACATTTTTGTGCCTGATTCAAAAATCGATCTTTCTGAAAGATCTCGTAAAGAACCCTTCCTTTGGCCACTGTAGGTGTTGATGACTACCGGCCCTCTTTCTCCCGGTGATTATCGCTGGTCATTCCAAGTTTTTGCCATCAATATTTGCGATTTTTGATGTCCCCAAAACTTCTAATGATATCGCGATGGGTGGCAAGAACAAATTAAGGTCTATTAAGTAATAAAAGGATAATCTGTAATAGAAAATCAGCAATTACTAATTAAAGATAAGTGCATATCCATGACTAACAAGCTGCGCTGCGTGTGTTACTTCAGGATATCAAAGTGCAAGTGGCATCACTATTAACTCCTCAATCAGTTGATAATCAAACCACTCTCCGTACATATTATCGAAGTTAGTAAGTGAAAACAAAAGCACTGTCTGTGCACTACTTGAAAGCAAGGCATGTTACTCGACAAAATGACTGACCTCGCCTGTAACTCGGCCGTAAATTTGCCTCGTGACATATTGTCTACTAGCTTGATTCCGTAATATTATTAAGATATTAATACTATATTACATTACAAGAATAATAAGACGCCACAAGTTTTGCCGAGCGAAGCAACATGCTTCCCTTTCAAGTTGTCTACAATGCTTCAATTACAACCGTCTACTGTCTCATGATGGCATAATTGAAATCTCAATTCTGCCGATCTCAAGAGATTATATGAAATTAGAAGTGTTTTTCATATTCTGAAACGACGCATATCAATCCCAGGTGATTCTCATGGAAGTACTCATACAATCACTGCGTAACACTGCTACATAATGATACTACATTACAATATACATCCATACATAGCAATATAAATGTTCATTACATAATACTTCTCTATGATTGCTGAGCTCTGCTACAGATCATTCTAACGTTATTTGAAATGTACTGATATAGGAGTAAATAAATTCTATACAGGGTGTTATTGAATAAGTGTCCTATATTTCACATGATAATTTTTCAAGTAGCATTAAAATGGAAAGTTCTTATAAACATGTGTCCTAGCTCGTTTGGTTTTCAAGACACGGGATATTAAAGTTGAAAAAATAAATCACATAAACTTTGATATCTTTTGATCGCTTACAGTTAATTTTACAATGTTTCGTATCCGGGGGTTTTTGAGATGTGAAAAGACACTTTTAAGCAACTTATTTTGTGCCACACTGTATGTCACTTTCATATAGAAAAGTCCTTTTCTCTATCTTGTTCCTTAAAAAAAAGTATACCTTATTGCCGTCACTAGAAGTAATGGTTTCCGAGAAAAACACATCTATAACTGATCATGCATGTTAATTATTCAGCTAATTATTGCAACTTATGCATGCTACCCTAAAATATATTAACAATTTTCGATGTACGAGTTATATTTGGAGGAGAGTTTCATGAAGGAACTGCTATATATTTTTGACACCTTCATACAATTTTTGACTCGTGGTTATTGACAAATTTTGAGGCGACAAGGTTTACTGACAGAAATTTGGTTCCCTTAAAATTTCTATATTTCAAATGCGAATTGAACTTTTTTCATGATAAAATCACTGTCAGTGTTTATTGCTGAGGTTACAATTGTTGCTTAATAATGAAAACCCTAATTTTTAGTATAGAATAGATTGAGAATTGAGAAATTTTTAAAGAAACCCACTACGACTTAGAACATTTAAAACTATGAAAAACAAGCAATCAATGTAATGTTAAAAATGAATATACAGAGTGTGCCATTCAAAACTTTATATCTGGCTTATATTGAATTACGATCAAAATACAAAAAATTGCTACGACACGTCGATTTTGTTATCAAGGGAGACACATTTTAGCGTTAAATGCAGATTCATCAAAGCAACCCCCTTCATGGGGGTTTATTCAACTTTAGACTCTCAAATCGTACTATAGGCCCAATGATACTTCAAATGGAAAAGTTTTTAATTTTGACCGTTAGCATATATATATATTTTTATTTGATATCTCCTGTTAAATAATAAACCTACGCCATCCATAAATGGTAACGGAGGCACAGGTTGGGCATATCACGACGAGATTTGAGGTAACTTATGTGTAAAATCTTCCCGCTTTCAATTTATCAAATTTGCCTCTACGACTACCCATTTTTCAAATTTATTTTGGAGTAATTCAATTTAAATGAAAAACTTTAAAAATTTTAATTATTTTCCGTGCATATTCATTTTATTTCAATGCGTTTTATGCTAACAATCAAAGTAAAAACCTTTTCCAATGAGGTGCCACTGGACCTATAATGTAATATGAAAGGGTAAAGTTGAATGTAACCCCGCGAATGGGTTTGTTTTAATTAATTTTTAATTAATTAACACCAAAGTATGTCTTCCTTGAAAACAAAATCGATATGACATGACAATTTCTAAAATTTTGATCGTGGTTCAAAATAAACCGGATGCAAAATTTTCAACGATTCACCCTGTATATATTAATTTTAAAGCGCTTTTATGTAGCATAAATTGTCTCGATTCTCGAAAGTTTATTTATCTCTTATCTTAGGTTCTTTAGGTTCTAACGGAGTTAGGAACAGCCTATAAAAATAATAGAAAACACCATACTAAATAATGATACCACCAATAACGCCAGGACAATCCGATATTAAACAAAACATGGTAGGATGGGTAAGTATGATTACTAAATACCATATCCCTAAAATTAGTAAGCACAAAATTTTATAATACATTCTTGAGCACGAAATATCATGATTTGGTACATTTTATCTTAATTGGAAATTTCACGGTTTTTAAAATGTATGATATTTCCTGTAAGATGTATGTTAAATTTTCACATTTTCGGCTTATTTTTGTGTTAAAGCTTCCAGCGATTCGACACCTAAATCGCTTTGGATATCTTTATCTCAGACATAATGTCCTGTTACTTTAATACTTTACGTTGTAGACGATTAATGCCAGTATTAGTTACTGGAAAATATTTTCTTGCAGAAAAATACATTCAATATGAGACAAATAACACTCCTTAATCTTGCGAGCTCCAACATGGGAATTAAAAATGGGTCAAGAATATCCAGCCAAAGTCAAAAGAGAACTTTTGGAATAACAAATGTGTCAAAATCTTTGGAGTTGTTGAGGATGAATTTACAAACCGCTATTAACAAGGACATTGATAACATAATTAAAAAATATCTGGATGTAAGTTCTTCTGTGCACGTTACCCCTGAAATGGTACCTAACCTGCGATATGAAGTTGCGTTGAAAAGAAAGGTGTTCTGTGTGATAAGCCAATTAACGCGAGTGTATTAATGAAGCTGATTAATAATCAAGATGCGTTAATAGAGGCAGAGATGATTAATCATCCATTAATACATGCGATGGTTGCATATGTTTTCTTTAACGATATAGAAATACAGGGCGTTTTAACGAACCCTGCATTTTGAGACGTCCCTTGGGAAGATATCGATGCGGTAAAAACGTTTTTTGATATGGTTTCTGTCGGCGGTGTACTTCGATTTTTCTGCACCATATGGGCTAGCCTCAATATTAAAGATATATTTTTAATAGGACACCATATAGACATCTTGCCTACGACTCTATAAAAATATAATCATTTTACGGCTGTGTTTATGTTTTGAATCGTCTGATTCAAAATAGAAAAATAGTTTTTCAACACCTGGCAAATATTACTAAAATATTTCGATTTGTTTTGAAAAATTAAGATAGGAATGTGTAAGTCACTTTAGCTTAAACTGATTATAACATCTCAAAAACGACTCACTTTTCGGTATTCAGAATTCCAAGTAATTTTGAATAAATGAATTGAAATTTTGCCGGGGATTCGTCAGTCCAACAAATGTTTTAGTGGTGTATAAATGTAGCAAAATTGAATGCAATCGAGAATTTTATGATTCTAATTTATTCTATTCTGTAAACAGGATGTTTCACAACTTATTGGACAAACTTCAACCCCACATGCTCGATTAGACAAGAAATCCATTTGTCAAAAAAGTTCTAATAAAGTCCTACACGTAACAAGTAAATTAATAATAAAAGTTTTTATATTAGTGTACGAGTTTCAATTTGTTATACTGTATATAGAACAGTTAGCGTGGTTGAAGTATGTCCAATAAGTTGTGAAACACCTTGTATATAATTATAAAGTACATGTGCAGGTCACTTAAAAAAAATCATATACATATGTATGTAAATAAGTTTCCAAGATGTTGTTAAATGTTTACTAAAATCGTTACTTTCTGATGCCACTTAGTAAAAAACGCGGCATATACGTTTTGCTTTATTTTTTCCTTACAACTAAATTAAGATCATATACAGTTTTTTTTATTGTTTGTTCATATAAATGCAGCAAAACATCTCGAAAGTAAAGCGAACTGGAACTAAAAAAATCGTGAAATATTTTCTTTGTGGCTAAATAAACGACTATTTAATTTTACGCGTATGTGAGGTAGAAGAAGGTGAATTGTCTTGTTTGTGTACACAACTTTTTTATAAACATTTGATAAGAAACTTTCTCGTAAAAAAGAGTTTTACGAGTCTTACGAACAAAAAATATACTGATGATACCTTAATTTATGGCTTTGCTAACGAAGTGCTAAAAGCAATTTGGTCCTACATTTATTTAAAATAAAACTACGTAATATTTTATTTGCAGTAACCGAATATTTTTATGTATGTGATAATTATATCATTAATTGATATTATTATCACATTACAACCTAAACTGCCCCCCTTCTTCTCTTGTATTCGAAAACCGATTTCGATAACCCACAAGCTTCACAGCACATGCAATTTTTGTGTGTTTTCTCGGGTACATTTTTGTATTTTCATTATCAATTCATCTCTGGAGTTGATTGCTTGAAAATACTCTTTTCGTGTTAATCAACCTCGAATATAAACGTCGAGAAGATATGTTACCTTAAGCTCTGCAGAATAAAAACCAAATATGTATTTCTTAAACTATTCAAAACCAGACTTTTATTATTTATTTTTTTAATTAGAAATAAGATGTATCATCATGTTCTAAAGTATCTTGTCTCTTCCTAGCATACCCTGTATCTAAAAAAACATATACAGGATGTAGCATATCGTCACGGATATATTTCAAGGAGCGGTAATACTCTCTAAAATAATAATAATATGCTAATAGATCCCTGATCAAAAACGCACCATTTTCAATATACAGGGTGGCAAAGCTTCATATTTTATATTATTTTGTTTTCGTTTAGGTTTATTTTTATTATAAGAAATTTGATTAAATGCTATTAATTACTACATATGGTCGATAACTGAGCAGGATGATTATTTTTTTGCCTACTTTCTTTATATTTTTAATTTGCGTTGATAGATATTTATGCAAATTCTACAAAAACTGTAATAGATACGAAAATATTGCAAGAAATCAAAAAGTTGAGGAATTGAAGAAGGAATTTAAATTTGGTATCAGGATTAATAGCGTCACAAAAAATATACAAAGCAAAAAATAGTACGTGACCCAAAAAAACATAACACTTTGTATATGGCTGCCGAAGGTATTGACATATTGTTGTAGAGGGTCTTAAAGAAATAGGTGTAGGAAATTAAAAAAAAATCACGCAATGCATACGACGTAAGAAAAACGCAAAATATGAGAAAAAATTTGAAAATTTGCCACCTTGCATATTGAAAATTATGCATTTTTGACAACGGGTCTATTAGCATTTTTTTACTATTTTGCAGAGTACTGTCGACCCCTGAAATATCTCCGTGATGACCCGTTTTAATACATACATAGCTATGTTCGTTTGTTGTTCCTATGAGATCTATTTCATTTTTAGAAATTTTTCAATCCAGCCTTAATTAATATTAAAAATAATCTAGGCCAAGACAGTGTGACTGAACAAAATATTCGAGATGTGTGTAAGGAAATATTAGAGCAAGCAAAATCAATGTATGTTGCTCCTACCAAGCAAGTGGAGTATTCGACATATGATTATAGCAAGAGTGAAGCCGACTCTGAAAGCAATCCCTGTGAAGTAACTTATACAAATATAGAAAAAACTGTAAGTAGTTAACCGACCTACAAAGCATGTGCGTTAATATATTTATTTATTCAACATGTTAACTTTGACTAACATAAATCTTATTTATTGCTTCATTTTTTTCGTTGTTATATGCTTTAGTTTGTATATTTTTTTGTTATATTTATTCTATATCAGTATACAATCAAAGTAATAAACGAAAATCAAATTTTCTTGCAATTCCGATTTATACAACTTTACGTGGTTTATTTTCATATACAGGGTGTCTAAGATAAGAATGCAGGGGAACATCAGGTACCTAACACACTCTTAAATGGTTGATATGATTTTTGTTGTAAACAGCCAAACTTTCTATATTCCAAGCTATGAGGTGGCATGTTTTGCCTATTTCGCTACATCATAGCTAGAAATATTTAGGCGTGGGAACAGCCCAACAGTTGCACAAGTGTTTGGCAGTTCTTTGAAGTTATGTATGTGCAGAGTGTGGCCAGTGTATGTATGCGCCCTTAATGTGCTCTGTTCTATTTTTCTCTCTCGAGTTTAGAGTCATCCTTTGCATCCTACTTTGAAAAGAAAAGAAGCTGATTTGGATATTGATAATTTATCATATCCAGTTATGATAAAACGCAGTAAACCAAAACTTTTGTCGAACTACTATAACGATAATTTGGGCTGCAAGTTTTCATTAAAAAGAGATGGACCTAAATGGAATCCCGAACGAATAAAGCGCTACACATCTTTTATAATGGGATCAAGAGCGAATAAAGTTCTGGGTATGTTATTTTCTATTTTTTCGTTCTCATTATTCCATGCTTACGCTATGTAATGCCTTTTTGAGTTTAGGATATGGCCAAACAAGAGGAAGGCTGTACGTTCGCCATCCTAACCTATTGCGCTATTGTGGCGATCAAGAAGACAAAGAATGGCTTCAATCACAGAACCTTCTGCCCGCCAACGGAGGTAAAATATATATCATGCTTTTGGAAGACATCAAAGAGCTCACGGAAAGTGATGAGTACAAGAACAACCCTAATTTACAACTTCACGAGCTTCAAGGATTCGAAGCGCCGGAGTTTATGAATGCGAAAATAAAAAATTTTCTGGAATATATCAAAACTGAGAAAAAACTTATGGCGGTGCTTGACGTCGATGATCACGATGCGGAGGGCCCGCCTCCGAATGTAACGATAACAAATGAAACAGTACTAGGACATCCAGGGGATAGGGTTGATAGAAATATATGGAGGACGTCGCAGCTTAGACAGCAGATTGACTATCCCAACATGTCCTCCGATATGAGTAGCCTGTCCAGCTCTGTTATTTCAAGCATATTGGCTGGGACTTACACCCACATAAATACGATAAAGAATTCTAAATAAGCTACCTTAGAAACGTGTGCTTCCAATTGTCGTCTTCGGGGTTTTTAGAAGTTATTAACTAATGAAGCAGTGATTTTCACAATTCTCTTTTATTTTGGATTCTAATTATGAGAAAAATTTCAAACCAGAATATTTTTTGTTTCTTGGTAATGGATTTTCAAAATCAAGTTTTTTAATGCAAGTAAAGCGAATCTAACCATTTATCTAAAACCCAAACAAAAATAAATGTGACATAAAGCAATATCACACAAATTAAATTGAATATGACACATTTCATTTTATTTTTAAAGAAATCCTACAGAAACTGAATTGAAAAATGTTAACAAATAAAGTGTCCAATTTAAAAGCCAAAAGTTGACGCCACTACGGTCAAATCACAAAGTAATATTTCAAATTTTCCAGAAAAAATAATAACGTATTTTAGAAGTAGTCTAATTTCAAATTTCAACTTTCTAAATGAAGTATCCAAAAAATGCAGGGTATACTGATTTTCTGTTGTCACACGGTATATTTACGATAATGAAGACCACTATTCTGTATATTTGGAGCAAACCCTGTAAAATGTAGACTGTTCCCTTGTATTTCAAAATAAACGAAAATTTAGTTAGAATGACATTTTAGTAATTTCTAAAGTATTTGTAACTCTTTCTGTATAAAATGAATCATAACCTATTAGAGTGCAAGCAGAAGATTCAATGGTTATTGCATAATTTTTCATTTGTTTGCCTTTATTTAATTTTGAAAATAAAACTGCCAAAAATATTTATAAGACATATTTTATTTGTTCAATAAATCAAAACCTATTGGCGAAAAATAATAAAAAGTCAATGCGCCCCATGGTAAAAAACTTATAAGTTGTAGAAAGCCAATTACAGTTTTGACAACACATTTAAAGCTTAACATATTTTATACTTTTTACAAATTTAATTTGTTCAAGTTTACACTTATCTAATAAATATCAATTTATGTTTAAACCAAGCAGTTTTAAACCTAACAACCCTGCGATAAAGTAATAATAAAACCGTAAGCAAAACCAAAACCATTATACATTATGTATGTAGTTTATAAAAATGTATAAAGCACCGTTGAGAATAGTTTTCGTCTACACTAACCGCCAGATGAAGCGGGCCAAAAATTCGCCTAACCGTCGTTAGCCATAACTTTGATGTTTCTTTGCTGATATTGGATCTCATGGATCACATTGGCATCTGTTTTTTTTTTTGCAATTCCTTATTGTACAAAGTATAAATACAGCCATGCTACATTTAAAATTTTTTCTCGAAAATTGGGAAATTTTAAGGTTCCTTAGATTTTTGTTTAGATGTTGGGTCTACACCTTGGAACGTTTTTTATTTTCTTTAATACACTGTGTTGCTTTCTCTTCCAATTTCCTTTTTAGGTATGGCATTTTTAGTTAAACAATAGCAGATACCATTTGAACCGCAAAAAGGAATACTTGCTAATGGAAATGCTTAACAGCAGCTGCGTACAAAAAATAATTTATGGAATGTACAAAATTTAACATCGGCAAATAAATATCAAAGTTATAGCTACCCCCAGTTATATAAGTTTTTGGTTAGTTAAGTATTGTCATAATTTAGATCCGAGTCAAATAGAAAGAGCCTTTTTCAAGTTTTCGGCTAATTTATCAATAAATTCGAAAGTTTCTAAATAATCCGAGCGTTGCACCTTACTCATTCCTTTGATGCAAATGGCTAAATCCTTAGTCATAAAACCAGATTCTATTGTGTCCACACACACTTTTTCCAAAGTTGTGGCGAATTTCGCCAATGCGGAATTATTGTCCAATTTTGCTCTATGGAGAAGGCCTGAAAATATATTTATTAATGAATGTATTACAACGACATACTAAGACTTCAATTAACTATGAACATAAAAAATCAGAGAGAGCTTTACCTTGCGTCCATGCGAAAATAGAAGCGATAGGATTGGTAGATGTTTCTTTGCCTTGCTGGTACATCCTGAAATGACGAGTCACAGTTCCATGAGCTGCCTCAGCTTCCACGGTTTTACCATCTGGACAGATCAGCACTGAAGTCATAAGCCCAAGTGATCCGTAGCCTTGAGCTACCGAATCACTCTGAAATATAGTGTTGCATGAGAAAATGCACATACTAGTACAGGCGGTATTGAAATTTGAAACTAAATGAAATTAGCAAATACAATATACCTATACTCGGATAAGTTCCTCACCTGAACGTCACCATCATAATTTTTGCAGGCCCAGACAAAACCGCCTTCAGACTTCATGGCGTAAGCCACCATATCATCGATTAATCTATGTTCGTACCAGATTCCTTTGGCTTCATACTTTGTTTTAAATTCTCTATCATATATATCCTAAAAATTATTTATTTGTAGCAGAAATCGACTCTCAATATGATCAAACATTAAACAGTTCAGGTGCGTAGATACATCATTTGTTGCGAGAGAGATCAATGTCTGGGAACGTCAGGTTGATTCTCTGTACGTGCTATCTTTTTGATCACTAGTTTGGGCATTCCGTGGCTGTTGTATGTTCACTATATTTTTTTCGTTTTACAAACGTATAGAAGTCATTAAATTTTCTATAAAATTTATGTATGAATTATTTTACGTATGAATTTTGAATATTTCAGCAAGGTTTCTCGAATCCTTCATTATGCATTCATTACCTCGCAGGATAGAGTTTATGTCGAAAAGAGCAAAGAAAAGCTGCAAGAAACTTCTAAAATGTAGAGTCGAAAATTCGTTTTGCGGAGTGAATTTTAAATAGAAAATTTAATGTTTCGAAATTGCACATTTAAGCTATTCTTGATATTATCGACAGGACGATTATTTTGGAATCACACTTCTGAGGAATGTATGTATCTCTTTGTGGAAGGAATTGTTGAAAGTTCATTTAGCAATTTTCCTTTGAAGTTAGTTGAAGTGATCGAGCGCAACTTTATTTGAAATGGAATAATCTAAGGCAATCTCTCAAAATTGTGGTCATTCCTAGTTAGTATCGGAAGTTTCCTAGATGGGTGATTCAAATATTTGAGCGAAACTCCTTTCTCAAATGTGAAAATCTGAATCTTAACTTTCACATTCATTCCAGAAAGCCTCGAAATTTTGAAGATCTTAAAATTCCTTATCTTTTCTCATCAAGAAATGCTGTTTTCCCATGTTACAAAATTGACTTCTAAAATTAAATTTCGAATGTGTCACCTATACCTATAGTACGTCTTTTATTAGTTTAAAATATTTTGTATTAAATAATTTTTAAATAAATTATCTAATAATATTCCTTATCTCGTTTTATTTGCGACAGCTTGAAATTTGAAGTGGTTACCAAATAAATATAATCTCACTAATAAATATAACAACCTCGGTTGTTCACGTCTTCAGAAAATCTTTAGCCGCACGAGTAGAGTCGCATAATTCCTAATACGTGGGAAAAGATAACTATTTAGTAACATACTTTTAAACCACTTGTTTTTACTTGATAGTCGCAAACAAAATAACACAATAAAACCAAATTTGATAAATCGGGCGTATTTGAGCCGCGGAACAAAAATTCTTTATGTTTAAAAAACGTTGAACAACGTTTCAAATCTTCATTATTAAAGTTTATAGATTCTTAATTTGAAATAAGTACCCTCTCATTTACGTAATTACAAAATTAGAAAGACATCACATACATACACGATTTTGAAATGCCATTATGGTAAACAATATTTTTCTAAAGCTTTCTTATCTCAGAGTTGGAGAATGTTGTAATACGAATGCTGTAATCACGTAAACACATGTCGTTTCATCAAATGTATGATATGCCAGTAAAATTCCAGATAAATTTTAAGTTATATTGATGTGGTAGGGATAGGTACTGGTTTCGTTTTTGAATGTATTTAATTAAAATCAACTACTTTCCCTCGTAATTTGTAGTCTGTGTGTGAAAGCCACAATGTACTAATAAGTTTTTACTCAAATTAAACGCCTATTGAAATGAGGAAAAATGCCACTAGATAATTGTAAAAAAATTTTGATTGATTCTCAAAAGTAGAAATAAACGTTGCCTACCTACCTGAAAAATGTCCTTAAACCTCCCATCGTACTTCTTCAAAATAGTATTTTTAGTACTTAAATACAAAGGCAAAGTTCTATCCAATGCATAATTGAATGAGGAATATGCAAATGCAATAATAGATTCGTCAGTATTGAACATGGCTAAAAAAATATGTTACAGTAAACATACTGATGGTGCAGGAAGGAGTTATCACTCATATAACTTATGTAGTTACTTATATGAGGTTGTCCTTGTACTGTTAAAAATATATTCGTAACTCGCTTTCCTGCTGGAAGGTGGTGGATGCACAATTAAGACAAAAAGTTATCAATGACGATTTTTAGGTTTTTTAAGATTCGTTTAGAAGGTGCACAAACTTTTAATTTGATGTGTTCTATGCCTTATGTTTTCATTTGAAATTTTTAAGGAGGCAAGTTGCTAGGCCCTAATGTCGGCCCCCTCCGAAAAATTTTTGACGGAAAGCTCTTTCCCTCTTCTCCTTACAAACTCGATGTGTTCTGCCATTTTCTTCGCGATTTCAAAATTACACGAGTTAAAAAGAGTATTACTCCTTCCTTTGCCGCCCTGTATAATACACTTCCACATAGTGTAGTACAGTACAACATAATCTAAACATTATTTCAGATATGTCTTATATCTCCCATACCATCACCAAAAATAATTATTTTCCGGAAGAGTTTAATACTTTTAAAGTCATTAGTAAAAAGTCATTTGTGTCGTTTTCTCTTATTTAAAACTGGTAAGTGGTATGTGCCCACGTAATTTTCTATTGTATTTTCCCATATTCCAACACCTTATTGTTTTCAGATTATCCGACCTTTAATACCCTTCATATTTTATTCAATATTTCGGAAATATTTAACTTCAAATATAAGCAGCGCGTTTTCATTATGCGTTAGTTTAGTTTTCCTTAAAATGACTTAGACTCATTACTCACCTAGAGCAACACCTGGACCCTTGTAATCATATACAGTATTGGAGATGGTTTGCCCATTTTTGCCTACCCAAGTTAATTCTAATTTTCCAGCTCCGGGAACTACAAAATCTGTTGCCTTATATTGATCACCATGTGCATGTCTTCCTATAACAATTGGTTTTTCCCAACCAGAAACCAACCTTGGAATATTCTTGCAGATAATGGCTTCTCTAAACACAGTTCCTCCTTTTAGATTAAAAAAAATATATATACAATCTTAAGGCAGATATTACGGTTAATAATACCCAAAATGTTTCTAATTGTCCCATTAGGGGACTTCCACATCTGCTTTAACTTAAATTCTTCAACTCTCTTTTCGTCAGGTGTTATGGTGGCGCATTTAATTCCAACATTGTACTTTAAGACTGCTTCGGCACAATCTATAGTGACCTAGAATAAGGAAAAAAAAGTTAGCGCACCTTACTAATTTGCACCAAAGTTTCGGGAACGTTCTATGCAGGTACTCACCTGATCGTTAGTTTTATCCCTGTTTTCGATTCCTAAGTCATATACTTTAAGATCAATTTCTAAATGAGGCAAAATCAGTTTTTCCTTAATTGCGTCCCATATAATACGAGTCATTTCATCTCCCAGAATATCTACCACCGGTCCTGCTTGGATTTTGCCCATTTTACTACGTACTTAATTCTGGAAAGCATTAACTTTAAGTCAGACGTGAGCACGAATACAGGAATACTACTTTTACGCATTACAAAAAATCATAATCTTGATATGTTATCATATAGGGTGTTTCAATTAGATTGGCGAGTTAAGATGTCGAGTGATTACCGGAAAACTATAACTAAAAGAAATCTAAAAAAAATTGCCTGAATATGAAGGTCGATGGAACATGCAATTAAATTATTATAGTCATGTTGAGACTCAACTATGGGGCACTCTGTATTTGGATATTTCAGAATAAGTTTTTCAACTGTTTACTGTAGGTCCCTGTGACCCAAATAAGAAATAAAGTTTATACGTATACGGATCAGTTATCGCTTTCTATCTGAAATACAGGATGACAAAAATTTATTATTTTTTTAGTTATTTCACTGGGATTCTTCAAATAGTGAGCGATAAGATACAAAAAACGATCAAAGCATACTTTCTTGTATGTGAAGGGCATTTTTAATACCTTATTTAATTGTTTTTGAATGTAATGGACTTAATTGAGTCTCGTAGTTTTAATATTAACTAGCAAATAATGTGTTTTTCCTACGTAAACAGTTAACGTTATGGAAAATATTTAAGACATCTTTTTTTTTTAACGAAACATGAAACATTCAGTAAGCTATTTTTATTTGTTTAAATCAGTAACATATCATATTTTTGGTGTAAAATATTCAAGGTCATATCAATAGGAATGCCACCGATGAAATAAAAAAACGCTTTATTCTCCTTCAAAGATGCGTCTCTACACCTACTTTACGTTCACCAATTTTCATAAAAATACATATTTAATGCCAGAACGAATTTATTAGGAAAAAGCTTAAAAAATAAAAATCTTTTGATCACCCTGTATTTCTAACAGCAATCGAAAACAGACCTATGTTCGTATGAACTTTATTTCTTATATCAGTCGCAAAAGCTATAGTAAGTAGTGTGCAGAGTTATTCTGAAACCCTGTATGTATAATCCATTGCCTCGAACAACCGTTAGAACAATGCAAAGCAATCATCAGTTTGAAAATACCTTGATTTTTTTATTGAACATGGATGTCGAAGATGATAGATTTATGGTGGGAAAAGTAATATGGTTAGCTAAGAACATTTAAATGAATTTTATGATTGCACAAATAATCGAATTTAAATAAATGCTAATAGTAATTAGGTATTTAGAACTATAGCCAAAAAGACTTTATTTCATTTGCACATTTAGCTTTTTTTATATATAGTATAGTTAAATAAATACTTAATGCCGATATCTGTCCCCCTTGAAAATATGATTCGCTTGTGTCAGCATTCTTCTAAAATACTGAACTGTAAGGACAAGGTAGAGGGTGAAATAAAAGCACTGTATGTACTTACACATGTATTTTTAGATATTTCATAAATTTTTTTCATTAATTGGTATTTATAGTCAATGTTAGTCAGACCCGTTGGGGGTTAATAAAATAAATTTAAATATAACAACCACTTCCAGTAATATTATAGCATGGGGTAATTTCAGGAGAGTTGAACCATTTTTTCTCAAAATACAGTATATTCTAGAATACTTAACCGTTCTAACCTATCGTAACGAAATGTACGTGCATAGTAGATTTACTAATATTAGTATCTACCAGAAGCATTCTTAAAGTAGACCTGCAACTCTTCCTTCAAACTTTCTTTCAGAATTATATTGTTTATAATTTTAATCGAGCAGACAAGGGGGAGCGCCGAAGATCAAAATTATATAATTTTATTGACGTAGTAAAACTTAATTCTAACTATTCACATATTGAAATTCATACATACTATAAAAATTCAATATGAAGCGCAACTGTTCCACATTATATGGGATTGAGGGAACACTAATTATTACCGTTGAGAAATATGAATAAGAGAAATCAACATTAGATATATTTTTTTATTAATTTAACATTTATGTATTAGTAAAAAAAGAAGAAAACGTAACACTTAAAATAACACTCTATTACCTCAACAAATCTTGATTTTAAAATCTTCACTTTGAATTAATCTTTTTAAAATACTTTTTACTTTTATCATGTAACACCCCGTTTACTGCTTTAATGACATTTTATAAAGTCTTATTATTTCAATATTCTCTTGACATCAGAGTTTTTTTAATGTAAAGGGTAGGCATATCATCTAATAAGATATTCTGAAAGAGTAAAAAGCATATTCTTAAATACAAATAGCAAAAAACACTAAAAAAACATCAAGAATTCATATATATATATTTTTTGGGTCTATCTATCACATGTTGTTTGGTTAATATGTGACGTAAATCAATTCATATTTCCTTACTTGACAAATATTTGTGGCACTTTTTTGAATTGGAATGGTTCCAAATAATGATTTTACCTTTACTCTTAATTATCAGTACAAATATCTAACCTTTCAATTATCATACTAAATATTCTATTATTACTAAATAATTGTAGACATATCAGTACATAAATAAATTTCACCTACTCAACAAAATATAAAATTTTGAGTTTTAACGCGTTCAATCAGGTTTACCATCTTATACAGGGTGATTCTTGATTTGAAGTTCAACAAATTTAGGGGTTTATTTTTGAAGTCAAAATAACACTTCCAATAAACGTGGATCCGCAAATGTTTAGTTTTCAATATACAGGGTGTTCAAGTATTGGCATTATCCAAATTCATAACAAAAACATAACTCCGTAGTTTGACAATCCTACGCTTTGTCTGTCGAATTTGTTCACATCTAAGCCTCTTAGGAACGACGTAGGCAGAAAGCCGATTATTACAAAAAAAAAACGAAATAAAGAGATATATGCGGAATTATTGAAACTTAGACGAAACGACTTTGAATTTATTATAACAAATATGAAAAATACCCTTCGCCTGAACTGATAAAAGCCTCTATTCGTCCCTTCAGAGACTGCTTCACTCGTTTTAAAATTTCAGAAGCCTTTCTAACAATTTGAAAAGCATTAATAATTAGTTGATAAAGCACCTAGATGGAAGATATTGATTATTCATTGTAAGCCAAGGCTTTAATGCAACCCTATAAAAAAAAATCTAGCGAAATACAAAATGAGAAACGTAGGGGTCGAGCTATTGGATCTGCTCTAGCCATCGACGTATTGGGAAAGAGTAAGTTTAAGATTTAGATGATGGTACACTGTTACCCAAGAGTGACAAGAAAATGTTGTTTCATCAAAATTAAAAACCAAATGACCTTTTAACTAAACCAAATTGTCGACAAATTCGACGGAAAACATGTACGATTGTTAAATTACGCTTGCTATGAATTTTGATAATAACGGTAGTTTAATACCCTGTACACCAAAAACTAATCATTTTCGAATTTACGTTTAAAGGAAAAGGGTCTTATTTTGACCTTAAAAATACCCATTAAATTCTTAGTGCGTAAATTAGAATCACTCTGTATTTAATGCATGCATCACTACTTATTCACAAAGATCTAGGAGAGCAACTTGAAATTTCAATCTTTCTTTTTGGGTAATTTTGTGTTTTTTAGTAACATAGGACTTAGTAGTTGTTTTTTACACAAATAGAAACGTCGATAATTATCAAGACAAAAACCCAGCTCTCTGGTAGCCAGCTGCTTTAATCACTACACCACCTTAAGAATATGCATATGTCGGAGATTTATTAGTTCTTAAGTTTTAAATGTAAAATTTGAGTTAGCAATAAGGCTGAAGAGCAGGTTGACAGGTTTATCGTGGAGATAAAGCACTGTCGAACGAGGTCACTATTACCGACGCAATTAAGGGCCATGTGTGCAGTTTCGGTCCGTGGGAAAACCAGGACGAACAGGTACCATCCCTTAAGTCAAGAGGACCACGGGGGATGGGAACTGTGAAGAAGGCAGTAATTGAAAAGAAGGGAAAGGTTGCGGTCGAGTAGTGGTGAATTCGTTAGCCTTGCCTTACTATCAATTTACTTAATAAAACATCAAAATTATCAATGATGGAGAATATTCCTAATGTTTCCCCGACACATACATATATACATGTATGTATATTTATATAAAGCATTGAGAAGTCTGCCAACTGCTTGTCGTAGGTTCCTGTCATCGAAATAAGAAATAAAGTTGGAACCAACATGGGCCCGTTTCCCCTTCTGTCTGACATAGAGGGTGCCAATTTTTTTTTTTAAGTTTTTTTCTAATAAGTCCTTTCCAGCATTAAATATTTGTATCAAAACAGGGGAGCATAAAATAAATATAAACACTTTTAACAGTAAAAAATGTTTCTAATTTCACCAAATTCATCTCCATTAATATGAGCCTGAATATTTAACATGAAAAATATAATATCTCATAGATTTAAAAAATGTAAAGTGATTCTTTGAATGTTTGATACTTCTGTGAAAATAAGGTCTCTTGAATATTTTTCGTGATGTTAACCATTTTCATGAGAAAAAAAAACAAAAATCTACAATTGAGAAATTGCATAATTCATTTGTTTAGCACAATAAAAAAATACACCAGTTATTTTTTAAATAGTTGTAATGCGGGAACAGACTTGTTAAGAATAAATTTTTTTTTTAATTATGATTTTTTGTCTCGTTGACACAAAAAGCAAAAACAGACCTATGTTGGTAGGATTCTTTTACTTGAGTCACAAGAACCTACAATAAGAAGTGAGGAAATGATTCTAAAACACCCTGTATATTTTTAGTTTCATGTCATGGAATTAAAAAATATCCAGTTAATATTACAAAATTTTAAAACTTTGTGACTGAACTGAAAATTGAAAAATTTATAATATTAATTTAAAAATTTAGAGCGACTTTCCATGTTGCCAAATCAAAAATATCAAATTTTGACTTAATATGAAATTTAAAAAATATACAATTGAGAATTTTCAAGTGACTCTTTAATTAGAAAACTAACGTTCTCCCAGTTTTTGAGAAAAAAAATTGGTCCACGTCGACCGAGGGGTCATATCTCCGGAAATTACTCTAGAAGTAGGTATATTTCAGGGTACACCTAAGCAAGTATATACTCATGCCAGCCAAAGCACTTGCACGAAGCCCTACACCAAGGACTTACCACTTAGGTAATTAACGAGTTCACTTGCACTATAACCAACAACTACTTGATCACAAATTATAACAGGATTCACTTTAGAAGTGTTGAACCGAAAATTCTCACAATTAAGCTATTTATTACTTATATAAACGTAAAGCAATAATTGAAAAAAAAAGCGACGTATTTTCTCAATCGGTAAAGACAAACTGGTAATGATAATGAAACATTTAAATGCTTAAAGATTCTATTGTTTTTCGAGAATATTCCGGAGCAGGTTGCCAGGTAATGTATTTAATTTCCCTAGATTTTAGGCACAAAATTCCGCATGTTTCCCTATGTGAGAGTTATTTATTATTTTGAGAAATAATAATAAATACCTCTATTTGATAGATTTTAAAACATAGAACTCAAAGACTTTATTTATAGTTAATACGAATATTAAATTTAATTGTACTGAACGAAAATTTCCAAGATATCTACTATCAAACCAACTTTTTCTTTCCAGTAACCTCATAAATTCCCTAAATCTGGGAATATTTCTTTAAACCTGGCAAACCTGCCCAGATTAGTTTACTGTTTTTTTTTATCAATCTATCTCTGTTCTGTTCGTTGTCTTTACTTTAGGAATGAATAGGCAATAGAGCTGTCCCAGAAGAAACGATTCTTTGATGATTTAATACAAGTTATGGCATCGATTTTTCATATTTTGAAAGAAAGAGGTAAATTATTTAAATTGTGGAAGGGCTGCAAATAAAATCGTTTAACAAAAGGGGTGAATATCCTTCCAGCAAGTCCCGTAATGACTCTTTATCATATATTATTAAATAGTAAATAGAAATACCAATGATCAAAGATAGGTATTTAATTTGCTTTCAGAATGATTACTCTTCAGCCGCATATTAGAATGTTCGCGTCATAAAACGTTCTATTTCATAGCGTTCGTATCAGGTCATTTCCACTTTACTGTGTGAAACATAATTCTAAAGGAAATTTGATTTTTTTTAGAAATTTGTACGTTTGAAGATGTACGCACCATCACGTGCAAAATTTAACGTTTATTTTTAACTCCCTTCCAGTGTTTTGGAGTATGTTTGGTTCTAGGATATTTGACATGTCCTTTGTTTCCTATTGTTTATTTCAAATTCCTAAAAATGGTACATCATTTTTAAATATTTATTCTAATTACGAGACATCTTGACAATTCAGTACTATACAAATCTTCAATTCTCGTTTTATTGGGTTTTCCAATGGAAAAACTAAAAAAAAACTTAAATGCAAAGATCTTTTATAGTGTAAGTGGTACTTCGGGAATTTGGTATCTGAATATTTGACTTTTTCACGTTCAACTGAAGCAGCAGTAAAAAATTCATATTGAGCAGGAAAATTTTAGTTTAGAAAACCTCGATATCTAGAAATTTGTGTATAATAAAACTCGTCAATGCCATTTTTTTACAGGTGTGAAGGTAGTATTCAACATCAACAACCGAGGTTTCCGTTCGCATCCAGCAGCTGTGCCAAGTCTGCCAAAAAAATTATTTTGTCAATAATACTATGGGGTGGAATATATTTGATTGCCTATGATAAAATCGTCTACTAAAGTAAAATAATCGAAAAATTAAGCGTTAAGATTATATTAAATAAAGGTGTTAATGTTAAAAGTCAGTTGATAGCAACAATATATCCCTAATTTTTCACAATATATGTGCAACTTGACAATAGCGCACCTCTGCTAGCTACACTTGGCCGTTCGGGAGCCTTCGGAAGGATGTTGCTGTTGACATTTTCTGAGACGCGATTCTGTCTTCACACTAGTGTTTTTTCCATGATTTTTTCTAGGCAATGGACAATGGCAAATATTGGCAATAATGGCATTGAGGTCCTACCTATTTATACAATGTTTTGAAATAGAATGCAGTGTTAAATACTGCATATTCGAAGAAAAAAGGAGGTCACAAATATAAGGTGCCAGAGTCAAGTTTTAATTTAGCCCTTAAGTGATTTTCTCTATTGAAATTGTTTCATATTTTAGTAGTATAGTTATATATCCTTACATCACATTGTTGATTCAAACTAAAGGCATGGCTCACTCGGGAGGTGTACAGGGCAAGAGAAAAGAAATCTATAAATATATAGCCCCATGGCCACTATATAGTATGAATTGGTCTGTTAGACCAGACAAGCGGTTTCGTTTAGCACTAGGCAGTTTTGTGGAGGAATACAACAATAAAGTACAAATTGTTTCACTTGATGAGGAAACTAGTGAATTCACAGCAAAAAATACGTTTGAACATCCATATCCTACTACAAAAATTATGTGGATTCCTGATAGTAAAGGCATTTTTCCTGATCTTCTAGCCACAAGGTAAGTGAATAGAAATATTTAAGTATCTACCAACTATTTGTCTTTATTTTTATGCTCCCATGGCATAACATGGACTATTACACTTGGAATGTGCATTTATTTAACAAACATTTTCAAGCAGTTTGTTGACTGAAAATTGTACTCTTCGACATTTTACTAATATAAAAAGTTTAAGTACTAAAACAATTGCTCTTTTTCCCTGCCTTTTCATGTCTTACTTTAAACCTACTTAGCAATTTTTATATAGCCAATTTTAATGGTGTATAGTGTCAAAATTCTGTTGTGATAATGCATATTTTGAGGATATACATAGGTTAAGATTATCTGTAAGATCTGGGTACTCTATGATGGGGTTCTTATAAAAAGTAGAAGATGCTTTATAGTGTTATTTCTAATTTATTTGAATATATGTTTAAAGAAAGAATTGGACATTAACATTTGCAAAATATGGAAAAAAACACTGCTCTTTCTTCCTGCCAACATGACTGTAACTAACCATAGTAATAATAAGTACATAAATAAATGCTATTAAAATGTGTTAAAGGCAGCAATGCTGAAAACGTCGAGTAAGAAACTCAAAAAACACCATGGGAATACAAAAAACATAATTTATTTATCAATCATTTCATAAATCATATCATTTAATCTCTCTTTAAGTAATTTAACAATAGAAACATTAGGCACTATAGTAACAGGATTACCAGTAAAACAAATTTCATATTACTTCCTTGACATATCAAAGAATTTTTTTATTAAAAGTATTCTTTACAACATATGATATATTGTATATTGCTGTTATATAATATAATATAATAAATGAAATTACTTTCCAGTGGGGATTATCTACGGGTTTGGAGAGCATCTGAACCTGACACAAGATTGGAATGTGTTTTGAATAACAACAAAAATTCAGATTTTTGTGCACCACTTACAAGCTTTGACTGGAATGAAGTTGATCCAAATCTAGTTGGGACCTCTTCAATTGACACTACTTGTACAATATGGGGCCTCGAAACTGGCCAGGTTTGAGAAAATTATTTATTAGCTCACTTTGTTATTATATATTTTGGGTTAAAAATTGTGTAATAGCACTTTTTAATACAGAATAATGTTTAAAATAGAAAATGTAACTACAAGTGTTATATGCAATTCTTAAACTTATATGCTTAAACCCTAGTACATGCTTCCTTTTTTTCCTTTAGGTTATTGGACGCGTTAACCTAGTTTCGGGACATGTAAAGACACAGCTCATTGCCCACGACAAAGAGGTGTATGACATAGCCTTTTCGAGAGCAGGTGGAGGAAGGGACATGTTCGCTTCTGTGGGCGCCGATGGATCAGTAAGAATGTTTGATTTGAGGCACTTAGAGCATTCAACTATTATTTATGAAGACCCGGCACATACCCCATTATTACGGTAATTAACTTGTAAAAATATGTACGTTTTAGTTAAAAAATGTTGTTCTTGTTATCTAAATTAGATTGGCATGGAACAAACAAGATCCGAATTATCTAGCAACAATTGCCATGGATTCTTGCGAGGTCATCATACTGGATGTCCGCGTGCCGTGTACTCCAGTTGCCCGTCTTAATAACCACAGAGCATGTGTTAATGGAATTGCATGGGCACCTCATTCCAGTTGTCATATCTGCACAGCAGGTATTTATTTTGTAGTTCTTAAATTCATTGTTGCTATAAATTTTGTCACTGTTAATTAAATTATTAGTTTTATTAATTTTTAATAAATTAATGAAATGCTTATGCACTTACATATGTGAAATGCTTTTAGGGGATGATCACCAGGCTTTAATATGGGATATACAACAAATGCCTAGAGCCATTGAAGATCCAATTCTCGCCTACACAGCTGCAGAGGGCGAGGTGAATCAAATACAGTGGGGCGCTACACAGCCAGACTGGATAGCGATTTGCTACAATAAGTCCTTGGAAATATTAAGAGTATAGATTAATGGCAGATCTGAAGATAAAGACTGAACTGACTATTAATTATTTATCATTTTGAAAGCTTGGATTTTGGATTCAGGTAACTATACCAAATAGCTTTGTTACTGCAGTACAACAATTTAAAACCATTCTTGATCTTATAACGCAGTTTCGTTAAGTGCAAATTAAATTAAGTAAAAACGTTTTGAATACTTCGTGGTGTGTTTTGGGGTTACAAAGTGCTCATCTTATGTGTCTCAACCTCGAGATCTTGATTATATTAAGACATACGAGGTTGGTTAAATCAAAGTTGCGCAATTTAAAACTTATTAACTAAAACCCCCAGAGATGGAGCTCGTAAAACGGGCAACTTGTATATTCAAAATACGTATATCAGGCACCAAGGAATTTCTTGTTTTATTTACGGATGTGTAAATTTAAATTTGGCAATACCATAGAATGTTTAGTGTTGCGTCGTTAGCAGTTTAATGAAGGTATGTGAATGATTTATTTATGTTTCTTAGGCAATGTATTTTAAATGTAAATACTTACAGTTTGCAGGAGCCCAAGTGAAAAGTTCTTACCTCATGTCAAAATGTATTATACCAAAATTTGAATAGATTATTTGAAAATCTGTCAGCTATAAGCAGAATTAGAATAAATAATTGAATCTTGGGCACCCTGTATATCAAAAATTGTCAACTTTCGTATAAGATAAATTGTACCAAATTCTAATATTTTTACAGGAATAATATGTGGATGAACTTTGGCCTATTACATGGGGATTACCCTGTATAATAGAGTGAGGACGTAAAGGGTGAAAAAAAAAATGTTTTAGTTATTACAACCCTACATGTTGGATTTCTCGGGTCTCCTTTAATTCAGACATATCATTTTCTCCTCATTGGTATACTGATTTAGGGCATTAAATGAATAGAACTCTGTCTATATTTAAGTGGAGTATTGTTGTAGAAATAATAGTATGGTTTTTACATACTCGTTCGATGGCAAGTTTCTATTTGCTGCACAAACTTCCCAGAAACCATTCTAAAATACATTATGTATCATTTTAATGTACTACGTACAATATGTCTCGTAATGTCCAAAATCGTCGTCTTAAATTGGAGAAAGTCAGCCAACGTTCAGAATGCATATTTTTGAGATGTTCATGTCTAAGCAACAAATGCGTAAAATAATGTTTAGCAGGGAGTATTCTAGAGTACTTAGTGGCATGATCAAATTAAGAATTCTTCAATTTGCCATTTGTAAGAACAAGTTACCCTTCTCCAAGAAAGGATTGGAAGCTAACAAAGAACTTTGAGTAACTTTTGGCATTAATTTAGATAACTTAAGAACTTCGATGTCTTTCTGAAACGAAGACATTTGAACCAGTCCCACAATAATAATTAAAGCCTGATCCAATTCTACGAAAATTAGGTCACCAAGAATTCTAGATTCCAAAGTAAAAGAATTGTCAATCCTGAAGCGCAACATGTAGGCAATAACATGCAACAATATGTGATAAGAAGAATATCTTAGAAGATCAAAGTTGTTACTTAAAAATGTGTGAAGATAGACATTTTCATGGAGTTAACCTCTGCTTCAGGTACTTCGGAAGAAGCATCGACTTCATTCATTTAATATCATGGTAGTAAATTTTATGTAAGAATATTCATAATTTCAATGGCATTCAGGCAACAGATATCAGATCTGCAGAATTCTTTCTAGGTGGAACATATGAACCATTGAGTTATGGGAGCCATTCGTTTAATTTTCACACTTCCATTAAAAACGAACGTTTTCTATAAATTCGGTTCTCTCAATAACAAAGGTAGAAAAAGGAATGAATTAGACAAAGAATACACCCGAACATATGCGATCATAGTTTATACCTTACTCTATTTAAAATCGTGTGGTTTTAAAATCAGCACGAAGGATTCTGTTGAAAAAAAGACAATATACACTCTGTCTCATTTAAAATTTAAATCTTGATGCCAATTCAGCATGCAGATGCAATTCCGCCATTATACAATAAATATACTTATACAAAGCGTAAACACGCGTTTTAATGTTTTTTCCATTCAATTAAGTCAGATTATGATTTACATAAAAATTATATCTTAATAGAAAGTTCGGTTGATTTATTTTGGAATATTCACATTATTCCAGCCCATGATTTCAATCAATTCCATCAATTAGGAAAGTTAATACGGAAGGGACTTCATTTGTCAATCTATCATTTGCTGTTTTATCATCTGAGGTGCTAGGTATACTGTAACTTTTGAAAAAGTGAGTTATTTTCCAGTAATGTGCTACATATTCTTATTTGGAGTATATCCGTGAGTTAAAGAAGAATTCTAGGGCATGTAGGAAAAAAGTATGTTTCGTCATTAATAGCGTCTTGGTCCATTATACTTATTTCAAGTAGAGGCGAACAGAGAATAGTAGCGTTCTGTTATTTAATTCAAATGATCCATATTGAAAACTAAGGTGCCTAAAATCTATTGTGAGGTAAAAGTAATTTGGGGTATTTCACTTCTTGTAAAGAATATGTTGTATTTTCCCAAAAATTTTGGTGAAAACGAATTGATCATATGCAATTTCTAAATTAAGGTGTGGGTGGAGTAAATTGAATGTAATGTAAATTATAATAATGTAAATATATTCGACGTAGGTGCTTGCTAAGCATTTAACAAGATTTACGTTGCTAACATTAAGTATGAACTATTCGTAGCATTGTGTAATAATAAACTATTGAAACTGATAATGTATTCTTTTCAGTTACGCGTTCACCTACTTAATCATGTTTCGCTTTATACTGCTGTATAAAAGTATGGCCAGAGTATTTTTTCCTACGATTACACATCCAAGAAATTTCCATAAAAATCATGGCAGACCCTGCATTAATTTCATTACACAAGTTATTGAACTTGGATAATCCTTGAAGGATAGTCTAAGTATGGACCTAATTGAATTTGTTGAAATTTAAAAAATTCGTTGGCATTAACCTTTAGTTGTATGAATGAAATATTTTGTAATATTTTAGTTTATTAGACTCCCTAACGAAAAAATTCAAGTCGTATCATCCTAAGTTCATTACCAATATGTTAACAAATAATACATACAACATACTGTTATAATAAATTAAGTTACTCGGATTTTTATTGAAACAAGCAATAAGCAAGAAACATTACTCAAAAATATATACTGGGTATGTTTTTAAAAACTTGTTACCTTCAGATTTCTATAAGTGCAAATTAAAGTTAAAAATGCTGAGACACGTCGGCCGTAGAATGAAGGGCGAAGATTAAGAATAAAAAAAGTTCTCTACTCCTGATCGACAATATCCATCTCAGGGGTTGCAACCCTTTCATTTTCTTAAATAGAGAAAATGTGTCAAGTGATACATCATTTCAAAGAATTTCATATCTGCTAAATGGCCGTATCAAGTCAAACCGTCAAAAGTCTTTTTTTGTTTAAAGTTAGTTGAAAAAATTAGTTATTCCATGAAGTTATCAAAAGAACGAATAAAAATTGACACCCACTATTGGATGGAGATTTATTACAGTTTAAACAGGATGGTGTCTTTCGACATTGTGTTTTCGACAGTTCCTTGAAAATAATTTTCCTGATAAATGGATTTGTGAAAGAGGTCCTTTTATGTCGCCAACTACATCTCCCGATATATCACGTCTCGACTTTTTCTTTTGCGAATACCATGAAATGATGTGTAACTTAAGTCACGTTCGATATTTAAAAAATAAAGTCCTTATCACCCCTGAGATACTGTTGATCGGAGGTAATAATTTTTTCATTGTTTGCACTTCTAGAAATGTGAAATCTGACAAAATTTTAAAAATATTACCGATGTAGACATGCTCCTTCTTCCCATGAAATTTTGAATGCCAACGAATTTCTCACTATTAATTCAGTTGATATTAGCATTTTGAATGCTTTTTTGTCGATTATTTCTGAGATACTACTGGCGGCCTTGCTTAGTAGCTCACGCTGTATAGGTCATTGAGTTCTTTCTCTGTGTTTTCTGATTTGATTCATATGATTAATGAATTTGGGTTCTTATAGATTGGTTTCGACTATAATAAATTTGCTTTGTTTGCCTTATTCTGCAGGTATCCCTACCCACCTTCCTACCTAATAGCTACAGAAATTAACCATTATACACTTAAAACCTGCTATCTATCCAATTACATTTGCACTGATATTACACGTTAAAACATTTACCGAAACAAGCATAACTAATTTTAAATAATATTGTCCTAATGTATATTTGACGGATTTTATGGACGAATTTGTACTGTATTTATTGCAATAAACGTTATAGTTTTTGCGGGAGAATATTTTTGACGTACGTTTTGAGGCTAAAAAAAAATTGAAACAAATTAGGAATTTAAGCTGCTGAATTTCGAATTCTAGGCAGGTATGTTACACTATTTTACATTCGCAAGGAAATGGCAGTTTAGATTTTAGTCTATAAGAATAAACGAGCTAGAGCTAATTTGTTGGCACAAATATTTGCACTTTGGAGACGTATTGCAACACCCGACACTATGAAGACAGTCCACCTCCACCTGAGAGGCATGTAAGACAATTTGTTTAAAATAGTTTGAGCCTCCATATAGAAATGGGCCTTTGGAATACCGTCACCTGACCCTGCTCCTTCCCTCCCACAATGTAAATATAAAACGGCACAAATGCATCTACGCATTCAACTTCCATTTCCTTACGCTTATTTTCTAACTGCTGCTTGTTACGTTCAGCCCTTCCGGCACTGTGGGCTCGAATTTGACCAGAAGCCTTAAATTTTATGTTCTTATTTAGGGGAAGGTTCCAAGGTCTTATAGACCTGCACGATTGCCGATAAACAACTTTGGTGTTTTTGTTCAAACTACCATTGAAGCTTATAAGTTCCATCGTTTCTCCTTCATTTTCCTTTGGAGGGTTACTCGCCTGATGTGTGTTGGATAGCATCTTGTTCACTACGGTCTTTTCTTCGGCAGTTAACATTGATTTCATTGAGGGTCTCATATAGTTTGGATTGCAGAATCCAAAAGAGTCTTCTTTCTGCAAAAATTATCCGTTAAAAAATAGATGAGAACTGTTAATTTTCTTTCTTAATTACCATATTATTCTTATTTAGAATTTCTTCCTGTGGAGTGTTGGTTTTCATACTATAACTACTGGCTGAAGACAGCCTATTAACGGTTTCTATACTGCAGTAATCTGATGTTGAGGAAACATTTTCTTGAGATTTTTCGCCTACAGCCTCTTGGTAAAGCGGATTATCGGCGTATGCGAGGTGTGACGTATAGCTGTCCCCTCGCTTAAGCGGCTGGAGATTTTCGTACTCGAGGATGAAGTCATCATTAATTTCTTCCTAAGGTGAGACATAAAGTGGTGAATTGAAGGCCAAATTAAACGCTATCGTATTTCTATTTTTCTGATATAATTTATTCCTAATTTAGATATTTTTATTATATATAGTTAAAAAAAATTGTATTTTTTTATTTTGTTTTTCTGGAATTTAATTCATTTAAAAAAAATGATAGATAGATTTGAAGTAAGTTAAGGCAAGAAACTTTCGTTTTCGTCAAGCAAAACACATAATTTAAATCCTCAATATTTCTTAAGGTCTCCCTCCTCTCGTACAATTACTTACCTTAATTTCAGGTTCTTGAGAGTTGAGTTTTGAATCAATATCAGTTTCTTCGTCCGTTAAATAAACTAATTTAGATGCCTCTACAGGAGTTAATACTGGAGTAGGTAGAGTTAGCGCACTAAAATTTGGCACTGAAATTGGATCACGAGGGATTTTTTTCACGGTACTATCGAAACCCACACGTTTCTTGCGAATCGTAGATAATTCCTTGACTTCCTCTTCCGAGGATGGCGAAATGTCGAGATATTTTTTCTTGATCACGTATGCAGATTTTGATTTTACCATTGTCCCTAAAGTTCTCGTATTATTCATCTTATTAAATTGCTCAACAGGTATTTACCTCTAGAAGGTGTAGATAAGTTAGCATCCGTTAAGTTTGTCAATCCGGTTTCCATCTCTTTTTGAGGACTTGTGTTCTGTCTTATTAAGCTTTCAGTACTATCAGTTGCTTTCCCTTTGGATAGCATACTGTAGCTACATTTTGGATGTATTCTCGACAGATTGATTTGGGAGAGTTTAGATATTTCCTGCAGAAGACTGCCTTTGGGATTTTTGTTTGGTTCTGCATACTGTTGCGCCAAGTTACTCCCTATAATGCGAAAATATAATGAAAATAATATGGTTTAAATTTTGGAAAGAATATAGAGCGTTATTGGGTAAGTGTCCGATATTTCACAGCACGATTTTTCCAATATTTTTAAGTTAGAAAGTTCTTATAAACATGTGTCTTAATTCGCTTAGTTTTCAAGATATGCAATATTAAAATTGAAAAAATAAATCACATATTTAATATTTTTCGATCTCTTTCAGCTAACTTTACGAAATTTCGTATCTGAAGGTTATTATATGGATAACTTAGTATATACGATCAGATAACAGCTTTAGATCCGTTTTTCTCGGAAACCGTCATTTCTAACGATGACAATAAAATATACTTTTTTTTAAATAAACAAGGTAGAGAAAAAGATTTTTCTACTCAAAAGTAACATACAGTGTAGCACAACAAAGTTGCAGCTATTAAAGTGTCCTAAGGGTCGCTCGTGACGTTGTCTAGATGATACAACTAAATCGTTGATAAATTTGAATTTGCGATCCCAAAAAACCACCAGGTACGATATTTTGTAAAATTAGCTGAAAGAGGTCGAAAGATATCAAAGAATATGTGATTTATTTTTCCAACTTTGATACTCCGTGTTTTGAAAACTAAACGAGCTAGGACATATGTTTATAGGAATTTTCCATCTTAAAACTACTTTAAAAATCACCTTGTAAAATATGGGACACTTATTCAATAATACATTGCATATCATTGGCAGAGTATATAATAAATATCTTTATCGCCGATGGAAAAGTATTTTTCTTCGGGAGATGATCATATATGCCAGTACCACGCTAAATTCCAATGCATAAACCGGCCACAATAAAATCATCTAGTCATGGTCAAAAGACGTTAAAAAGTTGAATTGAGCTTCAAAGACGAATGTTCTAACAACTTTCAGTTATATCAATTGTCGATCTTTAGACCCAAATTCAGTAACGTTACTTGAACTTGAGTATAAATTGAGTCTAGATTTGTCCTTTTCTTCCCATTTAAAACACATGAGACAGCAACAAATTGAATACGTAATCTTTGAGCGCATGCTCGCCGGTAAGGGTGCCGTTTCTGAATTGGGCCTTTGCTTATCAAGTAAGCGCTTACCGTCATTATAGTTCACTTCTGTAGGTTCAAATATGTACGTATTTTCGTAAGGAGCAATTCTATTGTTTGGAAGATAAGATGAATGTCGGTTTCCGCGATCTGCGGAATTGCACGTTCTTCGGATTCTTCGAGTTCTGGCTTCGAGCGATGTTTTATTCGAACCTTTTAGAATCAATTCCGAAACTACGAAAGATCGACTCTCCGAACGTGGTTGAGGTGTTAAACCGGGAAATGTGAGTTTTTCCCACGTAAGGCTATCTGTAAGCGTAACAAAGTTTATTAGTAATTCGGGATTTATTCTGACACAAAGCAATATCAACGTACGGGGTGTCGCAAAATGCAATAAATTCAATTATTTAAGACTGGATATAGCAGAAAATTGCCAGCATCAGAGATGCGCTAAGCGCCGGCGTAGTGGACGCATATACAACTATCAACAATTTAAGTGGAAACATTGGTATTGTGCAAGTGGGAGAGAAATGGCATAAAGTTTAATATGCCTCTGACAAAGACCAAAGAAGTAGGTTGTAAGGTAAGTAGCTGACGTTTCTACTTCGATATTTAGATTAGTATAGTTTTCCCTGCCTTCGCGGCGATGTTGATTTTTGTAAATATCAAAGCAAAAAGCTGCAATGTAAATAAATTCAAACGAAAACATTTAAAGTATGACTAGAATTTATATTAGTAAAAATTTTGAAACGGTGAGAGATCTGCTAATACTCAACTGACCTTCCCTCGTCAGCCGCTACCTTTATATAACCCACTTCGTTGTTTTTTGTCGGAAACATATTAAATCTCATGTAGTCTTTCTCCTACTTGCACAATCCACTTAAACTGATAATACCCCTATAAGACATATGATGCCATGGTGTCGTCATTTTCGGCATTTTAGTCAAAATGGCAGTATTGCCTAATTGGCCAAAAACTGTAACAGTGCTTCATCCACTTCCAGATCGCTGAAAATTGCATTAATTTGTTTTTCCGTTGCTTTCTTCCGGGTCTTTTTAAATTATTACTCCTGCCTCAGTATTAGTGTTCCCAATTTTATCAAAATATTATAAGAAAAATTAATTTTTTTTAGTAATTTGTTACTTTTTAGTGCGAGAATGAAACGTATATCGACTGGTTCGATCGACGAGTTTTCTCGTTAAGAATTGGAGGCACACTTTTGGGCATGTTTATTTCGACGCCCCGCAGTATAAAAATAAAATTCAGTTTATTTCATTCTTTCATACCAAAATTGAATTTCCATAAGTCGTTACAGCATTGTCCGTTCCGTTCTCCCCCAAAAATGACCATGGAAGACGGCATCTTGCAGCAGGTGTGACTGTGCAGAGGTCCTGGACTTAATTTTGTCTTTACGTTGGTCCAGATTTTAGTATATATATCAAATTTCCATAGATCCCCTCGTTCGTGCAGATCACTCATTCCTACATTGGGAAAACATATTTGTGGTTTTCAATGTGTAGTATAGGGGGTTCTCAAATTTTTTAAATACAGGGCAGCAAGTAAATATATAAAACAATAACCGGGCCAGATATTATACGTAAAGCTTTATATCAAAATAATATTAATACAATGACTTTTTGAGTTTTTTATTATTCATGAAGAGATATAAAATTATCAATGAAAAAATGCAAATATTGCAGATACATATAAACACAAATATTTAAAGTGATTTATGTGCTTGTTTTATAGATCTTCCAATTATTTTATTTATATTTGGTGCCAATTTAAAAGCACCAATAGTGAAATCATCTCTCAAATGACTATCAGTCAATTTTGAACGGTTTTTCATTTTACATCTATATTTCAATATGGAAAAATTTGTTCACATACATAAATTGTTCCAAAAATAGAAATAATTCTTCTAGTAAAATTTCTCATATTACTGTAACTATTTTTCAGTAACAAAAAATGGTACATACGGGGCTTTATCTTCCATTAACACACACCATAATTAAAAGTAATTTCAAAAGTGCTTTTTGAGAAATTTAATAGTAGCGATTTGTAGAGGAAAATATCAACACCCTGTAGCTAAAAATATGAATCGTTGCAGATGCTTGTTCATATGAACTTTTGTTCTTAAAAGAATCTCATCCTGCAATATTTGCATGACATTAAAGAGCACCTTGTATAGTGAATAATAATTTTTTTTTGTTCGCAAATGTCAAGGGCAAGATTTGGCCTTCAAGCCGTAGTTTGAGGACCCCTAGTGCAGTACATCGATGCCATTCAGTCGGGAGGTTAATCAAAACCCCCTAGTTAACACCACTGTGACATATTTCTCATTCTAACATTGAATACAACGCTTTTTTTAAAATGAAAATCGTTACTTTAGCGTGGTTTAATTTAGTAAATCAGTGAATTTGCCTGTATTAACAACATGTGGTAGGTACCTCCATATATCCACATGGCTTCTCCATGAATCACAGCAGAATGCTTATGTCTAGGAGGCGGATATTGATCAGCATGCTTTGTTGGTGTTGTTGAAATAAGGTGCCATGACTCTGTATCTATTAAAAATGAAAAACTGAAATGAATACTTGAAATAATAGCTAAACGCGTCAGTTAAACCGTCATTAATTAATTCATTTGGTAATAGATAGAAAAGATACACTCGCAATCAAGTTATGTGCTCAGAGAAGCACGAGTTTAGGACCATTTCATCCATACTCTAATCAAAACTATACGTAAACTAATTGGGCATATGCCGTGGATAATTAATTAGTTACCGAAGTGGAATGCCCAGACTTCTCCAGATGAACCTTTCAAATCTTGATATCCTCCATAAATGAACATGGTACCATTATGTACGAGGGCGGAATGGCCTCGACGTCCTTTGGGAGCCATTAAACCTGTTAAAATATGCATTAATGGAAACTCGGATTAACCATTCCACTTAGTTTTTCATTTATGAAAGCCCGCAAATGGGGGCGTAAAATTCTACTTTATGCCCGGACAGGTAAAAATAACCATTTTAGTTGTAATTGGGACACTTTTGTAATACGAGGTTTCCCTTTAATAGCCTCTCGGATTATTATGAGTTTATATGTGATTTCATAACAAAGGCAATTATGAGGATGTACATAATTGAAACTAAGAAAGATAACTTTTAAAATTAGTGACAACGCTACAGGGTGTCTCAAAAAAAACGGGACGTCAGAAAGTATTATTTTTTAAATGACATTTTCTGACGTCATGGATTTTTTACATGTGATAGAATCCTCTCTTGATTCTGTGTTAATTCCTAGATTTTTTTCTTTGCGAAGCAATATCTCAAAACTAAAGCGTTTTAAAAGAAATATTAAAAAGTTGCAGTGCCTCATAGAAAAATTAATGTCGCAGTTAGATTTTGATAATTATAAGATGGATTCTCATATAAGATCACCAGTTAGCAGGTACGAATCGTCATTTAGCCCAAAATACACACAGGCTGTTCACAATAGCAACTTTAATATTGTACGTTTTCAACTTAATTTGTTTTTAGTTTTTCAAACGCGATGGTATATTTTTTATAACGTAGAATGAAAGAAAATTCAATTTTCTTCACTTTTGTATAAAATAATATAATATTTTTGTTATGAAGCACACAAATATCTACAAGTTCTATTAAAACGTTATAGCTTCGAGTCACTGTATTCCAAAGAAAAAAATCTAGGAACTAAAACAGGTTTAAAAGAGGATTTTATCATGTAAAAAAGGTAGGCGATTATACTTAAAAAAATTACATTCTATGATGCCTCACTTTTATAGGGCACTCTGTAGGATGGTTACAAATTTCAAAATTTACCGTAATTAGCCTCACATACACGCATTCTCATAATTGATTTTTTTTCTGAAATAGAAAATAAACTCATAGAAGTCCAAAGGACTGTTAAATGAACACCCGGTATTTGAGAGTTACCCTTTACGATGTGATGCTGCTTACCTTTTTTTGTTTTTACTTTTCTCCAATTATCAGCTTTTACATCATAAACCCACAAAGGGGTTTCTGTACTACTAGAGAAACTGATTTCACCCCCAAAAACGAAGATATGGTCTTTGTAAGCTACCGCTGTGTGTTCTTGTAAGCATGGCAGTTTCTCTCCTGAAGGTTTCAATTGGTGCCATTTTCCAGTAACTGAAGTTATTTTGCATTGCAAAAAAGCGCGACAACTAAATATTTAGGAAGACTAACTAACCCAAGTTGTATTTCCAATAATCTTTTAAAGCCAAATTCCCATTTCGACCTCCTAATACGTAAATATGCTCCCCGAAAAGGGTTGCACTGTGCTTAGATCTTGATGCAGGCAATGAGGCCGATAGATCATCAGGCATTACAACACTCCACATTGTTATCTGCAAAATAAAAATTTATTAAAACGGAACCCATTAAATTTTTCAATTTGAGGATTCTTTTAAAACTCAACCTGAACAAATTCACCGCTTTTGTACGATACGGTACGGCTTGACTTAGATTCAACCTTTTACATAGGGATACTGTTAATAAATTTAAGGCAAAGTTGTGGGGTTTTGAAAGTGATGAAAACATAAAATATAAAAAATTTCGATTTTTACTTTTTATTGAAAATTGTTATGATATTTCTCGTGAAATTTAAAGTAAATTTTGTGAATACATTCTACCGGGCTAGAACATGATAATATTTTTTCCAATAGGACGTTTCGGTTTTCGAATACCATCATTAACTTTTTATTTCCTATTTCGTACTTAGTCATTTTTATGTAACCATTGATGAGAAAAAAAATAATTAGCACATTGTGCGGTCTGCTGTCCCGGGATATTCACCGTCGAAACTTTAGCTAATATGTTTAAATGATTTTCTTGATGTTGATACAAACAACACTTTTATATTGGTTTTATCAATGATTAATTAGTTAAGTTAATGTTAATCAACAATAAACTCATGCTACAATCCTAAAATGTGCGAAAATTCGTCATATTTAAATGAAATTAGTATTTCAAAAACCCGTTGGGAATCGTAATAAACCATACTAGGTAAATGCGAAAACGCAATAATATACAAGGTGTTCCATTTGTGTTGGTGGTGTGCTACACAGTTATGGTCCACCCTGTATACCGGGAAATAATTTTAACTTGTTTATGTGTGTTATTTGGGGTTTTATTAAATTCTTGCTAAGAAATTACTAGTATGAGAAATATACTTAACAGATTAACTATATTTTGCTGATCCTAACATAATCCTTCTTTTGTATGGTGAGACACGAATTTTAGGCAAAGCTTGTATTCATACTATTCAATTCTCCACGACGTATACATATATTATTTTTTTATTTATAGACCGTCTGTGTTTAATGCAAATTGTCCATTTAAGCCTATAAAGAACTAAGATCTTAAATCATTTATTTGAAAATAAGTGAGTAGGTATTAAATTTACAATGTATTCATCTACGAAAAAAGTTGGAAGAGAAACGGTATACATATATGAAATTTCAACTTACTTTTCCATTAATGTTTAAAAATCCTCTTATAGGCTTCAGTTCCAGCACATATACAAACTATACAAAACTATGCGTTATACACGAATTTAACAAAACATCACTTCCTGCCCTCACGGATATTTGGTGTACAAACGCAATGTGGCGGCAGTCCTGCTACTATCACTGTCCTGCGGAAATAGCGCATGCTCTTAAGGACAACAGAGAATTGCAGCCACGAAGTCATATTGATTGTTTGGTTGGGGATGCATAGCGGCATGCACAATAATAAATGAGCGCCTCTAACTAATTTACTTTCGTTATAAAGAAATCATTTTTTAATTGGGTTAAGGGCATATGTTATGTATGTAAAAAAATGCACAAAGCCATTTTTCTCTAAGATAAAAATATATTTCCTCTAAAAATACAGTAAAATTCAAACTCAAAATAATTTTGATCCTTTCACATGGTTCTCGGTATCAATCTTGCAACCTATCTGCTCTTTGTTGGTTTAGATCTACTGTGTTCCAAGATCCTTATTAGTTACGTCACTCAATAATAACTGCAATATTTATGTCCGACATTTTGTCAACAGCAAGAAGTACTGAACAAACTCATTAAAGCATATTTCAATATACTTACTTACTTATATACTTCAAGCACCTCCAAGCATTCATCTGATAAAACAATATTTATGGGATTCACATATTCAGCGGTCCCAATTGGTGTGATTTAAGGTCAGGTAATTTTTTTCTATGCAGTTTACTACTTTACATTGACCATAGCGCCACCTTATCTAACACGTGTATTTGGCTAGTGGAAAACCAGTTAAGTTATACTTAATTGTAGAAAAATTGAGTAGTAAAGATTTTTCCATAAGGATTCAATATAAGCTGGAGAAATAAGGTTGAAAAAAAATCCATGGAAAATATGGAAACAAATTTATTTTTTATCTCAAAACACATATACACAAAACAGTGGAAAAAGAGATTTATAGCATAAATTTATCCTTATTATCAGATAAAATTCTTGCAGATTGTTTGGCGTCTAAAAATAAGGACCCAACTTCTTCAACATCCGACAGACTTATGTTGGATCTCCCGTTTATTTTAGCTGTAAGGTGCGCAGGAGTCAGAAGTTGCACTGCAAATCTAAAGAAAAACAATTTAGCTTATTATATATAACTCTGGTAACCATCAGTTATTGCTAACCTCAACGTGGCCTTAACGCCAACTTCCCCAAGGGCTGTCAAAGCTTCATCGTCGATCTCCAAGCCTTCTGTTTTCGCTCGAAGTTTCAAAATTTGTTCCATATCTGGGCGATCATACGGCACAGTTCTAATAATCAACAATCGATCTAACAAGTCCAATGGAATTCCGTGAGGCGAATAGATGTCATCGGTACCCTTGATAAGGCATCTGCCCCTGTTTGTAGCGAAAATAACAATCGGGGCTATGGCGCTTTCCAATGCCTTGTGTAAGTACGTGAAAGTTTCAATATCCAGCATATGAACTTCATCAATAAACAGAACCCCAGGGACAAGTTCAGCAATGCCTTGGTCTATATATTTGTCAACAACTTTGTTAATTTCTTTCCGCAATTTGTCAGTTATCTCAGTCTTCTTTGGTTTTAGAAGTTGCCCCATCATTGACAGAACGTCCTGGCCTCCTTGAGGTTTAGCATTTGCAGCATCTAAATCATGTAATGTCACATCCTAATGTAGGGAAGGAGTTAAAGCTGGGAAATTTAATTACATAGAATATTTCATTACCTGAACTACTTCTTTCTTTTTATGCACATCTCCTTTAGGAAGAGGAACATATTCTTCAGCTTCTAAATCAAATTCTGTGGCGTAGGCATCAGATCTACCTTGGCGCTTAACTGCGCCACTTGTAGCTTCAACATAAATTACATCTCCAACTTCAACTTTTTCTTTCTGTAAAGCTTCATAAATACTGGGGTCTAGTTTCAATTGTTTGCTGCCTTTTGCTGTGCGCAACCCAATTATTACATGACTAACAGTTTTACCATAACCTGGCAAAAGAATCAAGCATAAATTAAGTGAAAGAAACATCGCCCGCAAGTACTTACCACCTGCACAATTTTCTGTTTCAACTGGGGTAAGTTCACTAACTTCGCCCTCATAGACTTCCTTTGTTTCTCTAATTCTTAAACCAATTGCCCTTCGAAAATTTTCCATTAGAACTTCAGTTTTTTTAATTTCTGAACTGTAAACTTCAGATCCAACCATAGGACAAAACGGCACCTGCAAATAATTAAAAGTCATTGATTTAGTGTAAAATAACAAAGTTAAAGGAAGTTAAGGGTTTTTCATATTTCTATACCTACCTTGTTTCCTAATTCTTGTGCTATGGCCAAAGCAATTGCTGTTTTACCTGTCCCTGGTGGGCCTGCAAGTAACACAGCCCTCCCTGCCATTTTCTTACTTCGAATCATGTCAACTACAACGCCTGCAGCCTGTAATTGGCATTATTTTATATTGTAAGACTATTAATACACAGTTAAGAAAAAAATATTGTAAGAGGTCCATTGGGTGATCAGATTTGATTTCAGATAAATTAAATTATTCTTTTAGAATGTTGTTGAAATTTTAAATTTGATAAAAAAATATGTTATAAAAAGGAGCACAATTATTGTAAGCTGAGCTTTCATTCAAAAACCTACAAATTTGCCAATACTTTGATAACATGTATTTGTGGTGATTCTCATTATGTCAAATATCATTTTATATAGGAATATTACATTAGTTTTAACATGCAAAACTTTAATAAAGGTGATAAATTCATACATTTTTTGGAAAGTACTTTGACCAAAATTTCTTTCAGGATATTGTAGATATGTGTTTTAATAGAATTAAAAAAAAATCTCAGTTTGATCTCTAGTGTTTGACGTGTTTTTTGTTAATTACGTGGTCCAAAAATGAATCTATAATCTTATTAATCTCAACCAAACACCAAGTGTTTGAAAATAACCATCGGAAGCTCAACTCAAATCTTATAGCTTGTAGTGCTCCTTGAAATATCGATAGAGAAAACTAACCTCTCTGGCCTGTTCTTGACCCACCAAGCCGGCGGCTTGCTCAATTGCGAATCCATTTTCGTCAAGTCCCAAGCCTTTAATGTGACTGTGGGCACTAATTCTTTGAGTTTTCACAGTACTTTTTACTTCTTCTACCTTCATTTTGTTACTTCCACACTTGATCGATCAAACAAAATTTAAAATGTGTCCCAAAACACTACATTCCACAACGCTTATTTCTCTTTTCCTTTTTCTTGTTTACGGATTTGTCAATGTCAATAGGAAAGGCGTGATGTAATTTTAAGGTCACGAAATGAAAATGGCAACTACGCACTGTTCAACATTACCTTTTACCATTTTGCATATTCCAACAGTGAAACCTTCATTAAAATGGAACTATAGATAGCCCTATAGTATCAATTAAAGAAGGTGCTGATTTAAAAATTACCTTACATTTCTTAATCGCTTAAACGACTTATATGTTAATTATTTCCAGTATGTAAAGTCTTTGAAATTCACATCTTATTAGGGTTTCCCTCGCTTTTAATCCGTATTTCTCTATCTCATTGATTTATTTATGGGTTTATGTACTATTGATATGTTGTAAGTAAATTTATCATATTATTTGCTAGTAGATTATAATGGCAATCAATGTTTTTATAAAAAAGTCTACTATAATATATTTGAGTAGTACTAGTAACGACTCCAAAAAATGATAGCAGAACAAAGCAACATTGCAGCATCCAAATTCATTATCGAATTTAATATAAATATACATTTCGATAATAAATATTTAATAATTAATGTAAACATGGATTTGTTTTACCACCAGACAATAAAGACTTGACAGGCAGTGCATTTACGTTAGAGACGGTTTGAAGGTTATGTTTGTCGGTCCGGAATCTTAACAAGGAAGTTTAAGAAAAATTTCAGGAGAATCAGGATTTCTGTTCTAGTTGTTTCCAGATATATCACATAATATGGCTACTGTAAAACAGGTAAGTGCCAATTGTTTCCAAATTCGTTTTTAGAACTTGAGTAAGCATCTTTGCAAGATTGAGGCCAACATTCAAAACTTAAACATTCCAGCATGGTCTATCAAACTGTTTCTTTGTCAATTTCGAATTTATTCAAATTCTACTTTTGCCGCGGCCTCTAAAGACTCTAGAGTATTTTCTAAAGACAGCTATTATACAGCAATATATTCAGTAGCCAGATTCCTTAAGTCTTCATTCAATTTCATTTGCTATTTTTGAATTCTTGCAAATATCTTTACATTTTTTTGCTAAATCCCTATTTAAAGGAACTATTAAACAAACTATACATTGAATTTGAGGGTGGTTTGTAGTCATCCTCAAGTCATAAATGTTGATTCCAGCAGAGTTGTAAATAAAATTAATATATTATAATAGAGCCCAAGTCAAAAGAGTTTTTAATAAACAAATTTTAGTTTTAGTATCATAAATTATTCATTTGCTAATCAAGTTCCACTTATGTTTTTTTGAAGGTTCAGGAATACATGGATAGCATTAAAGCACAAGCTGAAGAACTTGTCATAAAAGGTTTTCCAGACACAATAGTTAAACTTAACACTGTACTGGAAACCCGCCAGTTTAAGAACAGGCCGTTCAATGAAGTTCATCAGGATTTAAATATTGTAGTCCCTGAGCCTATACTCTTAAATAGCCACACTGATTTACCTCCTGCAAAAAAAACAAAATTTGACAACAGCATTTCTAAGGAAGGAAGCAAGGTTATGATTTTGCCAACGGGAACTGTTCCCACAAATAAACACTTGGTGGAAATGATTGAAGTTGTTAAACCACATATTCGAAAACTTGTTGAAGACTCCAATTTGGTAAGCTAATCTATAAAATCTCAAAGTGTGTAGTGACGTCGCGCATTTATGTTGTTTTAGATGAAGATGTGGATTTCCTTCATGATTCCAAAAATTGAAGATGGGAACAATTTTGGAGTGTCTGTTCAGGAGGACACCTTAGCAGAGATTCAGTCAGTTGAATCTGAAGCAGCAGCATTCTTTGATCAGATTTCCAGATATTTTATTTCGAGGGGTATGATGACAAATTTGAAAGTTTAAGGTTTTGTTTCATTATTTTGTTTGTTACAGCTAAGGTAATATCAAAAGTAGCCAAATATCCCCATATTGAGGACTACAGAAGAGCTGTTGAAGAGCTTGACGAGAAAGAATGTTTGAGTCTTTGGCTGGTTCTCTGCGAAATCCGAAATCGGTATTGCGCTCTGCATGATATTGTGTTGAAAAATTTAGATAAAATTAAAAAACCTCGATCTTCAAACGCGGCCGAATCATTGTATTAATTTAATTGGAAATAGAAATAAAATCTCAAACCGTCTGTTACGACTTTTTTTTCTTTATCTATCAAGATATAAATAACGATTAATCAAATTCGTAAGTTTGATTTAGTTGGCAAATTGCTTTTTGTTTTCCACATCACATCCAGCAGGATTGTACTCGAAATTTAGTATTTTCTATTAGAAATACAGAAGTAATATCGGGCTATCAGAAGTTAAATATACCTTCTCGCATTTCTGCGTTCCTGATACGAAGAAAGAGTCTTTGATCAAGGCGGTTCAAGGCAGAATTTACTAAAAATTTAACATTTCGTATCAGGAATGCAGAAATGCGAAAAGATGTATTTAGTTTTCGATGATTCGATTTGGTTGAACTAAATATTATCTATCTATCCCCTTGCATATTTGCATTCCTGGTACAAAAAAGGTCTTTGGTTCAAATCAGAATTGACTGAAAATTTAACATCTCCTATCAGGAATGCAGAAATGCGAAAAGGTGTATTCTGTTCCTGATAATTGTTTTTGCTTCGTGCATTAAAATGCACGAACGATATAATAAGAATAGTATGAGGGTAAATTATGCCTATTACTTTCTTCAGATATACAGTCATAGTCATGCGGTATTAGTTTTTTGGGAATAAAATTCGTTTTGCTTCCCTAAGTTTATCAAAAATTTCCAGACGTGGTGTCATTTATATACCACTAATGAAAGTACGCTTTTTTTGCAAAAAGTTATCTGTAATTTCTTTTTCGGCTCCATCTAGGCATAAATGACCAAACTACCCTTTGTACGACAACAGGAATTTGTTCCTTAGGAGTGTTTAATGTTGCCGGTGGTTGGTAGATAGCGCAATAAGTCCAATAACAAGTGCTCACGAACGGAAGTATTCTGATGCACTTTCCTAGGGTTATTTGTAATTATAGATTAATGCCTCTGTGCTTCGATTACATTTATTATTATTATTTTCTAAAAATACATACATATATACGTATAGGTATTTAAAAATTATTTCTATTATCCCAGATTACAATATGTATATATATATTTCTATAATAGTTATTATTTATTTCGACTATTTCAGTTTGAGAATACATAAAAAGTACCTAGCCGAACGATGTTAAAATATATCAAAAGATGGGACGTCTTCAAACTTTCTACTAAAAAAATATTTATTTTTCCGTGCAAATTACCTACATACGTCTAAAATAGAGGTTGTATATATCTAGGTATAAATGTGTATATAAACAAACAAGGGCATAAAGATTAACTGTTCACAGTTATAATCGAGATATTAGAGGTCATAATTTTTTTTATATGGCTTTCAGAACGCTAAAAGAATTTTCCTCCTTTGACACAAATTGTGGCTCTTTGATGCTACAAAACTTATTGCAAAGTGTCACTTTTGTAGAGTAAACCATAAAGTGATCTCTTTACTATTTAGGCATTAAAAAGTTTCTCAGTCACTGAGGATTTAATATACGTATTATCAATAGTAACCAATAGTAGTACTAAACACAAACTAAACGTAAACTGTTTCAATTATACTGGAGCTCTTTTTTGGATCATAACATGATCATCTAGAACAGGCAGAAAAATGAAGTTTTTTGTTGTCGACGTTTGTAGTTTGTATAAGTACAAAACATAATTTCTCAAGTGAACCAAAAAAAAATTGGAACAACTAAAAATTCCCTACCTAAACATTAAATCATTAACAACCTTTTCCTGTTATCTAAACACAAACACAAGATGCATAAATAAATAAATATTTCTGGTGCCTCTATAATTACAGGCGTCTGTCGTTTTCTGTTAAGTGTTAAATAGTCTCCTCTTCTTCTTGGAGTCTAAGAATGTCGGATTTGTTCAGGAAATAGTATGTGGGTTGCCTCCCTTTAAGGTCTTTAATTACTCTTTTGGCCCCGGCTTTAATCAGCACTCGTGTAATGGACTCCATTTTTTCTACTCCCATAGCATAATGCAGAGCTGTTCTTTCTAACTAAGAAGGGGAAACACGCGTTATGTAGGGAGGTCTCAAATTAATGAGCCACATGTCATTTGCGTAACTATTCTTTATGCAAAATTATTATGATTGGGCTCAAACTTGTCTTAAATAAAAGTGGATAGTTTTCGGTATACTCCTTTAATTTTTTTGAGCTTTGACAGTTTTTGAGATAAATGAAAAAAAAAAAAAACGAACTTACATTGTCTCCAATCCTTAAGGTGTCTTTAAAAGTATTTGCCAAATAATCAACAATTTCTTCTTGTTGACACAATACAGCGACATGTAAGGAACATCTCCCATATGTATTTTTTCCAATGGCCAGCAATTTGCCACTTCCAGTATCATTTTCATCTGCCAGCAATACCATGACGTCGGCTATTGACCCTTGTCTAATTGAATGATGGACTCGTTCACGTTTTTCCTAAAAAAGTAAATAAATATCACAGTGATTTACCTAATAAGTTCCGTCAGTAATAGCAGTCCGACACGGTAGATACTTTTGCTCGTGTCACGTACGTACATTAATTTTCTTATGAGAGCATGTTCGTGAACTTTATTGTCTTCTGCAAGTTTGAATAAAAAATACTATGATGCCGACAAAATGTTTAGTAATAGTGTTATTATACAGAGCGTTTCAAATTCGACTTTCACCATTGGAATATCAGAAACTAGAGAAGATACGAAGAAGTTTGAGTAGGGAAAAATTGTGTAATTTAGCGCTTAACCAAATACGGTTTTGAAGTATTGAATTTCCCGAGTTGTTCCGAAGATAGCCGAAAAATACTGAAAATTGGAGATTTAGTGTTTGTTTGGCGTTATTTGACAAATAAGCTCAAAACGCAAGCGCATTTCCATTGTCCATTTTTCTCAACTGCACGATGACGTTTACAAATTTGCCATTCCACGTTTCGTCTTTCGGCTACCATCATCAATTTTATTTTTTCTAATGAACGCCATTGGATTTTTCGACAGAAAAATAGTCGGATGGCAAATCTGAAAACGTCGTCGTCGACCTGAAAAAAAGTGGCAACAAAAATGTGTTTGTAGTTTTGAGCTTCCTTGTCAAATAATGCTAAAAAAATAAAGACGAAATATAAAATTTTTTGTTTCTCTCGGATACTTTCGGAAGTATAAATTTTGAAAATGGCATTTGGTCAAGCGCCTAATTATGTAATTTTGACCCATTTGAACTTTACCTACCTCCTCTAATTTCCGAGTTCCCAATGATGAGATGGAAAGTGTTTCGTTACTGTCAAGACATTTCGTAGTTATAATTTCGACACAAGAGTATAATGTTTAATTTTAATTGAATTCGGAGATATTTAACACTTTACCTCACACCTGTTATAAATGTGAGTTTACCTTCGCGAATGCGTGCGATAAAGCCTTTTTATTGTAGACTCGTTAGAAAAATAACGGCACAACAAAGAAATTTACTGACCTCAAATGTTAAAATAGACTGTAGAAACGTTACAGTTTCTGACTGATTAGCCTTGACCACTACATCTATTATTGGGGCATCATCTTCGTCCACTATGTCAGTTATGTGGTCATATCCATCCAACAACAGTTCTACTAACTTATTAGTGTCGCCTGTAAAATATTTTTTAGTAATCATGCGTCATAATCGATATTCTAGCACGTAGCTGCGTGTGTGTAACGGTCTTTATGTTGTATGAAGATGTTACTAGGGAAATAGTACTAGAAATTTAGATTCTGGCATGAGTTAATTCTTTCTCAATTTCATAACACTTCTTGGCGATTAAGAGGATTAATTTGGTTACGATATTAGCACACAAGACAATTAAAAATATTTTAATTATTCACGAGTAAGAGGTTTTTTATATTCCTAGGCCAGTAAATTGCAAACAACACGAGGGGCATCTATAAAGGAAATAGCAATTATATTTAGATAAGTGACTGTATTACAGGTTCGCACCGTGCGTAATACCATTACGTAACAGTGCTCAGGTTAGAGGATTTTTTATATGAATTTAGCCCCCGAAAAAAACCCCTAGGGGCCACTTCAACTCCATCAATCTTAAACTATAAAATTTATTTCCATTTTATAGAATTAAAAAAGCAACTTCTTGAGGCAAATTGTCATATATGTATATATTTATGTCGGCCCTTAACTTGTCTATAATAAATAGTTCAGAAAGAGGGACCTGTTGAGCAGTTACCGGTCGGTGATAACTTATCACAGATAAGTTTGTAAGAATCAGTTAAATATGAGTTTATGGACGTCTGATTGAATCGTGTGCTTCGTTTAGGTTTGGACAAAGAAAAGACCCGGTGTGTGAAATACAATCGGGTTGGGTGGAATGAGGCCAGGGGGGGAGGGGGTAATTGGAAAGGAAAGTCCAGGAAGGACTAGTGCCCTACGAAAAAAGGGAAGCAAAAGGCAGTGATGAAGTGAGCTGACTTCGGATCATCAGTTCTTTGCGGTTGTTCTAGAAATCTAGATTAGTGACTTTATACGAATTAGTGTTTGAAGTGTTATTGTCGTTCCTTTTAATATAATCCAGAGCATAATTCGAGTGTGTTTTAATTTCCCGAAAATATGATTTCTGAAGCAGATTATCCATATCTATTCTGACATATATTTAACTCTATAGCGTTAAATATCCATTTGAACTATTGTTTCTGGGATACCTTGCGCACGTTGCTCTAAGATTTCGGAATACTAACAAACAAATCATTTTTCGAGAATGACAAAATTATTGAAATTTCAATAAATTTAATAATTACATGGTCCATTAGTTTTTATTTTTTTAACATGATCGAACTTAGTACCGCAGGCATGTTACTTATACTTTCCTTGAAGATACTCATGACCTCGTCTAAGGCCGAGTTGCAAATTCCCGTCTTTCGCGTAACGTTGATCTTACCATTTTGGATGTACTATTAAAGCCCTTGTCCCTTAACAAACACCTCTTTGTTAATTTTTTGGTATATCACGCGTGGTTGATGCTTCCTAGGTACCTTGCTTTGCTACTTCACTTACCATTCGTGGCAATGTGCAGGACGTATCGATCAATTTCCACTGTATTTTCTGAAATGTTGGCTTGAATACTGATATCTCTTGCGGTCCTGTATAATTCATCCCTAAAAGCTATATTGATTTCAGTCTCTAATAGCAATTGAAATAAAGCATTGCGACCGTGAGCTCTAGCTGCTGCAAAGTGCAGCATGCTTTGTCCGTGCTCATCCTACAGATATTCAAAAACTTTGTCATTATAGAACCGCGTGAAACAAGATTCATTATTACCCTAGTGGTGTTATTGAAGGCAGAATCTATTTCCGCTTCGCTCTCGTCGGGTTCTACCGTAACCACGTCGATGGTCGTTGGTATCGATTGATTTCCAGTTCCTGGTCCATGCGTCAAATGTTGGAAACGCTGACCTTCCTTGAAGAGACATGCAGTATGTGTTACTTTCCTTCAGCTAAGTTGAGTCTCTTTGATCTAACCTGTATTTTCCCCTTAGATTTCGGACCATCCCGGCTGTGTGCAAAATTATATAAGTAGGTAGCTAAATATGCGATAGGATCGTCAGGACGTTTATTGGCGACTTCTGTGAGGCCCTTGATTAACGGATCTCCAAGGGCTGTAAAAGTACCTTTGATTAAATTTGACTTAAAGGACGGTATGACCACAAAGAGGAAGTCATGTGTGGTGTGAGCGGCTTTGGTTTATCACTGTTTTTCTAAGTCTTTTACTTTCGTCCATGTATGAAGTGTTGCATGTATAAGAGATTTTGAAGAGTATCGAGGACGAGGATCGATAAAGGAAGTGTTGGTTTCGGACAGTGACGAAGTAGAAACTCTTTTTAGTACCGAGAGAGAGAGAGAGAGAGAGAGAGAAGATGTGACGAATTTCATATAGGAAATTGAGGAAATTAGCCCTAAAGTGGTGGCTGAAATTACGAGCGAAGAAGCTAACAATATGCAATAGGAAATAATTGAATGCAAAGGACAAGTGTGAATAATTTAAGGGATGAATTGAATATTTAATAAATATCGACTTTATTAAATTAATACAAATATGTTTGTTGTTATAATGTTCATAAAAAAGGTGACGACTGTTAAACATTTATTGAGCAATAGATGTTCTTGTTTGTCACGGTAAAAATGTATCGATATTAGTGTCGATAACGGGAATCTCATGAAAGAATTGACCGAGAAGAAGCTTAAACAGTTAATTTTCTAGGAAGTTATCAGAGAGAGGCCTTGTTTTATGGATGTCTTCTTTGTGTTCAGTTTTCATTTTCCTGCAAAAAAGTAAATTAATAAATTAATGAGAAGTTCACGAAAAAAATCCTTAATTTGAAGAATGAAAAACTCAGGATGCCAATGTCGATGAAGTGTAAAAATGAGATGAACTTTTGGAGCCTACAGGGTTATTAATTCCTACCTTTACGGCCGATCTAGAACTTTAAGACCGTAAACGCAATTTTAAACATTTTCATTTTCGCAAAAGAAATGAATCTGAAATAACAATGGAAACATTTTCAGTCGCCCTCCATTTAACTAGTCGCGTCATCGAAAATATCAAACAAAAACATCAAAAAAATTTATAATGTTCAAAAGTTCAACAGTTCAAAAATTTCAATTTTCAAATTCAACTAGAAACGCTAATTGTCCTCTTGAGCCATGTGAGGACGGTCACTAATCACGTGATAATTTCATTCGATTTATTTTTTCTTTAAGGTGAATTCATTGGCTTTGAGGAAAACAAGTAAAATTGACTAGACACTGAATGACTGGTTTAAATTAGCTGGGATTATGGTTTTGTCCTAATGCTTGTCAGTTTTTAACTGGTTCACTCATCAGGATTTTAAATTTCGCTTAACAATAAAAAATGATCTTTTTTTTAATTTTAACCAACGTTCGAACTACTGATAGCTTGGGACGCTGCCCCCAGTTAACTGGCAGGCGATTGAACTCGCACTGTCTCATCATCTCTTTTCAAAGCTGAGTGTATAATGAAAATAACATGTGGCTGGAAAGTTCGCATTGCACTGTGTGGATTATTCGAATGAACTAAGCCTTTCGAGGTAATCTGTAAGTTAGCCTTATCCCTTACATGAAGCTAGGTATCGGCCTTCTTCGGTGGCGAAAAATGGCATATCTATTTGGCCATTTTCCTCGTTTTCCTCCGCATTTCCACATGCGATGGGACCTGGAACAAATTCGTAGTTTAATTTAAACAACATATTGAGCTTCGAACTTCACTGAAGGCGGCTTAGCCGGATGAAAAACTTAAAAGTGAAAAGTAAAGTTTCGTCGATAAATACAGGGTGATGCAGGTTTGTTTACATCGGTAAAATTTAACAGGTGGCAGAACTCAGAAAAATCGAGGAACTATTCATATGAACTTGCGCGCACAACAATGCACATTTGTGAAAAGTAAGAAGAGTTTACTACGTGAATAAATATTTAAAGGTCCGATAGAGCTTTCCCACGAGCTTCTACGCGAGTAAATGTAACCAACGGAAGGAGCATTCGCGAAAACAAATGCTAACATGCACGTGTGTTAGAGGAAACAAATGAATGACGAACATAGATGCCGGTGGTAAAATGGTTTTAGAGTAGAACCAGAAATTCAAAATTTTAACTCAGGGAAGTTCGGTCGTGCACCACAAAATTTTTTGGATGATAAAAGGGGGCTTGACGGCCGAAAATGGGCCTCCCCAAAACTTTCGCGTTTATGCGAAATCATGTCGATTCCAAATGGTAAAGCATCTAGAAAGTTTGGGCTTAAAATCTTAGAAACTGCAAACAGTTGTTAAGTAAATGCTTAAAAATAACTGAAACGAAAAAGTTCACATGATTTTTCATTTTATTTCTCCAAGTCCAATCAGTTTGTTAAATTTTTCCACAGTTTAAAATACCGCTTCTAACCATTCCTGATAATAAAACCTGTGACACTCTGTATATCTCGTTCTCAGGACTCCACCTACTCTATAAGTCGAGACATCGAACACGATGGTACATGTTTAGAATAAGACAAACAGACAGTTTAGTGTTCAGAATACTACTACAACTTCGTTGTGAGCAATGTTGCAAACGACACCCAATATAAGCACATGGTAAGAACCCATGGGGCAAAGAAAAGAGAACCTAAACGTGGACAGATTACAATAGATAACACGTACAGTGATACAAGTGCAAGTGTGAAAATTCCATAGACAATGTATACAGAAACAGTACTTACGTTGGAACGTTATGGCAATTAGAAAGTAGACGAAAATGTGAACCTTCATCATACAGTGTGTCCCAAATTGATTTTACATGTACGGGGATCTCGGTTACCATAAGAGATAGGGGGTCGGCTAAATTGGGAATATCTTAGAGGATTTTATGGGAAACTCATGTCTGTTTTAAAAGTTGTTTTGAGGTTTTATTGTTTTCCGAAAAAATACGCAACGTCATCATCGAAAGGGCCTGCGTCGTGGCGAAAAGTAAAATTTCTTTGAGCGCATTCACCTTTCTCTCGCATAAATTGGACTCCTCAACTCTCTAAGAGTTTAGAGTGGATCAATTTACGTTCAGTTCATATCAATTTCCAAACGAACGACGAGACTTATTACTCAGTCTCGGCGAGAGAATGCAGTCGATCGTGAGTAATATAGAACAAATGCTATCTAACGTGAATAATATGCGAATACGTCTCTCTCCGGTATTGGTCTAAGCTTGTCCGGCTCATTCCAACGAGATCATCTAACTATTGGAAACCGATCGCTTTCACGTTTTTTGTATTGTTCCAAAGCGATTACTTTTACAGAGTTGCAAAATCGCTTAATAAACGAACGAAAGTAATGTTTCAAATGCTGAGTGTCATATTTTTTGGAAAACGTGAACAAATAAATTTGAAAAAATCGTGAGTTTCTCATAAATTTTTGATGCTAACTGCGAACCTCACACATGTACAGCCAATTTGGGGCACACGGTATAAAACATGACATGATTTACTTGCACTTTATAGGTGTTTAACAGTTAGATTTGATATAGGGGGTTTGTCATTATTCAATACTACTGACCTATTATAAGGGATCCATCCGTAGCAGTAAGTTCTTTACAAAAAAAATATACATATATAAAAAAAGTGAATCCTTGGCACAGTATTGTAGATCAATGTAAAATAGCAATGAAGTTATTTACACTAGAAAAATGCTTATTCGTGTATTTACAATTTACAGTTATAATTTACAATTTGTTAATTTCATATGAAGCAGACTTTCTCTTCTTAAAAATACTTAAAAACAGGGCAGCAATATGCAGAGAATTGGACATGGTCATGTCCTTCTCTAACTGCAATATATTCGAAACCGCAGTGGTGAAGTCTTCGAAGCATTGTAGCTCAGTAACCCCCACCGTTACTCGATTACTTATTTTGAAGACCTCGGCGGCATTTGTGTGCTTATTATAAGTCAATCCCCTCGCTGTACAGAGAGATCGCAATTTATCAGGCTCTTTCAGTAAATTCGGACATTTTAACGTTAAACTGAAATGGAGGCCGCAGCCCAGGAAGGTCGGTCTTGAGGATAAGCAGCCCAGTTTTTCGTCAAACACAAAATCCAGGTTCTCTTGTATCACCTGCATAACCCTGGAGAGTCTGGTATAGATCAAGCCAACATTTCCAGCACTTGATTGCGCATCGGTGCAGGTGATAATTCGTATATGGTCCAATACGTTAACGTAAATTGCTAAATTATGACTGTTGTTTACGAAAACTCCTCGGCCGTAAGGCCAATGGCTTCCGTGGAGTCTGTCTGACTCTGGAATATTCCACAGTGGTATGAGTAAGCCGCTGCTGGCCAAAATCACTTTAGCTTCCGAAGGCTGCTCCAGGACTTCGTTCATGGTGTAGTAGTCACCACTACCGTTTTCCCGAATCTCATCCTCAGAAGCATTAGGGTATAAAGCTCTGGCAGTCTTTGCGTTCAAAAGAATATTCGTTATTATACGTTCTACAATTTCTAGTTCACTAAGGGCCAATGATTTTGGCAAGTCAAAATCCTTAATATTTCTTGAGCACTCTAGCTTCCCTAAAAGACAAAACTTGTTATTGCCGAGAAGTGTTATTAGTGAGAAAGTGGATATATCACCAGTAACTACTAAAGTTCCCAACGGATCCAAATGTAGATCAATTTCGTCGATACCTTCCTGGAAAAATTGCACGCCCTTTCTTAGAGAAAAGTCGTGATTGACATCGATATAATTGTATTCTTTTATGATGGGATTCAAAAATTCCTCAAACACTTTGTAGGCATAAAGATCGGGAACCATTATTCCCAATGGAAAGTCTTCTTCGAGGGCCAGCCTCAAGCTGGGTTCTGAGGGAAGTTTTTTCACATTTGGCCATATTAGGTCGTACAAGTTGTGATCCAGTTTTGTTACTCTTAGCTTGACTGTGTCGAATATGTTTCTGTGATACATCAAAAACACTGCATTGATCGACTTCAATAGAGGTGTGTGAATATGTACAGGGTGGCTGATAAGTCGGACAACGGTCCACTATTTCAAAGACGTCGATAGCTGTCAAGGCAATTGAAGAGGTGCGAATGTTGTAGGATTTTCGGAAATAATTTTACTACCTATCTGATATTATATAACCCGTCCTATACCTATATGTATTATTTATGTAAATATAAATATGCTAATCTATATGTATTATAAACCGTTTCGGAAAAAAAACGATATTTACTTTCTTCAATTATTCTCCCGAGTATACAGGGTGATTCCAAACTTGCAGTTATCCTTTCGTCCGCGAATGGGGCTTCAAAAAGTAAGATTGCTTTTCTTTGGCGCCTTTTGAACTGCCACCATCAACGGAGGTACAAGGTGTCAAAGTTTATTTCGAAAATTAAAATTTATTAATAACTGTCAAACCACTTGAGATGATTGAACACGATTTTGTAGGTGTTGGTGACCCTCGAATTGCATTGAAACTATCGCTTCGATCGTTTTTACCAGAAAATAAGTTCAAATCATTTTTGAATTTCGCCTAAATTCCTAAATAACATCTGAACTTGCTTTTCAAAAATATGAAAATCGAAATCAAAATTTCTTCGTTCAATGATCATTTTTACGTTTGGAAAGATCGGCGGCTTACCATTTTTTTTTTTCAAAAATATGAAATAGCTTTTTTATATATGCACCACTGATAAAACCAAAAATAATTTTATTTATTGAAGAACTTCCCCCCCCCCCCGCGTAGCTATCGCCACCTGCCGGATTTTGTGTAATTATTTCAAGTGGTTTGGAAATTGTTAATAAATTTTAATCTTTTAAATAAAACTTTGACAACCTGTGTCTCCGTTGATGCTGATATTTAGAAAAAGTGCCAAAGGAAAAAATCTTAGTTTTTCAAGTCACATTTGCTGATATAAGAATGGTTCCAACTTTGGAATCGCTCAGTATATATATACCTGAATTATCAAATCGATTGGAATGTGCTTGGTTACGTTATAGTAGAAAAGTGTAAAATTATATTTGATTGAGATTTTTTTGGAAAAAACGTGTATACAGGGGTTCCCAAAAGTCAACGATCAAATTTTAACGGCGTCGTCTGCGTCGAAATATAACATTAGTTTTCTAAGTAACTTATATCCAAAAATGCCCAAACACATAAGAGTGGCTGAGGCGTTTGTAAAATTGTAAAATATTTAGTTCACACATATTTCGAATGAGTACTACTCTTTCTACTCTTTCTACAACCGAGATACTACATCGTGTAGGTCCTTAAGTGTACTACTCAAAACTTGAGAAAAAAGTAAAGATTGATGACAATTTTCAAAGGTCAGTTCCCCGTATATTAATACCAATGCATCTTTTGAAATGTAGGAAAAATGTGTGTTTTTAAACATTTTTTTTTCAAAAATGGCACACGGAATAGTCGTGCCACCTTTTGGAAAAATTACTGAAAATCTTACAATGTTCACAATATTTTCATCAGTATTGAAATTTCTGAATTCAGCGACCCTGCGTATTACTTTGAGGATGCGACACTTCCAGTTTCAGCTAAATTATAAAACTATAATACAACTAAGCAGCTTAATTTACTATCAAGAAGTTGTAATTACGGCAACCTTAAGAATGCGTGACCTAACAACTCAGTTTCTTTTAAGCGTTATCTCGTGATACTACAAAATTATTCATTATTGGACGCGATCCGGTCCTTTGGTTAGTAACTTGAATTAACTTAAATTATATTAACTGGAATAAAATTGAAATAAAAAAAAAACATACTGGTAAGTGATATAATTACTTCGGTCATTTGCACTAAAAACGGAGCACCGTAAATTTCACCAAATAGTGATCTTTTTTACTTTTTGGTCTTTTTTGCATAAAATTATTTAAACTAGACAACTTTTTTTTCAGCTGCATCAAGCTGAATGTATAACCCATATGGGGGAATAAAAAATCCGTCAAAATACAAACTCTTCGGTTTTTATGCTCATTAAGCAACCCATGAAACTGTTGGCCAACAAAAAGGTCGCAAAACTGTGGAAATGCTCAAGTTGCTCCATAATTTCTTCTATGTTGCGGAATCAGCGCTATTTCTACCATACGATACACATAATATGGTCAATGGGAATAGGATTTGTAAGTAAACTTGGATCTAATTACAAAATGTCGACATTTCGGCTCTGTTTTTTGGTTGTTCATCAAGGTACAACGGTAAGGGAAATAACAAAAATTGCAAATGTTGAAGTATTAAAATAAACTAAAACATATTTATTATTTTGTTTGGTGCAATCGCTTTCACTACTCCTCTGTTACTAAAATCAGGTTCTTAAAGAATGTTTATTTACTTACTGACTATAATTCTATGTTTTACATTGATCTATCTATTGTAAAAGAATTAAAATTGGTCTTGCTTCGTAGACGTCCAGCACCTACAAATAATATTTTGGAAGCTTTGTTGGTTCAACAAATATGATTTCCTTCGTAAATAAGGCGACACCAAGAAATGATGGTACATCATGCGCTAAGATTGTAAAGTACATCATTATGACACGAAAGTAAAGTTCAAATCCCGAACGACGTAGCGTTTAGGGGTCTGAGAGGTGAGAGTCCCGAATATTTCACAACAGCGCTGTGTATGCGATTTTTCTCTTAATAAATTTGATGAAATTTCACTATGCATAGGAATAAAATTGAAAAAGTTTAACGGCCAAGCACGCAATGTTTCCGACATTCACCAATATTTTGTCGAACATCATTAGTCACCTCAAAAGCGAAACGACACACGCGGTTGCCATGGAAATGCCGGAACGTCAGCGCGGACCAGCTACTATCTGTGTGTAACAATATTACCTAACGGCGCGAAGGTTTATAGCATAGCACTTGCTCGCAAAAGTGTCGCATCCTTTAAGTACTTAATTGAAACCGTCTTTTACCTACCGTTTAAGTTGTTTGGATATAATTGTCAAAGCTCCTTGATTGTTATAACTGTTTGATCCCGATTTTAAGTTATACAGAGGTGCAGCAGAAGAAAGTGAATTCGAATCTCTTCGCCCATGTAAAACTATATAACACCTTTCGAGCACTGAAATCATATCCTCGTCGTCTAGATTCTTTCTTGCCGACCAGATGTCATTTGCAACTAATTAATTAAAAGGTATACTAAGTTGCTGGCCAATGATTTTACAATACCAGATTTTTTTAAAACTAAGTTTGACACTTCATAATTAGATATTCCATTAATTGAGGTAATAGTCAACGAATAATGGATGATAACCAATTCTTAAGGAGCCACTACACATACATATCTTATATCAGCAAGAGTTTCTTTGAACCAGCACTCTTGGCCTAAGCGTTCGGCCTGTAATAGTTAATAACATCTTTTGCTTGGTCCCCGTACCTTATACGGGGTGTTCGGTTACGGAGTGTTTTGACAGGAAAATCCAATTTTCCAGCTAGATAGGGAAAAACTAGCGCCCACGTCAAGAATTCGATTGTTGAGGAAATATTAATGGCGAAAACCGTATTTCGATGTCTGCAATCCGCGGCGCTAGAGGGCGTTTTTCAAATTTCGACCATTTTCAAAATTGTCAATAATTACGTTGTTTGGGATAATACCGAACTAAAACAAAAACTTTCTTAAAGCACATTTTCCATGTAACCCCAGTGGCGTGCTTAGTTTTTTTGCTACAGCGTACCGCTTTGTCAAAAACGGACATAATTTTTTATTTTAAATCAAAATCACAGTCGGCTACGACTTCAAAAAAATTTGCATTTTGAATAATTTTTAATTATGTAAGTATGTCTGTAGTTATTTTTAAAAATAGGCGATATGTTTGGATTTTATGAAACTTCTCGAATTATATTTAGTTCTTTAATTTCGTTATCTTTCTTTAAATTGTAGTGCCATGGTCTACCCTTTTTGAAGCCTCCATAATTCCAGAAATCATTTTTCAACAGCTTAAACAGTCTTCCATCTGGTTGGTATCGTTCGGGACAGGTATGGAAGAATAACTTACGGGCTACTTGTGAGTTTTCGTTTCACGATGTGAAACACTTTATCATGTGATATTTTTCATAGTTATCTATAATTTTTACTTGAAAAATCGGCACCAAATTAACACTAAATATTAAGAACTTTGACGTAAAAATTAAAATATAAAATAAATAATGTTACTTGGGCAGCTGATGCGAAAACCAACTTGAGTCTAAACACAAAAAGTTTAATACTTAAATTATTTTTGAAAATAACCATAGACGCACCTACGTAGTTGAAAATCGTTTAAAATGGAAATTTTTTTTGAAGTCGTGTCCGGCCATGATTTTTATTTAAAGAAAATGCATCATGTCGGCTTTGGCAAAACGGTATGTTGTGGCAAAAAATTAAACACGCCACTGCAGTCACACCGAAAAAGTGCATTAACAATGTTTTTGTTTTACTCCAATATTGTCCTACACAAAAAAATTATGAGCAATTTTGAACAAGGCCGAAATTTGAAAAGCGACATCTAGCGCCGTGGTCTATAAAAATATAGAAATACGGCTTTCGCCATTGATATTTTCTCATAAATCGAGCTCTTGACATGTTGAATGACTAGTTTTTCCTTATCTGGCCGGGAAACGGGATTTCCCTGTCAAAACACTCCAAATCCGAAAACGGTATACAGGGTGATTCAAAGAGCACGGAACATAACTGTTTTGTCCTGGGAATGAAAACAGCTGAAGTTTTTAAATATTTTAAAGGGATATAATTCCTTAGACGATTAAGTTGAACGAATAAGATGTTCATGACACGGATCCAACTAATAATGGGGATAATTGGGCGTTCGTTTGAGTCAAAAACACGTGGGGTAAGTTATAAATATAAATACTATTTAATGGGTGAAGTGGATGTTGTCAAATGCGTTCTTTTCTTTTCGTTTAAAATGCACGTGAAGGTGGTTGTTACTGATAAGATTTTGTTTTTCTTTATCATTTTAATTGGGGAACACATGGTATTGCGGCAGTGTCATTCTGCCTCAAAGAATCGTGACAAATCGCCTGCTCTTTTTTGGTTTAACTCCACGTGCTGTGGCGAGTATTGGTTCGCGTCGTCGGTGGAAAATATACAGCGAATCAAAAAAGCATTGGCCCACTCCTGGTTTTTCGAATATAACAAACATTCTGATATACAGGGTGTTTCCTAACTACGTGTAAAAAATTTGAAGGCGTAATCCTCGACTGATTTTGAGTCAAAAATGTCTAATAAACATATGACATATACATGACATATACGTATGTATCACGTCATGTATATGTCATATGTTTATTAGACATTTTTGACTCAAAATCAGTCGAGGATTACGCCTTCAAATTTTTTACACGTAGTTAGGAAACACCCTGTATAATCAGTCAAAGTGAAAGTCGCAACCGATACGTGTATGAAAATAGCACAATTGGACTTGAGCGGGCGGTTTCAAGTGAACAAACTTTTTTGTGGGATGCGGAACTCGTAAATAACAAGATAAATCCGTGACAAAAAAAGGTAATGGAATTTGTAAGAAAAAAATACCGAAATGCGCTTCGTGATGACGAAAGTCAAACTCGTGCAGACTTGTTTTCGCTCTTGCATTAAGCTCGTAATGTTATCTCGGTTATAGTGTTTGCTCGCGTGATATTTCGTTTAGTTTTTGTTTTATGTGGTTTTGATTAGTTGGCCAATATGCCCAAAATTGAAGAGTTGTGGGATCAAATTCGTAATCAAATAATTAATTTACAAGATTTAAGTTAAAGAAAGTTAGATCATTGATTTTAATTGCGAAGATTTAAAGCTTTATTCAAAACATTCCACCTACCTTTATCGTTCATCATATCGTCCGCTTCACTCTCTGCCCCGAAATCTCTCAACATGTCCTTGTGATTGAAGTCGGTTTGAGTTTTTGTGTAGTACACTGGAGTTCGTCCTTTCTGGAATAATGAAAACGTCACGTTAAATGTTGCCTCTGCAGAAAATAATTATCAAAGAATTTAATTTTGAAAAAAATTGACAGAGAAAATTGGACAAAGCGGCGTTGTTTGGAGTTCAATAAAACGGCTCTTTTAAATTAGCAAATTCCCACTACGTCCAAAAATTTCGATTTCTCCTAAAAATGTTATATGTTTTTCCCCTAGATTTATTCCCCGACTATTTAGGATAATTAACATGATCGAAGGAACTTGTCATAATTTTTGACGTGATATTTCTAAAATTCGAACGAAAGCCTGAAATTCCGCATGATTCTACGAATGTGGCATTAAAAAGAGGATTTCCAACGAAGCCGTCCCCAACAATTGACATGAGCCATACACCAACAATGTAAATTCGTCTTTAAATATGTCCGAAAACTTAAATGTTTAGACTGCAGACTTCACAAAGTTGAACAAAAATTTAATTATCATAAATAAACATATGATATAAAAGGAAACAATTTTAGTACAAGTTAATTTAGGACACCTTAATGCACCTCAATGTTTCATGTGCTGTCTAAGTTTACGTTTTGAGGGGCTAAAAGGGGTGAAATTTGCGTAAACGAGACGGTAGAAAATATCTAATAATGTAGAGGGTACCCAAGTGAAAAATCGCCATGAGTTCGGTTAAATCCAATTCTCCCATATATCGCAGCGAATAAGGAAGTCGGTAAGTACACCACTGGTTAGTGCGCTTTGTAAGAAAACCTAAACTTAGCACTTTTCCGAAACCCAACATTTGGCTTTCTTTTAGTTGACAAACTTACTTTGTCTTTTGCCCTATTGTCAGCCCCAAGGTGGGTTAGCAAGTTATAATAGTGGCCATTGTCCCTCAGGACAGCTGCATAGTGTAAAGGAGTTCGTCCATTGTCATCCTCTATATGTAGGGATTCCGGAAATCTAAGCAAAGAATAGTAATTTCCATCTCTTCTAACTCGATTAGAAATTAAAGTTACAATAATCATCTTCAAGGGAAACAATGGGCAGGAGGAAGACAAATATCTAAAATGACGTTAATCTCATTTCAATCTCAGACTGCTCGATATCAATTTTAGATTTGAAAAGTTTGTGTGATAAAATCAGTTTTGGCGTCGTACCTTCCTGCGAGGTACCGAACGATACTCGTCCTCCCAAAGGCAACCGCTACATGAAGCGGAGTAGCTCCGTGAGGGGAAATTTTGTCACGTGCCACTGCAAATTTGCGCCTATCCAGAGCAGCTTGCAAATCTCTTAAATTGCCCTCCCTAGCTGCTACGTGGATCCTATTGATCTTCGACTGAAATTTTCAATCAAAATACGAAAGTTTCAACAAGGCACGCAGAGAGACTTGCCATATAAACTGGAACGTTATCCAAAAAAGTTTGCAATTCTTGATTGTCACATTTCTCCTCCATCAACTTTTCTCCATGTCCATTGAGCACTAGAGCTGCCAGTTGCTCCATATTGCCGGAATCGATGAGTGACCTCACATCGTTATCTTCTGAAATCGGTCGTTTTTGTCCCTCGTTGTTGACAGTTTCGATTTCATGCTCTCCGTTAACTATGCCTGAAATCCATTTAGTTTACTGCAAAGTGACCTATAATGCGATTCGGACTCGACACCAATGCAAAAGAGAAACACTTTAATTATTACCGAATGGCAAATGTTTGTAGTGAACGACTTGTTGGAATAATTTTGATTCATTTTTCACAAATCACGCTTCGATTAGTTCACAAATCAATTCAAATTGGACTGAAAAAGGACGAATCTTAGCTAAAGTTAGAAAGATGATTTTTCTTTTTTTTTATTTTTTTTTTATTGAAAAAAAAAATTTAATAATAAAAAAAAAAATTTTTATTAAAACATTTTTTTTTATTTAAATTTTTTTTTTTAATTTTTTTTTAATAAATTTTTTTTTTTTTATTAAAAAAAAAAAATTCCCAATCCCGACAAACACCCATGGAACGCACCATTTTTAGGTGGTGGGTATTAATTTATTTATTCAGTTTTCTTTGTTGGTCCTCTTTAAAACCGTTGAAAAAAATTCGAACGTTCTAACGACCAGTCAACAAATTCGCAAACGTCATTAATATGAACGATGAAAAAATGGTAAAAAAACTCTTTGCCGTTTCATTAGTGGCTCAAAAAATCGGAAACAAGGCAATTCCTCTGGATCAGTTCATAGGAAATGTATTAAATTTAACACGCGTCAGGGGGGATTATGACACTCTTTTGAACCACATAGGGTGGACCAAAAACAAGTTATGATCATAAGGTAACTGTTTTTCGAGGACGCAAGTTAAGTCCTGGCATTCACCAGGAGTCCACGCTATTGGTCGGAAACATCTGCTAGAGTCAATTGGTGTCAGTCAATTTCATAGTTTCCTTGGAAATTTTCCAGGTAAAGCTGCAACTGCATGGATCGGGAGGCCGTAAGGAGCTTTGGATTCCACAAGTGATGTGGATAAAATAGCGTTTGAAAGCTATTTTACGATGTTAACGTTATTAAGGTTGATCTCGTGCGGATTTCACGTTTCTAACTTCTGAACGGTATTTATGTCGCTCTGTTTTATTTTATTCTGCGGTTAAGATTATTCTTAGTACTTGTTGCGTTTAAGTTAACGACCATTTCACATAAAGCTTCAACAGTTGGTGTTTCATCTGCCAAAAACGACATGACCTTGCAACATTGAAGTGCGGATTAAAATGTAAATGCTAAGAAGTGTGAGCTCGATCGTAACTGGAATGAAACTCGTATTTTTGGTTTCAATACTGATATATTGCAAATGGTGACTAAAGACATAACAAACCAGTGTTCACTGTGTGGATACTGAAAACTCTAATCGTATAAAAGTGTTTCACAACGGCACATAAAATGATGCATTCAACGAACAATAATAACAAAGAAAAATAAATAAAGAGTCACACCACAACACGTAGTTTACCTTCTATTACTCCTTCACCTTCAGTATCTTCCACAAGATGCGGATTGTCGTTGTTGTAACCATCATCGTGGTTTTTTTCCGGAGAAGCTTGATCATGGTTAGCTTCTTCAGCCTTTAAACTCGAAGATATACTACTCGAAGGTCTGGTGGACTTTGCCGTACTCTCTGGTCTTTCAGTTGCGGAGGGAGATCTTTTATTTGTTTCCAATTGTTCCAGATCCTCATCAGCAACAATTTTGTCCGTTTGCTCAATTTTTATCACCGAGCTATCGTTTTCTTCTAACTCGCCTTCATCTTTACGTTCGGAAAGTTCATTATTATTCTCCTCTTCAGTTTCTTCAGCAGGTGCTTCATCGTTAATACTTAAAACTTCGTTCGTCTCTTTGTTTTCTTCCGCTTCCGCTTCCGCTTCCGGTTCGTTATCATCTGTGGATGGTTCTTGGACAGCATTTTCTGAATTCTTTGCGGTTTCGTCAGTAACATCGAGACCTGATTCAGCTTCGTCCGTTTCAAGGTCATTGGCTGGTTCACTAGTTTCTCCTAAAAGCAAATGAAATGGCGCATTGTCCACGTAATTAAATAAAGAACAGAACGGTAATTTACAACGCGATATTGTAAAAATATGGAATAATGTAACTGTCAATTTCCATCGTAAAAAAGGAACGTTAACGGGTTAGTTTGCTTTTACAACAAATTGATTGGACATTTGCACCCAACGCGTATCTAATTCTTTTGTGTGACAGTTTCCAATTCATTTCTCCAATTTTCCAATTGGATCTGCAAATTTAGTCAATATATAATACCATGAGGGACTTAAATGTTGACTCCCTTGGCACGGTTTTGCCACGCTTATTATACAGGGTTGCTGTTGTATGCTGTGGTAACCATCAATTTTTACGAATACTGAACGATACAGAGTCAACTGTGGAAAAGTAAACTTTTTAGAATTAGTATTGGGGTGTCGCAAAAAATAGTGACGGCAATAAACTCAATTAACGCATCTTATAACCTTGAAGTTAGGTTTACTTTATTAGCAGCGTCCTCGAATATACGGGGTATCCCAAAGAGTAATTCACGATGCCCAACCGAATAAATTTGTCAAGTTTTGGGTGTAAATATTGCGAAAAGTGTTAAATTTCGGTACAAAATATGAATATTTTTTAGTTATTCAACGTAAAGTGCAAAATAGCAATTTATACATTCTGTTTAAAGTAAGAGAGTTAGTAGAGGTCACAAGAAAATTTATAAAATTTAAAACGCATATTCCAATTTTTAGGCTAAATAACGTGAACTAACCTATGTATACATTCAAGGTTTATATTTTTTTAAAGCTAATGCGATTGCGTGCAATTTTTCTATTCAATTGCTAACACTTGTTGGGATCTCGTGTAGCCTTTATAAAAACTAGCCGCTTTCGTACCTAAAAATGTCTTTATATATAAACATACTCACCTTTAATACTTTTTTCTGGTTGGGTAACCCTGTCCTCATGTCGCTCATGGGGCTCTGTAGTACCGAACGGATTATCTCTAGGCGTCTTTACTCCGCTTGTAGTAGAGTCTTTACTGCGAGGTTCGTTTTCGTCATTTCCAGATTTAATGGAATCTCCGTGCATTGTTAACTTGTCTTTTATACCTGAAAATGAAGCCATAATGACTTTCATAAATTGATGATCGGCACACCCAACAACACTGAGTGAAACACTGAACACATATTTTATTTACCCTTTTCGTTTGCACTCCTTTCTTTGTGTTTGACGGTTCCATTAATTAAACCATTAGATCCTCCACAGTTCAGCAGACTCCAGTCGAAACTGGACGGTTCTTTAGTTCCTCTCGGACATTCCGGTACCACGTGTAATATTTTTGTGTCAATCTCAGAGTGGCGCGTTTTGTAATAAGCAGCAGTTTTTTGTTTCTAAAAATTATTTTCGTAGATCTCGATGAACTATTAGGGAATCTGGAAGACTCACATTGTCCAGGGCCGATTCGTCAGCTCCGTGACTGATTAAATCATTAAATAAAGTGGGATTTTCTTTCAGTAAAGCAGCGTAATGTAATGGAGTTCTACCTTCATTGTCTACAGCATTGATGCTCTCAGGAATTTTGTCGATGATGTAATGGGCAATATCGGTTTTGCCTAACCCTACAGCCTTAAAAATACGCGTTGTCACCAAAGGTAATTATATGAAGAAGCAATAAATCAACTTATGGAACACATGAAAAAATGTTAAAATTTCATAACCAACTGCATTTCAGTAAAAAGGAAGATTTGTATAATCTCGCATCTCATCCTAAGTTAAATATTCGATTAACCCTTGAATTAAAAAAAAGTCGTTCTCAATTGGTTCCCATCAAACTGTATTCCTTAGTGAATTTCACGAGTTCAGGAATATGCCCCTTAAAATTAACGCAACTCCCTGTATATGTTTTTTTTTAGTTTAATTGTTCAGGTTAGCTTAAGATACTTACTTTATGAAGCGGTGTCAACCCGTTAGCATCCTTTGCTGTCAATAAAGCCACTGGAACTGGAGGGGATACTCTATTCTTCAAACTATCTAAGTCACCATTTTGGACGTCGCAATGGACGTCTTTTATCAAGCCCTTAAAGAGTAGAGATCAGCAGTAATATTATGCATTTAATATTTAACTGAGGTCTAAAACTGAAAATGGATGTTGTTTTTCTCAATTGATTCATCAATGAAGGACTTGTTCGCAACATCGTTGTAGTATTGCGAACAATAATTAAAGTAAAGGTCCACCATTTATTCGAACTCGATTGAACAAGTACCGTTAATATGCGTAGGATCATCATTGTAGATTCATATAGTCTATCGGAGTATCTTTTTTAAATAATTTTATGATTAGTTGCATTTCTTCTCCCATCACGACATGCGTACGTAGTGAGAAGTGCTAAGAAGCTAAAAATTTGCTACGTCTTTGACGTTCCATTTGGCATTCACCCAGGTGGAAGATAACGTACACCTTAATGGAGAACGAGTTTTTATCATGGTTCGGTAGAAAACTAGACACTCAGACTGGTAGACAGTTTTTATCCGAGAAAAGCGTGCTATTAAGAAAAATTTACCATTATATAAGGCACTGCGTCCAAGAATTTCCTCATCTTGGGGTTGTTGCTGTGTTCCACTAGCAGCTTGGGACCGTGACCGCTCCATATAACTTGTTGCAAATTCGCCATATTTCTTTGATGAATCCATATTCGGATGTTTGATTTTTTGTAATTGAGACCTGAAAGAAAAATATTTTTGACAATGAGTAACAATGTCTCGTTTCTAGCTATTGGTGGCAAAATGTGATAAATGGAATCCGATGATGTTTCGGATACACATCTCATGCACATATCACGTCCAAGATTTGGGGCCCCCCATTTTTGCAAGTTTTAAACTTTGTTTTCGGCTATGTCTTAGCTCTTTCGGACAATAATACTCTCATTTACGGCCAATAAAAACGATGTTTTCGATTAGGGCAAAGTATGGTCAAAGTCGTCTTTTTTTGACATGGTTGCAGGAGAAGGGTTTTTGTCCCTATTCTGTTGCAAAGATATCGTTTTTGGAAGCATTGAATAACCGTGGAATAAATTTCCTCTTTTTTTTTATTACAACAATTGATCAACAAGTGAGCGACAACAACCTATACGACCCATTATTTACCTAGTAAGATAATGACAAAGGTGCTTATAATGCCGTCATCGTGTCCATTGTTGTTTTACTTACGGTTGTCACAGAAAAGAATGACAAATGAAACTCCGTTAATGTTATGGTTTAAAGTGCGTCATCTTTAGGCGTTTCGGATTTAATTTATATTGAATTTAGGTAAATTATTCTAATTTTATGTAAAATCCAATTAAATCTAATGGTATAAGAAACGTACATACTTCACGGCTCTAAAGGAGCTATAACTTTTACGTCTTAGGTGCCTCAGCTCCGTGCACTTCCGAATTCGAACTTGACGTTTGGATCGTAATGACGTACTTTACAACCTTGCTGTTTCGCACGTTCAGGATTCGTAACAATAATAGAAAAAAATATGTTTCTTTCGGCGAAAATGGAAATTTTCTGCTCTGGCTTACTACGCAGCTTTGCCGTACGTTACATAACGTATTCGTGAGACCTTTGTAATGTATTTTTCTGTAATTGTGATCGAACATTTTGTCCCGATGTTAAGTATATGTTTTTGAAGTCTAAACGAAGAGTAACATTCATAAAAATAATAATGTGCCTGTTGAAAAAAGTAAAAATTTTAGTCACGTCTCGAAAAGCAGATGGTCGATCATTTTCTCTTAATACCGTAAAACTGTTAAGGAAATTCTCTAGTATTTGACGTATTTTCTAATTTTTCGAATAAAAGAGGTAGTGGGCGTGTAAGTATTTTCTCGGGTGAAGATCTGCACCTCCTGAGATCTTTAAGCAGACTCAGAATATCAAATACTATTAGGTTCATAATTGAAATAATAATACCCCCCTATCGTGTAGCTTTTCCGAAACACCCGGCGTATTGAACAACCAGCCCTCCAACGACTTAATGTTGCGTACAATTTCTCTATGTAAAAAGGTTTGATACAGTCAATAGCTGATTCAATATTCAGCCAGTGGTTGATACTTAAATTGAACCATCATATTCCGTACCCACTTCGAAGTTTAAACGCGATTCACTATTTAAGTCATTAGCTGTTAGATAACTCGTTCTGAAAATTTAACAAGAATCGACGAAACCATTTTATTCGATGTGATGAATTTTCGATAAGATACATTTTGTATTTGACATGAAAAACGCGAAGACATGAATAATTGGTAGTAATATTACCTAAAATAATTAAATAAAATAAAAACTATATTGGAGCTATATACTATATGACTAACCTGGAGACACCGCGTTGTTCCTCATGACGGCCACAGATATGACACGCACAAGACTGCGACTGATATTAAGGTGAAGAGAGTACAAATTTCTCCGTGTCTATTTTCCATACAAACAAATGGTCATGTGATGAGGGTCACATGATCGAAAGTTTAATTATTTAGTAAGTATTTTTATCGATTAAGGGGGTTCCTTCCACTTTTAACCCCCTTTCGTTGACCGGTTATTGATTGACATCGGCCGACTTTACTGCGTAGTGATTTCAATTATTGTTGTTGAGGTATTAATAATGAACACTAATTCGTGTTAAGTTTCGAATAAAATTCGGGGTACCAAATCCATCTCTTTCTCTAGCCGAAACCACCTCAAGTCACTAGGGACCATTCGTGGAATTAAACACAAAACAAGTTTAACGTGTTTTTTTTAATTCTTAAATGACCCTTACATAAATGTGACATATTACCCCGTCGCGAATGGGCAATTTACCAACAAAAGAATTTTTTATCACGATTAATTTCATTCGCGTTGGCTGTCACGACCCCGGTAAATGTTTCCTCCCCGAACCAGACCCCCTAGACCTAGACCAGAGTGCTGTTTCCGATACGACCATGTTTTCCGTGGGATCGCACTCATACATTTTTGCTCAGAAAGTGTTCCCAACTAACTTTCGGTAAAGAGATCGTGACGTAGAACTGGGCGTTCCGAAGTTGGTCACCTTCAAAAATCAAGAAGACATTTCACTGCCGTGCAGAATGCTACTTCCGGTCGGTACGCCCCTGCTTTCGATCAGGCGGAACTGCAATGTTTCGGATACGATGTGTGATTTTCTTTTAACAATTCTTAATTTTTAAGCAGCCCCGCATGATAGCGATGTTTTCAAGACTCATATGCGCCCTCCGATGTAAAACTCACGTTTTACGCGATGAGGCACAGACGCAGTGCCCCATTCCAGTGAGCCGTCCATGATTTTTTAAAAGAGGAGGAAGTTCTAACTCCCCTAGGCTGCAAATCATCTAACTACTAATTATTTACTTTCATCCGCAAATGTGAAATACCGAAGGAACGGGGATGTTCGTCACGTCTTTATTAAAGGCCTTGCTTTCACGATTTTTAAAATGAATATCACCTTAAAAAATAAACTATAATGCAACGACAGATTTTATGGTTAACAGGAATGACCATTCTCGTTACATATTCAACCCGTATTTCAGTAAAACAACGTATTTACATGTTCTGTTATTATTTATACAGTTACTTGTGGATGCCCCCTTTGAGACCAAAAAGATGAAGTTCTGTCGCGGTAACGCCGTGGACTCGTGAAAAGCGAAAAAGAAAAACGCGAAGCCGTGGCCGAAAAATACTTTAACGCACACAAATGCCAAATTACGGTTTTACCGTACAGTCCCCAATTCAAGCTAACCCGATCTCATCGCATAGAAAGAGCTCTTTCAGGCGACTGCCACTTTGAAAATATACTTTAAAGTTCCCTAGTGGTCGGTGACCACACATAAATCACTCGCGATGCCACTTGCGGGATGTACAATGAAATAACGACGTGGGTTATAAGGATAAGCTGCGCACAGCGACGGAAATTCGAACATTTGGTCGGAATGGCATTTACCGCATTGTAAAAAATCGCTTTTAATGTCTGCAAATAAGACATTTTTCGTGATTTGCTAATCGGGTATAACGAAGAGATATACTATAGTAATCGTAGTATAAAGTCGATACCGCCGGCATCCTTTTAGAAGTGTTTCGAAGAGTTGTCGCCATTTTTTAAAAAGCGGTGCGTTTAGCGGCTTCATAAACGAATCCCGGAAAATGTGTTTTTAATATACGTATCCGGTTTTCTGCGATTTGCATGTAAAGTGGCTAATATGCTGATTTTTACATAAGTTTCGGTCCGTTTTTGCGGAGCTCCTAACTGAATGCTGGCAGTGTCCACTTCACGTTGCAATTACCACAAATACAAGAAAAATCAATTTCTTTGACTCATTTAGCGACACCAAGTGCTTAAAACTGTGGCACAAGGGTTTGTTGATTTAAGCCATGAAATCTGAGTTTTTCATGTGTCAATATTTTCATTTATACTTTACGCGGGTAAATGGCTCAAATCAATGAATTTTTCATAGAAAAGTGCAGAGGACATAGGAGTTGTCAGTGAAATTCCTGAATTATTAACGAGGACCGTATAAATTAGAGGCTGCGCCCATTGTATTTATTCAACTTGTTTGCGTTATTGTAGTTTTGTCGTGTTCGAAAAAGTGACTTCGAGAAAAATATAAATTGTGTCCGTTGAGGAGAAATATATAACAATTTCCGGACTCGCAGCAGCTGCAAGTAACAATACAATTGCAAATGGGTTACAATTATCGCACTCGACTGTTTCTGGAATTTGGAAGATCCGAAAAAATGCTAAAAAGGCGTTTTTAAAAAAAAAAATTGTTGCCGAAGAAAAAACCAAAGTAATCATATCGTGAAAAAATCGATCAGGCACCGTTTAAGTGGTATAAAAAGAAAAGAAGCAAAGAATCGGCCGTCGGTAGCCCGACGTGGTCCCCCCAGAGGCAAAACTGGAACCGTTTGGCACAATAATGAATAAATGTCTGGAACATAAATGCTCGGAAAGTTAAATTAATCCCTTCCGACAAAGACATAACGTCGAGTAGCGAAAAATTGGTGGTAAAACTGCTACTGTACCAGCTGTAGTGATGGAAAACTGGCTCAAACCAGATTGACGAGGTTTTTAAAGCAGATGAAACCGGTTTTTTCTAGAAAACGACTCCGAGCAAAACATTGAGATTTAAAGGAGGGAAGTGCACAGGTGGAATAATGACCAAGAAAAGAGTTAATCTTTTTGTTGGTACCAATATAACAGGATCAGAAAAACGTAAATCGATTGTTATTGAAAACCTTCGCTGTCTCAAGAATATTGAGTCGTTGCCCGTGCCCTACATGTCTAGTAAAAAATCCTGAACAGCGCTACATCTATTTAGAAAAGTTTTGCAATGCTGGGACACTGATTTAAAAAAAAAAAAAAAAAAAAAAAAAAAAAATGTTTTTGGTAGAGAATTGTCCAGCGCATCAAAAAATGGCGAATTTAGAGAATGTTACCGTTCGATATCTCGTATCGAATACCGCATTCGTTCTGCAGCCAGGATCATAAGCTCAATGAAAGCCCATTTTAGAAAGTTCTATCTAAATGATATTATTGAAAGCAATCGGCAAAACAAAAAGCCTGCTATTAATCCTTTGGATGCGATATCAACGATTTCTAAACCAAGGAAGAGGGCATCACCCCGAACTAACATGAACTGTTTTAAACATGCAGGTTTACAACTACCACCAGTAGCTCACAAATTTGACGATCTTCTTTTAGCTGAAGAAGGATAAATAGCGACCTTGACAAAGATGACGATATGCTTCTTGCTATGATGAAAGAAAACCTTGTATTGTCAGATGAGGTAGGGACCGATATTGTAAATGTTGACTTGTGCTTGGCAACCAATGGTGTTTCATCTGACGAGAAAATTGCAAACGAATTGCTCATCATTCAGGAAAGCCAAAGTAAAAGTGACGAAGAGAAAGAAAATTTTAAACCAGCGTGGGTTCTATAGGCCCTACGAGCTGTAAGAACCCTGAGCAATTTTGCAGTCATTCCAGCCACAAAAGGCTCCAGAATGAGTTAGTCATATTAAATTATTTGTGTTTTATTGTTTATTTGTTACAGTTTTCAATTTTTTAAATACACATTTGTGCTTTTTCAAGTTTTTTTAATCATAAAAGAAAGCTTGATGTAAACGACAACCGGATTTTATTCAGCCCCCTCGCCGTCGTTATATCGAACTTTCATTTATGCTGTAAGCTTCTCAGAGTCGTGTCAGATCCAAATTGTGATTGGTAGATCGTGCCAGATTCAAATGGTTGTATTCATTCATTGGGACACTCGATAATTTATTCAAGGGCTGTAGATCATTATTTGCTGATTTGAATACCCGTTCACCCGTCCACACTTGATTTAACAGATCGTGATCGCCGTTCTAGCCACTCAGTCACGGCACATTTTCTACACAAACCTTAAAGCTCTTAAATCTCTTCAATTTTAGGACCTTTAATATTTTTGGACGACAAAGCTTTCGGCTTGATGTCCTGCAATGAATTATTCCTGAGAGGCAACTGGTTTCTTTTCTTAGCGACTCGCCCGCTGTAGCTAGTTATTATCACCTGTCAACAACCGAAGCCGCTTGATAAGGCCGTTATAACCACAATTAAGCTCAACTGATTTTAGAACTGGAACTCAGGTTTAACACTCATAATAATAAACACAATTTTCTAGGTAATTGTTAATTTCCATTAAAGCTAATTGCTATTTATTGATAAGCAAATATGGGTCTAATTGCTTCCTATGAAGTAAATGTACAGGCGTATTTCGCTCATGCAGGCCATATCTAGAATGAATTATTGCCTGAATGAGACCTCCATTTAAAATCTTGTTGACGAGAGAAATTTTTAAATATGTGAAGTTAATCAAGAATAAAACGTCTATAGCAACAACATTAAAAAGCTATTAAAACACTTCGTGTTTCTCTGATCTAAACTGGGCATCAATTGGAACGGTACATAACCGATTTTTGTATGATTTTTGAGAATGTATTACTTCGAAGCGGTTTGATCAGTATTTGAGTCTTGAATCCACCCATCCATCAACTTCTTCACTTATTTCCATTATTAGACTGATTCAAAGTTTTACTTTCCAATTTATTATCTACTCGATTTCCGTCAAGTTATTTCTTGTCGGGTAATCAATGGCCTGGGAAATTCATATTTAGAACGAATATTAATAATTTAACTTATTTCGTTTTACTTTTAACCTTCTCTTTCGACAGGAAGTTCGTTCGATCCAATAAATGACGGATATTTCTATACTTCCACGCATGTGAGTCAGACATAAATTTAATGGATAAATTTTCGAATATTTGTCATAAGATTTGAAACCGATCTGGTACACGAAACAACGGCACAAACATATTTTATGATTTTCCAAAATTTCCCAAACGTATTTCGAGGAACGACTTCAATGAGGGGAGTTCTTAACGCTCCGAAAACGATTCAATCTTTAAACAGGGTGGTTTCAGAAAACTGGCCTGTTATACCGACGTTGGAAAAGCACCTGCAGTGCATCCATGGATGGGAACTAGTGAGTGGCGAGTTTAATACAAAATAATAAAATTTCGCGTCGTTAGACAAACAGGGAGTCCCAAATAAAATGAGATTTACACAGATTATGAAGCGATGTGTGAAAGTTTAGGCGGAGGAAAAATTATGAAGAGATGCGCACTATTCTTCCCCTTGTAATGTAATATACAGAGTATTTCAAATTTCGCGTCGCACGTCTTCTATGAAGAAAATGAAAACGGTTTAGAGATGCTTAGAACAATGAAGATTTGATTGCAGGGCGTGGAAAACTACCGAATTCCATTTTTACGATCAAACATTTATTATCGTTTATTCACTTTAATTTTTTTTTACCAGAATTAAAAACTGTGATCCTTTCGGTCTTGAGTCGTTTTTGTCTTGCTACGTCTTGCTACGTCTTGCTACGTTCAGTCTTGCTCATTTATTTGTTTTGACAGCATACTTTAGACATTCAATAAAGAATAAGAAGCTTTGCTAAGCAGTAGGTACTAATTAAATGAGATAACCATAAAATATAACGAATCACCCCGTACATGTTACGATTCAACGGACAGTACAGAAAACAAGTACTGGTACTTACCGTCCTGACTCCCGGTGCTTTTTCTAGATCCACAGCCTGATTTTAAGTGGTTGGGCAATTCTAATTCCTGTAAATGGCATGAATAGAATTTCATGGTATGTCCTTGGTAATCCTGGAGATTAGGATCGGCGCCCGCCATGATCAGGAGCTTTTGTACAACTACTGGGTCCTTACACATTAGGGTATAAAAATATGGAGTTCTTCCTTCCTGTAACGGAAAAAAATCTGTAAGTTCTGAACGTACAGGGTGGCCTAAAATTGAATGCGAGGTAAAAAGCGAATCGGAAAATAGTACTGGTTTGTTGCGTAAATTATATTCCAAAAGCTCTCCGTTGCCGAAATACACTACATTGATTTTTAAAGTTTCAAGTTGATTTTTTTTAACTTAGTTTCACGTTTATTTTTTTATTTCATTTATTAGTTCATTCAGAATCTATGTGACGATTGTTAAAGTCTGCAGAGTGGCCCTTTTTGAGTGCCCAGGCTCCCTCATGTCACCACAAACTTTTTTGCCACCCGCTATTTACCTTCCCTTTTTTGGAGCTTTGGCCCTTATTTAGTTTGGAAAGTTTCTAACTTCACTGCATTGTTTCCGCATCTGAAACGTATCTCAGGATGCTGATGAATTTTCCGTACTAAATTCACGTACTACACGTCATGCGTTCCTATTCCGTTGTGGTGTGTATATTAATCTATTTACGACCGCATTTCAATGAAAATAAGTGGGAAATGTGGAGTTAATTTAAACAAGCCCCTGTATATACAATTAAAATCTTACCGGAACGTTGCATTGTTACAAGTTGCATGAGATAGATAAATCGTTTATTCAAATGGTTGTTTGATGTATTGCCCTTTTTTCCATTACGCAAGATATGTACATGAGTGTAAAGCGGTACATTGATGCATAAATTTGATGTATGTACGAAGTGTACTTGAGATATTGACAACCATTCAGGTGGTTGCGATATATTGAAATTGTCTTTAACTAAGGACGCAACGTGTCAGTGACACCTTTGTCCATCGACGTTAAAATATTTTGTCTCATCGTCTGTGCTAAGAATTAAAAAAAAAAAAACAACTAAAAACAACACGAATAAAATCACATTTTATTGATTATAGTCGAATTTTCATCCGAAATTTAAATTGCCCACAACAAAGGCGGCCCAGTTATCGACTTTACGAAACTGTACATTAACGAAAAATGATACATTAAAGGGGTTCGTTAATGAACGATCTTGCCTACGTGAAAGAACAGACGTTAATAATCAGTCAGTGAAAACGTTTCAAATCGTAGAATGTATTGTGTATTTTATACCTGTTAGGAATGAATGAATGAGTTAGTGTTCGTAATTTAATCAAATAACGTAACATTAAACTTAACATCAATAAATGAACAAATAATGTTTCGCGTCGTTAGTTCTGTGAGCTTTCAGTGCGGCAACCCTTTGAATAACTGAACAGAAATTCGAAAAGGAAACAATAGCGGTAATAGGGCACATATTATTGCCAATTTGACAGGTAAGCCTATGTAAAACACTGCAAATTATAGCAAAGCCGGAGGGCACCGACCTATCATCATTATATAAATTCATTTCTTTCGTGACCAATGCATCCCGTGATTAGCTTAAATCTTATTAGTCATGACATGAAAATGTACTAAATTACTACCAGTGTATTTGTTGTTTTCTTTAACAGCTTTTAAACTCCAAAAATGACAACGTTTGCTTGGAAGTTTTGTGTATGAAAACGAAGCTGAATACACGATTATTTCACATGCGAATACTCACGGAATCTTTCACGTTTGCTAGATGTGGATGTTTGTCAATGAGCCACCTGTAAATCGACTTCAAGTCATAATACACAGCTTTGTGTAGAAGCCCAACTCCACTGTCATCTTTCGCCATCACGAGTTTCTTCTTTTTTTCGGGTTCCTCATCCAAAATCGATTGCAGCTCGGGTAATCGGTCGCTGTTCAATGAGTCGTGCATTAAAGCAATTTTGGACTAAAAGTTCAAATGCCTCATTTCACTCGTTTTATCATCTCACGATTGTTTATACCATCAAAGAAGGAACGGATTTCAGAAACGTTCTAGTTTTATAGTCGGCGGAATATTCTCCGATCAGTTTCTTCCCCTGACCTTCCAGTACGATCTGTTCTAATTTTTCGATGTCCCCATTTCGGATGAGCTGCTTGACATGAGCTGCACTCACTGATAAAACTACAAAATCAGTTTCCTAATTATAGCAAATGAACCGACAGTTTTATTAATCGAAGCCGATGACTGAACGGAATTAATTACGAAATTTGTTTGGAAACGGAAGCAAGTATCTTCATTTCGTAATTTAGTCGCTAAATGGAACCGGCAGCAATAATGCTCGCTGTAGTTCTACAGAGGAAGAACGTAAATTGACTAACTCAACAAAATTTATTTCAATTGCTCCTCCTACTGAAGTTTCTCCCTCTTGCCACAAGTTTTTTCATCGTTAGGCAAAGTTAGAAAAAAACACGATTGGAGGCCATTAAAAAATGATGATTTATGTAACTCGTGTCACATTGCGGCATCTTGCTTCGCTCGTGCGGTGAAAACTCACTCGTTACTCAAAGCCGTGCATTCCGTAATTGATTAAATTATTATTGACTGCGTAAAAACCGCATGCGCGAAGCAATAACATTGAACGGCAGCTGCGGGCGCTAATCAAGTGCTAGTCTTTCACAATCGTCAAAGCTAAATTAATTGATGTTCTAATTCCTTAATGTAACTCTATAGGGAAAAGTAATACAAGACACGTGATTGGTTCGTACGGCCAGTTATTGTAAAACTGGTAATCCGTAAATTAGCTTTATTAAACAATAATAATTAGTTAATTCCTTAATGAGAAACGCTAAATTAAGTTGATGTTTTTTAGTGCATTTATTTTACTGTTATTAGTTTAGTATTAATCTAGTAGAAAAAAAGAAGAATTACTTAGCCTATGAACGTTCTCCGATATTACCTAAATAGGACTACTTAATTATTCAAAGAGGATGTAGGTAACTAATTTTATGTTCGTAACAAGTTGAAATTGCATGATTATATTTACTTCACTGAACGACGTTTACGTTAGCCATCCCGTATTCTATTACCAGTCAAGGCACGATTTACATGCAAGTCTCAATGATATATCTCAAGGTACTTTTTCCACATCCAAAATTCCACGTATGAGCCTTTTCTATGGGAGGAGCATGGTTGCTTATTTGGTATGACGTATTAAATAAGAGGTTGGTACTTAGACTCGAAAATCATAGATTTTTGGTCTCGGGCGGCAAGAAAGAAAAGTCTTTACCAACCAAGCTTGCGGTAATCTTCATTATCCTCAACGGGGCCACGAGATTATAATTATACTGGAATGTAGTGTAATAAGCGCATTTTAAATTATCGATACATTTTAGTGTGTCATGCATCAACGATCAATCAAAAGTAATTGGAGTTAAAAAGAAAATAAGTGCGCGAACTGCACAAGTACTTTCTTTTATTCAGGTTGCATGAGTTTACATTGCATTACAATTACCTAGAATTTTCGATGTACAAATTATATCCGGAAGAAAGTTTCATGCTACGTGTTTTGGACACTTTTGTTGAATTTTTTACCCGAAGGCATACACAGAATTTCCATTTTTTTTTTCTAAATTTTTCATTTCATCCTCAATTTTCATCTCGATAGAATTTGATCGCGAATAAATTTCTGTCAGTGTGTGTGTGTGTGGTATACAAACATGTAGCATTTGGTTCTTAAAATTCTCCTTCGAATGTAACTCGTGCAATGAAAATCGCACTTCAATACTATGCATTCATGAAATATGGATCAGCAAAGAAACCACAAACACACGCACACATACCTATAATTATAATCCTGGAGCCTGAACACAATATAAGTGAGTCAAACCTTGACAACTTCTAAGAGTTTTCCCTACCTCCCAAGGCCGAAAACCCAACATTTTCGACTCTATTCTATTTTTTTCCAAACAATATTTTCGCTTTGGTTTAATGTTCTCTAAAAGATTGTCATACTTAATTCCTACTTATCAGTTACACTTTTTGGGGACGAAATTTCGCGGTCTTTGAAAATCAATTGTTACGTGCGACAACTTTGAATTTTTTGCGATGGAATTCCCTGCACATGTAAAAAAAAAACTAAATTTTAGCACTAAAACAATAAAGTCGGTCAAATTTGCATTGACTACTATCACGAGAATCTAGGTTTCCTTTTATGTATAATATATTTTTGTACCCAAAGCGTGAAACTCAACTTTTACGCCCGCAACTGAAAGTTTTTGCCCAACTTCCGCAAGGGTAATTAGATGCCAGCATTAAAGCATTTTACACCAAAAATTCAAACATAATTTCTTTATACCAGAGGTATGAATAAACTGCCATGAAATCACTTCATTTTGCTCATTTGCGCCCAAATTGTGAGTATTATTCTCATTGACTCCGTACATTGCCTTAATTTGTTGGTTCTTATGGGCAGCCATGTTGGTGATATAATCTAATGCAAAATAAACGTAACAAGTCTTTAGCGTCATTTACGCCCGGCGGCACAAAAAGTCCGAAATTTTTACTATTGCAAATAATTAAAAATAAATTTTGTGGCCCTTTTCGACACGAGAAGCTAAATTTGGTTTTTATTACTTTATTCTGGCATCAGTTTCGGACATCAACACCAATAAATAGAATCAATATACGGGGTCAACGAGAATGATATTGATAAATAGGAGAAAAAATGTAGAAAATAATATAATTCCGTGACTGTTCAACAGTTACAAAAAACGTTATTACCACTCTTGGTTTATAAACCTTTTACGACATGATCGTTCAATAAATCAATTGATCTGGTGAACAACTTTCGGCTGCGGGTTGAATTGTTCAGTTTTACGTATCTGATAGAAAAATAAACGTTCGTTTATACGGGTTTAAATCATCGTACCTTTGACGAACCACACCTCTGATGACTTCATTAGGAAAGCTCTTTATAATAATGAAGTCATGAAAGGGGTGTTTGCAGGACTCTATTGCAGGAATGTTATATGTATCTGCATATTAACCGCTCCCTAACTTTCCGGCATATATATAATCAATCAAGTGTTGCCCGATTTACTGACAAGCCGACGTCAATATCATGTAGAAACTGTGAAAATGTACGGGGCGGTGCCTTTTGGATGAACTTACGGGCTCTAGGCAAAACGGTACTCTGGCGCTAGAGAATCTGGCAGTACAGAACTACAATTTTTTCAAGGGCTTTTGAGCTTCCCGTTCCCTGTCGATGTCGGGAATAGCACATTATGATACAAGTTTTATAAGGCAACTCTTCACACACCAGTACAAAACTGTCTTCCGCTATCGCTATTGGCGCTTGCCGAGGTTTTGCAATTGGACGTTTGCGATTATGAGCTTTATGAGTCGAGTTTTCTCTATGATCGGCTATGTCGAGCAACGAACTCTAAAATTTTGGAAGACCACCTAACGTAAACGTCAAATGATACATTTTTTTTAATTTTTTTGCTGATGAGAAGCACACGAAGCACATATGAATATTATAAAACAGCGATATTACATATGTGTACATACATATAAGAAAGATTTTGTTTCTTAAAAAGTATGCCTATTCTATAATTATTGTTATCTATAAAATCCATTTAAAAAAATCTCAAATGGCGGCGAAAAAATTTTGAGATTTGCATCTTGTAAGGTAAACCTTTAACGTACTATATGTAAATTTGGTTTTTAAAAATTTTTAGCTACTTGCAAACTCGTTGCATTCTCAACGAAGCTACCAAAAATTGTTTTTTTTCAATGAAAAGTTTCTACCGGAAAAAAGGTTTGTTCTTCTGAAGTCCGTATATTACTCTACTTACTTCTCGGCGGGTTGCTGTGTACGTATAAGCCATTAGATCCTTTATTGTCGTTGGATTTCTTTCTAGAAGATAAGTTTAACATTATACTTCAAAATAGTATTTTCTTGACTTAATGACGTTGCTCAATCACTTTGAGCCTACTTCTGATTTTATTGAAGATCATCTCTTTTTCCCTGCGGTACTGAATCTGAAATTAAAAAAAAATCATGATTCGATTATTGTGTCTTATTCACGTACAGTTGATGATATTTTCAAAGTTGAGGAGTATACTTCTGTTGCCTGTGCTAATTGAAAACGTGACACACCGCAAGTTCACCACGAGATTTTTTGCGTTTGATGGAAAATTAATGTTGAACTAACCAGAAACGTTATATGTATATACAAAAGCTTCACGTCAATTAAATCACAAGGATTTAATGGTATTTTTGAGCAAAAAAATATTTCGGGAATATAAGAGGGAGGTGAACTTTACTGTGGCTAATGGCTGATATACGAGACGGTTCTACGAATGAAATTAGCGAGGAAATTCTGGTTAATTCAGGTTGTGATATTGTAATGGAATAAAGGGGATTTTCAACTACTAGCGTTAAAAGGATCCATTATTGGGCCTGTGAAAACGCTCTAAAATGTGATTGCTACCATTAAATGAAGACATTTGAGAAGTTAGTTAATGATGAATCGTTGTCTCTCTAGTCTTTGGAATTTTTATAATAAAACTGAAATCGACTCTTATTACGCATGCTTGGTTTACGTAAAGGGTTAGCCATGTAACTCGTTTATTAGGAAACTTTTGACATCCCACCGTCGTAGCCCAATAAATCTTGGTTTTAGAGTAGAATCTACCATTTTGAATCTAAGTCAAAATTTTCAAAATGGCGGCACTTTCGGCTACACCGGACGTAGCCGTCAACTTTATTATGTCAAATAGATCCATGGAATTTCGCTGTCGTTTTTGGATTTATCGTCAAATTTTAAGGCCAAAAAAGTGTTTTATGTCTAACACCGACCGTTTCTGAGTTATACCGGAAAATTTGAAAACTTTAGCAGCTGAACAATCCTCACTGAAATTGGTACTGCGCACTAACTCCTGTGAATTTTGGAATCGGTGTTTTGGGGCTCAAAGAAGACCTAGTAAGCTTCGTTTCTGACGTATTTCGATTTAACAAAAAGAATTCCACGGTCCCCAAAACATGGCTCTGGAGTTGCATGGCTTCAAATCTCAATAACTTACTAATTTCAAGTGGTACGCCTTGTTCAGAATCGGTCCAGGGAACCTTAATAGTATTTGATATAGAGTTAAATTCCAAACTCCAAAATGCTTTGATTTATAGGGTGTCCAACTTAAAATATGTAAGCTACTGAGGTTTAACTTCATGCGACTTCGGAAGCACGTTTCAGGGGTCGTGGATAACATGTTTTTTCAAATTGAGACATTTTAAAACGTAGTTTGCTAGGCACCCTTGAGGCCGAGAACGCCGGGCTCGAAGTTGGCAGCAGTTAACCCACAATACCGATTTCAGTGGTACCTTGCACCTGTCGAAATTTTCCGGTATAACTCGAAAAGGACACATTTTAAATATAAGAGACTACACGCAAAGCGGTCTTAAAACTCCACGAAGAGCCCGAAAATGAGAATAACATTACGGAGTTTCGATTAAAATAACAAAGTTGGTAGCTACTTGCGGTACAACCAATAGTGCCGCCATTTTGAAAGTATTTTACTAGTATTTAAAATGGTTGACTCTAGTCTGAAAACAAGTTTCATTGGGCTACGATGGTGGGAAATCAAACATTTTCTAATGAATGAGTTGCCTGGTTAACCGTGTACATGAAGCGAGATGCCCCACGTACCTATATACGTATGCATGGTAATAAAATGTTTAAAAACGTTGTTATTCAAATTTCTTCATGGAAAGCGCAATGACGAAAGAGGCCCATTTAGGCACCTGCAGAAAGTGATTTTACAATCGTTCTAGCCAAAAATGATCAAACTCTTTAACCATTTATTCTATATGGTAACTTTGACACATTCCAAAACCAAATCTCGTTTTTTGCAAAATTTATTCAGTTACCTGGTTTTCACGCAATTTTGTAAAATATTAACACGTAAAACCCCGTGCTGTGTGTTAAAATTCGTCGTATGTTTAATGTGTACTTTGTAGCCAACTTTTGCTCAATTTACCAAAGCATTCGGTAATACGTTGTTTGGCCCGGATATATCCACTTGATCAATAACGAAATAATCATTCATTTGCTGCTCTAGATTATGAGAACCGTATCAGATGGCCGTACAGAACTGTGTTGTTAACATAGAATCCTCATCGATGTAACAACATATGCAACATAAAATCGTATTACAAGTTCGTTAAAGACATCGGAGTGAATCTTAATTAAATCACAAGGAGGCAACTCGACGGTCCTGATTGTGAACTTGGCCCGAAATCACACGCAAGAAAAGATGCAGTCTGCTGGTAACGTTTCCGCCAATGGTATCCCACGTTGCACGAGTCTGTATGAAAATCATGACATTGACATTTTTAGAAAATCTTTTCGGCATGCGCAAAAGGGACATAGCTGAAAAAACAAGGCAGTTTTCAAGACTAACGATCTTTCAGGACATTAATCAAAAATTTATTTACAGGATTTATTTTACAGGACTTGTAAAAAAGGCCTTCACAACGATGTATGAACAAGGACCGAAAGCAATTCGGGACTTTGACATCATCGACTGTGAAATAAGACCAAAAAGAGCCGACAAACAAAAATGGACCACAACAACAACATAAAAGATGCTAGAAAATCCCTCGTCGGCGGGAAAATTCTAGCCAAAGATCAGGGGGGGACCTAAACCATCTCCCCTCAAAAGAGGAAAAAGGATCCCAAAGAGATGACTGAGTAAGAAGCGACGGTCCCGCTTGTCTCTCTTAAACACAGGTCAAAACAAAGCGACCCAAAACCGAGATCGAGGTTGTTCGGGCACGGGCTCGAAAACTTCTTAAAACACGGGTATTTTTTAGTGGGTGAAAACCCCACACAGGCTGGTGCACGGGCACCAGTATCGTCTTACCGACAAGATTTTTTGCCCCAGGGTCGCGCCCCTAAAAAAAAAAAAAAAAAAAAAAAAGACTAACGAGACAAGACATACGTTAATTGCGCCGAATATGAGAAGGGTCAGTATGAGGATCTCTGAAATGGGCCGAGGTACAGGAAGAAGTTATGCGATTCAAGGACTCACACAAATGACACCACATTGATATCTCATGTGAGGCAGCCACAAAAACGCACATATTCCTTATTATTTTTTGTCGCCTTGTGCCTTTTACCGTTTCCATAATCCCCATGAAATTGACTCCTGTGAAAAACAATGTTCGAAAAATTGGTGGAAACACTACGCATAATAAATTATGCCCCTGTATCGAGGGCATAATTTGACAAATACATATGCATAAATAATGAGACTGAAACCTGAATTAAAACGTCGGCAGAGTCTACTCAATTCTCAATTAAATATTTAACAAAACAAAATGGTTTGAACCGAAATTGTAATTAATGAAATATAATCAATAGACGTTAGACAAGGACGAAAAGTGCGTTTTTTATTGTTGCCGAGTCCGTCAGGTAATGGGACTTTTTAGATAAAGCGTTTTAGGAGGGAATAAAAATGAGTTGCTAGATAAATTGTGGAATAGAACACTCGTATAATGATGGTGGAACGGACATCAACGTGTCGCCCTAGAATTTCCCGATCGTTTTCAATTTTACCTTCACAACTTCAAAATTGCCTGAAAATATTCTCTAAGCGAACCTTTATGCGTGGAAATGTTATTTTAACGTTCAAGGGAAAGTTATGAAAACTGGAACTCCTTCGGCATATTGAAACAATTCGGCGGTTGGTGTCATACGAAAGTAAATTGTCGTAAAGGTTTCGACAATTTAATTTATTTAAACTGAAAATGTGACCGCACAAACGACTGAATCAGTTTGGTTTGTCTCTATTGCTAATGAGGCTAAAATTTTCTTCAGCGTTCACGATTACTTAATTTATTTAAAACTAATAATAACACTGCCAGGATGACGTTTGGCAAAATTTCGATTTTTTTTTTAACGACCACGGTAGGTCAAGCTCATAAAAAGAATTAGAAGTCGATGAATTGCTCCCCTAAAACTGCATGTACGTGAGAACAGAACATCGAGAGAAACATTAAACATAGAGAATCAGCATTGTGACAGGACTACGTGGAAATAAGCACTGTTCTTTCCACAAAAATTGCTATCTCGCTCCATGAACTGCTTCATAAAAATCCAGATTTTAAAGCGATGAAGGCTAGGAACTCATATACAGGGTGTCCCACAAGTGTTTCATTATATTTCAGTGGGTAATAGTACATTGAAAAATAATATGACTCCCTACATAAACCATATTCCAATATTGCTTCATTAAGAAGATACAGGGTGTTAAACTTAAAACACACCTGGAATATTTCAACGTATCAGAGTATCAATGAACAGGCGAGCTCAATTATGTATTGAACAAAATGGCCACCAATTTTAACAATTTCTATAATGTTATAGCAAATTAATAATATTTAAAACAAACTTAATATTATTAAAACCATTTAGAGAATATCGTGCATATAGACGGTATTCAATTCTTTACTGGCAAACGGTACGTCGGACGAAAAAGAGTCAAATGAGCATTTTTCTTCTAAATGAAATTAAACTTCTAAAAATAATTTTTATTTTGATAAAAAGCAGTGGCGCACCATGTTTTTCTTTAAAAATGTGCCGAGAGGTGCCCGTACGCACGTCACTGGCGAAACGAAAAATAGCCCTTTTGCATAAATAAATGCGTCTACATTAACTCTCAAAACATGCCAAATTTCACTTACATATCTCAAACGGTTTTGAATATATCAATAAAAGTTAGATTTTTTAAGTAAAGTTTAACACCCTGTATCTTCTTAATGAAGCATTATTGGAATATGGTTTATGTAGGGAGTCATATTATTTTTCAATGTACTATTACCCACTGAAATATAATGAAACACTTGTGGGACACCCTGTATATTCATAAATATTATATAAATATACAGGGTGTTTGAGAAGCATCGGACCAACTCTCGATTGGCGATAGAGCATAAATATGTGGAACAAATCTAAAATGCTGGGTTTCAGAGGTAAGAATGTTTAAGTGTGGACGGAAACGGCGACATTACAGAATAGTTCTTAACGCGGTAAAAAAATAATAAATAATAATAAGGCGATAAATTTGTGACTGTGACAATAAATAAAATGGCCATGTGTAACTACACCAGCCCTGTATTTACCTTGATACTTATTTAAAGTAAGTAATATATCAAAGTATTGTTGGACCGTATAAATTTTTCTCTGAATTTGCATAAACTTTTAATGACGACATAAATAACTTTGAGACTTACTAACCTGCCTAAGGACCATCCACACCTAAGTGTCTGTTGTTCGCCAATGCGGTCAAAATTCTTTTTGAACTTGATGGCTAATTAGTAAGTTTTTTGCCTTCTAATGAAGAAATTTGCAATTTTTTTTCTTAGAGGAAAATTTGCGTTGTTGTATCAACCGCTTCCAAACCCACCGACTCAATCATACACGATCTCTACTGACAAAAATGTAATACAAAAATCAAGTCTTCAAAAAGGCACATCTCTTGAACAAACTCTTCTAAAAATTTTTTTTTGCAATTTCACACTTGGTTAGATGTTCTCCATCCCCAATCGAGAGTTAGTCCGATACTTTTGAAGTACCAAGTATGCAATAAACTCATATGCTCATAAATGAACTGACGAATGACACAACAAATAAATATCAATTTTTATTGACTTTTATTGCCAGTTTATAAACACATTATGACTTAGAATTACTTTTTGGGCCACCTGTTTCTTCTGAATATTTCCAGAACTTATTAGAATACAGCAGGGCGTTTAAGGTCAACAAAATTGACTATCCAGAACAAATAGCTCAAGTATTCTAAAGCTCGTTTTTTCAAACTCCTAGCAACTTTGCCAACTAGACGATTTCCATTCGAACGACCAAATCACAGTCAAGTGTTTGCTAATTTCTTTATTTCCACGAGAACAATCTCGCTGGCAATGTTACCAGTAGTTTGAAAAATCGGATAGCATAGGGTTTTACCGACGGTTCTGGGAAAATTTGGGTCACTACATTAAAGTTATGTTTTAAACAGTTTTTTTCTTAAATATAATAATAATGCGATTGCTATTGTACTGATCTCAAAGCAATTGGAGGCCTCCCTGCTCCCAGCCTTGCCGATCCTCGTGCTTGACATACGATAAAGCTAATTAATTAACTTTGCTAATTTACCTTCAAGTTCGAAAACACTAGTTGACCCAACCCGTTCCAAATTTTGTGACAATTGAAGCGAATTATTCCACACCAGAAAATACAATAACGTTGGTCAACAATCGCAGGACACTGTTACAGTAACGTCCTCGGCGGACACTGGACAAGAGGAAACTTTGCCGGCTCCAACTTTTGAAATGGCCGGACAAGTATGCGTCCCTTAAGAAGCGTGCAGGCGCAGCCATAATCATGGATGTCCGATCAGCGGACATCGAGCAACACAAACATTTTCCAGCCTTTACGTGTACTTCGATTGCCTTTTCACTGCCAAATGCTAATTTATTAATAAGGTTTGCATTTTAATAAGGTACTTAACGTGCACTAAAGTGATAGAGTTTACGTTAACGATAGGCCAGGTCAGGATATATACATATAGGGTGGATCGGCTTGTACTAACGGGACTCGGACGTTCGATGGAAGGTCTTATTTTAAAGCGACATAAACGTATGTGTATAGGGAAGCCCTCGGTCTCCGCTATACAGCACGTTCAGATTAAGATATTATTTTCATCAATATGAAACCGATTTGAAAATCTACAGAGTTATTGAGAAAGTCCTTGGACGAAAATTTAGGAGGCGGCAGCTGACGTTATTTTAGGGGAAAGCGCTCAAATGAACCAGAGTACTTGAAAGCAATGGAGGAAGACACAGTTTTACTTTTCAAAAACATAAATTTTAATCGAAAAAATTAAAATAACAATTGTGACGTACAAAAAGGAGTTAATAGATTTTAGAAGAAAGTTAGCTTCTATTTTAAATTTTAAAGGGTTTCCGTGAACATTACAGTTTAGAAAGTGCCATGACTGCGATTAACATTATCAAACCGACTCCGGGCAGCGTTGTAGGAAAATTAGGAGCAGAAGCAACATTAGGAGTTTTGGTAAATAGAGTTTGACAGTTTTACTCAGCGTTGTCAATATTTAGTTACTTTTACGAGCCCCATTTCCTTTTCATTGCACTGTGATTTTCAATTTTTAATGGAGATTTTCATCACGCTACATCAAGCATTAATTCTTGTTCTCTGCTATGAGGAATAGCACATGCTAAAAAAAGCTGACGCCTACGGAAGGCCTTCATTCAACCGTATAACTTTAACTGCCGGTTAGTTCTTAATTGATACCCGTCGTTCCCCAACTGAACATTGAAAAACCAGTCCTTAGTGAATGATTTTGAGACCTTACGGCCTTCGCAGTTAATGATCGAAAAGAAAAATCCAGACATTTCCGGATCCTTCGCTTGGTTTTTGATCTTTTAAAAAACGTTTTCTGTTGTTCGTGACGACAAATGTTAACTTGAATTAAGGTACTGGGGCTCTTCCGTCGATGCACGCGTTCTACGAACAGATTCCTATAAAGTTCAAGGAATTTCGAACCAACTTGCTCTCTACTTTGATCCGTTTAACTTATTTCGTAAAGAACACAAAATGTGTTTGAATAGATGAACATTAAAGGTTTTCTAATGCCATTAAGGCATTAGAAAAGGAGCAGGAAGATATTTCACCCCTTTTGTTCTATCTTGTTAGGATTTTAATTGGGCGGCACGACGCGTTGATATGTAAATTTGGTATGTAAAGACAATTTATAAAGGGCTATAAAGTTTATAGACAATGTATAAGTTTATGAACAATTTGATGGCAAATATTCAAGTTTCTAGTGATCTTCCTTGTACTTGCCTCAGGATATTCTTCGAGTTGGTGCAGCGCCGCTTCCTCAATTTCAAGTGTTCGTATAATTCGAGGTCTACCTTCTGATGTACGTTTATGGAAACTACCAGTTCCGATAAGACGTTGATGGATATTTTAAAAGGTTCAGGAATTTGGAGCAAATTTCGTTGATATATCTCAAGCGGCTTCGGAAATATTCATTAAATTCCATTTTTTCGTAAAAATTTGCAGCCCTGTATTTTTGTAACGGAGCATTTTCGGAATATAGTATATATATGACAAACTGTCATTATTTCTTCATGTAGAATTTCACCTTAAAATAACGCATACCATTAAGCAACACCCTGCACAACTTACTTCAACCTTTTGAAGCTTACTCAAAAGCACGAAGCGCCCTTTTATTTTTTTAAAATCTTTCCTGAATATGATCTCTTCGTTCTACTCACCACCTATACTTTGTTCTGTCCAAATTTTGAATTAAACTACATAGACAGGAATAAAATAATGAGGTCATCAACCATAATAGTATCGATTGATCTTGTTAGAGACGCTTTCAGTTTTTGTACAAACAAGTTTATTGTAAGCATAACAATAGAGACCAGGGGTGCTAATACCGATCCAATAAAATTCAATTCATAAAAGACGTAGAAGCCTTTAACAATCGACAATATAGAGCACATAGCTGTAATAGTGAGTAAACCCGTTTTATATTGAGTGCTGATGCGTTTATTGCGACGTGCTTTAAGGTTTAAAAAAATGTTACGTGTGCAGCAAGCCTGTGCGTAAAGTGACAGGAGATCTGTAACAGGTCTAAGGGGAGAAAAGTCTCAGTGCAAACACATTTTGATTATAACGTCACGAACGAAAGGGCTTCGCTTACTCTCGAAAGGAGGTCACTTTCGAAAGATTACAACAACAGGATGTAAGGAAAACACAAAGACATTAAGGTCAATAACATTCAATTTTATTGGCCTACTGTCTTAGAACTAAAAATAAAAAATAATTTAAGAATATCTACTACAACAACTGAACAAATAAATACAATACAAATGTCTTTACCTTAAGACCTCTTAAGGTCTATATTGGGTAGTGAAAGGGCCGTCTAATGACTCGATACCCATCCCGTCGTTACTAACTTGGATAATTTTTTGCTCACCAAAATCGTGAACAACTCCATAAACAAAGGTTGGCCGTGTTCCCACGTGCTCCCAGGACTTCGAAGTCCCGAAGCCTTGTACCGTGCCGGTCTAGACCCAAACTTCGACTCCCTGTTCCTGATGTTCCTAATCGATCAATTCTCCTTTAGGGCAACTTTCAAATTTGTCGCCTCTATTAGTGCATATGAGTTTTTGGAAACAACCATTTATTATAATGACCTTAATTTAAACGTTTTACAATGTGGGAAATTCGTTAGAATATACATATAGACTCAGAATGCATAAGCACCGGGCCTGAATTTCTCATAACACTAGATCGTAGAAATCTTTCCTACAAGTTTGAGACATGTAGAAACCTAAAATAGTGAATATAGTAATTAACAGTGTATTTTATGAAAAAATTGTTAAATTTTAAGATTTTCGCTTAATTTAAATTACCTATTCCGGAAGGAAGCAAGTCCTGTAAGTGAAAAACTTCGCAAGTTCTGCAAACTTTTCAGAATTTTCTGACTCAATCAACCTCACCGCCCATCGATAAATTTTTATACGCCACTGAGATATCTCGATTTTACGAGATTCATGGCCATTAATCGACACTTGTAACTTGTATCGCGACACAACCGAAACAAATGTATTATTACAAATGCATACGCGTAACACATATAGGGTGATCTGAGGAAAATTTTATACCTCTATTTTTAATATTTGGCATGAAAATGTACAAAAACGCTCGGACCTCTCGATTACGAGGGGAACAATTTTTTATTGCTTTATATGCTATACATCACATATTATACCGGGTGATTCAAGAAGATGGCTCACTTTTATAAATTTTTTGTTTTTAAACTTAGAAAGTTAAAATTTAGAGAGAAGCTACATATATGAGAATAGAGCCGATTGATTGGCATTAATGACCTTTATCTAGCAATTCTGGTTTAACCGAAAGTGGCCTCAACTTTCGATTTTTAAACGTAATGCTCCATAATTTTTGCATTTTTGGAGTCTAAAAGTTATTTTTAGTCTTAAAAAATGCAATTTAAAAAAATATATATTTTTTTTGTGAAAAAAACCGATGCGCTGTTAGTATTTGGAAAATGTCGTCAATGGCTTTCCGATGCTGCGGGACTTTATGCAGAAAGGTTGCCACTTAGAAACCATCTAGGCCGTCAATATTTAAACTAATTTATTTACGCTTTCCAAACTCTGCAGTAGTGACAAATCGTATCCTACGTAACAGCAGGACTTTATTTAATAGCGACAGTAGTTTTCCTCGCATTAGGTTCAGTGGGGAGGTGGGCCTTTGATGAGGCAGAAAAAAAATTAATCTTAATTAGTGTTAATTACTAAAACGATTAATTGTCCTGTTCTTATTATTATGATTTAAAAAACCGATAAATAAGCAAGTAATACATCTTAACTTTTCCAATCCTATTTAGAAACATTTTTGTTCGTCTTGGAAATAGCAGTGTATCTCGGTGACGTGTTTCTATAAACGGCATTGGTAAAGTAAACGTCCAAACTTTAAACATCTAGTCCAAACTAACTAAAATTTTACTCTTTTTACTTAATTATTGGTCATAATTTCGTTTCCATTTCCGTAAAATTTACGAAATGCTGATTCGAAAAGAAAAACTTTGGGCCTTTCTCGTGACGTTCCTGCAAAGCTAATCTAATGAGGGGGCCGGAGCAATGACGTAGGAAATGCGAAATATGTATATCGCATCCCATTTTCTTCCGTGAAATTTATCTTCTATTATCAGAGCTACTCTCTTTGGACTTACTATTTTAGATTAAAGTCACGATTTAAAAATTGCGTTCTGTCATTCTTTTGAAAGTTCCTTGTCTCTCGAAATCATGGACTTCCTCCGTTTCAAAACAGCAAAAGGGGAGGATTTCGTTATCACAATATTCGATCGTTTGGCCCACCATTTAAACCTCGATTATAACGGTTTGGTATTGCAAACTGGGATTCAACAAGTGTAAAAAAAACAACTCGGGAGTCAGTTTAGGTTCATTTTTGTATTTACTTAACTATGGCGTGTTGTGCGAAAAGAACGTGCGGATATTAAACAACTTGGAGAATCAGATTGAACAACTGACAAGTTTTATCATTTTTCACTTGATTTAAAATAATCTCTGCATATTGTGACAGATACATAGTACATCGGTATTTACCTGTTTTCGATCGAGCGCAATCTCGGACGAAGAGTCACTACGTTTCTATTTAATTAATCTTAATCACCGCACAAATTTTTACCAAATTTTGTTCATATTTTCAGTTGAAATTTGATAAATTCCGCGAACGAAACGGAAGGAATCGGGAAGACGCCATTAACATTGTCAAATGACGCGTTATTCTTTTGTTTCCAAAGCCTTCTTAACCCAAAGCGTGACCCCGCGTGACGCGTCATTGTCAAATGACGTGTCGATTTGAACGTACTCAAATGAGTCAAGTTCTGTTTCCATAATAAAAAATACCAAATTAAATCAATCAAACTGCTTGTCGCCCCAAACGAGTCAATATGTTTTTGAGTCACTTTCAACGTGTCGTAATTAGGAAATGTATTAACGAATTTCATTACGCCTTGATAGTTTTAATGTTTTAACGAAAAAATATGAAGTAAAACCGCGAACAAAACATGTTCTCTGCACCAACACTGATGTATGCATTAGGAAGCGCCCAAAAAGAAGAGGAAGTGGAATAAGGAGATACTTTGCTGGTTTTGTGGGAACAGTTTTGATTTCTAGGCATAATTACACTTAAAAAGAAACACATTTTGATTTGCAATAAAAAATTAATGTATTAAAGCACTCCAAGCTGTGAAAACGTATGTATAATAAATTTAAGTCATTATAGATTAATCCCCTTCTACAGCAACTTCAGTCACTGCATGAACATAAAACGGCCCTTCCTTAACAAACGCTTCGAGCCTTTCTTGAGTGCTGCGATCAAAAACTTGCCCTTGCGACAATAATTTAACAATTTCATATTTGGCTTCTTTACAATCTTTTATAGTTTCAATGCTTCGGTCGAGTAAAAATTCAACTAAACCTAAAAAAGAAATCTTCCTGCACCGTTAAAGTAATTGCCTAGTACTAAAATACCTGGAGTGTTTTTAATGGCTTCTTGTCCCCAAATCTGCCCAGAAATGGCGTTTAAAACCCCCAGTCCCGCTAAACGTAACTCTGAAAAAGGATTTTTGGCATATTTAGTAATAACTTCCATGGGTTCCGCCCCAAGAAGTTTGAACCATTTTTCTGTTATTTGTATTATATCAAGTCTGCTATCGCGCAAGAGATTTTCTATACAACTCAGAGCCCGAATGCGTGTTTCTGTAGGCAGAGATGGTAAAAGTTTTGAAATGGTTCTTATAGTTCCCTCCATTTTGATTCCTACAATTTTTGGGCTGGCTTGGCTTAACCATTAATTACAGAGTAATTACCCATAGAATCCAGAGCAACTTTCCCTTGACAAGTTTGACCAATGTACCCGATCACATCTAGTGAAACTCCAATAATAGTCAAATCACTGCTTTCAATGTTGGAAAATAAATGATCAAACACCAATGGGTGCTTAGCCAACAATTCTCTAGGTTTTAGATGCCCTACATGACCAAAAAACTTTAAAATTCCTAAAGAGCATAGAATTTTGATTTTAGGGTAATGTTAATAAATAATGGAAAACCTAACCAGGCTGACACAATTGTGTAGTAACTTCATCTTCAGTTACCCAAGAAAATATCTTGCTTAAAACCCCAGTTTGTTCCAAAAACATATACCCATGTTCACTTCTAACAAACTGGGACAAAATCTCTATAATATTCATTTTAAATAACACATCGTTACTTCCAAGCTCATCAATAATTTTTGGAATTAGACCCGTGGATTTAAAGGTATTGAAGCTATGAGTAGATTCTGCTGAAATTGTTATGATAATCTGAACAAGAAGATTAATCAAAAAGAAAGAAAACCATGTTGTATTATTTTATACCTCAAACACCCTAAGTCGCACAACTTCACTGATACTCATTACCCTTTCAAGTTGCAGCAGCACTTCATTACTAGTAATTTTATTGGCTCCAGGAACAGTATTCCCCAGGGCAATTATGATATCAGCAGCCTTTTTTGCTACCCCTAAATGATTATCTCCCAGACATAATACAATATTATTTATCAATGCAGATTGTTCACATAAGGAACACAAAGCCTCTTCATTGGAAATTGACCGTTCAATTTCTTTAAGAGCCATAAGTTTGACTGTGTGGTAAGGATGAGTAAGTGCTCTTTCTAAAGAGGTTTTGTATTTGGTGGTGCTTTCACCGAGATGTAAACTGCTGAGACATAATGAGAGCACTTCACATGCTAAATCCACCTGTTCTCTGAAAAGATTTTTTTAATGTAAAAAAGTCACTATTTCTTACTTTTTAAATTGAAATATTGATAATTTGTGGGTATTGGAAAGTAACAATTTTACTCTACCTTTACTATACTTACGAATTGGAATCATTCAAGCAATCAAATACCACAGGAAGTTGTAAAGAGTTGGAAATTCTGGATGTTTCCTCATGAGGCAACGCTTTGAGATGATCTCTCAGCTCACTTAAGGTTGACATTCGCAGATCTTCCTGTGATAAATTGGACAATTTACTGGTGAACCATTCCTCGTCTGAGGCCATTTCTTCAAACGATTATTTGATATGAAATAACTAAATTAAATTCGTCTTTCTCAGGGTTTTGATCTTTTTGTCGTGTCACTGTTTACAAATAATAAAGTTTTCCTAATGTAATGCTGATAACCAGTGCCGTCAGCTGGTTGTCAAATTTATCGTGAATGCGCATGCTTCCTGAAGGTGCTTCGCTTTTCAAGGAATGGTGATGGTCGGTTGGTGTAATCGTTTGATAAAGAGTTGAAAACGTTTTGTCATTAATTTAAAAAGGTTCGTCGTACCTGAGACCTGAAGGGGTATTCTTGAATCTATCAATCAAGATCAGAAAGTTGAATAGCTTGGCTTTGGTTACTGAAGATTTTTTATTAGCTTAAAAATTATTTTATACTTATAATTTAATTAATAATGGAAGAAATTACTAATATTGAGATGAAGGTGTAACTGGAACGATTCTCTTTACACGCTTACAGCCAACATGAAAATAATTAAACAAAACTGACAATAATCAGGTTCGCTAACAAAAAAAAACAAAAGTTTATTTACTAATCAGGTGTCAAAAATTCTTAAAATCTGAAGATGTGTCACAAAGTGGATATTTTGGGTGTTAAAATGTAATTTAAAGCCATTTTTTAGTCATTTCAATTAATAGCAAGAGAGATGGAATCCCAAGAAAGTAAAAAAGTCAACTTAGAAGAGTTGTCAAGGGAAGAATTACTCAAGAAATGCAAAAACCTTATCGCTTTGGCCGTAAAGGCCAAGATCTCCAAGGAAACCCTGCAAGAAGAGAATAACAATTTACGGGAACAACTGGACAAACAACTTACAAATGACGTTAGCACAGAGCTAATTAATACATTAACAAATGAAAAGTTGTCTTTAGTTACTCAAATCGAAGACCTTCAATTAAAAAACAAACATTCTGAAATTAGCCACAATTCGTTATTAAACCAAATACAATTATTAGAAACTGAGAACACTTCCTACAACAGACAACTAAAAAGACTTGAAGACGAGAATGAGCAGCTTATTTCTGATATGTCCACACTGGAAGCTCAGATTTCAGAACTTCATAAATTAGGTATAGAACAGAAAGAGAAATTATTGGAACTGGAGAAATCTAATGGAGAAACCATAATGGATTTACAGAAAAAATTAGAAGTAAGTTTAGAGGAAGTTAAGAAACTTAATGATAATTTAAAAATGAGAGAAAATGAGGTATTGGAACTAACACAAGAATTGCAAGCTGAAAAAATTATTAGCAGTAGCAGTAGAAATAAAGGCAATGAAAATTGTAATAGTCATATTAAGAAAATAAATGAACTTAAACTTAAAAATGATAATTTTAATCAGCAATTAAAGGATATGGAGAACGTTAATGATAAACTAAAGGACAAAGTAGCAATATATCACTCAAAACTTAAGAAATTCATTTTGATGTCCAAAGAAATTAAACAAGAGAAAAATCAAGTCTTACAGATCTTTAAAGCATACACAGAGCAAATAAAAGATTGGAAAGACCAACTTCTAACTGCAAGCCAACAACTTATTATGATAGTCAGAGATCTCCAGGAAGAAAATAGGTTACTTAAAGACGAGACAAAAATACAAATGGACCGATTTGAAGCAGAAAATAGGGAATTAAAGGAAAATCTGAGAACTCAAAACAACATTGAAACACTTACAGAAAATTATAAAACTGAGATTGACAAACTAAATAATAGCATAAATGAATATATTAGAGAATTAGCTTTGAAAACAAGCATCATTGAAGAAACCACTAAAAGTATTAAAGTGCTTGAAGAGAGCAAGAAATTGAGTGAGACATTCCAACAACAACTGGTAGAAAAGAATGTGGAGCTTCAGCAAGCATCTGAGGCGTTGATTCTAAGTAGGAAGGAAGTAGATATGTTGAATGAGGCCTTAAAGAAATTTATGGATACTGAGAGAAGATTGGCAGATCAGTCTGGTGATGAGATCCTTAGATTGGCCCAAGCTAATAAGATTTTAGAGAAAAAAGTTACCATTTTGAAGGAGGAAATAGAAAGTGTTCAAGAAAGAGTGCAGGTAAACGATTGTGCTCAAATTACAGAGAAAGGTAAATATAACTTTTTTGAATAGGTGAAAGTAAAAATAATCACTAAAAATTTATCTCACTAAATTATGAGTTTAGATAAGGTTTCTAGATAACTTTAATTCAGGCTAATAAAGTCTATATACTTTTGCTAAATTTGTATACTTTTCACATTCATTAAAAACTATGTTGAAAATTATCTAAATTTGTCCAGTCATAAAAATGATTGCAATATTTAAAAATTATTTAATTTCAAGATATGCCCTCAACATCTCCAGAAAACAGAGTAAACCTAAAACGAGAAAATTCCGAGATTCTCATGGAAATGAATCAAATGAATCACGCATTAAAAGAGAGAGGAGAAATTATATCCCAACTTGAGGCACACTGTGATGAAATTAAGAAAAAATTGCAGGTGTATGAGTCACAAGCAAACCGAAATGTAGATTCAATTAGTGAAAAAGAAGCAACTATTAGAGCACTACAAAGTGAACTACAAATACTCAAACAGCAAAGTAACATACATAATGATTCATCTAAAGACATAGAGATTGCTAATTTGAAAACAGAAGTTGCAAATTTAAAAGAAACTTCATATGAAACAAGCTATGCAGAAAGTGAGAATATGTCCACTTCCACGATTTCTAGATCAGAAGAGGCAAGTCGCTTGAAAGATCTAGAAGGATCTTGGGAAGAAAGATATGGAAAGCTTCGCACTTTGGCAATTAAACTGAAAGCAAAAATCAGAGACCAAGTGAATATTATTGGCCAATCACAAAGAGAAAACGAAGATTTAATGAAGAAGCAATCAAATAACGTAAAAACGATTCATAATCTTCAAAACCAAATAGATGAGCTACAAGATAATTTAGACCAGGTTAAGACAGAAAATAAACAATACCTCTCCAAGCTGAATTCAGTGGCCGAGACGATTTCCAAAGACAAGCAGTTGTTAGTGGAAAATGAAGAAACAATTAGCAATTTGAAGAAAGAAATTGATGTACTCAGCACTGAAAAACAAACTGTTGAAAACTGGAAAAAGGAAGTTGGAGCCAAAGTTAAAACTTTGAGGAAAGAACTTGAAGCCAAAAATTTATTGCTCAAAGATGCTGAGGGTAAAATCATAAAGTTGGAAGAAGAAATGGAGAAAATGGCTAATCAGTTAAAAATTGAGGAGGAGAGTCACAAACAAACCAAAAATCTATTGGAACAGTCCAGCACAGAAAGCAAGAGAAACTCTGTGCTTAACTTGGAAATGCAGGACTATGAAAGAAGCGTGAAAGAGCTTACATTGAAGATAGACAAGCAGAACAGCGAAATTGGTAACTTACAAACTCAACTGGATCTTCAGAAAAACACAACGAATGCATTGAGAGAACAAAACAAAACTTTAGAAGAAAGAATTCAAGAAGAAGAGAATCTGGGTAATTCTACTAATCAAGAAATAAACACCTACAAGAAAACTATATCAAACCTGGAAGATATTGTGCAGCAAAAAGAGATTAAAATCCTAGATGTTATGAAGCTGTTGGAAACTGTTCGATCTGAGAATGAAGAACTTTCAACTGAGCTCTCCAAAGTTATAGCTGAGCACCAAAAATCACTCAATCTTTTGAAATGTGAAAGAGATCAATTGAGGAACCAATTGTCAAGTACTCAGCAACACTTGAGAGACGCTCAAGATGTGTTGAAGTTAAGGGAAGATGAGTTAGGGGCTATTAAGGGCGATTACGAGACTTACAAGGTGCGGGCGCAGAGTGTGTTAAAGAAAAATCAAAACCGGGATCTTGGATTGGAGGAGAAATTAAGTGAAGAGCTCAGTTCATGTAGAGAGGAAGTTGTTAAATTGAAGGAGGAACTTAAGCACATTGGGTAAGTTGAGATTCAAAGAAAAGTACGAGTTGCGTGTGGGAGAAAAAACTTAACATAACAGTTAGTGATATTAAGAGAAACCGATTTTAAAATTTTGTTTGTGATTCTTACCAACTAAAATACTGCAAAGATAAATTTTTAATTTATTAACCGTCATTTCCATCCGATCACACACAATATTGGACATATTATCATAATAATTATTTGTTCTAGTGAAAAACTAGAAAATCAAGATATTAACAACAAAAAACTCACATTTGAGAAAGACCGTTTAGCAAAACTCTCACTGGAATTAGAAACTGAAGTGGATGAACTTAAAATATATAATGAACAGCTCAGTGTAAAGCATCAGAAAGCTCTTAATGAGCAAGCAGAGACTATTCGAAACCTCAAGGTATTTTTATCTACTTATCTTAATGTATCCTTATCATAAATCTTCCCAGGTACATGCCGAAACTTTATCCCAGTGCTATCGCCAGCAGTTATCAGAGCAAGAAGTGCGTCACAATAGAGAAATTATAGAGCTGCAAAGTCGAATTGAGAAAACTCCTTCCCCAGAAACCATTCCTGTGCATCCCAACATGCCTCGAGAAGAAGGAGAGGGATCTGAGAGTGTAGAAAGTAATCCTGCGTTGAACAATGTTCACCCAATCCCCTTGGAAAGACTGCTGGGTAAGTAAAAAGTTCGTTTGAATTTTTCGTGTTCTAATGCTTTTTTTTAGATTCCAAATCTGATGATGAGGTTGTACACTTGAAAAAATCGTTAGTGGAACAGGAATCTAAAATAATTCATTTAACGGCGTTATTATCGGATACGGAGCAGGATTTGGCGAAGCACGTTCAGATGAACAAGGTGCTTAAAGAGGAAATTAGGAGGCAACAGAGGTCTGTTGAAAGGGAGCAACACGCTGAGAATTTAGAGTATATGAAGAATGTAGTTTTTAAAGTAAGTTATTCGTGTATTTGTATTATTTGAGAATTTTCTGTCTTCCTCTAAAAGGACGTCAATTAAAACTGTTAATTTAATTTGATTATAGAGATATCACCAGTTCAAATGGAAACCTAGGAATTATGTAAGTGAGAGAAGAACCACACACGTGTTAATATACCTTTGACAAAGACCAACAAAATGGGCAAGGTCAATCTAGCCGACGCCTTCACCTGGATGTTCAGATTAGTATCGATTTCGCTACCTTCGCTGTAATTCGTTAGTCTTTGTCGGAGGCATGCTAAATCTTGTACGGTTCTTCTGCATCTTACACAATCCCTATTACCATTTGAACTGGTGATACTTATATATTTTTTCCAAAATGAATTATTGAAGTTTCTATTTGTTTCAGTTTGTTACATTAACTAGCGGCGATGAAAGGGTCCGGTTGGTTCCAGTACTAAATACAATATTAAAACTAAGCCCTGAAGAAACACAGAAACTGACCATGGTAGCCAAAGGTGAACCAGGGTTAAAAGCGTGGGCAAACTACTTGCCGTTATGGTCTCCCAATAAACCGCAATAGATTTATTATATATGTATTTTAGGCCTAAATCCAAATGAAAATAAAATTTTATTTATTATTATTATAGATTTTTTTTTATTACTACCAAAACTAACTAGGTGTTTAACAATTTACCCTTAAATGAGATTTTGTTAAGTAAAGAGTCGGTTTTTGGCGATTTAAATTTGTGTTCGGGTTCTGCAATGATCCCTTGAGATGGCGCTGAACCTGAGTGAATAATCTATGACGTAAATTTACGTAGAGTGAGTATAATGTGAATGAAGTTTGATATTTCAAAACCAAATATCATTTGTATTTGATTTCTTCAATTATCTGCATTAATTGGTAAGCCTTTATGCCTAATCGTTCCCGATTTGCTTGTAATAATCAACTGCAGCCAATGGAATAGCTGAAATGTAGATTTGCTTGCAAATTGCCGTTTCGTGATTTGATTACATTATGATTACTTCTGCGTAAACGCTAAAATTGGAAACTGAAACTGTTTCATTTAATTGTTTTTCGAAAGAAAACAAAAAAAAATCAATAAAAGAAACGCACATTTGATTTGTTTTTATTATAGAACCCTTTTAACGAAAAAATCCACACTATTCATGTTTATTATGCCAATTTTGGGCCTTAAATTTTCCACCTCTGCAGGCATTTAAGAAGCATTTAAAAGGAAAGAGGCGCCAAAACAAGTTGCAAACTTTATTATTCTATTTTTTGATAATTATTAATTTAATGAGACCTACTACGGATAAAACTAATTAAAAAAAAAATATGAATATAATTTTTCTGTCAATTTCAGTGTCTGAAACCCGCGATCAGAATTTAAGAAAATCGATGAAAATCTCCTTGACGTCACATCCAGCCAAATTGACGCACACTCATTCCATCTTCAGGGTTGCTTTAACCGTTCCACGTTTTTGCGAATCTTCTGATCTTTTCCTGATTTTCGGCAGGTGAGTGTAGTTCCATTAGAAATTTCACTATTAATTCAATTTCGATTTTGGAAATTCATTGAAATCGTCAAAACGGTTTGGGAATGCTCGAAAGTTCGATATTTTGTCAGATTTAAAGATGCCAAACGCCTTTTTCAAACTGTTTTTCGATAGCAATTTGAAAGACTTTTTAACTTAAATTATTGCGCGTTTTCCATCCAAAAATCACATTTTTTTGAAAGTGCCGAAACCGCAGTATTGCATTGTGCAATAACAATATGCTCGTCCAATATGGTTGCGCAAATGACAATATTATTTCCAATGAACTTCCGACCTTAGACATTTGAGTCTACTCTTCCTTTGGGTATTTAGATAAAAATAGTCCGTTTTGTGCGTATTTTAGATATTAGTTAGGCCTTCTGGAAGGTTTTAGTATTGATTTTTCATTATATATTGACCTACATTAACGCCTCAGTGTTTGTCGCGAACGCTGTCTGGGAATAATCGACCGGTCCCGCGCTGATTCTACACACAGCTGAGGCTGCAGTCTGTATGAAAATCAATATCAAGAATAGGTATACCCTTAGAAATCCACGGGAATTTTTCTATTATCTGCATATCAATAATACTTATCCATTACGTTTCTATTATCATAAGGTGGCGCGTTATTTGAATCAAAACCTCAAGAATGATTCTAGAGATTAAAATTATTAAAAAAAAACTTAATAGTCAAAAACTTAGTAGTGGTAAAGTAATAAAGGTCCTCTCATTTTATTTTGTTCGCATAGACCGTTTCCCAGAAATATGAGTTTTTATAAGGCGATATCCGATTAAATGGACATCGAAATGCATCTCAAAAAACATAGTACGCATCCTTGTAATAAAAATATTTTTTTTTTAGCCAGCAATAACGAGATTAATATTATAAAGGATTTAGTAGTTATTCACATCAAATATTCAAAATGCCTCTATTCATCTCAATGTGTCCTCTAATTCTTTATAGATTTCGATTTCCATGTAATTCTGCATCAGTTTATAACATCTAATTTTTTTTGGAAAATGGTCTATCCTAACAAGATTAAATAAAACGACCCTTTTTACTTAAAAATATTTTAGATTTCGAATTTTGATTTCAAGAATTAAGGAACGTCCCAAACGAAAAATTTAGAGCAACATTTATACAGGAAATCCCCTGTATATGACGCCTCTGAAAAAAATCTAAAATTATTAACGCAAACAAAGTTTTCCCATTACCGTTTATTACAATATATTGAATTTCATAATTTTAGCGTAAACTATTTCAAAAATATCACGAAAAAGGCATCTTCACAGTTTTCTTTTAAGAGTTCCTAGCTCCTTTAAGAGACAATTTTCGGGGAATGTTTAAAAAACTTTTTTTAATTTAAACTCAAAAAACACCTCTCAAAATATTTAAGCGTTATTTCCGGACACACTGTATAGAGTTGTTCAAAAGTAACAGAAATACATATTTTACTACTTGAGATCTCTTCTCTCTTTAGTTGACTTAAAACCATCGATTCCCAATCATGGGTAAAGAGAAAACCCACATCAACATCGTCGTGATCGGACATGTCGATTCTGGAAAATCCACTTCCACTGGTCATTTGATCTACAAATGTGGAGGCATCGACAAACGCACCATTGAGAAGTTTGAGAAAGAGGCCCAGGAAATGGGCAAGGGATCCTTTAAGTATGCCTGGGTCTTGGACAAGTTGAAAGCCGAAAGAGAGCGAGGAATTACTATAGATATTGCCTTGTGGAAGTTTGAGACTGCTAAATATTACGTGACAATTATCGATGCTCCTGGGCATAGAGATTTCATAAAGAACATGATCACTGGGACTTCCCAAGCCGATTGTGCAGTTTTGATCGTTGCTGCTGGAACTGGGGAGTTTGAGGCAGGGATCTCCAAAAATGGGCAAACAAGAGAGCACGCCCTTTTGGCGTTCACTTTAGGTTAGATTTTCTTCATTATCTCTTTAACGCTAACATTTCACGACATACGAATATGCAGGTGTGAAGCAGCTAATAGTAGGCGTAAACAAGATGGACAACACAGAACCTCCTTACTCTGAGGCTCGTTTCGAAGAAATCAAAAAAGAGGTGTCATCATATATAAAAAAAATCGGCTTCAACCCTGCCGCAGTTCCATTTGTCCCGATTTCGGGGTGGCATGGCGACAATATGCTGGAAGCCAGCGATAAAATGCCCTGGTTCAAGGGATGGACAATTGAGCGTAAAGAAGGTAAAGCGGAAGGCAAAACTCTCATTGAGGCTTTTGACGCCATCTTGCCCCCATCCAGACCGACCGAAAAGCCTTTGAGATTGCCTTTGCAAGTAAGTTGTTACTCATGTGCATGTATTTTTTCCATACACAAAGGTTGTTATTTTTAAGGATGTTTACAAGATTGGTGGAATTGGAACAGTTCCAGTGGGTCGTATTGAAACTGGTATTTTGAAGCCCGGAATGGTCGTAACTTTTGCTCCAGTCGGACTAACTACTGAGGTGAAGAGTGTAGAGATGCACCACGAGGCTCTACAGGAAGCGGTGCCTGGTGATAATGTTGGATTCAACGTAAAGAACGTTTCAGTTAAGGAATTGAGGCGTGGTTTTGTCGCTGGAGATTCGAAGAACAATCCTCCCAAAGGGGCCTCTGATTTTACTGCGCAGGTATGAAAAATCGTATAAGAATACTTGTACAAAATATATAACGAAATTTAAAATATAAAAACATTAACAAGTAAATAAGTGAAAAACAGCTAAAAAGTATTAGCTTCTCCCAATTTTAACAAGTAAAAAAAATTACCCGCATATTCACCGCAATACTTTGACCCAATATTGCTGTTTTAACACACTTAAGAATACTTAGATTGTACGTTTCCTTTAGGTTATAGTTCTGAACCATCCAGGACAAATCGCGAATGGATACACTCCAGTCCTGGATTGCCATACGGCTCATATCGCTTGTAAATTCGCCGAAATAAAGGAGAAATGTGACCGTCGTACTGGAAAAACTACCGAAGAGAATCCCAAGTCCATTAAGTCTGGCGATGCGGCCATAGTAAATTTGGTACCATCGAAGCCGATGTGCGTCGAATCTTTCCAGGTATTCTTCATTGAGTTTGTAGAAATTCGTCTAAAGGTTTTTTTATTGCAGGAATTTCCTCCTTTGGGTCGTTTCGCCGTCCGCGACATGCGTCAGACTGTCGCGGTGGGGGTGATAAAACAAGTAAACTTCAAAGACACTGCTGGTAAAGTCACGAAGGCCGCGGAAAAGGCCCAGAAGAAGAAATAACTAGACTTAGCAAGGACTTCTGCAGAAGGCCTCTTCATCAATAAATTCTGTTATTTTTTTAAATTCCAGCTTATTTATTTTCATCGCAAGGAGTTCCGGAGGAAAACTTGCTTTCTGATATGTTCTAGGTTTTTTTGATACTTTGTTTAACAGAACAAAATTGGCTTGATTGACCGGTGATTGACTGTCTTAGTTTTCGTTATATAATTTTTATAACACTTTTAAGTGATCTCGTAGTAAGTAAATGAGGTATGATTAGTATTTTCAGTTTATTGTAAAATTGATGATGCACTCGCCATCATTCGAGTGAAAATTGGCTTATTCTGTTTAATGTGTCCAATAAATAATGGAGATCCCAGTAAGTTGAAGGTTTTTTCTTAGCCAGTATCAGTAGCATATACCTGAATAAAAACATGGACAGTGTGAGGACAAAATTCTATGAGTTTCTTGATAAGGGAGAATACATATTTCCGAAGGAATTCTTTCATCTGGATATCGTCTAATACCATGCGTTAAAAAAAATCCGGTCAAATATGCTTTGAGATTATTTGACACCGAGCTCGTATGTCTTTGATATATTCTACGTAATCTCGAACATAAACAAATAAACCTAATTTAATTTTTAATTTTAATTCTTACCGTCCGTCAAGAAAAAATGGAACTTATATAAACCTAATTAATATTTATTTACTTATCTCAATGAAGACAAATGCTGAAAAAACACATTTTAATTTCGAAGGCGCATTCTTTGTTTATGAACTGTCCATTCCGAATAAAGATTCAACCATAAGGACTTTTTGTTTTGAATCTAAATATCAATTTTAGTACTTGGAAAACTTTATCTAATCAACACAAAAGCCGGTGCAACCTTGAAAAAGGCTAGTAATAATAAAATCTAACAAATAACAAATGTAAACGGAGTTACATTTAAGTGAAGCAAGATTTATTTGTTTGCTTGTTCGAGATTACATGGAACATATCAAAGACATACGGGCTTGGAGTCAAATAATTCCAAAGTTTGCTTGACCGGATTTTTTTTAAACGTACTGTACAATGTCAGTTGATTTAATCAATAGCGGGATCAATGCATAAATCAGGTAGATCAAGCCTGATTAGTGCGATCAACTTTCAAAAATCAGAAAAATTTACAGGGTGACGATGTTTCTAAGATACTGCATCCCTTTACCATTGCCTCTTTTTTGGTACGCCACTATAAAATAAACGTATATATAATTTATTTGCATTATGGAGTATTTTCAATGCCTTTACAGAATTGAACTAATTTTATGGAATATTAATTTTGGGCTTTAAATTCGCCGCTTATAGATTCTACGCGCCGATAGAAGGTGGCGCCAAAACCATTTAATTGATTGCAGTGACGTATTTCCGGCCAAACATCATTATTCGATTTTACGATTATTGTTCCTTAGGTCATTTTAAATTATCACTAACAAAACTGCACAGTAAAAATATGTAAATATTTTTTCTATAATTTTCAATCTGTCTGAAAGCTATAGGCGATGAATACTCAAGAAAATCAATGAAAGTCTCCTTGACGTCATTTCCGGGCAAAGTGACGCACACTCATTTCATCTCCAGCGGTGCTTTTGATCGTTCGGCGTTTCCCCGGTTCTTCTAAGGTTTTCCTGATTTTTCGCAGGTAAGTGCAGTTCCACTAAAAATTCCGATATCAGTTTAATTGAGTTACGATCTTGGAAATTCCTTCAACCCTTAAAAACCGCCTCAAAATGCTGCGAGTTTCATATTTCATCAGATTAAAAAATGTCAAACGCCCTTCAAGCATTTGACATTCTGCCGGTGTAATATTTTAAAAAGTTTTCGATAATCTGGGCATTTTCCCCAAATTTCAAAAACTTTTTTATCTCAAAATACTTCTAAATATAATTTAAAATTCGCACTTTTTTGAACGGGATTGAAACGCGGTTTGGCTTTGTACAATGACAAGTACACCTTGCAGTGAAATTCATACTAAAGTATTTAAGACATTCTTTATGCATATTCAGCGAAAATACTTCACTGTGCATATATTTTAGTTATTGACTGCGTTATTTTGGAAAGGTCTAATATTGATTTTTCATCATGCATTGAAGAGAACTGGACAGTTATTACCTAAGCTACTAGATAAATTACTTTTTTTAATAACTAACAGCAACATAGCTACAATCTATGTTTTTTAGAAAGTAGCTTGTAGCTTGTAGTTTTATGTTCTCTGTACTCAAAAGTTTATAATAAATTTTCGTCGAAAATCTCTTCATGTGAGAGTATGGGAACGCTGAGGAAAGTAAATATTAAACGTTAATGTTTAAATCAATTTTTAACATTTTTGGGGGTTGGAAATTATACATTTTTAATGGAAATTAGTCGATACGAGGTCGTTACGAGGCCCACAAGTGCCGTATGATTTTCTCTTTATTTGGTCTGTTCGGTTTTTATTTCTTTTTTTAAATTTATTTTGGGGGGAGTATTTAGTTGAATTAGCTGTTTACAGCTTAATTTAAGCAGCGGTTCCCACAGTTTAGTTGCTGAGACATAAAAGTTTTAAATTCCAAATTTGCAGGATTTTCTCTCAGTTCAGAAGAAATAATTCTTAAATACGTTTCTAATTATTTCTAGAGCGCGCCCAACGTTACATTTGACGTTCTTTTTTGATCAGTAAGTCTAACAATAATAAAAATATAAGAAAATGACGAACGCGGTGTAAAAAATAAACTTTAACCTTTTTAATTTAAGTGAAATCGTCTTTATAATTTCACATTTTTGAGTGTTTCGCCTTTCAACTGTTTTTAAATAAATAACAATTTGAGTATTAAATTTTTGTTTTCATTTTTTTCAGGATCAAAATCTAGAAAAGATTTGAGTTTTTTTAAATTTAAAGATAATAAGATATTTGGTCTGATTTTAAAAAATAAGGTAAAAATGTTGAATGGTAGTTGATCAATACATAAGCCCATGTGTTAAAAGTGTCTTTTGTCTTTGTGGCACCTTTTCAGCGCATTTGAGACGTATTTAGCTCCAAATTGGAAGAGCAGCGATCTGAAAAAGAGTAGCGGCAATAATAACACGTTGGCAACATCACTACTGCTACTGGTTCTCTTGAGACCAATGTGGAAATTCTTTAGATATTGCTGCAACTTCTAAAAACCGCGAGTGTGTCCTTAAAAGCCAGGAATGTCACCGTTGCCATTCACATCTTTAATGTTTTTCTTATATCGTCATCAGACCTGATATCGCGGTAGATCCCAATAAAATAACCGCTATCAGGACAAACTGTAACGATCATTACGCTTTCTTTGTATCGCCCATTTGCAGACGATTTTTCTGATATTGTCACTCCATTAAATAAAAAATTACCAAAGACGAAAAAATTCGAATGCAAAAGTCCTCTGACAATTCTTGCGGCAAACCAAAAATGTTTTAATTTCTTCTTCTGTTTTTATTTTATCGATAATTTTACTGTCTTTTCTGCACCGTAATGCTTTAGCATATGCACTAACGTGATCCACTATACATTTACCGCGCTTAATAGGGTTTGGCTCACAATAAACTTGATAGTTTCAACTGATTTTTATAGTGTATTTAATTCAAGCACTGCACTACGGTTAAGGCATGAAAAATAATACAAAAGTACTATAGACCATGATCAAAATCAGTGCGGCTAAAAAGTGTAGGTGTGATGCAAGAAATACCGAGTCATACTCTATCACATTGCTCTATAACTAAATAAAATTCCTTTTTTCAATCAGTTTTCCAAATGTTGCACATTAAAGAGTAATGTAACGTACCAATCGAGGAACCAGTTTGAAACGAAGGTGCCCTTAAGGATGCAAAAAAATAATATTTGAAAAAGTGTTGTATTATTCTAATACCAATTCTGAGAACTTCATATTCTTTACAGGGTGAAAACAACACTCATTTTGAATGTCCATTCCCAAGCATACATTATTTAAAAGTTTAACAGCTGTCAGCTCAGCTACTAGCTAAAGAACGCGAATATTTTGCTAACATGCAGCTAGTTACTTTTTTCTAGTAGCTTGCCTGGCTCTGAAAGCATTGACCTACATTAATGCTTCAGTGTTTGTCGCGAAAGCCGTCTGGAAATAATCGACCTGGCCCGGGCAGGGTCTACACACAGCCTCAGCGGCAGTCTGTATGAAAATCAATATAAAGAATAGGTATACCCTTAAAAACTTACGATAAGTTTTCCATTACTTATTAATCAATAATATTTCTAAATGGTTTATTATATTTTTTTTGCATATTTTCATGAGACTAATATAAAGCGGAATTATTTGAATCAAAAAAAACATCCTTCATCCAAAGCCATATTACCATTTATTCATGGTAATATGCCATAAGAGCAGCAGTACACTTAATAATAGTGATACAGGATGTTTCGGAATGATCGTTAAATCTTTTGGTATTCTACTAACCCAAACATCAACATTGCAACAATCTACCACGTCTATTAAGAAGCGGTGACCAAAAGATGCTTAAAAGGGAGGGAAAAACTGTTTTTACTTTTTCCGCGCGAACTGTTGCTCGGATGAAAAAATAAGAAGACTGAAAAAAAATTAAAAAATAATGTGTGAAATTAAAAAAAAAAGTTTCATTGCAGTCGGCTATTGCTCGAAAAAATTTTGAAAAAAATTAATAATACGCACCAAAGTTGAAATGTCTAAGTGTAACTGTTTTAAGAAAAAAACAAAAAGCGATTACTTTCCATCAATTTGGAACTCGAAGGTCTCCATTGGAGGACCCCAAATTAAAAAAAAAATAATACGGAGATCCCCTCCTAAAACAGCGGTAAAATACTCTGTTCAAAGATTTGACCGTCATTCTGAAACCCCCTACAGAAGTGTATATGGTTTTTGAACAGTAACACAAATAAATATTTTCTAACGTAAGATCTTTCCTCTCTTTAGTTGATTTAAACCCAGTGATCCCCCATCATGGGCAAAGAGAAAACCCACATCAACATCGTCGTGATCGGACATGTCGATTCTGGAAAATCCACCTCCACTGGTCATTTGATCTACAAATGTGGAGGCATCGACAAACGCACCATTGAGAAGTTTGAGAAAGAGGCCCAGGAAATGGGCAAGGGATCCTTTAAGTATGCCTGGGTCTTGGACAAGTTGAAAGCCGAAAGAGAGCGAGGAATTACTATAGATATTGCCTTGTGGAAGTTTGAGACTGCTAAATATTACGTGACAATTATCGATGCTCCTGGGCATAGAGATTTCATAAAGAACATGATCACTGGGACTTCCCAAGCCGATTGTGCAGTTTTGATCGTTGCTGCTGGAACTGGGGAGTTTGAGGCAGGGATCTCCAAAAATGGGCAAACAAGAGAGCACGCCCTTTTGGCGTTCACTTTAGGTTAGATTTTCTTCATTATCTCTTTAACGCTAACATTTCACGACATACGAATATGCAGGTGTGAAGCAGCTAATAGTAGGCGTAAACAAGATGGACAACACAGAACCTCCTTACTCTGAGGCTCGTTTCGAAGAAATTAAGAAAGAGGTGTCTTCATATATCAAGAAAATCGGCTTCAATCCAGCCGCAGTTCCGTTTGTCCCGATTTCGGGGTGGCATGGCGACAATATGCTGGAACCTAGCGATAAAATGCCCTGGTTCAAGGGATGGGCAATTGAGCGTAAAGAAGGTAAAGCGGAAGGCAAAACTCTTATTGAAGCTTTGGACGCTATTTTGCCCCCATCCAGACCGACCGAAAAGCCTTTGAGATTGCCTTTGCAAGTAAGTTGTTACTCATGTGTGTGTATTTTTTCCATATATAAATTTTTTTTTTAAGGATGTTTACAAAATTGGTGGAATTGGAACAGTTCCAGTTGGGCGTGTCGAAACCGGCATTTTGAAGCCCGGAATGGTAGTTATTTTTGCTCCAGTCGGATTAACTACTGAGGTTAAGAGTGTAGAAATGCACCACGAAGCTCTACAGGAAGCGGTGCCTGGTGATAATGTTGGATTCAACGTAAAGAACGTTTCAGTTAAGGAATTGAGGCGTGGTTTTGTCGCTGGAGATTCGAAGAACAATCCTCCCAAAGGGGCCTCTGATTTTACTGCGCAGGTATAAAAAATCGTATAAGAATACTTGTATGAAATATATAACGAAATTTAAAATATAAAAACATTAACAAGTAAATAAGTGAAAAATAACTAAAAAGTATTAGCTTCTCCTAATTTTAACAAGTAAAAAAAATTACCCGCATATTCACCGCAATACTTTGACCCAATATTGCTGTTTTAACTCACTTAAGAATACTTAGATTGTACGTTTCCTTTAGGTTATAGTTCTGAACCATCCAGGACAAATTGCGAATGGATACACTCCAGTCCTGGATTGCCATACGGCTCATATCGCTTGTAAATTCGCCGAAATAAAGGAGAAATGTGACCGTCGTACTGGAAAAACTACCGAAGAGAATCCCAAGTCCATTAAGTCTGGCGATGCGGCCATAGTAAATTTGGTACCATCGAAGCCGATGTGCGTCGAATCTTTCCAGGTATTCTTCACTGAGTTTGTAGAAATTCGTCTAAAGGTTTTTTTTATTGCAGGAATTTCCTCCTTTGGGTCGTTTCGCCGTCCGCGACATGCGTCAGACTGTCGCGGTGGGGGTGATAAAACAAGTAAACTTCAAAGACACTGCTGGTAAAGTCACGAAGGCCGCGGAAAAGGCCCAGAAGAAGAAATAACTAGACTTAGCAAGGACTTCTGCAGAAGGCCTCTTCATCAATAGTTTCTGTTACTTTTCGAGGTTCCAGCTTATTTATTTCCATCGCAAAGAGTTCCGGAGGAAAACTTGCTTTCCGATATGTTCTAGGTTCTTTTGATAATTTGTTTCACAGACTATCATTGACTTGATTTACCAGTGATTGTCTGTGTTAGTTTCCCTTCTATAATTCCGATAACGTTTTTAAGTAATTTCTTAATGAGTAAATGAGGTATGATTAGTCTTTTCAGTTTGTTATTAAATTGATGATGCACTGGCCATCAGTTAAGTGGGAATTGGCTTATTCTGTATAATATGTCCAATAAATATTGGAGATTCCAGCAATTTGAAATTTTTTTCTTACCCAATACCTATAGGATATAAATGAACGGAGAAATAAATGGGGAGAGTTCAGAATTATATGAATTTCTTGATAATAGTGAGTATAGTTTTAAAAAATATATATTTTCTCCTTGATTCTATGTAATAGAAGTGCAATTGACTTGTATTAGAAAACAGAAGTGCTAATTTAAGCCGTATCTGGAGTTACGTTCGGCTTGAGCACTTACGTGAATTTGGGCATTAATTATACCATGGAATCATAAAATCATTTTAGTTAAACATATCGAAGAATTCTATAAAACATATGTTATACTTATAATTGACTTGCAATTAGCAAATCAAAATTTTTCTAAGGAAATGTAATTAACTTTCTTTTTCCTACATATTTGACGTTGTCTACATATTTATGGATGTTGTCTAAAATGTCGGTTCAATATTATTTTTGATAAACAGCCGCCCTGAGCAAAAATACGGGAGTGCGAACGAACTATAAAAATTGCTACTTATGATAAAAAATTGTTTACCTTTTTCATTTCAGGATTTACTAAGTGTTTTTACGTTCTAAGCCTTAAATTATTTTACAGGGCTTCCAAAAGTGCTAATGTCATCAATTTAAAACCCCATAGCAATAAACAGCCTCTATTTTTAAACTCTCTGTTCGCTTTAGTTAATGGTAATTTATAAACAAAATGAACATAATGATATTTAATTCAGAGGGTCTGACACCTACATTAAGTACTAAATCTTCCACAAATAATAATGAAGAGCCTTTTAAATCCCAAGAAAACAGTGAGGTCCCAGGTGTCTGTGGCATTTGTGGTGGTTCCCACTTTTATCGGCAATGTAAATGTGTAGTTATAACGTCAAAGGTAAGAGTAAAGACTGTATTATTAATGTTCTTAAAAATTTATTAGGGGCGTTGATTCTGAAAATTGTAAGTAAAATCAATTTGATATAAAATCAGATTGGCTCAGGATAATAAATTTTGAGAAAACCACTGGTCACAATGTAACAGTTACAATAATATTAAGGAATATTTTCAGTATTTTCTCAGAAATGAGAAAAATATCTGTTATAATTAATTGCAAAATAAAGAAATACAACAGGCCCAAAATTCCAGATACTGAACAAACAAATTCCCTCTAGAGCCAGACTGTCACTACCTGAAAACCTGGAGATAAAATCCCTCTCTGACCAAACTTCTTCAGTATTCACTACCAGCCTGATTCAAACAGGCGTTGAGTTTGGGCCCTTTGTTGCAAAAAGAAATCTAACACTACATCCAGCTACCCCATTCCCTATTAAAGTATTCATGAACAATGAATCAGACTTGTCTGAGTATTATCTGGATACTGTTGATGAGAGTGATTGTTGCTGGATGATGTTTGTTAAGCCTGCAACTGATGCTGAGGAGCAAAATTTGATTTGTTACCAAGTAAACCCTAAAGGTTTTTGTTTAATAAAACTTCTCACGTTTTGTTAATTCTTCTAGGAAGGGGAGGATATATATTTTAGTTCTATTAGAGATATTCCAGCAGGTGAAGAATTGCAAGTGTGGTATTCACCATATTACGCTTATAAAATGCAAAAAAATATTTTGAGTCTGAAAGCACCTGAGACAGATTTAGGTAGGCAATATGTTTTTTTATTAACATCATAAAGAGCATTATTTTAGAAGTTAAACCTGGAGTGCAGGAATTAAATGACTTTATTAAGGACCAGCAGAAAATAATTCCTCGTGTGGTGTGGAATTGCAAATTTTGTTTTAAGTTAGAGAAGAACGTCACTGATTTTGCCAAGCATTTATTGACTCATTACATCAGACACAAAAAGATTACTTGTGAGATTTGCCAAATTCGGTTTCGTTTCATTGCTGTAAGTTTATTCTTGAAAATGACATAAAAGGTAAGAAAAAAACATTATTTCCAGGATTATAGGCGGCACATGAGGTTTGCTCATGGGGACTCTTTTATTGAGACTGACACTGCACCTGATAAAAAAAAAATTAAAATTCTTGATCCAGCAAAAAAACAAAGCAAACAAAAATTGTCCATCGGAGGCCCCTTAATGACTGAGTGCATTTCTGATAGCTTAGAAAATTCAAATTCCTTCATACCTAAATCGGACGAAAATCTGTTTGAGCTAGAAACATATGATTACAAAAACATGCTCTTTGAAAGTGACAATTTGCGATTTAGTCTAGATATTGGAACTTCCATTAGAGATTTTGATGATTTAGAGTCGGATTTGAAAAATAATAAAGAGCCAGATGAACAAAAGAATTCTCTATGTGATATATGTTTGAAGAGATTTTCTAATGTTAAATCTTTAGCCAGTCACTTGAGGTTGCATGTTGGTCAGTATTTCTGTACATCCTGCAAAAAAGTAAGTGGATAACATGAATTAACCTGACTGTATAAATTTTTTTCCTTTTAGACTTTTGGGAGACTTGAAAACCTGAAACAACACAAATGCAACCAAACTTATAGTGCCAAATGCCCTAAATGCAATAAAGTTTTCACTCAAAAAAAGTATCTTTCCAAACATATTTCGATATATCATGAAAGAAAATTTGCATGCACTCTGTGCAATCAAATCTGCTATTCTTCTGTAGAACTGCAAAATCATAGGTGTAAATTAAATGAAAATAAAAAATTGCTGAAGTGCTCTTCATGTCCCAAACAATTTCGTTCATATAGAGGTTTGAAAGTTCATGTAAAGAACAATCATTCAAAAAGTCCAAAAAGTGTGGATATAAAATATATTTGCTCGGAATGTAGTGAGACTTTTTCTACAAAAGATATTTACAAGCGGCATGTTGCATCGCTGCATGAAAAGACTGTGAAACATGAATGTAGAATCTGTTCTAAAGTTTTTAATAGGAGCGATATTTTGACAAAACATTTGTTGCATATTCACATGATAGGAGCCACTGGAGTGAGTATTATATTACATGACTATTGCTGTGGTAAAAAAAACTGGTAGTCATTTTTAGATATTCCCTTGCCCAACTTGCAAAAAAGAATTTAAATCCCAAGACTACCTAAAAATTCATCTGAAAACTCATACTCAATCCAAATTATTCAAATGTGGCGGGTGCAATACAACATTTAAATTCTTAAGAAACTTAGTAAGACACACTAAAATGGTCCATAGTAAGCAGGAACTAAGCGTTGGAGACTATGAATGCCTAGTTTGCAATATCAAAGTGAAGCTGAAAAGTTCCCTTCAAAGGCATATTAGAAAGAAACATCCAGAAACCTATAAGAGTCAATGTGCAGAAGTAAATGCTAAAAGAAAAGAAACTAAACACCAGTTGTATAGATGTCCCATTTGTCACCAAACTCGAAAATTTATGACATCTCTGAAGAAGCACATTGAAATGAAGCATCCAGAGGAATACAAAAATGCTTGCACTCAGTTAGGTGAAACTGAGTATTTAGTGATGGATAAGGAAAAGAAGGTTTATTCAGTTCCATTCAATTTTTCCTTTAAATATATACTTTATATTGTCTGTAGAAACCTATTTCTTTCGACGAAGAATTTGACAATTACATGGACCTGCAAAAAACCATCGAAAACATGGATTTCAACATTGATACATGCAATGAGAATCTCTTTAGTGGGAGTGAAACAATCGATCGGTTTCTCAAAGAGCGGAGCGACCAGATTTCCATATTTTGTGCTGAGAGTCCCAAAAATCCTGTTAGCAATGATGTGGTTGTCGCAGAAAAAACTCGAAGTTGGGAGGTTGGTTTGTCGATGCCTGATTTGTGCGAAATGGATTCAGATATTAAATTTGGTAAGTCAATAAACTGTTGTAAAGCGCAAAGCAGTAGTTCGCAGTATTGTATTGTATTAAGTCATATTTGCGCTTTCACATGGAAATTATTTATTTACAGTTCGTGTAAGCTAATGTTTGCATTGTTTTAGGTAAAAATTTACAAACTAATGGAAATATTCTGGAGTCACAAATGACCATTAATGCTTTAAATGATGTTGTCTTGTACGTACTAAACGACAATAAAGGAAATTAAAGATTACTACTTTTTAAGCGTTTTTTTGAGACATTGAGATTCATTCCGTTACTTATATATTTTTTTTTTGTTAAGGGTACAAACTCATACATCCAATTTTTCTCTTCATTTTAGCGTATTTTTATTAGAAAGTTACATTACATACATTTACAAAAAAAACGCAATACAGAAACAAAATATACAAAAAACTATGAAATTGTGTAATTTTCTTAGAAAATAAAATGAAGTCGGAGTAAATACACATGTCAATTTTGATTAGAATTTCCAATACTGAGCAATTCTGGTTAATTTTGATTTTGGTAAGAATTTTGACTTGGTCTCATAATATTCGAATAGTTTCCAAATGAATCATGAGGTCTGTAATTTGATAATTGCTGGTATATCTAGAAATCATTGAAATGTGCAACAAATCACAAAACGTGAAATCCTTTATGATCACCTGTTTCATTCTCTGGATGTTAATCTTGCTAACTAGGACATGGTTAACAATAGGCAAGGGATAATCGACGCCTACAGTACATTTAACACTCTTCTGGACATTTTGTGGGGCCATCCACGGCTCATGAATGTATCTTGTGGGCATATTTTTCAAAACTGGGATGTATTTTCTTTAAGAATAAATATTTATATTATATGATTTGTTTGTATTTATTTACTTAGTAAAAGACCTAATGTAGTCCCCGTTAGGATCTGCCTTTCTGCCAAATTTTATTGGACAGTAACAATGGAAAAACTGCTGGAAAAAGCTGGAACAAGAGAGCCACATCCACATACCCGCGTTTACGGACCAATCACCATCCAACAACAATTCCTCGAAGACCTGATGTAAAAATGGACAACATTGTAGCTCATATTATGTTAAAACTCAACCTTCATTCCTTCCTCCCATGAAATCCACAGGTCCCCTCTAGTTAGGAAACAAGCTACTGCGTGCCTTGCAACATGATGAATCCAACCTTCTTCTCTTAGTTGCGTCATTATGGCGTCAATCCAAGGGAATCCTGTTTGACCCTTTAAAATGTATAGTACTTAGATATCGCTATATGCCTTGTTTTCTGTACCTACATTTGCCCATTTAGCTAAAGCCTCGGCGTTTTTATCCCACGGGATTTGGACACAAATCGGATTTCCGAGCATGCGATCGAAATTTGGATTTTTGGTGGCTGCACAGTAGAAAAACTCCCTCCACAGTAGTTGTCCGTGAAGGGACAATGGTGGGAATGCCTATAAAGTTTTTCTACATTAATGCGTGTACTGTCTAGATGTATCAAACCTTTTTAATTTTTTTATAGAGATCGGTAAGTTGGTAGTAGAATAGGCGGGTCGATAAGCAGCCAAAGCGTAAATATGGAGAGAGTCCAGTTTGAGAGGGGAGCAGTGATTGAGGAGTCATTTTGGGCCTCCCAAAAGATGCTACCCATGCTTTTCTTTCAAGGTGCTTTTCGAGCCTTGTTAGGGCCTCAGTTTCACCACCCTGTAATGTAAACCTGTCGCAATTTTTATAACTATATTATATTTTGTTAACACCTGCCAAACTGGAGGGTTAAGCCCTTCAGTATTAAAACCTAATTCTTCCAACGTGGGCACCCCAAACTTTTCATCGTGGTCGTCTGAAAGGGGCGTATGAATGCCCTTGAGAAAACCGGAATTGACCGACGGTTCCGGATGCGGTGGTGAGCCCATACAAGCAATTAACGCTAAGAACTGATGGTATGTCAAAGGGGCCTTACCACCGTTCCTAAAGAGAAGAAAGAAAACGATATTTGCAGCTATAATAATTGCGAAAAAGGGATAGGGTTCGGAACAAAAATGAGTCACTAGAAAGGTTACAAAGTGATGATGTAAAGTGAATAGGAGATTTAAAGATAGTAATGTAACGTTAAAAATTTTGTTCAAATATAGCTAAAAACAGGACAGATATCCTCAGTTTTCAAGCAACTTTAAAATTAGATTATTTTCAATTGCTTTATCTTAAAATGTAATTTCAAAATATGCCTTCAAGTAAAATTTATTGAATGAAATTTCAAAACGTGAATAATTTTTTATTTATATGTAAATTATCAAAGGCTTTAATTCAGAAAAATTCTGTTTAAATATTCAAAAAGTACGAAAATGTTTTCACAAGAAATTAGCGACAAGTACGTTCCGGTAGGTGGTGCTAGTGGTGCGGGTTCGCACTGTCAAACTTTCACTCTAACTTGATAGAGGCGCCACCTTCTGCCAATTAAAATATTTTATTCATTATTACCAAGAAAATTTTTTGTTATCAAATTATTATAAATATTGGGATAATTCCCACTGTATTTAAAAGATTCTAAATTTCATTCTTCTTAAAGGAAAATAACCCAATAATTCTCATTTTAGAAGGTCTAAAACTGAAATACGCTATTAACAATTAAGTGCTTTGGTAATTTTTCTAAGCGATAGAACATACAGGGAATTGGAAATTTCCTGACAAAGCGTTCTCGTATCAGATTTCTTTTTCAAAAACCCTACCTGTCAATGATATTCTGCAATTGATACAAAGTATGAGAAACCTTCTGCACCACAGTAATCCCAAGTTCCTTACAAAGGGCTGTAATGTTATGGTCCCTCACCCTCCCAAAAGGCTCTGGGTCCTCTTCAAAGGTAAGAGCTGTTATCCCCCATTCTTTAAAGAGTTTCGGGAGGGCATCTGCGGGTTGTCCTCGAATGACAAACAGCCTCGAATTTAATCTTCTGAGGCTGCGATCTAAGTCTTCAAGACACTGAAGTAGAAACCTCCATTTGTTAATTCCAACATTGGAGGACCCTGCAAACCACGGGTCCAGCACGAAAACGCAACGAAAGGTTGAGGCTCCTTTCAGACCTTCCCTTAAAGAGGGGTTGTCGTGTAATCTTAAGCCCTTGAAATATTGTGTAAATTTCGCGATTTTTTTTTTGTTAGCAATTCATACCTTTCTGAACCAATGCACTGTGTGCTTCCCATCCCGATGGGCCGCTTCTTCACTTCCAACCTCGTTCATCTATTAGGGCAAATCTTCTCCATATTTCAATCCTTATGAACTACATGATTGTTCATGAATAACACTGAAAAAACACAGTTACGTTGCTGCGCGAATATTAAAACATTTACATTTGACCCCTCTGGATAAGGCAAACACTGGATTGCTCATAACTACGTCGAACGCAACGTGATCCTTAAATCTGGATGAGTTTCATTGGGAGAACGTGATCATGTGATCATCTCAGTCACGTTTCAATCGGCGTGTTTAGTAGGGCGAATTTGCATGTTTTGTAAGTCCATGCAGGGTTACGTGCTCTACGGAGTTGAAAAGGGTCAGATAATGTGGATTTTTATAATAGAGTTAAGAGATAAGTGACCATTGGCCTATCAACGTGGGTAATTTTTCACTCTCAGGAATAAAGTCAAGGATAATAGAAAGTAGTGTACAGGATTTTTATAAATCGGACGCACTTTTAACACTTTGCAGGAAATGCGAAGCGAAAGCGTCATAAATAAAGCGATTTTTGTAACATTTTGCATTACAATAAACGATAATGGTCAAATTTCTCTTTATTCGAATAATGATAAACTTAATAAAAGCAAATTGACAAGCGATCTCGATCTTTATATTCGCGTTAACCTGCTTATAATACCATTGAAAGCTAAGGTGATAGAAATTTTCAATGGTAATCAGTTGCAGTAACGTAGTAGACAAATAGACAACTATTTGAGCTACTTCTGTTTACGCATTTTTATGTCGTTTTATGCCTTAGAAAGTAAATTATGAGAGGAAAGTTCAGGAAAACGAAAGAAATTCATAACTGTATAGAAAATTGCAACGCAGAACCCACGACTGACCCTGATGTTGGTTCATAACGCGTGATCCACGCATCTTTGATAGGCAATATACTATATGTTACATCGAAAACTTTCCACCACGGCTAGTTCGGATAATTATAGAAACACCGAGAAACGTCAAGACACGCCGATTCAACCTTCAAAGGGGGTACATGAAGGCGCGGGTTTTCCAATTCATTGGAATAATTCCCTGTGTGGGGGTGCAATCAGCTTTGGAATTTCAAACGAGACCATAACTCGACTAGCCCTTCATTTTAAAAGCGATTAAATTGTCTTTAAAGTAATACCGAATTTCTTTTCATTTTTGATCACCAGTTCGGAGAAAAATAACGCTCAAAATATGCAGCAAATTTCAACGAAATACGGGGTGTCCGTTTACCAGCCTCTCTCACTCCTGAGCTTACTTATGATTTCACAAAAAATCAATTATGGGAATGTGTATAAAGTTAATAAAGATGAATTTTAAAATTAGTGACAATCCTACAGGGTGTCCCAAAAAAGCAAGGCATCATATAGTGGCATTTTTTTAAATGGAACCATCTGCATTTTTTCATATGATAGAATCCTCTGTTGATCCTGTGTTAATTCCTTTCCTAAAGGCTTTTTAAAAGAAATTTTAAACATTTGTCGTACCCCATAAAAAATTAATGTCTTAACTGGCTTAAGTTAGATTTTAATAATTATAGGATGGATTCTCGTATAAGGTCGATCTGCTTTACATGAAGTAGAGCGAAAGTAGATGTCATTTTTTAAATTTTGGTGTAACGTAATGTCTATTTTTCTTAAATTAAAACGGAATTATTAATTATTTCAGTAAAACCGGCATTCGTGTCTAAGGGCCTTAGCGTTAATAATGCATTTCCATGGTTTCGATGTTTTTTTGTTTTAAGTTTTGACAGATTAACTGATAACAAAACCAACATAACCGTCGACACTGGGAGTGATTCTAATCCGAGACTTTTTATAAATGACCACGGTCAATACACTCAAAAGTTAAATATATGAGCTTTTTCTTCCGGGAAATTTCAATGGGAAATTGTACTGAGACGTTCTGGACACTCACGTCTACCCGACGTTTGTAGAAACAACCCAAAATGATGAAAACGTTTTAGAACATAAAATGTGGTTTTAACGGGTTGCAAACAAAAATTATTTTTCTAGTTTTTTTTTAATGTTTTAAACATCGACGATCAAAAATTGATTTTTATTTTGAAGCAATTTAAATAAAAGCAAAAAGTACTCTCCGGCCGGGAATCGAACCCGGGTCTCCCGCGTGACAGGCGGGGATACTGACCACTATACTACCGAAGACTTAAAGGGAAGAGGTACAATTACTTTCATTTTCATACAGAAAATAAAATATCACGAAAATATATTAATATATATAATGATTTATAACAAAAAAAACTAGCAAATGCTATATATCTACATATATAACTCCTGAAATCCAAAATTTTTATTAAACATATGTCATTTACATTAGTGATATCAAATTAAAATATTTCAAAACTTTCCAGATATTTTTTCACACATTTAGATTTGATTCCACGTACGACCATTTGTGCCTGATGCCTTCAATTGGTACGTTCATTCGTTATCCTATTCATAAGCTTAAATAGGAACAAAACATACTACTGTACTAATAAGTACAGGCTGTTCCATTAAAATAAAATCGAGTTTGAGGCACTTTAAATACGAAAAGTTTGAATGTTATTTCCACCCTCGATATAAAATTTCTCGAAAAATTAAAACATTTTCTAATAGAAGGACTATTTGTTTTTAACTGTACAAGTTTTCAAACTATTCAATTGATACAATGTGAATTTATTGAGAATTTTAAAAAGTGTTTTTTTCATTCGACCGCTACTTTAAGTTGAGTCACTCAAAAAGTGCTAAAAATTATTCATATTTTTTGTAATAACAAAAAGCACTTATAGTTACAAGCAAAATTAGTACATATTCCTATCAAAATACGGATGTTCCATTGAAAAAAAAATATTTTTGTCACCCTAAGGTTTTCTGGTCCACTCTGTAATTTCGAAAATATAAAAATATTGGTCAAGTACCCAATAACTTTTATACAAAACTTTTTTCCTAATCTTACGGTTTTTGAGATCATTTTACGTTGCCCTAGACTTAACACCTTTACCCGAGGGCCGATTTTCTTCCCCTTACACCTGTCACGCCCCATTGCAACACTATTTTGTGTGTGTATTTGCAGTCACAGTGAGTAATCATGTAACTTCCTGCTTCTATTTCTGTTTCAAATGAATTTTAAGGCAGTTGTGCCCATGTGGAATCGTCTAGGGGATTTTCTTGGACGATAAGCATGTGAACACTCTCTTCGCCTCGGTCCCTTGTCTTGCATTAATTAGTAACACTTACTGAACAAAAATCTCCTTTTTCCAAAGAAACCACCGGCGCTAAAGGAAGAGTGAGGGAAAAAGCTCTTTTCGGTGGGTGAACACGGTAGTAGCAGGTGGAATCGTGTAGCGTAAAAAATATCTATAGCGTCAGTACTCATTTTATGACTGTTCATTTCGTAGAGCGCACGGGCGATTTTGCGGTTTTCTGTTCAGTGTCTGATTAGTAATAATTAACATTCTTGTGCTAGAGGAAGTTGCTTTTCGAGGATTACTACTGAAACAGTGAGTGATTTTCTGATTGATGAGTGCAATTAAGGATTTTTGAAACATGGCTTTGTTAGGACTGCAAACAAGTCAGGCAAGCGGTCTCAGATCCTTTGGCTATAGTCAAATTTTTAGTCTAGGTTCTTTTATACAGTCAACGGATAACTAAGTATCTAAAGTTAGAACGCTCTAATCAACTTAAAGCATAGTTTTTTCACGAGAAAAAGACATCCGACCTGATATTCTTTCGGCCGGGTGATGTGGAATTCAACGAAGCGTCTTCTTCCTAAAAACCTCGACGTTTCCGCAAACCTAACCTATTTCAATCCGAAACTATTCCAAATTCTGTGGAATACCTTTGCTATGTCGTAAACGGTGAGAGCTACGACGTCAATTAAATTAGAGAAAATGTGTCAAACATGGGATTTAGTTAATATTGGGTAACAGTGCTGCCAACTTTATCTTATTTTCGGAGATATGGGGGAAAATCTGGAAAATGTCAAAATTCAATTTTCATAATAAATAAAAAATAGAAGATTTTTCAAAAAAATATAAGAGTTTTACACTTATTTGGGCTCTTGGCGTGTGCGATTTTTCTAAATTTTATATTATACGCAGTTGGCCTAGTTTTTGATATAATGACCACAACATTGTTTTTTTTCTAATATAGATCTAGATAAATTTTGGCATATTTTGAAAGTGCTCATTAAGGGCTTTTCAACGGTGTATCACATGATGACCTTTCTCAGCATTTAGGTTTAAAAGAAACCACATAACTGAAGTGGCTTAATAATTATTTATCTAATAATAATTTTGGTTCAACATAACAATACATCCCTACATGGCGTTATTATTCTAACATAAACTCGTAATTTTAATTTTAAAAAGCGCATAATATCAACAATGTGTGCCTGCAAGCAATTAATTACTGAGTTTTCAATTTTTGAGATAAATATGAAGGTTTACTGAAAAACAGCAATTACGAGAACAGCGATACACGGTGTGTTCCCAAAACGAGATGACAAGAGGAGAAATTTTCTTATTTTTCATTTTACTGCAAAAACGTATCCGACATAAGAGTTATCTTTTACCTGTTACAAACGGTTGAATCGGTTTTCACCGTTTCAATTTTCCTTTTCGTTACAGAGAAATATCGAAAGATAATTCCATTTAATTGATTTTTTTTTTATCGCAAAAACTGATTCTACTTTCCATGGCAACCGTAATCAAGATTTTAATTAAATGAAGATGTTGTCGAGAGCACAACGAATTGAGCTGATGCAGTAACGTGATAAAGATCATAAAGCAATTTGTCAAATTATCCAGGAATTTAATCAAAAGTTTCCATAGATTTACACTCAAAATATGGTACACAAAAATTCATAAAGAAATTCTAAACTATTGGCTTCGCATTAGATGTAAAAAAAATTAAGATAGCTGGAGATGAGGACAGCACTGTGCTTCTGATTGGAACAGATTCGGTTGAAAATAATCAAAAATTTTCTTTACGGAGAAAAATATTTCAATTAAAAATAAGTAAAACGCATATATATAAAAAAAATACTGAAATTATCAAGAATTAATCTCTTCAAACCAATTTTTGAGATTAAATAATTTATTTGGTTAAGTGCTTAAAATGTGAACCATGATTGGTGAAGCAATAATAGCGCCTGTTTCGAGAATGGCTCAGATGAACGATGTTCGGAAAAATGGATTGGCAAAAGAGCTGCATTAGAATGACCAACACGATGTCCATATTTGAATCCTTTAAAATTTTCCCTATGGGGGAAAAGTCAGTTAAAATATAAAGTGTTGAAAACTGCACTTGAAAGTATTTAAGAATTAAAAGATAGAATTTTTTTGCAATGTTATAATGTTACTGGACAAATCTTGGCCGATGTTCGCAAAGAACTTGAAAATAGACTTTATTATTATCTCGTTAATACCGGCCACACTATTTGATCTTAATAAGGCATTTGCACTAGTACACATTTTTCCTTTAACTCCCGATTGCATTAACCAATGTATTAAAAAAGAGGCTACTGGAGGTAAGGGGGTAACTGATACAATTCTTTCTAATATCAAATCAAAGTTTCCCTAGATATAGTAAATTATAGATAATTATTTTAAATTTTCCTCTCGATCAAGAGATATTTCGGGTGATTCGTTTTGAAATGAACATTTTGTATAATCGATTAATTGTCCTTAATTAGACATGCAGATGGTAAATTTTTGTATGCAAATCACCATTACAAGGAAAAAACTAAAATATGTGTTTAAAATTAGAGAAAAGAATGAATCAAACGGTTAATCTACACTCCAAATAGAACCGTTGATCAATTCATCGTTTGATTATTGAGTAAACCATTATTTTGATTACTTCTTAATCAATAAATACAAAAGTGTGTCCGTGATCTTTCGTACATATGTCAGAGATTTAGTAACATACTTTATAAGTTTTAGTGTTAGGGTATTAAAGTTAATAACACGACAATGGCGGACAAACTGACAGAGCCATCTAGGGATGAAACACTGCCGAACAAGTTTACTACTTTCACCGCTACCAAATGGCGAAGTGTCATGGAATCCCTTTCGGAACTAAAGCATTCCTTGAGAATAGTGAAGGGACGGCAGGAGTAAAAAATAGGCAGTCGAGATGAAAAAAACGGTAGAAGTGCGATCGAATAGCAGTAAATGCGTTAGTTTGTTTTTCTATATTTCGTCAATACATCTTAACCACGGAGAATGTCCATAGTTTTATTCCGACATATATTTATCCTCATATTACCGAAGTCGATGAATGGTTAATCGACTATTGGCATTGATCAAAAAATTATCGAAATAGTCGAAAATACATAATCTGTTTTATTAAAAATCATGGATTCATCGAAAAAAAGGGATGAATGCCAATTATTCAACTGAAAATCGAACAAAAAGGTAAACTACTTGTTCAAATTGTTTAACAATCGAAAATTGTTAATTGAATAATCGAGAACTATAGAACAATCGTTTATTTTGAATTTACAAAATACTTCGGATCATTTAATACACCTTTGCGTAGGCTCAAAAAAATAGAAGTCTAATAATTGTATTTTTAAAGCTTTTGCAAACTCATATTATGAATTTTTTAAAGGAATTTCTACAAGTAGTAAACTGAAATATTTAAAAAAAAAAGTCCTCTCCGGCCGGGAATCGAACCCGGGTCTCCCGCGTGACAGGCGGGGATACTGACCACTATACTACCGAAGACATGAATTGAGGTGCTGTAATCACCTTTATTTTCATTCAGAAAACCAAATAGTATCTAAAAAAAATTATTACTAAAAAAAAAACTAGTAAATATTACATATCTGCAAATAAAATATTTAAATTTTAATATGTTTATAAACAAATGTTATCCATATTAACGATCTGATTTTTTTTAATTTCTGTGTGTCCTAAACGTGCTTTTAAAAATAACATCTTAGATTGGCCTGAGCTGTGTTGTACAACGCAACACATTCGCGCTCTACTTACCAAAAATCAGAGATCAGCCAAGTACGGAATTTCCGGTTTGTTAAGGGGCAAGTCCATTCAAATTTCTTTACATTTTCATCGCCGAAACTTGCAAAAAATCTAACAAAACGTTGATAAATTGGCGTTGCTGATCTGCAAGAATTATTAATGTTCAAATAACTTCTATTTTATGCAACTTTCCAGTGGTATTTTGCGGTATATCCCCTTAACAGTGATTTCGCAAGAATCAGTAGATCTATGTATAAAGTATGTAAAACAGCAGTCTTTCATGTCTTTCCGCTTTATAGAGACAATAGATTACGATTGCATTACTTAATGGGGTGGCGAAATTAATGATTTTATCGTATTAGGGATTTTGGGCAATTTGGGCTTGCAAGTGTACCTCCGTATCAGAGTAATTGATCACTCATTACAATAACAGAAAGTGTTACTTGGACTTCCTATTCCGGCAATTAAATTGCGTATTATCTCTCTCGCTTTCTAACGAGGCTAAATTGGTCATTATGATTTATCTTACAGTAGATAATTTGATTAAAACAAACATTTAACTTATTCTTTTAGACTTTGATGAGTACTTCAATACTCGATAGAAATCAGTATTATTTCGTCTCGCCATATGTGACGTCAGATGCAGTGTCCCCTGATAGGGCTGATTGGTATCAAAGTTTGATTTCGTCTTGATTTTCCCACGTAGATTCCCCAGCTAATTTCAGCAGGCAACCAGGCATGCATATGACAGTGATTTCCTTTAGTGTAAAACTATAAAAACATATTTAGATTTTTGTAGATATCAGAGATTTTTTAGAGTATCTGTTTTGATGGGAAAATCTGTTTTTTGATATCTACATTACAAAGTTTCTGTTTCATTTTACTAATCTCAGTTTAGTACTGTTTCGCCAATTAGCCATCGATTAAACTTCGAAAACTATCCGGTTAAAGCACGTCTATTAAAGTGGTAGTCAAGTCCTCACACTGGTTTAATAGATTGTACCATTATCATCATTAAACCAAATTATAATGAATATTGCCATAATGGACGAAGTACTTATAGGAGAAATTAATCAATTAATTTCCAACGGTTCATTAAAGGAAATGTTATATCGTGTAGGCAAATACTGTTTTAAAAGCTTTCCTAACAAAGTAAGAAAGTGATGATACGGTTTAACTTTTTTGCCGTACAAAAAGCGTTTATAATTTTGAACGCTTAACGAGACCGGCGATTTCAGAATACTTAGACGAAATGCCAGAAATTATCATGAAATTTCATAGCCGATTTTTGCAAGAAACAAGTCGAGAACGTCGCGAAACAAGAGATACAGGGGGGCATAAGAAAAACTCTGCACCTCGGTTCTTCAGCATTAAAGATGAAAATATTCAAAAATGTCGGGGTCCATTGAAATCCATTGTATTCTCTAGATATAGTGTGTAGCAAAAAACGTTTTTTTTCTCGCACTTTAACCGTCCAAGGCGTCTAGCCGACACACTTTTATCAATTAATTTTTAAACCAAATCTTAATGTATTGATCCAGATATTCTCATAATATTATTTTTGATATATGCATTTTCGGCAAACCCTCTATGTTAAAAACTATGGGAAATTGTTTAAAAATGTTTAAAAATTATTCAAAATGGCAGCTTTTTACGCGTGTTCAAAACATACAAGATGGAGTATTGTGCAAAATATCTACAAGAGAGGGCGCTGCGTGGCGCGAACACGCTTCAAAGAACTGTGATTGTTAATAAACCTCTTCAATATTTTTGAAATTTGAAAATGGCGCACTAGTGAATTTAAGATAACGGTCAAAAAGCATTTTTTTTTTAAATATTTATTTTAATGGATCTGATTTTCTACATGTTTTAACTTATTATTTTCAGATGCAATGTAGGCGATGGCACATTGGCAAGAAGCCCCTGATTTGCGTTTGTTCCTTATCATTTTTCTGCCGATCGCCGTACGAGGTGAGTTCCTTTATTAGTTCCATATACCTACGTCGGATCAATATCTGTATGTAAAACTGTGCGTATCTGCATTGCCGATACAGTTACCTAATTTGAGAACAACCAGTGCAATAAGCGATTTTATGATTTATTTGCTTTACAATTAGCGTTATGGTACCGCTTAAGACCTAAAAAATCACCACAGCATGCCTTTTCAGATTTGTGGTATTCGCTGCATAAACCGTAACAATTAAATTGTTAACTATTGCTGTTCAAATACAATTACTGTAGACCGCTACGGGAGCCAAAAAAGTTTATTTCGATAAACTATGATCTATGATCATAGCGACAAACCATTATGCTTACAGTGGAATATGATACCGGGTGTCCAGGTGACCCCTGGACATTAACACGGGAAATCGGTTTTCATTTTACGGATTATCCAACTGAAAAACTGTTACACGAGGGTTGCAGTACTCAAGACTGACCATCATCCGCATTTTTTTTTAGATCTTGTAATTAGAGCTGTTTTAGCTCAAAATGCCTCCAAGTTTCAAAAATTCGAATGTCTCACGTAACCATTCGCGGCCACCATTGGTCAGAGTGAAGGTTAGATTTAAACAAACAAAAGTTGATTTTGGCCAATCGTGGCCTCCAATGGTTACGCGGGACATTTAAATTTTTGAAATTTCCAGGCATTTTGAGCCAACAGCTCTAATTAGAAGAATGAAAAAATTACGGAATAATGGTCGATTTTGAGTACTATGACCTCCCTGCAAAAATTTTTCAATTGTATAATTAGTGTAGGCGCAAGACGTACAAACCGATATTCCGTATTAATCACCTATGTCCAGGATTTGCCTGGACACCCGGCATAACGTATCTACGATCTTCATTCATCGAGGTTATAGACTGGAGACGTATTCATTATTGGTTAGTTGGACACACGTTTCAGTTTAAATTGGCGTCTCGTGGGAAAATCGCTTTGGAAGTTAAAAATCCATCAGATTTAATGGTTTGATCAGTGTGGTTAAATAACTTTCGATTTAGTCAATCTCTTTTTTCAAAGGCAGTGTGAGAGATTTTTCTAATAAACCGTTAAATAATTTGTCTGTAGTAAAACCACATATCTACACCGATAGTCTGGCTGTTATGAACGTGATTTAATGGCGGATGTAACACACACAAAAGAAAATCCGCTTTAAACGAAACCATTACTCATTTACCAAGGGATAGCCAAAGAACCCATGCAAGCGTGCTTCCTTCCCGGCCTTGGGCCCACCTTAATATGCTACCATTTTATTTCGCTCCCCATTTCTTTTAATAAACTTTAAATTTCCTATAGCTCTCCAAGACAGTCGTTGTTACTTGGAAAACGGAGCCTCGTCAGAAACATTATTCGTCATCGAAGATCTACCAGTGGGTGAAACCATTGGTCGGATAAGGGTGGTCGGGGATCCAAGACCTGGAATTGGAACTATCGCGCTCCAACTGAAGGAATCTGATAGTCCTGTAGATATAGCTCCAGGGTCTAAAAACCTCACTCTTTCGAGGCCTCTAGACAAAGAAGGAATTGAGGGGCCCTCCTCGGTTTTTGTCACACTGGTTTGTGACCGGTTAGGGACTTTAGAGCCAGGGTTTGAGATTCCCATTAATATAAGGTAGCTCTTTAATTGGGGAGGTTAATAATTGAGAGTGAAATGGCTTTTCGGTAGAGTTACAGACGCCAACGACAATGCTCCACTCTTCATTAACGCCCCGTATGTCCTCAACATTTCCGAGGTGACAGTGGTGGGTACAAGGGTACTGCAAGGGGTTCATGCCATTGACAATGACCAACAAGGGCCATTTTCCAGTGTTAGGTATGATAGAGCTAACGAAGGGAGTAACTTGGCTGATACAGTCCAGGTTTTGTAAAATATTTTTGATAATATTTGTTATGTTATTGTTCTTATTTCTTCCTGACACACCTCTGCTAATAAAATTTATGAATTTTCCAAAAAATCTAATCACGCAATTTACAATTAATTTGTAGGTAACCCTCGCTGATACGCCTCTGTTTTTCACTAATCGGTGGCGTAACGCATTTCTGCTTGCCACAATACTTTTCTCTTACAGATACTCAGTTCTCCCTGGCCCCAATTCTGACTTCTTCGAATTCGAAAACGAGCTCGAAGGAACTCTAGTCCTGAAGAAGCCCCTAGACTACGAAACCTTGAGATCCTTTGACGTGAACATACGGGCGCAGGATCATGGCGATCCTCCCAAGAGCGCCGACACTGTGCTTACGGTCCACGTTATGGACGCCGACGACCAAAATCCCAGATTCCTAGACGACAGATATCTCTCCGTTATAACCGACCCTGCAATTAAAGATTTAGTTCTCAAAATCAAACCTAGAGATATTAGAGCTGTGGACCAAGATGAGGGAATCGGGGCTCCAGTTTACTACACCTTCAATGGAATTGGAAGCGAATATTCCATGTTTAAGTTGGACCGGCATAGTGGGAGAGTCAGCCTGAGTAGGAATTTGGAAGAAATGGATCTTCAATCTCCTGTGATTTTGGTGATAAAAGCTACTCAAAGGGATAATCCAGACAGGTGATTATCACAAATTATTAAGTTCTTTACCAGCCTAAAAAATAAGCTCAACAATTCATGTAAAAATGCTGAAAACAAGGATCGCAAGGTCCATTAAGACGTAAATACCAATTACGGTTAGTTGTGAGTTTTTCTTTTCAAGTCCTCCGAGTTTTTTTGCACCACCCCCTTACGATTGAACCTAAATTAGGCTTTCTCATACCTATGTATCACTTACTTATGATATTTCAATCTTAGATAGAAAAACAGCGCGAATAAGCCTTAACAATAAGAAAAATTTTAAAAACAATGTTATTACGAGGTAAACCTTAGGGGATAAGATAGACAACCCACAATACCACTACAACCCGGGCGCGTTTAAACAATCGACAGTACATCCTTTCAGGTGTTATGCATCTCTGCCGTACTGATGAAAGAACGTATGAAAGTACGCGCACGGATGTGGGGCACGTAACTACTCCGGTATCCTTTTTCCGGCAATTTGCAACGACCCGGAACTGTCCCTAGAATACAAATCGTCAGTGTCGAAGGGCTTGGGGTGCGGCTGTTAATTGCTCTTAAGCTCGGGTTATTATCTCTCTTGAGTAACATGTTCCTTTTCCTCAACCATCGCAAAAATGGTATTGCTACAGCGGTGTCGTTTTATTTTACCTTCCAAAGTCCCGTTAATGAGGGATATTGGAGTTAGATTGTCCACACTTTCTATTAAAACGTCTCGCTGTTCTTTGATTAATTGGCATTGGCATCTATGCCTTGCGGTATAGACGGTCACGCAGTTCCCGGGGTCCGAGCCAGTTTTCTCCCTTCTTGTGGGTGTAACCCTTGAAGCTACCACGTCCGCTGAGCGTCTAGTTTAAATATAAGTTTAAGCGCCTATGTTTACGTGACATGTCCAGGTCTACGTAGGGAATCAATAACTTGGTTCACTGCCCCTTGCCCGCAAGTCCTGTCCGTCGTACTTGCCACTTCTAGATGGTCGTTCCCCTTGCCCTTCTGCCTATCTGCCTCCGGGACCCGACGGGGAGTTCTGAGAATGGTGCACTCCTTCAGAAGAATATCGATTGGTGGAGTTCCTGCTAAGATCCGAGTTGCCTCTAGAGCTTTCGTGCGATACACGCAGATGGCCCACATCAATGCTCTCCTTTGGACGCTCGAGAGTAAGGTCAAAAGCGAATTAAAAGAATTCATTTTCGAAAAGCATACAGGGCGGCCCCCTTAAAAATGTAGTTAAATCGAATTAACTCAAAAACTGCTAAAAATATTTCATATTTTGTAATAACAAGAAATGCTAATAATTAGAAGCAGAATTAGTATCCGTAACAAAATATAAGGTGGTGCGTTTGAAAAATGTATTTTTGTCCCGCCACTGTTTCCTGAACCACCCCGTAATTTCGAAAACATAAAAAAATAATAATTCATGAAACTGCGTAACTTTTTTCTAAACCTTACAGTTTTTCAATTAAAGTAGTGGATCGTCTTGCAAGAACCACCCTGTGCACATTTTCTCTATTTTTTTTTCCGTAGAACTCGACGACCTCTGTCCTTTTTCGGTTCAACTTCAGTAAGTGGTCCGAGAACTAACGCTCGTATTTGCGAGTTACAAGGGTTGATCGAAATTGGAACGCAGTCTCACACAATAACCAGCAGCGGAGCGAGTTGTTTGAAAATAATGAATTTAAATATTTCTTCCAGACAAGCGCTAGCTACGCTAACAGTGACTAGATCCGCCAATAAAAGTATAAGATTCCATAATTCAGTATTCAACTTCAGAGCTTCTGAAGATTTAAAACCTGGCTCTGTAGTTGGAACTCTTGCGAACAACAGACCTGGACATCATCTGAAGTATTTCGTCTCAGACCCAACAATCCTCAAAATCTTTGCCATCAACACTTTGGGAGAACTCTCCCTAAAAGGCAAATTGGACTACGAAGTTAAACCAGAATACATCTTCAAAATTTGCGCTTCGGATGAAAAAACAGTACTGAAAATTTAATTATGTTTCTTTGGACAATTGTGAAGATTTTAATTTTGCAGAACGACACAAGTGTTGTGAACATCACAGTCGAAAACGTAAACGAATGGGAGCCAAGATTTCGATATCCTCACTATGAGTTCTTTCCTGGCAGGCTTGGTACTCAACACGATTTAATAGGAAGGGTTGAAGCTGCCGATGGGGACAGAAACGACCCTTTAACTCTCACCCTTAGTGGTCCTAATGCCTCTTCGTTCTTTATCACTCCCACTGGAGAACTGAGACTCCGAGACATGAAAGGTTCAGTTTCAACTTTCTGTAGGCAAACAAATTCAAAATTCTTATTTCAGACTTGGGAGGAAGTGAGGCGAAACTGACAGTCACAGCTACAGATAGCGGGGACCCCCCTAAAAGAAACAGCGTTCCAGTAACCGTACACTTTCCGGATGCTGCAAACAACGGAACTGCAGCTGCTAGAGGCTCCAACAGTGGCCCAATTCTTCTTGCTGGATTGGGGGCTATTCTTTTCTTGTTGAGCCTCGTCGTGGCAGTGCTTGTGGCGTACATTTGCAAAGTGTACGTTTCCCAGATAGTCCACAATTAATTTTAATCATTTCTTTTAATTAAAATAGGAGGAGGAATTCAGATGCTGAGGCTGGGGGAGTTTCAGATGACAAATCTCAGCCTAAAAGTGCGGTAAATAACCCGGTCTTTGGAAGTGATAAATCGCGGTCTGCAACAGCTGTAGCTCTGGGTGGCATTCCCAGTAATAAGCGAATTCCTAGTCCGAAGATTCACCCGGCTCCGCAGCCGCCCATGGGTGTTTTGTGGCCTTCGGCGGCTTCTAGAGTAAAAAAGTTGAGCTGGGGAGACGATAAGGTAAAGCCGTTATTTGTATTCCAAATATCGGATTTAAGGGATGAAAAATCCTTTAATGACACAATATGTCGTTTTTCCCTTTTGCTGTGCACTTCCAGTTCCTCTTGGTGCTTTGAAAAAACAAAATATCAATTTTTTTTTAATAAAAAAATCGTAGAAACGCTCTTCAGCAAGAATTTCAATATGTAACAATGAATTTAGTAAAACGCCACATACCAGCCGCTAAGTGAAGTTGGACAGACGTTTGAACTTCTAAATCTGCCTTCGTCTTTCCCTAGTTACTTGTCCTTTAATGCGGCTTAATTGGGCAACTGGACGGACACGAAACTAGAATAATCAATTAATTATAATTTAAATGATATTTTTTTACGGCTTAAATGTATAAAAAACAGTAGAGTCCAGAGGTTTGCATTAACCCATCCTTTGCCTCTTTCAGACTGATTCGGAGAGCACCGAAAATCTAAACCAACTGGACCAAATTCCGAAAGTTCTAGAAACTAGCAATTTAACTGTGTATTTTTGAAAATAGATCGTAATTCTGTTGTATCTCTATAGCGTAGAAATAGCTATTATTTATTTTTTTTCTATGAAATGTATAGAAATTAAGACTTCCCATCTGAAATTTGAGGAAGAACTGCAGGTTTCATGCTATGTAAATAACTATTATTAGGCATCTGGAAGTAAAAATATTGTAACTTGATTTTTATATTGTAAAATTAGTTTTAAGGGCCGGAAGATGCATACTTTAGTTTAATTTTTGATAAAAATATTCGTTACGAAAAAGTAGCTAGTAAGACCCAAAGTAGCTCGATATTTGGGTACCAATTTGTTAAAAATATTCAATAAAACACGAGTTCAAAGTGCATCAATAACTTTTTATAAATACAATAAATAAACCACTTTATCCGTATTAAATAACTATACATATCACGCTTCATCATCAAAAATCTTCTTACTCCTGCCCAATCTCTGAATTTCATTGCTCGATGAATTTTCAGGACTTTCGCAAATATAACTGTATCGCACAGAACAGTCGGTTCCTTTGTAGGCGTAGGACCTAAGGGCTGGATTATAGGCCAGTTTTAAACACCTCCCTTGCCCTTGAATTGCCGCCGAAGGGTTTTCTTTATTGTCCTGCGACCCTGGCGCCAAAATGGGACGGGCACTATTGCTCCAAATCCACAGAAGACCTGGATTTAGGCCACCCACCCAAAAGTCTTTACCTGATAAGGAGAAGTTGCATTAGTTGTTTTTGAGATATTTTTTTAAGGAAACCTTTAAGAAAAGGGTCGTTTTGAATGTGAGTTATGATATCCTGATTTTCCTCGATTGTTTCCATTTCAGCCAGCACCGACCCCAGTTTCTTACAATGTTTGCTGGCCACTTTCCAGTCGTATTCCCGACCAGCAGAACTCGCAAATAAGTAGCAGTTTTGGCCCACTCTGCTAAAGTTTCCAGCGCACGGTTCTGATCACAATAACAATGAATTTTCTAATCAATTCGTTTTTAATTCAATCTTACCAATATCCACTCTGTTTCCAGCCATGACGTAGTAGAGCATTTCTTCCAGTCTGCGTAGCCGCTTCTCCATAAAATCTACTTTATAGACAAGTTTTTCAATTGCCCCTAATAAGTACAAATCCGTCTCTGATACTTGTCTTGGAGGGGGTTTGTTTGGGGAGTTTCCTGTTGTGACAATTTTAACGCTACTGATTTTGCTCTCTTTGCTAGGAGAGGCGTCTTTTCTGTTTTCGATCACGTATGAATGGTCTGATATTGGAATTTGCATTACTCTACTCTCTCTAAGAAATTATCCGAAATCGTTGTGAGAAGATATTTGAATTTAAAAAGCATGTACCTACCTATGGTTATTAGCTCCCAACGCCCACTCCTCCAACATCGGCCCCCAAACTCCTTCCTCTGTCCACACTGCAGGGTTGTTGCTTCTCTTCGCGTGACTACTGTTCGAAGGGTAAATAGCGTGACTGCCATTCTCGCAGAAAAACACGGTTAATACGACTAAAAGACTGTATTTATCCATGTCAAAACGTCGAAGATCTACTGAGCCGAAGCGGATATAGGTAAATATTTTCGCGAAGTTGAAGACACTCTCTCTTTTGTTTGGCTTTCGGACCGTAATTTTCGCTCAGATTTGAAGAATTACTATGAAACATTCCTCATACGCTTAGACATATGTAACTGTAAGACGTGTTTGAGTAACAGTTACATAACCGTAGACGATGATTTTTCTTTAGTATTTTAAATCTTGAAGCAATGAGCAAATAATCTCTCATCCACTTTAACCACATAACGGGAATTCCGGTGCCCGTGATATGTCGGGTCACGGAGAAAGTTTTTTAATATACGAGGCATCTTTGAAATGTGATATTACTATCGAAAACAGTATGAAACTTTCTATCAAATGAGAGCCTATAGACGAAAATTAGTCGGCTGGAGAGTTATTTTTTTGAGATTTGGAGTTAGAGCTTGTACACACCATTTGTACTAATACCATGTTGATAAAAATTGGGCCATCGATATACGTTTTCTTTATGTAGAAATCAGATTATAGAGTATTACTGACAATATGGTGGATGAATATTTAACCCAAGCTACTAACCCATTTTTCGTTATTAACCTAAACAAACCCGAAATTTGACAAAAAATTCAAATGCTCGTGCTTAACTCGTAAATTAATTACGTTGTAAACCTATTTCGTAAAAAGTTAAAAACTTCCTCGGTTTGACAAAGAAAATATTAGTATAGAAGAGGGGCTTTTCCAAGAAAACTATCCCCAACGGTGGTGATTTTTACGGAAAACATTTTCTTCTCTATCCATCAAGTATACTAACGGTATCACGTAACTTGCGTCATCGATGGCCTTCTAGTCCACACAATCATTTAGAGTCCAGAGAACAACGTTGTAAACTTAATCTTGCTAAAATCGACTATGTTTCTGTAGGTTGCCCACTATACATGTGACAACATAAGCAATGATATAAAAGGAGTGGATGCCGTGAATAACTACCGACATCCCACTAAAATCTATCTTGCTTTTGAACCGTAAAACAATAAGGAACAAAACTTAAAAAAAAAACAATTCCACTTCCAATTCTAGATCACTGAACCTACAATGTGTTGACGACGTATTTACCAAATGACTAGGTTTGTTTCGTGGAGACTATCTCGCACCATGAAGCTTTTTCACACCACAAACATTTCGATAAAGGAAATTTAAATAAAACGCCCATATTTTAAAACAATAACCTGTATTTTCAAGCCTTTTACATACAAACCTGTAATACAATCACACTTAAAGTGAACTTCAATTACTACAAAATATATCATAGACTCTATAAAAACAATCGAAGAAGAAAAAAGTCGCTTCTCCATTAACATGACAAAAATTAAACCCTTCCTACGATATCGGCAACTCACTGAACCGCTTCAAAGAGTCTAAATCCCTCAATAGCATCTCCACCGTCTGCCTCGATCTCGGATAATCTTTTTCCATCTCCAGATTCATTCCCTCCTCCAATGCCTCCAACTGTTTTTCAAAATCGTCCAATCTTTCCTCAACTAGTGATTCCGCATGGGCTATATGATTCAGCATGTTCAACCGGCAATCATCACTGTCAATGGCGGTTTCAGGACGGGGGATGATCGGCCCTGTCGTCATTGGCATATTAAGCATAGGCATGTCTTCTTTACCACCTTTCAGAATCATCATTAGCATTGAGTCGTTGGGGTTGTCGGATTTAAAATCTAAATCGTTTTTCTCTGACGAGTATTCGTTTTCTAGTAGTTTCGAAGGTTTGTTGTCTTCTACTTCGTTTTTAATATCAGATTTTTCGGGAAGTTTTCGTTTTTCCCAGAGTTTGGACCATAGGTAAAGTTTCGGGTGATTTTTGGCTCTAAAAAAAAGTTTTAAACGACGAGTACGCTGGGGACTTGGTCAACTTACTCTGCGATCTTTAGTTTCACGCCCAAGGTGTTTAGATATTCACGAAGTTCTAGAAGCCCTCCAGAGAGGTCGTGGCACTTTTTCAGTTTTTGGAAACGCTTTTCGAGTTGCTTGTCTTTACTGTGATAGGAGGCCACTGGTAGAACACCCTAAAACAGAAAATTTTGAAGTAGAAAAAACGAGACAACATTCAACTAAACTGATCTTTTCTTACTTACGAATTACCATGAAAAGGAAAAAGACAGGCGAAGTAAACAAGCCCATTCTTACCTGCTTTAACCAATCCTGATCGTGCAAAAACCTTGCAGCTCGCCTCTCTCGCAATGGATGTTGGCAGATATAACAAACATACTTTTCTGGCACATCACTCTCTTTCTGGATGTTGCTACAGTATGCGTGCTGCCAACAGAGACAAAGCTCGCACTGAATCATTAATCCATCTTCCTCGACGAAGCCACACGTGCAGTTGATAATCTCCTCTTGCTTCATACGCTCTAGTTTAATAATTTTGCCACCTTCGATAATGACGCCATCGAATTGGGTGACAGTAGGCGCTTGCGCCGTATCAAGTCCCGCTGGCGGTGGCGCTAAGTCGAAGGCGGACGGTATGGGAGAGATATCAACGTCTTTCGATGACGTCAACGGTTGACTAGCGACGTCCGACGTTAATGGCCCGAAGGAGACGTGTTGTGATGATTGAGGAGGTAGTTGGTGTGGTGATGGTGACGGTAGTTCAGCGAGTGTGGTTGAAAATGATGTTTGGTGCGTTGTTGCACCTTGAAATTTAACTTTTTAGGGTAATTTCTCGAGTGTGTAAGCATTGACAATAACAAAGAAAATGATTATATGCAATATTCCAGGGTTGTAAAATTATTTGACCTTGCCGTATATTTGACCGGCAAATTATCAGTCTATGAAATTTTATACTACAAAACTATCAACTCCCAATGTTAATTATACCACATATGTTATGCATTCTGTCATTATTGAAGGTTAATGTAGTAGTTATTATTTGTAATCTTGGAGATAATTCACAAATTGAACAATGACAACTTACGTTACATAAGTAATTGCGTAAGTTTGAAAAGCTTAAACTCACCTTTCAGGGCATCTGCAGTCTCTACTGCACTTTTCTTGCGTTTCGACGTTTTCTCTTCGCCACTTTCAGGAGTAGTTCGATTAGTGTGACGCACCGGGAGCAAAGTTTTGATTCCTAGAAAGGAAATTATAGGAAAATTTTCGAATTATTAATTTCTTAAATCTCGAGTATATTTGCTTTTGCTTGATAATTTCTCTAACTCTTTTTCCAGAACAGTTTTTTCACGCTCAATAAATAAACAAAGACTCGGCGTCAAATGAAGAGAATTACCTTGAGAGGATCTTGACGAAGATAAGCTCTTGATGTGGACATCATCCCGCATCGCTATGTCGTCACTCTTTCCTTGAAAATATTTTTAATTTAATATGTGGATATATATTTGACGGCAGTCCTGAAAACTACATCACGTAAAACTCTCAGGTCTGCTTAGTCGAGTTGTCGAAATAAATCAAAAATCAACTTTATAGTGACCTTATGTCAATTTCACTCTCTTTTTGTGTGCATTACTATAACCAAGATGTCTAAAATTTACATAAAGCTTGTAAATTGAGTTTCCTAGATAAATATAGATAAAATGATTTATTATATTTTAAATTTGACGTTCTGACTAAGTTAACTAATGATAATCAATGTAAAACAAAACAGCCTTACCTAATAAACAATTGACGTTTGGATCCATATTTTGTATTTGTGTTTTTTTCTGGAGTATCCCGTATTAAACCACACTAAATTCTACTACAACTAAACATTGGAATATCAAACTTACCTGAAGGCAAAGTCTGCAATTCTCCGCCAACATCCGCTGGTTTTTGATTTAACAACTTAATAATCTCCGAATCCCTCGTTTTCTTTTCGGGTTGAAGCAGAGGGCTCACCCTTTCAGTTTCCACTTGCGACGCCACTTTCGGAACTTTAGGGGTCACTAAAAAATCACAGTACCAGTTCATATTTTTAACTCCTTAATCAAGACTAAACTCACCAGAAGTTCTTTCGGATTTAATGGTAGTGGACTTGACAGCTCCTGGAGACCTATCTAGGCTTTCGCCCACAGTGCGAGCATAGGCTAAATCTGCGACGTTCGGTGTAGATTCCAAATATTTTGTGAATTCAGAATGGTAATGTTTTACGTGCATCAACGCGAGGTTTTCGCGTCTAAAAGTCTTGTCACAGCCATCAATTGGGCATTTATATGCATCATTTTCAAAGACGATTTTTAGACTTACGAGAGGTTGTTCAGGGGCTGAAAAATGTAATCATATAAATTGTATTATAGTATTGTCGTAAATGCAGGTTCTTCGAGTTGGAATAACATACAGAAAGGGCGAAAAGCCCCACGTAAATTTTCCTTTTTCTGTAAAAATATAACATTTACTTTTAATCAAATTCAATGCTACCTTCTTCAGGTTTAATTGAACAATCCTCTTCTTCGGGTTTAACTGAAGCATCCTCTACTAAATTTTCCTCAGTTAAGGGCAACTCAGCTTCTCCTATGATTGCAACTTCCTTGGAAACCTTCTGTTTTGGTTTTAGAAGTCGTCTTTTACTGCGGTATATGCTGAAACTGAACATGTCAAGAGTGGCTTCAATACCCGGATGCAACTCCAGGTAATTGCTCACTTCACGCCTTGATCTGAATCTCTTGCCATCGGGCCTAATGGAATAAAAATATCGCTGTAGAAATTAAAATATCAATCAGCACTTTACATGATATATATAACAGTTTTTTTTCTTGGAATGCAATGCATACAGATTAAACAGACTTATATGGGTAAATGTACCTAAATGGGAAAGATTGCAACAAATAAATTCTTACGCCACTATAACTGTATCCCATTTTCCAGAGGAATGTCCGTAAGTCCGTTTGGTCAAATGTTTAGTCCATCCTGAAGGTAGCCTGGGGTCAGGAACAATGGTTGATTTCCTTAAACCATCTGCTCCATCTAACGTTGATTCTATACCTTCAGGTTTGCCCCCTTTCCAGCTGTAAAAACCATTAAATAATTTTTTTTTTTGAAAATTATAAAAAAGAAAATAAAAATAAAAGATAAACGCCTCAGTAAAATATTTTAAAAAATATAAAAAAAACAACAAATTTTAGAAAATCGACAATAACAAAAATTGATCATTTTTAAAGATTTCTACATTTTTCGAAACGGTAAAACCAACTAAAAAATGGAATTTCACCAATCAAACTTACGTGGGGTACCACTCGTACATCGGCAACGAACCGTCCACAGGTACAGCATTGCTATCCGCCTCTGGCAAGCTCCAATCCTCCTGAGAAGTCTGAGACTCAGGAGATGGAGCTTCCTCCGTTATCACAGGCGCAGGAGTAGTTTTACGCCTCTTTTCCTCACTAGTCAGTCGCGCTCTTTTTGAAAACAAAGCTGCCACATTCAGCTTTCGCTTTTTATCTCGTCGCTCTTGTTTCGTGGTTTTAACTGGTTCGAAAAGCGGCGACGATTGAGGAGGCTTTGCCGTATTCAATTTGGACATTTTTCGACTTTTCAAGACTTTCGTAAAGCCGTCATCAAATAGTATCTCATAGGTATCTGAATGGAGTGTGTAAAGAATAGGTTAAACAAGGAAGTATGTCTCTAATAGAACTTGATAAAATTGCATTTTGCTTATCTCTAGGGGACACCTACTATCATTACCTTGATATATTTTTTGTTTATTCATTTTTAACTGATATGAATGTGCGATTATAGTTATCCAAAGCTTAAAATTAATTAATCGTAATTGTTGTGCCTCAGAGTTTAAAGCAGGTCAGATGAGCCACATAAATTAAAACTGAAAAACTTTAATGAAAATTTGCAACTAGAACCCAACAAATCTAGTAGTACTAAACATCTAGGTAACTACTGCCTAGGAAAAATCAAAGAAAATATTTTGAAGTCTCCTTTGAGGAAATATGGAAATGTAAGGAAGGTCAACTTCCAATTAACTCGCGAAGAAATTACGCAGTGCTGAGGATATTGGCTTCATGGCAGCACCAAAAGAGTTTTGAGTCATTCATCCATCCTGATTTCCGGGAAGCGGCCTTGACCGAGAATCAACTGAGACTACTACAGAAGATCATTCCAAATGTTATTGAGAATCTGCCTGAAAACAGACTTCAGGTGAGATTCCGAAATTTTTTTTGCCATTGCCCTGTATGCTTGTAGATTACTTAAACAAATGAGATCCCTCAAGGCCTACCCGCACCGCTAATGACTTTGGGTTTTGTAATGACATGAAGCTATCGAAAAACGCTGTTCACAAATTTGTAAGTTGCACCTGATCTTATAAATAGAGGGAAAGATAAGAAAAGTTTTTGGAATTGTTGGTAGTTGATGTTAGGTCTTTGAGGCAAGGTTTTTAATTAATAAATATGTTGCTTCAAATTCAAAAGGATGCATTTCTTACATATGGATAATTGTCTTAAGATCTCTGATTTCTTGTACTTGGCAGAGCAGTTATTAGGCTAAAAGAATTAAACAGAACATTTCTTATAGAGCTGGTGATATTTGCAAAGAACCTACACATATTAGGGAACAACCTCTAAGATGAGGTGAAGTTTAGATTTAGTGCACTGCAGTAGACCTCAGGTCGCAATGAAGGACTTATTAATTCTCTTCATTCATTATAATACCTCCAAACCATTTATTTGCCTTGACTGATAAAAATATTAGCTCACCATTTTTTAACTTCTTGGTTACAGTGGCTGGAAACTTCCTATTATCACACCATGTGGCCATACATCGATCCCCCACATCAAAAACCTCTGGAAGCTTCATGTGAAAAGGCCTCAATCTAGAGCTTGACATGGAGATCCATTCATCACATTTGTTTGATTTCTTTTCAAAATGTACCAGCACTTCATTCTCCTCATAATCAACCTCATTTATTTTGCAAAGATGCCAAATGTTGTTGTTATCAAGCACCTCGATTTTCGAGTTTATGTCAAAATGAATTGGAGAAATTACTGGGGTGGCATTTTGTGATCTTTGATGCTGATCAAATGAATCAGTAGGTTCATTCATAAAGTTGTTTAGGCTGTCTTCTGAAGTTATTTCTGGCTTTGTATCTATGTGAAATAATAGGTGTATTCTAGGACAAAAGTAATAGTCTTGTAAATAACAAACATACCAAATAAAAACTCATCTTGATCCATAACTGTCTCTTCTGTTTTCATAACTCTCTTAGATTCTTTAATGCCTTCATCTGGCTCATCTTTTACTTCACATTTTATCAAATCCTCCTCTATTAGAGAATTATTTGGAGAAACCTCTAATGAAGCCTCACTTGATACTACATTTGTACACCTCTTTTTTTCCTGATCTTTTTTGCCGCCTTCCTCTTTCTTTACCACAGCTTTAATGGCATCGAGCTTTGATTTATCCCATGGAAACACACTTGGTAAGACTCCATGTCTCAGCATATACTTTTTTCCTTTGAAGTTGCAAAAATCTGCTCTTAAGAAATGCCTTGAACATACGTATAAAAGCTTGGAAGTGATTTTTTCTTCAGGTATGTGGCAAAGGGAGAGCCACTTGGGGCGGACGTCTGTGTGAGAAGGTATTTTATGGTAGGTAACGCCGATGTGTTCCGGTTTGGTGGAATCTGAGGAGCAGCTTCGCACGCTGCATTTTCGGCCCATAATTGGAACAAGGAGGAAGGTTAGAAACAATAAAAATTCGGTCTGTATTCAAGGGATTTTCAGAAATATTCCTTCGTTTCCAACTTGGCTTTATTTGCTTTTGTTTTGCTTTTGTTATCAACAACTATTCTTCTCAATTCCGACGGCTTCCTGTCGTCCAAACAGGTTGGCGTTTGATAGACAGTGACTAATGACAAGGCAACGCAGCTGGGCATGTTCAGAATCCCACACTTAGCACGAGTCTTTTCACAAAACTAGAGTGAGTGCAAGTGATTCTGATTGGATTCCTTGGAAGATTTAGAGTGATAATTAATATAAACCTAACAAAGGCTAAGATGTTGCAAAGCTCAGAAGGAAACCCAACAAACAGATAAAAAGAAACGTCCGCGTCGATTATTTCACCGTACTTTTCTACTATTATCGAGGTGCACTAGAATAATAAGTTCTCTTACCGCAAAAATGTATTAATATTTTTATTATATATGAACGAGTTCGTTAGATTATTTAAACGTGAAAATCTAAAATGATTTGTTACTTGCTAGCTTTATAAACACGATTTTCCTAGTTTAAATGCAGGAAAGAGCCAAATTCAAACATACGTTTCATTTGAATATTTAGATGTATGTTAATATAAATTTCTTATAAGATTTCTTAGGCAATGGTCTTTCAGGTTTTTATGGAAAGTTTCTTAAGAAACGTTTTGAAAATAATTTTTTTGTTGGAGGTTGCATGAAATTGCGGATATGTGAAGAGGAGATTCAAAATAGAGACAAATTAATCGGCAGAATGAACTAAGCTTCCAAACAACTTAAACGAGAAATGTGCCTCGGTATCATCACCACGCAAATGGGGAATAGCGAACGTAGATGTATTCAGAATGGTAGATCTCATTTTGAACTTAATAAATACATTATTAATGATTTATTTATCATTCTCTGTAATCTTTTTTTTATCGATTAAGAAATTCCTGAATACTTCCTTCCTTTACATTTGAAAATAAAATATTATTTTACAGCATTAAGTATTGTTTAATGCGATTACACAGACCGTATTGGATATTATAAAAAGGCGAAGACCTCGAATATCTAGAAAACTGTCTTAAGGTGATGAATGGCTAGCATACATTTTGGCGAATACGCTTGGTAGGCACTTAAAAGTGTTAAAATTAATCACCCCAATTTTTAAAATGTTTCATAAGAAACTTTCCATAAGAGCTGAAAGTCCATTGCCTCAGGAAGTTTTAAAGAAATTTTAACAAACATACATGTAAGTGTTCGAATAAAACGTACGTTTGAATTTGACCCGTTTCTGTCCTACGAACTAGGAAAATCATATGTGTGAAATTCTAGAAAAGTAAGAAAGCCATTTTAGGTATTATTACTTATTATACATAATAATAATGATGGCTATCCGGCACATTTGCGTTTTTAGCAAATATCCTCATTTTTAATATCATTTTTAGTAGATAACGTTTTGGCGAATGCGCTGCTCGGGTATAAAAAAAGTTAATTTCTCTCATTTTTAAAGTATTTCTTAAGAATCTTTTCAGCACGACCGAAAGACTGTTGCCCAAGGAAGTTTTTAAGAAATTTGAATAAACCTTTACCTAAACGTTTAAATTAAATCCATGTTTGAATTTGACTCTTCGCTCAACGCTCAACAAAGCCATTTTAGATTTTGCCTTTTGAATGATTTAAACAATTGTCTATAGGCAATAAAAAAGTTTAGTACGTTTCCGTGATTAAAAGGCTCGGTGTTCTTCTACCCTCCAACAATTGTGAAAGAGCACGGTTAAATTAAAAAAAAATTAAAAACTGAATTATCAGGAAAACTGCAGCACTTGGTACGTAGGTGTGTTTGGTTAAATCGATTCAGAATCGCGTGATCTATCACCCCCTAAAATGATTATAAGTATCGACTTGCCGGACACCTTGTATATTCCAAAAAGATACTAGTTATGTACGTTTATCAAAATATGCGAAATTACCAAAAGTGTACAAGTTATAGGAGTTTTTCGCATACGTCAGATGTCGCGCGGTTAGATTCTGGGAATATCGTATCAGTGGCCCGTTAGATTTTATCAAATTTTAATCCGTGCGGTAAAGCAGTTTCAGTTTTACTCCACGTGTATGCACGGGGGGATGTTACGCGGTAACGTTTATGACGCATCGTCAAAAGCTGGGAGGGACACTTCCAGTTTTGAAAAAAGTCTGCAGGGCATCATACTACAGTATCGGACAAAATTAAATTGACTAGCAACTAATTACATTTTTTTTTTAAATTAAGTAAAAAATTTTAAAAATATTTAAACGATTTGCCCAAAATGGAAAGAATAAGAAAAAAAAATTAAATATTTTACAACATTGGCACATTTTATTAATATTCGGTCCAATCTCCGTTATTGTCCATAACGCTGCGACATCGTTTAGGCATGGCCTCCATTAAATTTCCTGTGGTTTGCGGACCAATCGCTTTCCAAGTTTTCACGATTTCCTGGAAAAGTTCTTCGCTATTGTTGAACTTTTTGGTTCGAATCTATCAGGCGTCGAACGTTCGTCCCCGTACATTCCAGCCATGTGACCCCATCAATGAGCGTTCCATTTACCCAAATATTGCCGCATAGTAAAATAAATAAATCGCAAACCGACAGATTAGCAATACGTCACTGCCTCGGGCCGACTGGCATAAACCGCAAAAAAATCGCGTGGAACATTAACAAAATACAATTTAAATTAATTTATTAAAATTCAATGCGAACAAGTCGCTTTCCATTTATAGACGACCAGTTGCGTTTATCCGCAAAACAAAACCGTCTGTGTGCGTGTTAATAGACGACACCCATCCAGAATTTAAAATTGCCCTGTTAAAAGAGAAATTACGCGATAATGAATTAAATTACGCTCGGTAACAAGGAAAAACGCCCAAGTGCGATAATAACGGCGTGCATCTTTCGGGAAGTGTATCGAAATAATACATTGAAAAGTGAAGTTTCTCGGGTAATACGCTGATAAGGGATTTAAGATAAGAGGCGCTTTTACTGATAACATCTGAGGACGTATACAGACCATCGTCAAATTAATTCCATATTATACGAGTTTAATAAACAATAGGCCCAACGTATACGTGCGGTATGATGCTTCACTACAGTAGTGCATGGTGACACTTGCGAGCATGTGAAGGTCTGAAGACACCAGTGGCGATCGTACATATTCAGCAAAACTGTGATTTATAGTGATTTTACTTCAAGGTGAGTTGCTGTAGCGATCACGCCCTAGATAAATACTTTCGTCGTCGTCATACGTATTCGTGACTGTCAGGTGTGCCTGATGAGGCCATTAAAAGAAAAGTTTTAAATTTGCTTTAAATTATATTGATCCCGAATACTGTCAGTAGCGAAGTGGTAATTGGTAGTTTAACAATAGGTCATGGTTGAGTCATGGTCTAATATTCGTCATGTACATCCGTGGAAAAGATTTGAACTGATTTGATGATTTAAGTGCAAAAAACGTTAATGTTATACAGTAAGTACCTTATAAGAACCCACTGACCGTTCCAAATTCTAATCCATCGAGATCTCCGAAGCAGGAAGAGATCGGGGCTGGTAAATTTCCTGAAAAATTCTCATTAAGCTAATCTGTCGAAAGTTGGCATAATTTCTCGAGAAATTCTACGACATCAATATCGCTTCAAATAACGAGCTGAAACTAATGTGAACTAGTCGGAGAAAAGGCAAAACGGTTCAATCTCTGTCGCTTTGATTGCACTTAAATTGATCATCGAAAATGGGTGTTGCAGGTCATCTTACTAAATTAGCTACATTAAGACATGAGGGTTTCCTTACTACTTTCCACTTCGCTGGCAGCTGTGCAAACTTTATTAAGGGCCGTTAGGAAAACCGTGGAAAAGCTGCCCGAAACACTCGAGGCAAGTTCGGTTTAATCGTTAATCCCCTTACTAAATTGTATATAGTAATTTGCAGATATTTTTTAATTATTCATAAACATGTGTTAATTGGAAGGACTTTATAAAGATTAAACAGGACTGGGCACTTCCAAGCAAGCAGAGGTAACAGATGTGTCAGATCACCTTACTAAATTTTGCTCCGTAAAGTCTGTACGTCTTCTTACCAATTCACTATTAATAACTTTATTGTTGAAGACTTATCGTTCTGATAACATTGTTGGATTCAGTAGAAGTGTTCTGAATCCGAGAGACGCTGAGGTCAATAGATCCTTCAGATCACCTTACTAAATTTTGCAAAGTTTTTGCGGGCCTCGTGGCTCCTTAAACTCGACCTGAAGTAATGTTCAGCAACTCATTGCAACGGTTTTTCCTGTTTGAAGTCGGACATCATTTTGCTAAATCTAATTTTTAGTCGTGTAAAAATTTTGACTTGAAGAAAAAACAGTGTTGGGAGCCTCCCTAAATGTTTCTAACCAACACCAATTGGTTGGGTTAATTCGGGTCAGAAAGGCCACCAGAGTCACCTCACTTAATGACTAAACATGGCAGGATTTCTTCACGAAAAACATCTCGAACACATTGAAACTTATTATTTAAGTGCACTTAATAGGGTTTTCAGATCATCCTTACTAAATCACTAATTCTAGTGAGGGTCGCAATCATGCTCACTCACCCTTGCGACTTGCAATGTTGCCAACTCCCACTTTTTGCGATGATTAGCAGAAATAAAATTTTATTCGTTACTGATTGTTATGGGATTTACACAATTTATTTAGGCGAAAATGGGGAAACTACTGTATTTAAGGTTGTAAATTGCTCATAAACGTTTCCAAGGCGTGGTTGAAGATATGTTAGTTTAATCGATTTGATTTCATAGAAAAAAAATGACGATGACGAAGCTGAACAACATAAAAATTACTGCAGTGGGCGATGGAGTTGTGGGAAAAACATGTTTGCTCACCACATATGTCACAGGAAATTTCCCAGAAGAATATGTCCCTACGGTGTAAGTATCAAAGAAAGCAGTCCTTCAGAAAGTTGAATTCTCTATTTATGGAACAATAATCAGAAAATTAGAATTCTCCATACACCTCTTAGTACTTAGCACATTAATGGACAATCTTATGGATTCTTATTTCGAATATTCGTTTTCTCCATACAAGGCTCCTTTTGCCGTTTTCGAAGGTGTTGTTAATAGGAGAATCCGACGATAAATTTCTTTTGTTATAATCTATTAGTTTTGTATGGAAAAAATCGTTTTGTTTTTATCCAGATTTGAGCATTACGGTCAAAACCTCAAAGTGGACGGAACAGACTACGACATAACCCTGTGGGATACTGCTGGTCAAGAAGATTACGAGAGACTTAGGCCCTTATCTTATCCCAATGTAAGCCACTCATACATCAGTCTTATCAACACTGAAACACGCAGTTCTTTTAGACAAATTGCTTCCTGGCTTGTTTTTGTGTGGATAAGAATATTGCCTCGTACGACAACATCTCCCTCAAATGGATCCCGGAAATTCGACATTTCTGCCCCCATATTCCAGTAGTGTTAGTTGGTAATCACACATCCAGAAACATTTTCTAGACTTGATAAATTTCCCGTTTCAGCTACTAAAACAGACTTGAGGAACGACCCCACAATTAGATGTTATTCCCCCGAAGACGGGAAAAGACTTAAAAAGAAAGTCAAGGCTCAGTGCTATAGAGAGTGCTCTGCCAAGTATAATACAGGGTTGAGTGAAGTTATTGAGGATGCAGTGAGGGTGGCCACCAACAGCAAAGTGAAACACACCAAGCCCTCCACTTGCGCGATATTATGAGGAATTTGCTGCAATAGGGAATTATTATTTTTATGCATTTATGTGCACTATGTACGTTTATGTTTATAATTGTACAGTATTAATGAGTTTGTCAAGTTCGAAGTTTTTTTATAAAGGCCAAGACATATGGTAAATTTTTAAGGTTTTTTTTAACCTTAGCTCGACCACAAAAATGAATTCTGATTCAGCGTTTTCAGTTTTTTTTAGAATGTTAACAATATTTATCATAAATTATTGTAAACCCGCTTCCTGTTACACAAACTTAAAATTTCCAATACGAAAATACTTTGTTCTGTCTAAAAATTTAGTTAACCTTCGGCAACCCAAAAAAAAACGCTTCGGTACCGTTTAACCCGAAATTTTCAGATCGCCTTTATCCGCACATCCTGAAAGTGATTAAGAATGAGTGAAAACGATAACTTTACTCATTGAGTTCTCAGTTCACGTAAGTATTAGCAGCACTTTTTCTCGTGTTAATTTTAAAAACCTTTAAGTTCAGAGTACGAGTACTTAAACATCCGTATGTACAAACAAGCCTTTTGCTTTGATAAGATAAATAAAATTAATAACTGCAACGAATTATTCAAATATCAGGGGTTAAAATTACGCATTCTACATCTGAATGAGGAGGTAATTGGTGAAGCAAATGATGTAATATGTTTAGTAAACTTGGGGAATAAAAAATTAAATGTGCATAGTGAAAATCACCACTGGTGGGAGGAGTTTTGTAAGGAAAACTTCCATTTCGTGTATTTTTGCCAAAAGTAATTTTTCCGTGAAATATATTGCGTATTTTTTTCATCTTAACATGTCCTTTGATTTAATGTACCTGCTATGTACGGTATAAAAAGATGCGTAGTGGATCAATTTTTTAGGATTACGGTTTCCACGGGACACGATGGGTATCATACTGCTATTCCAGACTTTTATTCGTAATAATTCTTCGTTGTTGCAAAAATCGTTAGCAATTCCACAATGAACAGATTCTGACGATTTTTTTGCCCGTGTGTCTTTCCCACTCTACAATTAACGCGAAATATACCAGGCATATTCTATTGAAAGGGATTCAGAACACTGGAAGACGTAATCAAATTCCTTTATTAGTTTTATAATTGAGAGGCTCAAAAAGGCAATGACTCATTTGAATCGACACGCTGTTTATAAACCGCTGGTTTTAAGATTGATTAGTACAAACAAATCGACACGTGGTTTTATGAAAATGTGTCGCTTTGTCGTCATACGGAAGCTACGCTAATATGTAAAAAATAATACATTGAATAAATCGTTATAAAATGTTAATATTATAATTCACACTTCCCAACTATACTTGGATCGTTTCTTGATAATTTGGTGGAGGAGTGCTTCTTGATAATTTGGTGGAGGAGTGCTTCTTGATAATTTGGTGGAAGAGTGTTTCTTGATAATTTGGTGGAGGAGAGTTTCTTGCAGGAGCGCTGCAAAATAATTATGATTATTATTTATAAAAGAATTAAGTTTATTCAATCACATATATTATTCAAGCCTCGGAGTTGTTAAGTTTTAAAAGACTGAGGTACAATGGTAAGGTTCATAGCGGCCCATTGTTAATATTAACGATGAACGTGACGGATTCAATGCCGTATAAATTTTTAATTAGTATTGTTCTTCGAAATCTTTCAGGAAAACCTTTTACCGTTTTTTTGAAGAATTTCTCTTCGAAGTAGGAAATATGAATTGACCAATAACAAACTGTATCACGTCTTTGCTTTTTGAAATTTTGCACCTCAAAATTGGTATTCGTGCAACTCCTCGATGCGCCTGGTGTTCCATCGCATTCGGCTCTGTACAATGCTGCACCAGTCAACGTTTTTATTTGCAGAAGGTTAAAAAAGAACTTCTATGATCGCTACAATGAACGCAGCGCAATTAATGCTGCTCTTATCTGTAGACACAAATGTAAACCTGTTAATTATTTATTCTTTCTACGAGATAATAGGTGTTTTCTTCGTCATTTGAGTGCACTAACCCGCAGGCCTCTTTTCTAAAGAAGGTCTAAGTAATCAACGCTTGTAGCACGCTGCAAAATGAACATAACATTTTACTGAATATTAACTCTGGAGTATTTGGTATCTGGTTCTATTAAGATTAAGATCAGTCTGAAATTGGGGAAAAGATATATTGTAAGGGAAAAAAATTCGCAAGCACCCGACCCCGTATCTGAATATTCGTGTGAAATATGGGAAACGTCAATTGATCATTGTGCGTAGGCTAATGAAGACGAAATTGAAGGCTGTAAGCACATCATAGAAGACGAATAATCACTAAATCTCTCTTGTCGACGATAAACAGGACTCATAACCGAAAAAAGAGAAATAGTAGAATGACTCTGAGTGCCCAAAATCGTTTTAAATTTTGGAAGTGTGATTTCGTGCCTTAAAAGGTGATCATTAAATTGAACATAGTGTCCTGTTCAATTGGCAAAATCAGCATGTTAATTCATAACTTAATATTAAAAGAAAATATCCTAAGCACAATTCACAACGTTTCTATCGTGATTATTATTAACATTTAATGATTTGCCGACAGACTTTCAAAATATTCGTAGTTTAAATGTTAAGCAAAACATTCTGTATCATTAATTAGCTTTTTTTCATATCCTAAGAGCTACAGTGACATTTTTCACTCGCTAATTCTCTTTGAAAATGACGTCAGCATTAAAAATGTAAACTTAACCACTTGGCCGAAAGCGTCACTATAAAAAGGCTTAAATGGAAATGTCCAATTTGGGATCATTAGGAAATTGCATGTTTTTTTTTTATGGAAACAGCTTAAGAATCTAAATGCAGGGTATCCCATTGAAATAAGAGATGTAAGCGAACCCTTTCCTTTTGCTTGATTTTGCCTAATATTGATTGCTACTGTACAGAAAGTTGAAAGCTATAGTGATCCCATTAGTCCTTGATGCAGAAGTAGCAATTTTCTCCAGGGCATAATGCTAATTGCTCAAGTTAAAGAGCATACTAAAAACGGTAGAATATCTATGGATTTCCATCTACACTTTAAAACATAAATAGTATAACGCCTACGAATTTTTCATTAAAATACCCATTACGAATACGAAATCGTGTTGTAATATAAGATGTAGCTTTATACACATACATAAATTTGCCATTTATAAACGGGGAAGCGCCAATTACATTCGAGGTATTGAATTTATGATTATTTTTCTGCACTCATCTTCCATATGGTATGGGTTGCCTTACATCCATATGTACGCCCGTTACTTTAATGGACAGTCCGTTATTTCAGGCTGTCGATTATATTAATTTTTGTCCTGGTTCCTCAGTGTGTAGCAAAAATATGAATTTTCGAATTCGACAATTTTCGGACTCGTGCGAGTTCTAGAGAATCCGAATTGTAACACAGCTAATCAACTCTAGCACTTTTCTCTGGTTGCCCCACACGATTACCGCAATACACTTTCCGGGTCGGGAGCTGCCTTGACTCTTCCTCCTGTTCCCACTTATCGTGAAATACTTTAAGTAATTTGCCTTCTCAGGGATTATTCATGAAAATTTCCCGACTGAAAATTACCTTTTTCTATTAGCCAAGCCCATTCCAATCAGAAAAGAGTGCAAGGTGTCTGCGAAATGTGTACGTCACGGTCACAAATCTCGAAAGAAGTGTGGATTGTTGTTTATGTTTACTGCTGGCGGTACCATTAAGTAGTTCGAAATCGGTGGGCAAATCTTCCGGAGAAGATCCGCTTCCTCCGTCCGAAGAACGCACTTTTCGCTGTCGCACCTCGGCTCCGTTTTCGGTTTTCGTGAATCAGGAAGAAGTGCTATTTGACACTCGACTAAACAGGTAAGCTGAGCCATTACAAGAAATATTTCTGATCCTTGCCGGATTTGCCTAGAGCCTCTCCGTTGATAAAAAGGGCCTGAAGGTCTGGAAAAAATTTACATTTAACGTGGCCGCACGTGTCCGATCTGCGAACGGGTTGCTTCGGCTTTGCGGTTAGAAATGTGCAATAAACCGTGATCTTTCGCAAAGATTATGATCAATAAAACGTGACCTTTTGTTTAGGAAAGGGGTAGGCTCCTTAAACGTTTATCAGCTAAAAATTAATAATAAGTTAACGATTTGTTGCCTAATATCTTGCTAAAAAGGCGAACACAGTTGCGCCTATAAAGATTCTTTTCCTTACTCGTATCGCTTAGTCGACATTTTAGGTGCGCTAAATAGTGCGTAAAGCTGCCTTTATGGTACACGTGTGGTTATCAGGAAAGCGATGTTAGAGCCTCCATTTCCCGCACGTCCTCGTGCGTTAATAAGTCAGAAATGAAAGAAAATCATTGTGTAATACTCGTGCGTGAGTGCTTCCCAAGTCCTCATGCTCAATATCCCATTCCCGATCTATCACGTGAGTCCATTGGGAGGTGTTCGAAATCGACTTCATACATTTTTGCATAACGAAATATTCTCGATCGTGTAATAAAAGTGCAAAGGACGAGTCGATTAGAGAAACGGCGGTACTAAATTCCAACAAAGCAGGGGAAGGAAAAGCAAATAATTGTGACAATAAAATTAATGTAGGTATTTATTTGCGGCCTTGTAACCACGATCAGATTCCTCACAATTACTACACTGTAAGAGGTGAAAAACTAGTCCTGTATGGCGGATTTCCACTAATTTGAATAATTACCCATTTACGTGGCTATTTTATTATTACTAATCAATCAGTTATATCGATAGGTAATTAATTAAGGTTCGCAACAGCTCGTACAGCTGCAGAAGTATCGTCGGACACAGTACAATCTTGTTGTCTTAACAGCTCCGCTTAAGGCTGGATTTGTGCGGAGCAAAATGGCACAGGGCCCCTCCGACGCGTCATTCCACCCTTCGCGCGCCGAATAAATCCGGCATGACACAAACTGAGAGGAACTTTATGCACATTATCAGAATTTCTGACGCATAAAATTAATTAGCGTTTAATTAATGAGAGGCAAAACGAATTCTGATTAATCCACCTGATGTAGTAGGAAGTGGCAATGTTTCCATCCACTGAATGTCCGTATAGCAACCTTTTCAGTCAGGCTGCTGATTAAAACTTTGATATCGATATTAAAACCTTGAGATAACACAGACGAAATATCTAAAACGCGCTCGGTCACCGCGATATCATTATTCAATTCTGTAAAATTTACAAGAGTTTGTTAATGTAAATGTTCAGGACTTTTCAGTGGCGAAGGCGCCACTTTCGGATTTTTTCAAAAATTTCGAATTTTCAAACAGTTTTCAGAACTTCCGGCTAGCTTGAACTGACCTGAACCATATAACAGTGAACTTGGAGATTCTTCGAAACTGCAAATGCATTTTCCACTCTTTTACGTTACGATTCAAGTGTGATGCGCGGCATGGTCTTTTGGTGACAGGTTAATGTGAGGTTTACCTCGGGCACTCTCCCCATTGCCTTGTTGAGCCCAAACTGTACCGACCCACCGAACACCTCGTATTTCTCTTTCCTTTCACTAGGAACAGCCATAAAATATTTTTTCCAATAAAGTTGATTAATGTAAATTGTGAGACTCTTCGAAAGTCCGGTACATTCCATTTGATTTATTTTATTTTTCTGTCTAATTCGCTCCCAAATTGAGAATAATTTTGGACGCTCCAATATAATAAATTTTAACAATTTATTATCTTCATTTCGAAGCTTGACATAATTAATACGTTAAACGGACATCTGCCGCTTTTTAAAGAAATATCTTCAGTCGGATTGCCAAATCGCTCATAATTGCTATATAATTATCTGTCGATAGAAAATCTTCTTAATATTTTCTACTTAGGCATCAAACCGTATACGTTTCGGAGAAGAGAAAGCTTCCTGTAAATTATAAATCATCCCGCACGATCCCACATGCAATAAATTTCAGGATCTAACACGCATCCTGGTCATTGTCAACGGAATCATCATTCTTTCAGATTGAACCGAAATGGAAAATCTACTATTTTACATCTTGTGCTGCATCGTGCTGGTGGCGAGCAGCCACGACTTACACCTGAAAGCTCCGGGATTTTTTTCCGGAAAAGGCCATAGATACCTAACACTGCCTCACGGCCCTGGGAACGTAGCCATAGGGCCGCACTCTCACATTGCCGGAGGCTTGGACCTGGACGTCCCGAAATTTTCGTTCCAGTCTTTGCACGATCCGCAGTACATTCAACACGAGATGAAGAAGCTGACTCCGATTAGTGCGGATGATCTTATTGAGGAAGAATGGAAAGCTTTCAAGGTACGAACGTAAAAATAATTGGTGCGTTATGCAGAGTGTCCCGTGTGGTAATCTGGAACGCCTTAATTGGTTAGGGGGCGTCCCGAATTGCGACTGTCCAGTTCGCGGAACGTTCAAGCACTTATCGGCACTTGGCTTGAAGAGAGGGTACAAAGGTTTTCAATCACGTGTGAGTTGAGCAGTATACGCTAAGCTATGGGTCCAGATTTTTACTTCAAATACGTTTATTCGCAAGTCTGAATCCCGCTAGTTAGAGCGGACTGCAGCGGGGCAACTAAAAATTGAGCACGTCGATTGCCTAGTGCTTGAATTATAATTAATAAATCGACATTCACCATTTTGTCGAGATTGTGCTCCGTGTCTTTGCTGCGAGCTGGGGACTTGATATTGCCGACTCTACGTTTTAATGCTTGTTTGCACGTTAATCTCGCCAATGTCGAAAATCTCGACCGCGACGGAAAATAAACGTTTTTTCCTTGCAGTTATGAATACTGAATAGTGCGACATTATTTATGCAGAATAATAAACACATATTTGGCTTCTTAATCATCGGATAACAAAAAGTAAAAGTTGCATAACACCGAAAGGTTAAAAATATCTGATAAACTTGACCTTAAAAATTCCTTAAAATTTATCCATTGGTACCCATCGTACCCATAATTTTGATGACGAAACCTTTGCTTAATCTCTTTCAAAAAACTCTTTCAAGACCGAATTTGAAATCCGGTTTTTCGATCCTCGATTGAAATTACCGACGACCTTTACGATTTTTCAAACAAATCTTTTAATTTTACAGATGACATACAATAAACTCTATCCCTCCCCAGAGGTCGAATCCTTTCGAAGAGAGGTTTTCATTGAAAATCGAGCCAAAATTGCCCGATTTAATCAAGAATACAGCCAAGGCAAACGCAACTACGTGCAACAACTCAATCCTTACGGCGACCTGCTCCATCACGAGTTCACCCAACTGCTCAACGGTTTTAACAGGAGTACCACCCCCCGAACCGGAGTTCCTAATCCCACTACATTCATCCCTAGTGCCAATGTGGTTCTTCCTACTAGCGTAGATTGGAGGCAAATAGGGGCTGTAACCCCGGTGGTGTCACAGGGCACATGCGCCAGCTGCTGGGCTTTCGCTGCGGTAAGTCCTGCGCATTGACCCAAAAACGGTGGAATAACTTTGGAGCGAGTCATTGCAAGGTGTTCAATCTATTCTTCCGTCAGCCTTGGGCCCGCCATTGTATTAATCAAAAACAATAGGAAGCGACTTTGATTGAGTGTGAAAGAGAGAATGTACAAAATGATGATGGAGATAAACTAAACAATATTAGCGCAGCTTCTTTAAAGTCGTTGAAAATGCGGACAAGGAGATTGTTGTACAATAAGGTGTTGTTTCGAGCTGTTGCATAACATGGGCTTTTTCTTGTTTTCAGGCCGGTGCCCTGGAGGGACACTGGTTCAGGAAAAGCGGTCAGTTGGTAGATGTAAGCGAACAAAACCTAATAGACTGCTCCAAATCTTATGGAAATGATGGATGCATGGGAGGACTAGTAGACCCAGCTTTTCAGTATGTTAGGGCCAATGGAGGGGTTGACGGAGAAGAGGTGTACCCCTATGAAGGGACCGATAATCAGCAATGCCGATTCAGGCCTGAAAATGTCGTGGTTCAATGCACTGGTAAAGTGACCGATTCTCATTACCTTAATTGAAACGTCAAGCATGCGGCACTTATAAATGATTAACATGCTGGACCTCGTGCAGCTGTAACTGAGACCGGAGAATAAATTAGTAGTTTAATGGATTTAATCAGTTTTCACGACTGCGAACTTTACTTAGTTTATTAATCTGGTCAATGTTAAAGCTGTTGACAGTGTTATATTGTATTAATTAATAATTTTAATTATGTATATATCATGTCCATAAGTCAATGTAATCTTCCAGCCAAAATTGCATTCTTGTGTAGCTTTCAATGTTGTTGAAAAATGACTCGGTTGTGTAAGACCTTGGGCTTCACAAGAGACGTGATTTTGCAAAGTTTTTGAGCGATAAACAGATCGTAAAGCCGAAACAACTTCCATTAATCCATTCGATGCGGTTAAATGTTGGAGGTCGTTGATACTGTCCGCACAACCACATGTGGATGGGTGTGGTTTTGTTCAAATTCAAGTTCGAATTTCTATGGTTGGATAGTCTTAGCTCCGCAAAAGCGTGAAAATGCCTTTAAATATTTTTACTGATGACCTGAAAGGCGCTTCAAAGCTTCCGCAAAGAAACTTAAAAAAAGTCATCGCGGCAATGCTGCTTCAAGCAATTTAGAGTTTTGTCCGTGTGCGTCACGTAAGAAGCCATGTTAGTTATGTGACAAATACACAGCGCTGCGTTGCCATTTTCTCAGCTACTCGCAAATTGATTTGGCGAAACTTCGAGCAATTATCTATCTCGACTGCCGCCCACTTAATGTATCGAGGAAGCTAAAAGGCACTTTGGTATAGCATTCAACAGCGAAGAACGGTACGGATGGGTCCGGTGGTCAAAACCAGAAATCTTTTGCGTCATTACTGTGAAGATTTATTACTATAAGCGACAACCAGGAAAAACCGAGTTATTGATGCAGGGAGTTACAACAACTTGATCCACGATCCATAAATTATACCCATTGATATTTTATAAATAAATTATTGCATCACGCCAAACCCCTGGAGCTATTATTAGGTATCTCGAAAGTGTCCACCTACGCGCTAATAAATCACAATTACCGCAAAGTTGTTTTTTGTAGATTTGATTTTAGATTTTAAAAATTCAGATAAATAGAACCGATTTTGTTGTAGCGAAAAATATGCTTAAATTGACGACAAAAAGTGCCTACTCCATATTCAGCCGCTTAAGCGCAAAATCGGTTAGATTCAAATCAGACCCGGTTTTACCAGCAGCCAATGATGACCTCACGGCGATTTTTTCAGTAAATTCGGCGACTAATTCGCAATATCCTTGATGACAACGATTGTCTTCTTGGATAGTACTTTGAATATACAAGTACCAGCTCGAAGAGACCCGCATTGTTTCGAACAATACACTTTTTACTGACGAATTTGGTTCATATAAAAAAAATATATAGCGAATGGTCTTGGTGTGTGGGGGGAGTATAATTGGCATTTTTTCATAATTACCCCGATTAATAAATAAACACATTTTTCCCGATTTCACTTAACGAGACAAAAACAAACTTAAACTAATTGGTATTCACATTAACTAAATAGTATATCCTTCGCCGACAAATACGTTGGACAATAGATTCAATCTTGTTGTACAATTTCATCAGCACTCTACCAAAAAACATCACAATTATCTTTCCAGGATACGTGGACATAGCCGAAGGCGACGAAAAGGGAATAGAAATAGCATTGGCTACCTTAGGCCCAGTGGCCGCAGCCATAGACGCTAGCAAAGATGGCTTCCAGTTCTACTCAGATGGAGTTTATTACGAGCCGGACTGCGGTAAAACCCAAGACGAAATGAACCATGCGGTATTGGTGGTGGGCTATGGCGAAGAGCCCAATGGGCAGAAATACTGGTTGGTCAAGAACTCGTATGGAGTTCAGTGGGGCTTGGGAGGGTACGTGAAAATGGCGAAAGACGCCAATAACCATTGCGGAATTGCCAATCAGGCCAACTATCCTTTGGTCTAGTAGGTTAATTTTTGTAAATTAGTTCCTTTGTTATTACTAGAATAGTCAAGAATTTGGTCTGCCGTAAAAGTAAGATTTTAAAGTGCCACTTAAGTAATAACTTTTTATAAGAATGAATATGTAGGCAGAGTTTTGAATTGATGCGGTCTGCCCTTTTTAAAAGATGTGAGTACGTCTACGTGTCTGCTAAGTTGAACAGAGACCAAGCAATTACTGCCAAAATAATTTCTTTTTTGTAATATAATTCCTGACGAGTCTATGTTGCTTTTCAATGCGTTTTCCGTTCATTAATAGCCTTAATTATAATCACATGTTCTGCGTTGACTGGCGCCGGAATAACTTTTTTTCTTCTTCAGTGCTGCACATTGCAGCTTTCCTCGACCGCCAATCTAACAGAGGTTATTACTATAGAACTTCGAATATCAACGATATAGTTATACGACTATAAGTACTAAGTTCAAGGAAACGAAATGGTACATATCCCACTATACACCTATCTATATACTTTTTATTACACATAAGATGGTACAGGAACTTCAACTTTACATTTCCATGTTCGACCCATTAAATTGTGAGGTCATAATATATTCATAATTCTATTTGTATTACAATAATTAAATATTTTAAATTATCACTGTAAAAACATGTCACAACATATTTTAAGACGTAATATCGTCTTAAAAATCTGTAGGAAAATAAAACGTGGCAACCTTGCGCCTATTTTAGAAAATTTTCCGGTGACCTTCGCTCATTCACAATATGCGAGCCACCATCTTGTTTCAACGATAAACGAACAACGCTATGCTGCCATTTTTGAATTATGAATTTTGCCGATCAATCTTCTAATCCAGCGACGATTAATTTAACGAGAAATTTAGTTTCATGGGTGTTACCATTCATATTACATTCCGGAAAAAGCTAGCCACTGGGCTTAAGAAGATTTATGCTCGAAAAACGCTCGCTTTTCTTCGTCTGTCCCTGGATAAACTTTCCCTACATGTCAATTGTAAACCCCACTTACGTTTAAGCTTGAGGTTGTGACAAATAACAATGCAACGTCAAATCCTGGACCTAAGTGCAGTTCAATTAACCGTTACAGCAATGGTCAGTGACTCGACTTCTATAGAAATTACATTCTAAGGTAAAAACGCTTTAATCAGTTTCTCTTAGCAAACCCTTCTATGCGCACCTCCAAGTGTTTCCTTGCGCCTACTACTTCCAGTGGCGAGCGCAAGGAACCGAGCACGGACTCTTTTACATCCGACCCGAGAGATGTTCTCTCTAAAAAATATCTCAAGACTATGGCAAGAGTACGATGGATCCGCTTGACAATACATCCTCTTCGGAAGCGATGCAGAAAGAGGAAATATTAACCTATATCTAAATATATCTAAGTGATAGAATTGAGAGCCCCTATGGTCGAAAATTTAGCTTTTCGTGCTGCTTTACCTCTTTTGGAAAGGGTTATGGCTTTTTCGTCAGAATTGCGGATGAAAACTTGAGCAATTTTACATTTTTTTGCTTAGCAAAAAACACAGAGAATATAGAACAAAAAAACCCTCTAGATTTCAACTAGGAGCTGAAATATGCAAAAATATACAAGATGTACCATTTAAAAAATAACAAGTTTTTTTCCTTGTAGGCTTATGCGCTACGCAGTGTATTTTCTTATCACTTCAATTTCTGGGTCCAATACAACCCTGCATGTTTCTATTAAAACCTTCGACAATGAATAAAAAATTGCCCGCTCGCTGTTAACATTGGGTTTCCCGTTAATTCAGCCAACTAAAGGATCTTTTACATCCCAAATTAACACAAAAAATTAAAATGTATGACACGGTTCCGGTAAATTTAACCGAATAGTGGCTAAAATTACGCTGAGCGTGACTTTTGGTTAATATAAAGCGTTACCATTTTTTCCACAAAACTCTACAACTTAAACCATGAATTCTGCGTATCATTTACTAGTTTTGTTGTTTGTGTCAACGGTTAATTCTGTGATAACACAATTCCACGAACATCTACCTCATGATCAACGCATCGACTTTGGGCAGGAGGCTGCACAGTACTGGATCAAATTTAAGGTATAAAGCTCCATTACTGACAGAAAAAGAAAATAATTTTTTCTCTGCAGAAAGACTATCTCAAACAATATTCCCCTGAAGAGAGCCTGCACAGATTCGACATTTTTAAAAACAATCTTATAAGAATCAACGATTTTAGACAAAAATTTGAAAATGGCCTTATAGATTTTCAAGTAGGCATTACTGAGTTTAGCGATATGACCAAGGAAGAATTCATAAACAAACACTTAACGATAAAATTACCGCAGAGCAATAGATTTAAGAGAGATTTACCGGCGAGCAATAGAACCACAAGACAAGTACCAGAGTTTTTTGATTGGAGATCACATGGGGCTGTAACTGCTGTAAAACATCAGGGAGCCTGCGCTTCTTGTTGGGCTTTTAGTGCGGTAAGCAATTTTACTTAATTGTTAATGAAATTTCCTATCAAAAGTTTTTAGGTGGGAGCCCTGGAAACTCAATACTTCCTCAAACACGGAAAACTTTTATCTTTTAGTGAGCAAAACCTAGTTGACTGCTCAGTGGACACAGTAAATAATGGATGTAATGGAGGTTGGATGGCCAATGCTTTCCAATATCTTAAAAATCATGACATATCTTCATTGATTGATTATCCTTATATTGGAATTCAACAGGGTTGCCATTATCAAACGATCAATAGCGTTAAAATTTCCCTTACAGGTTGCATTGATAATTCCATTAACTAAAATACCTAAAGCTTCATTTCAGGTTTCCAAACAATACCAGCAGACGAGCTCTCTTTGCTCCACTCAGTGGCCACAATAGGGACAATATCAGCGGCAATAGACGCCTCAAATCTTCAGTTTTACGCAGGAGGAGTTTTCAGGGATGATGAATGCTTACCTGGCAGGGTAAATCATGGGGTTGTGGTAGTTGGTTATGGAATAGAGAACGGAAGAGAATACTGGTTAATCAAGAACAGCTGGGGAACTTCATGGGGAGAAAATGGCTATTTCAAGTTGATTCGTAATAGAGCTAATCAATGTAATATTGCCTCATATATGATGTATCCTATTTTAAATTAGATTTATTTAAACACACAAAAAGCATAGTATACTGTTGATTTAATTGAAAAAGGCAGCAGACTCTATACAAACTACACCAAAAATTTTTTTATTAACATATGGTCTTTATTCTGTCCTTGTAGGCAACTTCACCCTTACGGTAGGCTTCTTCTTTTTTTCTCCTGGAGTTGTAGATCATATAATAACAACCAACCATAGGCATAATTAGGTAAACTATTCCTTGAAATATATTCTTGCCATTTGGTCTGAAGAATTGAGAGTAGTTGACAGAAAGGGATTGGTATCTTAATAATGCAGAATCAAACTGAAATTTGTAATTAATTCAATGTTTACATGGAAAGAGGGGAAATCGAATAGATATAAATTTCAACAAGCACATATCAACGACATGTTACATAAAATAAGTGCCTTCTCTAAGACAAAAACACATTTTAGTACCTGCAATGGAACCAATAACTTATTCTTAGTTGACAATGGTATTATAACGTAGCTACTTTTGTGTCAAATATTATTCTATCACTCTATTTAATAAGTTACAGTAGATACTTACAACAGTCCCTCCTGCCCCACTAGCATGACGAAAAGGGTCACTTTTCTGCTTTAAAAATTCATTACGCAAGTACAGTTTCCGCTGCAACTTTTCCTGTGTTATTCTCTGAGTTTCTGGACTAACATCAAAATTGGACATTATTCAAAAAAGCTTCAGACCTCAATTATGGGCCCTTTTGAGAATAAATCAATTGAAGAATTTTATGTTGTTATGTCATAAGGGTAGAGATTAAAAAGTGAGGTTATATTTCGGATGGTGAAGGAAACGTGACAGTTGGCTGTCACCGATGATCAACACCTTATCGTTAACCTAAGCTAATTTAATTTAAACTAAAAAATGCAGCAATGCCGCAACTAGGGATATGGGGGAACATTTTCTTCGTTCCTTCGATCGATGAGTTTAAAATACGTTGATTCCCATAGAATATTGGCCAATTTTAAGTAAATTTTTCGGAACCTTGAAATTTTATGAGCAATCTTACTACAAGAAGTTATGAAATTCAGCATTGGAAATAAAGGAACAAATTGAAGTCTTCAAAACTCGAAAATCCAATTTGAAACTTCAAGGCAGATATTCAATAGAGAGTACTAAAGAAAGATACAAAAACATCTGTTTCGTTAACGAGGCCACTTGAGAATTTTTCAGAAAATTTGGCAAAAGTACATCATTAAAATGTTTTAAATCTGATAACATCCTTTACTAAGCTGAGTTGCTTAGTATTAGAAACTTATATCTAAATTACAAAGAGTATCTGTTTGATTCATTTTAGGTTTAATTAGAGCGCATAGTTTTAATTTTATTTACGCTGTTGCCAGCGCGAATTTGACAACTTAAGACATTATAATCACAGCTAGCAACGACAAGTGAGCTACAATTTCTACCTGACATCTGAATTGTTTACAAAATATACCGAAGCAATAATTCACATATTTTGAATTCGTCCTAAGAGTGTTTTGTACGTAAAAATAAACAGGTACGATTTTCGTTGAGCTATTGAACAATAAATCACTATTTCTGCAAACCTAAAATCACTCATCTCCACTTACCATACTCTACAATATCCCTAATGTCTCAATAAAAATATTAACTTTTCGTTCATCTGAGTTTGTCATTTCACCATCAACTCGTGTTTAAGATTGCTAAATTGACAATAATTATTTACAAACAGAGAGTGATAACGAGACCAAAGAGAGGGGATTTCTTTGTTATTTATCTAACTTCAGGTTTCGCTACTAACGGATCTTAATTTAGGCAGTTTAAACGTTCAGACCATTCCTACTTTGCAGCTGGGAAAGATTGGTGTCGGTTCGAAGTTGACTTCTTTTGCTCTGTAAAACTAGTATAGGTAAGACCCCTTCATTTTTTTTAACATTAGCTCGGTTCTTGGTACACCTGAAAGTCTATTACTATTATATCTTGTCTTGCCATTACAGTTAATGTAACAATAAGAATTGCTGCATCATCTATATATGTGACTTATTTTTGTTAACGATATTTGTTTACTCTTGGTAATATGTTTCTTACATTGTGTTTCATCATGGAGAAAAATTAATCCTCTCATATCTACATGCTGAACCACAGTTCAACCCAGATATTTTTATTTTCCGTCTTGCTTCTTCCAGGTAGTCTCCCCTATTTCACTCCCAACCTGAACTAACCTGAATCAAATCTCAAACTCCGGTAATAAATGTTTCTAAACCTCATCACATAACTGGAAGATACAACTGCTCTGTCACCCGATTCCTCTTAACATAAACGCCACAGTTTCCTTCAAGTACATTAGGGAAAGAATATAAAGCCATCCCATAAGATTCAATGCTAAATATGTGTGGCAATTACTATCGATACACAACGGTTGTGAAACACTTTTTGCTTAGACGTTTTAGATCCCCTCAGCACCGCGAATTCATAACGTACCACACCAATAGTGTAAAGTCATTATGGCCCCAAGGGTGAAATATACTATTAACCTTTTTTTTCTATTCATGCAGATCCCAGACACAATGAAGATCCTACTTAGTTTAGCATCTATAATCCTCAGCTGTCATGCGGTCTCTTTCTATGAATTGGTCTCAGAACAATGGGGAGCATACAAGGTAAGATAATGTTCAATATTCATTTCCTTATATGAACGTTCTCTAAATTAAACATCTTGTTTTTTTTTCGTTGTAGCATCAATTACATTAAAAATTGATATTGTTGCAATTTGATAACATCAAATGGCGAAGCGTTTTATCATGTGCGCACTATCTTAATTGGAAGGTTATAGGTTCTTATGCTAGCCAGTGTCTTATGACTTGATAATTTTGTTAAACACGCTTTCTTATCATTCTTATACCACGATTTGTGGGCTCAATAGGAACAAAGAACGTCTTTGTTCGTTCAATTCCGTTTGTATTTTGATAGCAAATGAAAGCAATGAATACAGCTTGTTTGCAGATATAACATTTGACCACATGTGGTTCAAATTCATAGAAACCACGTCACTTCTCTCTCACATTTGTTTGTTGATATCATGATATGGGGCGTGTATAGTACTATTGTGTATGTTACTCTTAGAATCAACCTCTGATATCCTAATACTATAGGATTTCACGTCCCTAGGCCGAACATAACAAAAACTATGACTCAGAAACAGAAGAACGCTTTAGAATGAAAATTTTTATGGATAACGCCCACAAAGTGTCAAAACACAACAAACTATACGAACAAGGCTTGGTCACCTTCAAGCTGGGTCTGAACAAATATGCCGACTTGTTGCATCATGAATTCGTCACCACCCTCAATGGTTTCAACAAATCAAAGACCAGTCTTTTAAGAAGCGGGGAATCCGATGACGGTGTCATTTTTATCCCCCCTGCCAATGTGAAACTTCCCGACTCCGTCGACTGGAGAGATGAAGGAGCTGTAACACCCGTTAAGGACCAGGGCCATTGTGGATCCTGCTGGAGTTTCAGCGCGGTAAGGTATCGACCCATCTAATATTCCGTCAAGAGGACCTGTTCTTTTTCATTAGACTGGCGCTCTTGAAGGGCAACACTTCCGCCGAACGAAGCAACTTGTGTCACTCAGCGAACAAAACCTCGTCGACTGTTCCGTTAAATACGGCAATAATGGTTGTAATGGAGGTTTGATGGATAACGCCTTCCGTTACATCAAAGACAACAGGGGAATTGACACCGAAAAATCGTACCCTTACAAAGCCGAAGATGAAAAGTGCCACTTTATACCTAAGAACGTGGGTGCGACTGACAAAGGTTTTGTGGATATCGAGTCTGGTAGTGAAAGGGACTTGAAATCTGCTGTTGCCACCGTTGGCCCTGTGTCCATTGCTATTGACGCCAGTCATGAATCTTTCCAACTTTATTCGGATGGAGTGTACTATGATCCCAGTTGCAGTTCTCAGATGTTGGACCACGGTGTATTGGTTGTTGGTTATGGAACCGACGAGAATACCCAGCAGGACTATTGGTTGGTTAAGAATTCTTGGGGATCTACCTGGGGTCAACAGGGATACATTAAAATAGCTAGGAACAAGGACAACCATTGCGGTGTTGCTACCCAAGCTAGTTTTCCGTTGGTTTAAATTTTTAGTAATACTGAAATTAACAATATTGCTCTCTGAAGTTTAGATCAGTATGTATAAGAATTATTGTGATTATTTTTATTAGTATGTAAAGGCATCTGAAATTGAATGAAATACTTGAAATAAACAGTTTAATTTTAAGATTGAACAAATTTATAGTTTTTAGCCTCTCTTAGTATATTTCACATTTGATATTTTCTAGATTAAAATTTTATTAAATAAAAATATATTATTTAAAATGTATTTTGTTTTTAGAATAACTCGCCTACAAGCCACAGCCCAAGCTGAGAAGTACGATTTAGGTCACGAGTTGAATCCAATGATTTTGGAAATTTGGTGTGCCAAAAACCAGTGACGTAAGAGACTATTTTGCATTAAAAAATTCGATGAAAATTAAGTGCTCCGATTTCAATGAGATTTGGTTTCGCAATAGGCGTACGATATAATTTTGATATGCCGTGGACATACCAAATCTCACTCGAACTAGACAACTTCGATTTTTTGGTCTAAAAAATACTATGGACAATGCATCGAATTTTTTGTGCAAAATTACCTTGTACGCCATTGTCTTAGTCAAAATAATATTTATCGGTAAAAGTTATTAGGTCAAATTTTTCACGAGAAAATTTTCATAATGTTCATGCATCTTCACACTCCACAACATTTTGCGCGAAATTCAGCGTTTCATATCACGAATGTAGAAATGCGAGAAGGTATATTTAACTCTACAACATCTTATCATCGAGTGCTAAATACATCTCTTCGCATTTCTGCGTTCCTGATACAAAACGCTGAATTTCGAGCAAAATGTTGCTGAATGTGGAGCATGACCGACCGATAATTCAAAAACTACCAGGAGCTAAATATATCTCCTCGTATTTTTTTACTCCTGATATGAGATGTTAAATTTTCAGTAAATTCCGCCTTAAACAGGCCTTCGAAGACCTTTGGTATCAGGAATGTAGAAATACGTAGAAATATATATATATATATTATCTCCTGGTAGTTCTTAAATTCGGTCATGCCCCATATCCAGCAACATTTTGCGCGAAATTTAACGTTTCCGTATCAGGAATGCAGAAATACGAGAGATATGCTCAGCTCTTGATAGTTCTTGAATTATCGTTCATGCTCCACGTCCGGCAATATTTTATACGAAATGTAGCAATTCGTATAAAAAATGCCTCGACGTATTAATACAGTAAAATATCGTGCGTGTACTGCGAAATCGTATATTGGCGCATCTTGGTTTTTGCTTAACTTATTTGTTTAAAATTGTGATCTGTGTCATTTGTCTACGCCAAGACCTTTAGGAAAGTGTTTAAACTTTTTGAATAAAAATCTTTGTTTTTAATAGTGGCGCCATCTATAAACGATACCAAGGAGAAATTCCTATTAAGACGTAGGTATCTTTTCTCGGACAAAGCTAAGTTAAATTAGTTACTCACAGATGGAGCTAAAAAAAATAAGAGTGATAAATAGGTAAATAATGGCTGATTGATTATTATTTAATTTTTACTTATAGTCATTCCTAAAACACATTATTAGATTATAATTTAAGGCACAATAACCGAATTGCTTAAAATTTATCGCTACATTCCAAACAATACACTTTGCCACATTTAAAGTTTTACGGCTTATTCATCGTAGAGTTGAATTATGTCTATGTCATTTTAACTTTGACTTTTACATTTGTTTATATCTTGTAACCTGTAACTCTTACAATAATCTTTATTTAGAATAAAAATATCCTCGATTGCTTTAAATCTAATAAATTCCATGAAATTCAAAGATTTCTAGAATATTTTTGACTTTACAATTCTTAAAGTTAAAACCGGATTTTCGTTTCATTCTTTTGTTCATTTCTCCCTTGAGAGGCACAGTATCTGAAGAGTTTACACTGATAATACGTTATAACTTATATGAGGGAGTAAAAAAGCTATTTTCCCATATCTCGTACATTTAATGGCTTCTTTTCCCCAGTCAAATGTACAAAGAGGTAAATAACATTATCTGTTAACTTACCTTCTTTTTGCTTAATTCATTTTCTTTCAGAACTAGCCAGAAGCAAAATCCTTGAAGAACTCCAAAATCAAAAGAAAAAGCTCCTAAAACACGGAGCTGCTCAATCTCTCAATTCAGCACCATTAACAGTACCAACAGGAGTTCAAAGTGCTGAAGGGCACTCTATGAATTTTCACCAACAGAGAGCTGCATTACAGACTGCCCACACTCAATCTATGGGCTACTTTATTTCTCAAGACTCATTATTTGGGAATTTAATTTTACCAGTACTGCCAAGGTTTGATCAAAAGTAATGTTTCCATGTTTAAAGTTGAGAAAAATCCAAGAGAGATTACAGTGTATTGAGGGATTTGAAAAGCCTAAAATTAAATTGGAGCAATATATTACACCGTGGCATTTGGGGTCTCATATGCTTTATACAATACAGGTATTATTTTATTTCTTCTAGAGTCCTCTAAATAGACGTGAAATCTGACTATGCATGACCAGTAACATAAAACATTAAATTTTCAAAGAATAAGCTCGCAATAGTAATAGGTTATATTCTGCCACCCATTATTTATAGCTTTATCAAATTGTAAGCAAATAGTGTTCCATTTGCATAAAGTTACATAATTTTCAGTTTCTCTATATATATCAAATGTATTTTTTTTACTATGTTTGGACTTAAAATCATTATGATATAATGACTAGTTTTCTCCTATTTTTAGTCTCATTATGGTGATTTGGATGGCAAACTTGTAGCTGACCTCGGATGTGGCTGTGGCACACTTTCAATAGGAGCAGCCATTTTAAATGCATCTTCAGTTATTGGGTTTGAAATTGACGAGGATGTTCTAGACATTTTTCAATCAAATATTCAGGACCACAATTTGCCATATATTGACGCTATTTTGTGTGATGTTCTGAAAATTCCCGAAAGGTGAATTAATATTTTAAAATTATGAGAAATTGAAAGGTCTAAAAAAGGAAACATTTATAGATTTTATAAAAAATTTGATACTGTATTGATGAATCCTCCCTTTGGAACCAAGCAAAATGAGGGAATTGATATGAAGTTTTTGGAAGTTGCATTACAATTGTCGAATAAAGTGGTGTATTCGTTGCATAAAAGCAGTACCAGGTGAGCCCAAACATTCGTCTTTTTTTTTCATTGTTATTGTTGATATTGTATGTGCATTAAACAACTTAAACCTGCTGTTACATAAGCTACCAATCCTAGTTGAAAAGTTGTCTTTCTTTACAGAAAACACATATTAAAATACACAAAATCACTTGGTGTAAATGGTGAAGTTTTAGCAGAGCTAAAATATGATCTTCCTGCAACTTACAAATTCCACAAAAAAGACTCTGTAGATGTTCAAGTTGACTTTTATAGATTTCTCATTTAGAAATAAATATCGTAATTGTAGTGCTAATTTTATATGAAAATGAGTGCCGAATATACGCGAGATCACTGCAAGATTGCAGTGGCAAAAATCCTGCAAACAATAGGTTGGCATTCAATCAATTCAACTCCCCTGGAAGTGCTGACAGATATTCTATCAAGTTATATCTCTCAAATAGCTAAGATAAGCAATGACTATGCCAACGAATTTGGGCAGACGGATCCGAATTTGGATCATTTGGGGTTGTCCTTTCAGGAAATGGGAGTAAATTTGTCCGAGTTGGAGGAATATGTGACGTTTGTAAATTTCGTCCCTCCGGCCAATCCACTTCCCAAATATCCCCTGCCGAAGGAAAGCAATTTGAATTTCTTAAAGCCAGGAAGCAAGGAAGTAGTCACTAGACCTGTTCACATTAATGAACATTTGCCCCCAATGTATCCATTGCTTGAAGAACAAAGTGATCAACCAGAGTTGAATGCAGTTAAAGAGAAAATTGAACCAGAATTAGATGTTCATCAATTCAAAAAACCTGCAGATGTGTCTCCTGAGTTCAAAAGATTGAAAAGGGAAGATGAAGGTGGTAGACCCACAAGAGAAATCAGTAGTGTTATGATGACTACTTCAGGGTTTTTATCCCCAGCACGAGAAGGCAAATTACCTGAGGCTAAAGCTCCAATACCTCCACCTGAGCCACCAAAACCCCCATCACCAACTCCTCCTCTACCTGAATTAGTACCAGTCGCCAAAAAGAAGCCTGAGAAGAAGAAAAAAGAAATGACCAAAGAGGTCCTAAAGTCCCTTCCAGACGAAAAACCCCCTAAGAAAATCAACAACATGAAAGACATTTTAAAAATGAAGCGAGCTAACGCAGTCGCAGCTAATGCAGCTGCAGCTGCCGCGGCTAATTTAGTCCCCAACGTGCTGCATCCGGGCCTAATGAGACTACCAATGTCCCCACATCAGCAGTTCATTCCTCCATTTGCAGGAGATGTCAAACTTCCCCCTCTTATTGCGCAAAGGCACCGACCTCCCATTGTGAGGCCCAGTAGTTTCAATAAAGCATTAGCGGCTGCCAAAGCAAAAACCGAGAAACTCAACACCACAATCACTCCGATACCCATGAAATCTGAGCCAAAAACTCCAAAATTTCATGCTGTTGATAAATTGGTGACCGAACCCGATAGGAATAAAATAAATATTTTGAAAAATGTTTGTAAAGTTAGTAAGGAGAAGGGCAATAAGAATATCGCGAACAATCAGTTAATGCAGCAGACGCATGATTTAGTGAGCAAAATTAATTTATCCCGCGACATTACGATTGAACCAATAAACCCGCAAAGACATTCTCCGATCAAAAGGGAACCGTACCTTGATGATGGTTCTCCACCAGGAACTCCGCCCACTCCTAGAACCCCGGAAATACTCCCGCAAAGTCCTCCTTTCGTTGTCAAAGAGAAAAGAAAGAGGAAAGAGAAACCAGATAAACCCAGAGTCAAGAAACCGAGAAAGCAGCAACTACCCCATCCTCATTTTATGGATCCTGATATATTAGACGTCAACATGGGGAGGCCAAAGACACCAGAGGCTCATTTATTGTTCAGGAAAAACCCGTTCCCTGCATTACCTACAAACTCCCCACTACCATTCCCATTTCCTTTAGCCAACTTTGGAGGTCCGGGCCTGATCCCTTCTATTCCCTTTCCTTTCGCCCCCGCAATCCCGGATTTAGCGGCCTTCCAGCATATCCCTCCTAAACCTGAACCATCACCACCTAAAATATCCCCAAAACCCAAGGAAGTTGTAAAATCTGAACCACAAGAAACAGCTCCTTTAGTACCTCCTATAGCTGCGTCTCCTAAAATTCCTTCACCTGTAAAAAGCGACGAAGTTGTCAAGATGGAGCCTGATAGTGTTGGTGACCCTCAGTTAGAGGGGGTTTTAAAGAAATCCAAGGAGCATAAAAAGGAGAAGAAAGATAAGGCGAAGAAGAAGAACAAGAAGGAGAAAGTTAAAGACAAATCTGAAAAGAAGAAACTGAAAGAAGCTAAGAAGGAGAAAATTAAGATCAAAAAGGAGAAGAAAAAGAAAGTTCCTAAATCTGAGGAGGTTCATCAAGTTCCGGATATCCCGACAATACCCAAGATAGTTCTCAAAGTAAATTCTCCTTCTCCAAGACCGGAAACTCCAGACTCGGCCAAAAAGCTCAGCATCAAGCCTGTAGTAAAAAGAGACGAGGTCTCTCCCGAAAGAAAGCAGCGCGAACCTTCTCCAGGTTTGGCTCAAATCTCGGCCTTAGTTTTTGGACCCCCAAAACCCAAAAATACAGCTCCAAACAAACCCGTACCACCTTCAGAGGAACCTTCCACCTCAAACACAGCAATTAGACCCCCCGGTCGACCTCGAGTTCACCCGGTGAAGCCGAAACCCTGTCCTAAACCTAAAAAACAGGAACAACCCTTCGTAAAAGTAGATGCGGAGGGGAACGAAGTGTGGATTTGTCCGGCCTGCGGACAGCAGGATGATGGTCGTCCTATGATTGGATGCGATGGGTGCGATGCCTGGTACCATTGGGTATGTGTGGGAATTCAAGTGCCTCCCGATGATAATGAGAATTGGTACTGCAAACCTTGTTTGGCCAAGAAAAACGAGAACTTTCAGGATAAGAAAAAGAAGCGGAAGAAGAAGGATAAAGTGCATTAAAGTTGGATTAGAGGGTGTCTTTGTCAGCTTTTTAATTGTTTAATTGTAATTCATGTGGTAATATTAATTGAGGTTTGCATAAAGTGCGAGTGGAAAATTTTCTTAATTTCAACACTAGAAAATAGGACTTTAATTGACATTATATTGAGGTTGGACTTTATTGTAACTCCCTGATTAATAAATTTGTCCACCCTTATTGTTGCATATGCCTTTACAGTGTGTCCTAAATTGGCTCTACATGTATGGAGGTCAGAGCCGTTTTCACTTCGTTCTATTTTTTTTTTAGGAAAACAGTAAAATATCATTTACCGGCTCTGTATCTCTTATGGTAATTTGGGGTACACCATATACTGTCATTTTGCAATCATTTTTTATATTATTTAAGCATTATACTTGTATTTATGGTTTTAACATGTCTTTTGATGACAACATTTACCAATATGATGTAATATAGTGTGGCGTGTCGATTCTAAAATAATTTTTAATAAGACTTTAGTCCGTAGTATAAATAGTGAATTGTAATTGATTTAGGACACGAAAATGTCGGGTTTATTGTATATAGTTATTCAAAAATGTGAGGACGACTTAATATTTCCAAAAGCGTTCAACACAAACATCGAGTTTTTTCTCTATATTCGTTTTATTAAGAAATTTTATTGCGTGTTAAATTAACACAGATGTTGATGTCTCGTTGATACCGTTGAATTTTTTTGGCCTTACCCGTACCACCTTACGTGAAGTAGCTCGTGCTATGGGTGACCTTTCTCAATATCTATCGGACACTTTTCGAGACGTTAAAGTTTTTCTGGACATTTGAGTAACTCTGTATGTCTCATGCGTGTGGTGGGTTATCTGTGTAGGCCTGCTTTTTATTTTATTGCAACTCCGCCACAAAGGAAACAACGTGCTTTTTCTTTACCTTTATTGAACTATTTTTCTGGGATCGTTAATTATAGATATTTTTCTTATTTTATTGTATTTAAGTAACGTAGTATACAATATTAAGAGAAAATGTACGCATATACATAATTCAATTATCTTCGAAATCGCCGGGTTTTATTCAAACTTTATCCCCTGCGCCAGAGGTAGTTCCTTCGAGTGATTGATAGTGATGGTGGATCTGCGCATGTACTGTTTCCACGAATCGCTTCCCGACTCCCTTCCACCTCCGGTGTGCTTTTCACCACCAAACGCCCCACCGATTTCAGCCCCCGAGGTGGGAATGTTGACGTTCACAATGCCGCAATCCGAACCTTTTGGCCCAATCCACTAAAAATGGGATATTTTGAATGACATGCTGTACGCTCGACAAGTGCTCTTTTTACAAAATGGCTACTGGGAGCAATGTTGATATGAAATATCTGTTGCTCTCGGCGACCGTTCAGAGCGAAATGTTTTCTTTTTTACCTTGAATATATTGGCAACATTTTGCGTAAATATACTGGAAGAGAGCCCTTGAGGAACTTCATTATTCCACTTAATAGCTTCTTCCACGCTCGAGGCTTTTAAGACGTACAAAATGGGGGCGAAACATTCGTTCCGTACTAATTCGCTGGTATGGCTAATGCCAGTTACTATCGTGGGTTCGACAAAGTAGCCTGGTCTATCCAACACTTTTCCTCCCAATTCGATGGTGCCGCCCTCTTGTTTAATCAGATCTATGGTTCTCTTGTAATTGTCAATTGAAGTTTCACTGTGCACTGGGCCTATTAGAACGTTGTCTTCTAGAGCATCTCCGATTCTATTCATAACTTGAGTATATGCTATCTTGAGCTTTTGTAAAACTTCCTGGTATATCTAGAATAGTGCGAATGAGCAGATATAGTAAAGCGGGCAAAATAACCACGTCAATTTGGACTCCCATAAAAACTGCCGTTTTTACATCGGCCATTTTGCCGCAATAATTTTGAAGTGACCACGTCAGCACAAAAAGGTGTTTCATCAAGTGAACAACAGTTATAGAACGGATATTTACGTTTTGGTGCAGAATAAGCCTTCGCGTCGTTGTACAACGTTGCCCGGAGGTGCCAATACATGCAAATAAAGTAGCAGGAATAACCATCTTCAAATCGGCGTCTTCTGCAACGATCAAAGCGTTGTTGCCCCCCAATTCGAGTAGAGATTTTCCAAATCGTTTTTGCACCTCAATGCTTACCTGCAAATTAAAATTTAATTATAAATGCTCACTATTTGCCACGTGCGCTTACCAATTGTCCAACTTGGCAACTACCAGTAAAAGACAGTAACTTAATTCTGTCATCTCCAGCCATCGCTTTGCCCACATCAGCACCACCACAACACAACGTAGCAATAGCCCCAGGTAAGTGATTATTTTCTAGAACTTTTTGCACGATTTTGGAAGTTGCGATAGATACTAAAGGCGTGGTTTCAGAGCCTTTCCAGAGAACTGTGTTTCCGCATACCTGAAACGGCTTTTATAGTTGGACAGCTTGACTTGCGGTCATTTATACCATGGCAATTGCGCTGTTCCACCCGTAAACAGCGACTGGAAAATTGAACGCTGATATCACCCCGATTGTGCCCAACGGGTTCCAGTTTTCTAGCAAGACATGTCCTGGCCTTTCAGAGGGGAGAATCGACCCGGAAATCATGCGGGACAGACCTACTGCGTAATCGCAAATGTCTACGTACTCCTGCACCTCCCCTTGCCCTTCTGGGAGAATTTTTCCTATTATACGTGAAAGAATATAATTTCAATTGAGTCACGTTAGTAGAGCTTTTCTTTACCCATTTCCAGGGAAACTAATTGAGCTAATGGTAGCAATTTTTTTCTTAGAGCATCCCCAATTTGCCGCACGATCTCGCCTCGTTTGGGGGCAGGAATTTCTGCCCATATTTGCCAAGCCTTTTGTGAGGCTTTGATGCATGCTTCGTAGTCTGTTAAAGAGCCTTCTTTGACTTCGGCGATAACTCTACCGTTGCTAGGGCAAATTGACTGAACTACCTATAGATGAAATTAGACTTCGTAATAACAATTCGTCAATCTTTTAATCATCACTTACGCGACCGGATCCTTTCCATTGCCCGTCGAAAGCCCCATGATTGCTCTCTGCTATTCCAAGTTCACTTAGAAACGAGTATTTACTATCGTTGACTAAATACTGAGCTTTCGACGCCATAGTTCTGATGAAGATTATACTTTTCCACGTGATAATAGATGTATTTTTATCAGATAATAAACTTCTTATCACAGACATTTGTTTCTTCTTTTCAACAGTAAAACAGACCTTTACGAAGTGATTGCAGCTTTTGCATCTTGTAATTATCAGTTATGTTTGTGGGGAACATTAAGAAACTATTGATTTGTTCGTTTGAGAAAAACAAACTTATCAGCAGCAGTTGCAGATAAGATAATGCGTGTGTCGCTTTAAGAGTAGAATGTCTTCACTTTCAGTTAGAAACAAGCGTAGCACTTTTACATTTCCTTTAACTTTCCGGGCGAAGACGATGCAATACAATGGTGTAAGATAGTAATACATTTAAGTAAGTTTTTGCACCAAAATGTTCGGTTTGATGTTAATTCTACGTCTTCGTCAAACGCATGGTAACCTACTTAATGTACGTTTGGTTACCTACACAAAAAGCTTGGAGCAGATTGAGGCAAAATACGAAGGTGGTTTCAACAGTACCACCATAATTTCTGTTCATTAAATAACTCGATTTTGCCAACTTCTAAAACTCTCTTTAAGTGACATTTCAACGCAAATCCTCGCTGTACCTCGTCGGTTTCGATGCGCTCATTTCGTAGTACTCCCCTTCAAAACTACCCGGTAAATCCGGTGTTGTAGGATGACCAGCAGAGAACACAAGCACAAACAGCACCTGTATTTTTGTACAACCCGCGGTTGGTAGCGCGAGAACCCTATGGCTGTTTGAATCTGCCCCATTTTCTCCTATGTTTTCATCTCAAAAACATGACTTGTAAAACACCACTTGTTTTCTTACCTTGTCTTCAAAAGCCTATTTGAGCCAAAACACTGCTACAAATAAAAGCCGTCAACAAAATAGAAGATTTCATTTAATTTGAACACATTAAATCAAAACAGTATAGCATACTGCAACAAATCAATACAACAAAGTAACAACAAAATATTAACTAAGTCTCTTTTCCTAATAAATAAATACAAGTTTTCTTTAAATATGCCTTAATGTATCCTAAATAACAGGACGCTTGTCAAAGAAGGATTTCGCTTGCTGCTTGTCCATTTTGTGAACATCCATAAAAATTTTAAAACAAAGTTCTGGTATTAGAACCTGAAATAAATGTTTGGTACTTATATCCTCAGAGTCAAAGTGGGTTGTTATCAGAGTAGCCATATGATCCACTTGATCAAATGTAAACACCATACTTCTTGAAGTGTACTCCAAATCAAGATAAGATATATTCTGAGGAACTGCGTTCTTTTCAAGGCAGCAATTTTTATGTCTCTCCGAAGGAAATTTTTTATCGATGATTTTTTTCATGTCAGACACATGTTTATTGAAGTACAAAGCAATCTGTTCCAGTGTCAGATGCAAGCAGTTTAATCCTATAGCATCAGATACTTGCAATCTAATTCTATCACTTCTCCTTTCATTTGTAAGGGTAGTCAATGCTGACAAATTGGGCTTTTTCAGCTGCATTACCTGCTGCACTTGCTTCTTATATTCTCGAATTTGCTTCTGTTCTGCTAAAATTTCTTCCAGAGACGGCACAATGACTCCATACTTTTTAAATGTTTTTGTTAAATTTTGTTTCTTCCTAATTGGCTTTGTGTTGAACGTAGGCAAATCTTCACTGCACACAGAATCGTCTCTATCAAGAGTTTCCTTTTTTACACCGAGGGGTTGTTTTTTAGCGCGTTTCACAGGAGATGAACTAGCAGTTGCAGAGGTCTTTGAAGAGGCGTTGAACGACAGCTTCTTTCCAATGGGTTTGTTTTTAGATCTATTTGTCTTCATTTTTTTTGAAAACTTATCCATCCCGGCTGAGGCGAAAGCGTTACTTCGAAGTTGTATGCAAAAGAAAGTCGACGTTAGCAAATTCGCACAAAAACATTCAAAAAAACTTTCAGTCTTAAATGAACGATCAACTCTCACTTCTAAAAACTTTATCTTTCTGAAATTTTATCGCCTGTATTATCTGACGCCTTAAATCGAGAACGGCAACAGCGCACATTAACCACGTGACTATTTAACATAACCGCACTTTCAGATTTTAGAAAAAAAAACATCTCGTAACAATCATTTTATTTTTCATAACATACATCCCAGCATCGTGTGATCGACACAATAACTCGGCGAATCAACCTTTAATACCGACAATAACAGGCTAGTTTTTCCTATTGTAACCTTGGTTTCTCTTCTGACTTTCGTTGCTTCATTTATTTCCCTAGGGCTCTCCAGTTTCTTCTTCGAAATTTTGAATCTCACCCCTCCTTCGACTATTTGCAACGTTTTATCGGGCTTTCTTGTGGTTTCCGTTTTAATGGGGGTTTCAAATATATCTTCAGGTCTATAGACAATGCTCCTAGGGGTTCTACAGCGAAAATCGACTTTTCGTCTTGTTTTTATCAGTCTTTTCTTCATGTTTATAATGTCGATTTCTTTTTTTGGAATATCTGATAATTATTTTAAAAACTTGAATAAATTTTTTAACATAAAATAACAGTAAATACCTATATTTTTAGTATTGGACTTAAAAAATGGAACAATTAGATATCCAAACACGTTCTTGTGGCATTTATAAATTGCTGCTTTGTTTAAATTTACCCTACACAAAATACCATATATTGCCTAAAATAATAAAAATTTTTCAAATATCAGGAGCTATTGTCTTTCTTCCTAAAACAACTTACCAAAGCAACTTCAGTCATTCCTGGGTTGTTCTCATGCTCAACTCTGGCTAAAAAATATCCAAGATATGGCAAGTACAACTTCTTAATTCCTTCAATCCCCAAATAATACACAATATTTAAAAATGGTACTGGCATTTCCTCAGAAGCCCCTGGGATTTTACTGTCCAAATTATTAATAACAAAGTTCCTGAGAGGTGTTCTTAAACACAGCAAAGACAATACATAGCACATGTGTTTTACTATGTCTTCGCTTGCTGTGGTTTTCAACAGCCGATGCAATAGGGACCATACAAGCAAATTTAATTGTTTTGAGTAAATGTGCATACTGGTCAAAGGGCTGTTTTCCAGTACTTCTAGTAGATGTAAAGCGCGCATGGTGAGCCTATCATATGTTACATCCTTTGTTAGTAAGAAATAGGCAAAGTGATAGAAGTTATTTGTTATAGGTCCTATTGCAGTGTTTGTACTTATGTCTCTAAGGGCAATATGTCTGATTTCTTCACTGTCGCTTATAATTGCCTCACACATGCCCTCAAAATAATCAGTAAAGGTTTCTCGGTATTCCTTTGCGTCATCCTCAGAGTCATTGTCATTGGGCAGCCACCCTTTTTCCAACATTGGCTCCCCTTGTTGGGATATATTAATGTGTTTTTCAGCTATTTCAATAAGGTTAATCTCTTGGTCCTGAAATCAGTAAGAATTTAAAAAAATATCCCAATAAACAATTAGTGAAATAACTTACATCTAGATAATGTAAGGTAATCTCTTGCTTGTCACTGAAGGGTACCCAGGTGGGTGAAGAAGGAGCCCCATATACTTTATCAACATTTAAGTCTGAAAACGTTTCATCCACGTCTTGAGAACTTATTGTTTCACGCCCTTGCAGTTTACTTTTAAGTAGGCAATCCTATTAATGAAAACAAAATAAATAAAATCGCAGATTAAATATATCCCCGAAAGAGATCACATAATAATGTAAAACATAGCACACAAAAACATTTTGATGGACTTTCAAAAATTGTGAAAGGGAACCAGAGAACATTAAAAAAAAATTACAGATTATCTAAATATTTGTTTTTAAGACTTCATACTTTGCAGAACAAAAAGTTGCTACATTTTCTACTCTTACAAGTTATGTTACTTACATGAATAACATGCCGAAGCTTGTAATTAACCTCTTCAGTCAACAAATTACATGCTTCCTCACTCAACTGATGGCAGGAATCATTGGTTATCTGATCAAAGCTAGTTTGCTCAGCATATATCCGAGTGGAATCTGTACCTATGCCAGCGTAATCCTGAAATTCCTAGAAATTTTAGATTGCAAGTATATCTGACCAAATAACCCAGTGTTAGAATAAGTTAAATTCTAGATGACTGACTACTTTATTTATTTATATAGCTATTTTGTAATGTTCTGTTTAAAGTTCCTAAATAAGGAATTCAATTCTGGGATCCTTATCCTGAATGTTGATATTGGGCTCAAGATCCTGAAAATCTGCAGAATAACCAATGAGTGTGGAATCATAGGGCAATTTGTTTCATTAATTTCTTTGAATGAAAATATGTTTTGAGCTGGGAGATTTCCACTTTGGATGAAAGTGTTGGTGTTACTCAGAAGAGAGTTTTTGCACATAAAAGATATTCTCTTATTTTTCGCAGTTTTGTATTTTTAAGTATATCACTTTTAAATTATTCATAATGAAATGTTTTATTGAACCAACTTTCTTATTTAACACAATGTTAACATTACACTTTCAGAATATTTTAATATATTTATTTCAATCCAAATATTTCTTTGCCAGAATAATAAATTCCAATCAATACCCCCAGAATCCAAAATCCCAATCCCACAAATTGGATTCCCCATTTTTGAGCCACATGCACTGGTCTTCTAATGTTAATTGCACGTATTCTATTTGCATTTCCCAATAAAATGTAAGCATTGGGGAGTTGAAAACTAAACTGTGCAATTAGTTCTCGTATATCTACATTACTGTTGGAAAAAGATAGAACCGAAACCTGCTTGGAAAAAACTTCTATACAAGATTAATGTATCAATTTTCATTCTACCACCGTGTCTCAAAGACTTTAATACTTAAAATCGTACTTTTACACGGGAAACTATAGGCTTCTCATTGGAGGAATTTATACTGGTTTGATTTGAATTAGAATTTTGGTTTCTATTCTGACCCTGCGGTTGACCTTTAACTTTAGACTTTAACTGCTTTTTTGCCTTAGCGCCTGTGAACGAACAAGATGGTCTTACGGGATTCATGCTTATCGAGGAATTTCTCTTTTCAATATACTAATTACTTTCTTATTTCGTACTTTAGAAAGAAAACTAATTGTATATGAGGTAGAAAACTCCATAAAATACATTTGATTGATAAACATAATTAATCAAATAAGTCTTAACCTATTTTTAGACAGGCAGTGTGCATGGCACTTCAGCGAAAAGGTCACAAAATTATAATGACAACGTCGCTTTGATATCAAAATCACCGAATTTAAACTTGAAAATATTTTAATATAAAATTTGTCTAAATATAATAAATTATAATATAATGAACGAAACTTTAATATACCATCAATAATTTATGGCATAAGAGAGCTATTGCACTTTTCACAACGTTGTTGCAATATCCGATAAATTGACCTTTTATGCATGAGGTCTATGAAAGGAATCAATCACGTGTTTTTTATTTACATTCACGCTTTGTTTACAATTGAGTGGATAAGCCGGGAGGCCCCTAAATTTTCAAATTTTTAAATAACAGAAAAAAAATATATTTTGAATATCTGTTTCCCCCATGAAACTACTTCCTTGAACGCGCAACTTTTCTTATCTTTAATCAAATCTGAATCTACTAATTTTTACGCGATTCTCATGCTGGACATCCACATCTTCGTGATCTGCATAGTTCATTTACCCTACCATGGTCAACCCGCGAACAGACGTAGTTCTGGAAATCGAAGGAACCCCTGTGACCTGCAACCGAGAGCTGCTCATTAACAACAGTGATTATTTCTTTGCAATGTTAACTGGTACATTTAGGGAAAGCTCCTTGGATAGAATTGAAATTAAGGTAATTGTGTTCATTTTCAACTAAAACGAGCTTTTCAAAACAAAAACAATTTTTAGGGAGTAAAGTTAACAGCATTCAACACCGTATTACTTTTACTGTGTGATAATACTCATGTGATTGATGATGAAGAACTTCACATCATTTTAGAAACTGCGTGCATGTTGCAATTTGAATCTGTGAAATTGATGTGTGAGTCTAGAATACAGCAAGTATTAAAACCGTCAATTTGCTTGAATATATGGCAAACTGCAGAAATGCTTCATTTAAGCCCTTTATATCTCAAGGCTAAATACATGGCCTTAGGTGATTTTCCTCATATCTGTGATAGCCACAAAATTTTCTATTTGACTCTCAAGGAAATTTGCCTTTATCTAGGACACATTTACTTGAATGCCAAAAACGAAATGACTGTTTTTCAAACTGCCATTAATTGGTGGTATGAGAACCAAGAGCATTACGCCGAAGAATGTAGCACTCAGGTGTTGCTACAGTTACTAAATTGCCTTGATTTCCAAAAATTCAAAGATACTGATATAAGGGATATGCAAAGTTATCCTGATATTGCAGACAATGAGGAGTTGCAGGCAATTTTGAATTGTGTTATTGATTTACGCAGTAAGGGAATAAATGTGGGGCCAAATTTCTCAGAGGAACAAATGTCATTTGCTATTCATTTGTGCAATTCAAAAGCTCGTCAAGTGCCTGAAATGCCCAGTTTGTTGCTTCAAAGATGCATAGAGAATATGCACACAACTCATTGGCCAAACGGAAAGGAATGGACTGATAAAAGTTTTGTCATGCATGGTGAGTTACAAGTTTTTAAATATACGTTAGTGTTATGTATTCTAACTGAATCATGAAAACCTCAAGATTATACAAAAATGACTTTAAATTGGGTGGAAAAAGTACATATTTACCATCAATTCAAGTTTGGACAATAAATAAAAGGTAAAACATTTTATATATTATGGTGGAGAGGCAGGTCTTACTGTCACTTTTGATAAGGATTTATCCTCAGATTTATCAGTGTTAAGCTATGTTAGCAGTTGTAGTTTTTCTCCCAATTGTTGCATTTTCCTTGCAGACCCTGTAACTAACACCTTCAAAGAATTCTTTCTTATCAGAGGCAACAAAATTCGGGATTTAGTAGGTTTCAAACTGCATTCCTATAAAGAATTTACTTATTTTTTTGGCGGCCAGTTTCTCATAAATGGGTCACAGTGGAATTTCAACTTGTGGACTTACGATAGTTTTAAGGAGAAATGGGAAAGGAAGAACAAGTATTTAAAGCTTATTTTCCTTAAATTCTGGATATATTTATGCGTGTTTTCCAGGTTACCTCACAAGCGTCGACATTTCGACTCTGTTATGGTGGAGGGCTGCATCTTTATTGTCGGAGGAGTGGCGAATTTCAGAGTTGTTCAAGATACCATGCTTTGGTACGATTGTGAGGCTGGTGCGAGTTTCCGATTGCTTTTCTAAACCCGTTCTATTCCTTTGGTTTTTTCAGATAAATGGGCAGATCCTATTCCTTTGCCACACTCGGAAAGATTTTTCAGATGCTGCTCTTTCTTAGGGAAGCTGTGTCTTGTGTATTTTCGTCAAAAGCGTGCTTATTTGTTCGATAAAGCTGAGGTAAAGTGGACTACAATTGACATACAATTTTACCACACATTTTTTGAGGAGATGAGGAATTTTGAGGTGTTTTCTGTCTCCAATTACCTTTATATCAAAGGTAAGATCCTCACTCCAGGTCGGATTGTCCAGACCCTACCTTTAAATAACAAAACCATTCTAGGCAAATACTTAATTAAATTGAAGTACGTTGCAGAGGCCTTAATTATAGTAAATCACTCGCAATGCACCGACTTTGAGTACGAAGAAAGCCAGTCTATTTTGTGTAACAATGTGCATTACACTCTGTATACTTGTCGCGACGAGCAATACAATGTATGCCACACCTTGGAGATGATGGATCTGGAGTCTGGGAGGATGGAATACTTGTTTGAAAACAAAATTCAAGAGAAAGACGTCGCTGCAGAGGCAGACAGGAAGCTCTTTTGTACCTTTCCGTCCACAAGGCTGTTTTCGGTTGGATATTATTGGATGGTGAAAGATAATAATTGTGTTAATGAACCCATCGTTCGATAGTCGCATGAGAAACAGACTGAAATAAAAATAGACTGTAACTGTCTTAGATCCATTAATAGACTACTTCGTTAATAAACTGTTAATTCGTCAGGCAGTAACAAAAAACCTGTAGAAAGGGGACAGGGTCCGATGCACTACCAGAGAGTATGTTTTATTTTGATAGTTTTACAGTGTATGTTAGGCATTCACGAACTGTTTTGTTGAAGTTAATAAAGTGCATTCTGTGAGACTGAACCTTTCTTTGTCAGCCTGTGCACCCACATTGACAAAATATATTTCACACTGCTTGTAACATGCATTTTCTGGTCGCATTTTTCATCTTTTAATAACATTACTTTCTTGCGTATTGCAAAACGTGACAAAATATGGATTTACACTTGTTCATTTTCATTTTATGTGTAATGCCACCCAGGTATTCCCTACATTATCTATCCGTATGCCAACATCAACTTTCCTAACCGGCATTTCGATTGTACAAGGTTTTCTACAAAGACCGTAGCAAAGTAAAGGAGGTTACAGGGGACATTGCAGTGAAAAATGTTTGTACAGAAACTCCTAGTTAAAAATAAGCAGTCTTGACTCTAGAGTCATTTTTGTTCAAAAGTCCATTGTTAGCTCGTTGACACCGAAACGCTTCGATATTATTCAGTTTTGTTAAATATTACGCAAAAAATACCAATAAAGGTTCGAAATGACGACCCCAACCTGCTTACATAAATTTGGTCTTTGAATCATCAAGTTGCGTACCCGTTGTAGCGTGTGCGGATTTTACTGTGCGAAAAGAGAGCCCGATCCTTCCCCACAGTTCCTTATATGTAGCTACAAGAGGTTCATACATCCTTGGTGCAACTTCAGAGGAAAAAATCCAACGAGCTTAAATCGGGACTTCACGCTGGCCACCTGACAGGTCCGTTTTTCCCGCACGATTACCTACGAAAATGTTGGTTTAGATGATCCTGCACGGTACGTATAAAGTGTACAGATGCACCGTCATGTTGGAACCACGTTCTCTCCCGTGCACCCATAGGAACGTGCGCGTTGTCCGAAAGCAGGCCTTGCAGGAAATTTAGGTAGATACTACCGGTTAACCGAGGTCAAAGCAGGAATGGGCCAGTTAAAAAGCGGAGATCAGTAGCGGTAGCTATGCTTGCGACCGTTAAGTAATAAAAAGTTGAATTCTGTTAAGTACCATCAAGTTGTAAATGGTCAAATAATTTTATGTAAAAAATTTCACAAAAAAAACAAATAAATCGTTTTATGGGAAAACTCGAGAGAACATTTTAAATTCTAATGGGCGCCCGAAACACTCTCGTAATGGTGATTTTACAAAACCATATGTTCTGGTTTGTTAAGGTACCGCAATACGCCGTAAACGGGCATATAGTAGAAATTTGATTTTTAGCGGTTTACATAATTTTTTTGCTGGTTTTATTCTTCTTGATGGACGAAGGCTCGGTGATCCATCTCTACAATATCGTAAAGGTCCAAGTGTGCCGCAACGTTTGAATGTAACAAGTATGCCGCATCATTTATATGCAAGATTATAGGTGGGTACCTCCACAAAGGTGGTCTTGAAGTCGCACCTACCGATCTCAGTTTCAATTAATATTGATAACTGGTAAGACAGCATATTCAGGTTTTTTGTTAAACGAACGTTGATCACGTTTATTACCGATTTGACTAAAATCGACTGCATTCGCACCGTTGCGGTAGAAAGTAAAGTGAATGTTTGATGATTATTAGCACCGCAATGCAAAGGTTAAAAGTCACACGATCTTCAGCTGTGAATTATCATGTTCTTCTCGAGTGGTTCTTATCCGGAACCTCATTGGAGACGGGATATAGTGTCGAGGTGGAAAGAATAATTTTAAAAAATTATGACTACTTTCAAATTTAAATTGAAGCCTCATTATAATAACAAATCATCCTGAGACTTAAAACCGGTTAATGTCCCAATAAATTACTAAACGTTAAGTGTGCCGTATCTATGTAATTTTTGTGTTAGCTATTTTCGGCCACCTACAAAAATTTACGAAATTTTTGCCTTTCCCCTGTCCAATAAATTTTTTCCATAATCTATCAATTCCCACTCGATTGCTGTACTTCACTGGGGGAAATGTTTGTTTGAAAGGGGGTCAGGATGCGAGAATTCCGCAGCCGGATTCACTAAATTTTCCACCAGTAAAAATCCACCGACCTCAGTATCGTACCAATGAGTCGCCGCACTGAGACAGTCACCATACAGGGCGTAACATGTCATCATGGAAAGATTTCGAAGGGCGGTAGCACTCTGCGAAATGATAAAGTAACGCTAATGGAGCTATGGTCGAAGACGCACCACCTTCGATATGGAGGGCAAAGTTCCATATTCTTTCTCAGATTTTGGCATCAGCGACGAGTTAAATTTTTGAAACTTTGTGCACCTACAGACTCTCTACGACAAAATTCCAAAATTGGCGGTAGCCATGTGCAAAGTGTTATGTTTTTTGGACACACTGTAGTCAAATTCAAATCCCTTCTTCAATTCTTTACCTCCCTGGTCTTTTACGGCGTTTTCCCGTCGTTCGTAGTTTTCGTGGAATGGGCAGAAATATCCGTCGATGCAAATTCAGCATTTAAAGGGAGTAAGGAAGAAAGTGGTCGTCGGGCTCAATTACCAACGATCTGAAGCAGTTCGTAACAACCAATCAAATTTCTTAAAACAAGTATAAATCTAAGTGGAAACAAAATTACAATTACTGTCGAAAATGCCCCTTCAAAAATGCGATGCTGCGCCCCCCTGTATATCTGAAATGGTGCGTTTTTGGCCTTCGGTCCGTTGGTGTCTTTCTATTACCTTGCGGAGTTCTACCGCTTCCTGAAGTACCTCCGCAATGACATGTCACATCCTGTATAGTACCGACTGTCCTCGTTCCACTTTTAATTTTGAAAGTAAACTCCTATTAATGAGACTCTTTATGCGATTAGCGTAGACACCTTCGATCATGTTTTGTTAACACAAAAAATTGCATAAGCCCATTCAAGTTTCATGGGATTAGGTAATGATGTGAAACGGTATTAGCTGGAAGCACATGGGGCATCGTACCCGTGTACAATGTGTAACTATTCAAAATCCTATAATTGCCTGAGAATCTTCCTTTGGCTGTTTATTGCGCAGCATTGCTACATTGCCTGAAAGTTAATTACCTTATATTGCTTGATCACCAGTACCAGCTATTCCCGCAGAATTCTTCCGGGTAAAAAACGACGGTGATGGTTCTAAGCGTCCACGTGAACTCAACTGATATGGACGTTGCACAATTAATATAAAACTAACAAACATTTTTTCACATTCACTTTTCGAATCGGGCATGACTAAGGTCTGTCCTTGTTGCGAAATTCGCGTTTCAAATATTCGGAAAGAAATACGAATTTCTCAATGGCAATCTATTTATTTATCCAATTTGGTACTGTTGCACTGCATAAGTTAGTCCCAAGGACTGGCATCTAAAACAATCATTGAGTTAAGAAACGCTTAAAGGATGAAAGCTGCTAAATACCTACAAAGACGAAGACATAGTTATGTACTTTTGCAAGCTGGGACGACCACGAATCTCGGGCCAAATGGAAAAAAATGGACCCATGGCAGGTCTTCGTAAAGTGATACATCAGGAAAGCGAGGGAAAGTCGGCCGCGGCGGTTCACTGCCTAGGAAGACTTACTGTTTCCAATTTGTACTTTATTACATCAAAAAATTGCGAAATTCTGCCCTCTGGACATAAGAGCAAAGGTCCGTTTAAGGTATATTTTAATACGTCTGCGTAATACCGACGTTTCGTCACTTTTCAGGTCGAAGCAGGGAGTAAAAGGAACTTTGCCCGATAGCGGATAGAAGAGGCTGATTCAATGAAACGTCATTTTGCTCATTTGGTTGATTCGCCAGGGGCGTCGTTTTTCTCCCTTGGTAAAATGGCAGCGCTTCTTTTCAATCCGTGCAACCCAACTGGTGACGACACAAGATGGCGCGATCATCTAGTATCATCTAATCGTGTAGACCCTGAAGAGCAACCTTAAAATTTAAGCCAAATATCTCAAAAACTTTGAGAGCTATGAAAAATAAATTCGAAAAAATGTGAAACTTCAACACCCCGTATGTATTTCCTTAAAACGCAATCCTCGAATGTGATTTACAGAACAAACTATTATAATATTACTTCTATGTGTAGAAAACGCGGTTAAAATCCTGGAACTGGTATGGTGAACTATGCCAAGGTGTGGAAACATACGAATCGACGTTGGTCGACCAATCAACGATTTTAATACAAACCACGACCAAACTCTTTGGTTCGCTCCTTCGGACATTGTCATTCCTGCCGATGGGGATCCTTTTCTATCTGCAAGATTCTCTGAGATTTCAGAGGGGGGCTCTGCGTGGACCTTACCCGCGCTTCAGCCTCAGGTCAAGAATAGAGGGGTATGCATGTCAAGTGAGGCGAAAATGAATACCTGTGGGTCGAGTCGGTTTTCTACGCGAACATTAATTTGAGTTCGTATCTCAGCACCTGATCAAATAAATGTTTCAATCAATGAATTCTAATTGGCAATTAATTGCTCGGTAATTTGCAAGGCTAGTCTTTGATGAAGTTCAAGTTACTATGGCACCTTTTGACCCGGCACACTTCAGCTTTCTTTGAACTTGTACTTAATCCAACCTGTTTCGTTTTCAACAGGTGAAACTTGCAGAATCTCGCAATAAGCAACGTGTGAACTTTCCGCAATCAATCTTCCATTGTCGCTCTCATTCGGCTGCCTGAGCCCAGTTCGCATTGTCTCAGGTATTGTTATTTACGACTTGAAGCCGCAACGGATTAACACATAAGTATTCATAGTTAGTAGTTGTCAATAAGGAGATTTCACGGCTTGTCTATAAGCCCGTGTGCTCTTTGTGATAACATTATTACTGGCACTTTGTGATGTAATAGTGCCATTAGAGCATCGGTACTGCATTATTGTTAACAACGCTGGTGTAATGGAGGCAAATTGGTCGGCAAATAGCGACTCGACGGTGGATGTATGATGACCGTAATCGGAGTTGCGTAAAGTGGTTATTGCGTGATTTTTCAAAAAAAGAAGAAGAAAAATCGAAAGCTGTTGTTTCGTTGTTGTTCGAGATGTTGGACGGAGATTTTTCGAAATTTCCTCGGGGAATTTTCCGTTCGTTACGTTTTCGCGCCGTAGGAAACCGACTTTTAAAAGCTTCTAATGCTTGCGCAAACAACCGCTGAAGAGAAATCGGTAGCTTTTGGAACATAGACTCGTTAACAGCGAAACGTCTATCATGGCTATTTGTCTTGATATATTTGAGCCGTTGTCCACTTCCCATTGCGGTGTGCACATATTTGAACTGGCTTATGCGTATATTTGGTATTTTCATACCTTCTGACCAGTTGGCTGAATCAAAAAGCACCGACGCGCATTGCGCAAGTCCGATTACGCAGCAAAAATTTGCGATCGCAGTAACGCGAAAATTCGCTTCCTCGTTCCGATTTCTGATTGTTTCTTCGACGCTCACAGCATCTCTTGAGCTATTGGACGTTTCAGTCCACCGTGCCGCACAGAAGCTCAGTGAAGTGAGGTTAAGATTTTTTTTAATTCGATCTTTCCTGCCATCGCAACAGAACCGCTTACATCTTCATGGCCACACCTTCATCGCCCTCCGAGAGGTTTCCCTTTCGATCTGAGAAGAGAAAATTAAATACGACAGTTCTAGATAATCGTTTTTCACTTTTCCACTTGAAAAAGATGCTGCACATGCGCAAGACATGATTTGTTCGGCCTTGGGAGAGAATGCTGCGTCTTATATTACGCGTAAGAAATGGTTTCAACAGTTTCGGAATGGAAATTTTGATCATTTTGAAGATGAAATACGCCCCGGTCGGCCAGAAAAGGTTAGCGATGAAGAGTTGGAGGACTTACTCGATGATAATCCCCGCTAAGCACAAAAAGAGCTTGCTGACGCACTCGGAGGCCGTAGTACTCGAGACCGGCCATCTTTCCGCAATTTTTTCAATTTTTTAACTGGAGCCGTTTCGACTCAAAATGCCTCCAAAATTGAAACAAAAATAAGTATCCCGTGTAGCGGTCAAGGCTGCGATTGGTCACAGTCAAGGCCAGAATTAAACAAACACAAACTCGCCAACAACACGAGCGAAAAACCCCATATCAAATGAATTTTTCCTTTTTTTTTAACCTTTTATTTAAATGGAACAAAGAAAAAGTGGAAATAAATAAATTATTAGGTGTATAAATCAATTTTCGGCCCTTAGGTAAAACTGGTTAAAACGCCTCTCTGAATTTACAATTTTTTCTAAATATTTAGTCCGTTTTGAAGCGCCATCTGTGAGCTATCAAACCGCCTAATTTGATTAATCTAACCACGAAGAACGTTACAAATGTCGTCTGACTAGCAGCGTTTAAGGCGCTCTCGTCTTTTCGCTTTTCAACTTAAGAAAGATGCTGCAGATGCGCAAGACATGATTTGTTCAGCCTTGGGAGAGAATGCTGTATCTTATAGCACGTGTAAAAAGTGGTTTCAAAAGTTTCGAAATGGAAATTTTGATCATTTTGAAGATGAAATACGCCTCGGTCGACCAGAAAAGGTTAACGATGAAGAGTTGGAGAATTTACTCAATGATAATCCCTGCCTCACACAAAAAGAGCTTGCTGACGCACTCGGAATGACTCGACCAGCTGTTTCGATACGTTTGAAAAAATTAGGAAGGATACCAAAGGGAGGTCACTGGACACCTCATGATCTTAGCCCTGATAACAAAGATCGGCGCTGCGAAATTGCAACGTGTCTGCTGACGCGATTCAGAAAAAAATACTTTTTGAGTAAAATTGTTACTGGAGATGGAAAATGGATATTGTATGACAATCCCAAGAGAAGAAAATCGTGGGTTTATCCGGGAGAACCATCAGCAAGTACCGCAAAATCGAACATCCACGGAAAAAAATTGTTATTGAGCATTTGGTGGGATTCCAAAGGTGTAATTTGTTGTGAGACACTTAAACCAAGAGAAACTATTACTGCCAACCGTTATCAAGACCAATTAATGAAATTGAGGGACGCCATTGAGGAAAAAAGAGCTTTTAATGGTGGTGCAACACGGCATGTCATTTTGACGCACGACGACGCGCGACCTCTCACGGCGAAAGACACCATTGACGTTATCTCCGCGTTGGGCTGGGAAGTTCTCCCTCGTGCGGCGTATTCGCCAGACCTTGCACCTTCTGATTATCACCCTTTTCGAGCACTACAACGTCGCCTGGTTGATACGCACTTTCATCGTCTCGAAGAAGTCCACCGAACAATGGAAGATTTTATCCGACCAAAATCACCATCTTTCTTCCGAGATGAGACTCGAAAATTACGTGATAAAAGGGCAGAAATGCGTTGAAAGTGAGGGCAATTACTTCGATGATTAAATTGTAATTCTTTTTTTTTTAATAAATAATATATATAAAAAATAAAAATTTAAAAATTGTTAAAAAATTAGGCCGTGAATTAATTTATACTCCTGATAAATATCTCGAAAACTTTGAGAATTCTAGAAAATAAATTGAGAAAAATACGAAGCTTCAGTATTTCCTTAACAACGCGTTTCTCGAATATGGTTAGTATAGGAAACTGATATTGCTCTCATGCGCAGAATGGGTGGCTAAAATCCCGCTACAGGAAAACCCGGACACACCAACCCAACAAGGGTTTTCCCCTCGACGCGCCTTTAGGGCCACACAAAGAATCGAGAGTGCTGAAAAATCGTCCCTCCATCGAAGCGAGGAGTCCCTCGCCGTTGCCAACAGTTGCGGCAATTCATTAGGATGCAACGCGGCCGCTGCTTTAATTGTTTAGTAACAGCTAATAAGGCAATTTAAATCAGATGCACACAAGACCAGATGACACCGCTTTGCTCGTTGCGACACCATTGCAATTCGTTCCACTTGCTCGAAAATCACAAATATGGCAATATGCGCTTCGTTCGCGTATTTCTTTGTACCTTTACGCGTGCCTGGCATTTTAACCATAAATATGATTTTTTTTTTATTGCCGAAATTTGGGGATTACCCCTCAGCGCCTACGTGAGCCGCCGCATCATGCATGACACGTGAAAGTACTTACATGAGGTATCATCATCTTCGGCGAAGACGCGTCTGAGATTCCCACCCTCTTGATTCTTTTTCTGTGTGTATAAAACTTCGGCCGGACCAAACGTCCGCACAGTCGCCACTAGACCCGACATCACTCAGGCATCATGAACTCTTTTGGCGTGGTAAGTGATGATCTTCTGCACCCTTTGGAGGAAAATTTTTCATGTGATAGTGCTCTAGTGATTTGATAGTGACCGTCTCAGTGCATGCGAGGTTAAAAAGAGAAGTGGCACCTGCGAGTTTATCAGTAAATCTTTGGTTTGGGTTAGGTCGATTCGATGGGAAAAGCCACTTTTCTTTTCAACTGTGAGGTATGGTTTGATTTTTGGGATTTGGTGAGTTTATTCAGCGATCTCAAAAATTAAATCATCGAGAGAATGATTGCTTGTCGTTGATGATGGTGAGTACAGTCGCGGCCACGAAACGTAATGAAAAATCATTTTTTGGGATTTTGAAGCTCATTTTCAAGGTGGTCACGGCTGCACTGACGCCAGAATTGGGTGTGCGTCACTTGATAGAAGTTACAGCTTTTTTTGGGGTAGTTTTGGGTGTATGTTTTTATTTTTATTTTATTTTATTTTATTTTTTTTATTATTACTTCCGTCCATTTTTCAAGCCGAACTAGAGGCTTATGTGAGCCTCGCGGCTTGGGATTCAGAAAACTGGCAAATGATGCGTCGATTCACTGCAGTTTTTTAATTCAAATGTGTCCCGAACAATCTAAATTTACTGAGCATTTCAGCACTGATCGGTTGCGCCTCTCCGACTATTTAAATCAGTAAAAAATTCGACGAGCGCGTATTTCGCAGCGTGAGCACCTCGTTGGCATTAAAATATATTTTTTTTAATTTTAACGGAGATGTTTAAGTTAATTTTACTCAAAACGTCGAAAATAAGTCTCTCCGAACGTTACAAATGAACCGATTGCCCGAAGTAAATCTCACCAATTCGTTACGTAACACTTTATAATCCAATTGTTGCTCTTCTATTTGTTATTAATTACTTAAGATCCCAAAACAATCCAAGTGCTACAATGCAAATTCAACAACGAATTACTTTATAACATATCCAGTTTAGTGTGTAATTAATTAGTTTCTTAATTAATCAGTTTCTTAATTAATTAGTTTCGTAATCAATCGGTTTTTAATTAATTATTTTCTTAATTAATTAATTTTTTAATTAATTAGTTTCTTAATTACTTAATTAATTAAACTTTTATTATTTTCAACAATGAAAAAAAATCGTATAGGAACTGCATACGAGGTGTTTCCTAAACGTGTGACGTAACTTTAAGAGGGCGCTCCTTGGATGAAAATGAAAAAACAACTGTTATCCATTTTAATTCCGAGTTTCAAAAGAACACGAGCCTCGGGAAAAGGTCAAGGGACGGAAAAATTGAACGTTTACTTTCTCCGTTGAAACAATTGTTATGGAAATTTGAAATAATGCTGAAATCTTCCTTGTGCAAATGTCGACGCACCAACCTTGCCGCACTCGCCCCTGAAATTTCTGATTGAACCTTGATACGTATGAAAGAGACACGTGTCGTCACTGAACGATGGATATTCTAATGAAACTTCGCTCCGCTTTTTTATGAAAATTAATGGAAAAACGGCTTTTTTTCACTTAAATACCGTCTCTTTGACCTAGCTGGAGGAACGTCCCCTGAAATCTGCGTCGTACATTCAAAAAACGCTCTATATACGAATGTTCGATGTTTTTCACCAAGAGTAAATCAGATTCGCATCAGATCACCTATTTCGGAAGGTATGGGCGGGATTGATTTAATTCGACCATAAGCGAACACTAACCGGGAGCACGCAGATTTAGATACGTGTGATCCACGGATACGTCTGAACATAAACTGAAAAAATTATTTACGGATTAAGTATTTTTTAATTCATTAAAATGTCGCATTTACCTTTTTCGATTTCTTTGCGTGTGATTTGCCCCCTTTTTGGATAGAAGCAGGAATATTAAAATCACGAAAAATCTCCATATTGAGAACCTCCCCCTAAATCTTAATTAAAAAGCATCGCCTCCTCTTTCCCCGAGGGTGCAACTTTCCTAAGACACCCGATCCGGTCTTCTGCCGATCAGGTAGTGGTAGTTGACCTCGGCCATTCTGAGCAAGGGCCGCTCCGGGCAATTGTCCGCTCAGATTTCTCTTTTCGCCTACCGGGAATTGCCGTAAAACAGTGACCATCCCCTGAGCCTAAAGACCAAATTAAAGATCATTTTTAATATGGGACGCAACACGTGATGGGTGCTCCCGTCCTAGATCTTCCCCTCGCAAAGAAACAGCTTTCTTGGAGTGTTACAAGCGCCAATTTCGACACCTTTAATCACGCTCTTTTCACCATAATTAACACCTTAAACTCGAGTGAAACCCCGATAATCACTCTCATTCATTCTGCTCAAACAGTAGTTCTGGGCGCTGTTGCTGTATTCTTCATTTACTGTTTGTGATCATTATTTCACGGTTTGCTTTATGATTAATTTAGTGCAATTAGATGCGAGCAGTGAATATCACAAGGTGCCAGTTATCACTGCTAAGTGGTCGATCAACCTTTTCTGACTTCGCACTTCGAATTCGGGCTTTCTCCCCTTTCGTAGTGTTAAACAAATGTGACGTGCACACTCCTAGGTACTCCAAGGTTTGTCATTATGCAACGGTTGAATAATCGTCACTCCCATTTCCGATCTTGGATTTTTGAGCTCTGACGTTCGTAATGGGGTCCAGTTCTTCGGCTTGTTTATGCAGGACTCAATGGCAACTGCATTGTTCCTCCCTGACCTAGATTGGAGGGAGACGTTAAACTTGTAATTTTGCTCTATTTTTGGGCGCAAACTGGCCTCTGGTAGTATTCGCATTGATAGGTATTTTGTTTATTATATGGCATCACCATTACCACCGCTTTTTCCTATGCTTTCAGCCTTAAGATCCCGAAAAAGTAGGTGAGATAACCCGAAAAGATACTGTAGCGATTCTTGGTCTTCGGACAAGCCCAGTTTCGCTCGTCACTTGTGAGAACCTAAATTGCATTACGCAAACCGAGACACAGAATCGAGACCATCGCTGTGCACTTAATGGTAAAACACCAGTCTCCGCATCTAAAATTATTTCCTTGTTGATGTCATTATGGGAAAGTTGGGCAATTCCGTTTTAGAAAGTCTTGTATCTTCATCCTGTTCCTATAATAACCATTTTATCTCCACCGCCTTATGCTAAAAGGCATAATGATTCGCTCCTCTCTCACATAGCATTGATTGTTTAAATTTTAAATTAGCGTTCCGGTATTTTAACGGTTAATACCGTTGACGATGTGTATGCTAATGCTGCCCAGAATTGAACTTTTATGGGCTTCGGGCGATCTGAACCAATCCCGGCCACCATCACAGCTTTCGTTCTTCAAATTCCTAAATTTTGTATTGTTTTTGCAGGTATTCGCCTTTGCTTTGGCCGCAGTGGCCATAGCCGAACCACCGTCCGGATACAGCTACAGCAGGCCGAGCGGCGGCGGCGGCGGAGGTGGTTTTGGAGGCCACACCGGTGGTCTCTCGGGGGGTGGCGGCGGTTACACCGCCGTATCTTCCGGCTACCAGACCTCTGAAGGAGCATCAGTAGACGGAGCCCTTCTGGAACAAGTCCGCCAGATTCTCCTCAAGGAAGAGCAGAACTCCGCTTCATCTTCGGGCGGCGGCGGCGGCGGCGGAGGAATCAGCAGTTTCTACGGCGCTCCGTCTCCGCAATATGGAGTTCCCAGCTACCAAACCAGGGTCGTCGGAATCGATCTTGAAGGCATCAAGCAAGCCATCCAAGTAGCTCAATACGAGCAGGTATCTCAAACCCAAGGATTCGGAGGATACCCGAGTGGGCCCAGTTCCAACTACGGCGCTCCCGCTAGGCCACCATCCGGTTCCTACGGAGCTCCCTACTAAGCTCCCGCAGTTACAAAGAACTGATTAAGTGTACTCAACATCGCAAATACCATCTCAACACGGGTCATGATGCATCTCAACGACTGTCAGCCACAACATCTACAACATCGAGTGATCACAACATCATCAAGTTTTGTTTTATGTAAATTTTTATGTTTTTTTTTTTTTAATATATTTGTCACCGTAAATTTTTTTGGTGGTTTTTGTTCGTTCAACGCAAAAAAGACCGCGGTGCTACGATAATGCACACTTGGAACGTCCGATGAGGCCTTCAATTGGATTCCAAATCGGCATTCACTTTTCCAAAAAAAAAAATAAATAAAATAAATAAATAAAATAAATCGCAAAAACGAAATTCAGTAGATTTCTAAACGAGTGCTCTCGACTGCGTTACCGATTTACAGCAAAGTTCGCTGCGTCTTAAACGAAACTGAATCTCAATACTGTCCCGGAAAGTGCTTGTCAGGAAGCTGAGCGAAGGCAGCTGCTGAACTAGCTTCGTAAGCAATGTTAAATCGTTTGGGGATTGTGGCAGTAAACTCCGCTTGGTCCTATCGCACCGAGCACAAGAAGTCCGGCCAGGGCTGCCCATAGCCGTTCGTCAACGGCTTGGAGGAATGCAATCGACCCCTGATCAGGTGGAGATGTGGCGGAGGCGCCCCTTCCAGAGAATTTACAACTGAGCTGCTCAGACTCTCCTCGGGGAGTCAGGGCGGCAAAAAGTTTTGTTATTTTTCGATCGCGAGGAAAGTTCCAAATCCACTACTACTCAAAGCATCTTACTAGCTATCTATTTTTACCCGCAAATCCTGTTCAAGAAATGAGGCCCCCTGGACCTTGTCCTTGACTAACGCCTCTTACCGTCAGGCTTTTAAAAGTCAAAATCAGCTTTCTCAAACAAAAATAAATCCACTAACAGCGATAAATTTTATGATTGTGATTGAAGACCCTTCTTGTTAACGCGCGAAGCGTGCATCTTTTACATTCGAGAAAAAAGTATGTAACACTTCGCTTGATTGAAGGTGTACGCTAGAATTAGCATCAAATTTCTTCAAATTCAGTAGGCCTCCGTTGATCGCGAGTCCTTCAGCAAGTGTCAAAAAGTTGCGTTTTCTTGACAATTTGGCGGATCGACATCCAGCACGGAGATTTACTGATTTGAACGCCGCGCGGCCCTTACCTGCGTGGGACGCAGCAACGCAGGTTGGTATTTTTCAACTCATCGTGCTTCATTGGGTAAAGATTGACATTTTAATCGCTATTCGATTTATCTCTAATTTTTCAAGTCTTGCCCCTGACTTGATGCTACGGAAAGGCAAAGCATCTGATATGGGTGGTTGTGAAACCACTGCAAAAATTCAAATCGGCACACCAAACACAGTCGGTAATCAAAAAACAATTATACGTTTCAAAATCATAAATTACACTATTCTTAGGCCTCCGCTAATCAGACACGATTCTAAGATTTTAATGTTATTAGTTAACAGTTCACTTGCTAATCCTAACGCAATGCAACATAATTAGACGCTCAGGTGCGTAAATAGGAAAACTATGAACTATTACAACACGATAATGAGATTGTAAATAGAAAGCTCATCTTTGTGGTGCATAAGTACTGAATGCGCTGATCATGGACAAGTCAATCGCAAGTAAAAAGGAAAACGGGTGTACACTACGTCCAGCTACGACCATTTTAACGGAACTGGCACTCCCTCCAGGAACCGACCTACTTCTGGAACGAAATTCTTTCTTTTCTTACGGAACAAATGATGAGTGAAACGCGTGAGAATCTCATAGAGCAGACGAAAACTCAAAAGTCCCCTTAGGGACCGTGCCTCCGCCATCTCAAAGACAGCTAAGGTGATCATTTACCATGATCCCGTGGTGAATGTTTCGCACCTTACTTCGACTCCTTATGTGATGGATTCCTGGAAAGGTTTTAGAGGTGAAGAGTGTGATGGAAATCACTGATTTACTTTGAGAATTTGACACCCAAAAGATTCATAAAATCGAGCCAGGAGCATGGACGTTTCCCAGAAGTTCTAAAAGAGGACCCTTCTCCACCATCTCGCGAAAAATTGGTTTTAGGATTGTCGATCGAATCTTCCAGGTCAACGTAAGATAATAAATTACGTCACTTAAGCTAATGCTAGTCGCTTAGCCATTACAGATCGACAATGCGCCTTGTAATACCGTATGTTTTCCAATTCACGTACTCTTGATTGATTCTCTTTGCTTCTGATAGCTAATTCTTTTCTGGCGTTAATAACCGCACTCGTGTGGATGTAGCAACTGTACCAACGATCTCCTCCAAATGGAACGCGACCACGACCGACTCATCGATTTGGCTGCCTCATTGCAAGTTAAAGTAGCAATTTGCCATAATGGAAGTATTGTTTATATGCTTTTTACGGTGTCGTCATCGCAGTCTTTGAATACTCGTCGGTAATTTAGACGATTTCTATTTTATCGGTCAGAAAATTGCATGAATACGAGAAGAGAAAGGATTATCCGATGTGGGTCAACACGATCTCAAGAAGATGATGCTTCCGGACCTGAATCTGTACGTTTCTTCAGTTACACGGAATTTATTGGGAAGTTGGACCACTTTCACAACCGAGGCTTTAATGAGATCGACGTAATTCGTCTACAGATGGACGATGTCGTTATATGGTTGTTTTTTTCTTTCAAGGGCCTTTTTCATGTTTCACGTCAGTATCTTGCCTCGCCATCGGGCTTCTCTGCTGCAGGTTCGTTACGTAATCGAATATTTGATTTTACGTAACATATTAACAGACTTGAACATTTTTTTTTTTTTTTCGATCAAGGGGGTACTTCTGATAAAACGTACCCATTTACGGGAAAAAACTCATAATTATTCTCTGAGAAGGTGCGATTCCGTTTACTACAGAAGAAGTGTGGAACTGCTGAAAGTGGAGACAATATGGTGAACGTTTCACTAAATAAAATTGCTGACATAATTTGAGGCCAACACCTTAAAATCAAAACAGACCAGACTGAAAAAAATTACATGTATTGCTGGTCGCATTTCTAAAATACGTGATCCATCTACTGCATATGTTGGGATTGACTCGCTCTTCAAACGCGAATGTAATTTTTTGCTTCGTTTTTTCTCTTATCTGCTTTGCCTTGTGGCATTAATGTTGAATTTCGTTCCCTGTCTATCTGCAATAATCAATTACAATCAATAAATTAACCAAGAAAACAACAAAAAAAAATGATGGATCGATAAGTTTATTTGTGGACGCCAGCAAGACATTCGGTAGCATCTGGCACAGTGGTCTAGTATGCAAATTTGACTTGTCAAAATACCTGCCTCTCATCGTCAAAAACCTATTGGAAAACAGACAATTAAGGGCACGAATTAACTGCGCTCTTTTCTTTTTCTCCCCTGAGCAAGAGTTACGTCCGGGACCACCTCTTTCGCCATTCCTTTGTAACGTGTATTCTCATAATGCATACAGGGCGTGTCATTTAAAGTGACACAAGGAATCATCTCTGAAACCAGCTTAAAAATTAAAAAACTTCCGTTATGTGATGAACATTACTTGCTATGAAAGGGGACGTCCAAAGCACATAAGCAAGTTTTTACGTAAGGCTATTTGCAGGACACTTCATGGTCAATTGTGTGTTTTTTTTTTCTTTATTGAAGCGTCTTTTTTTGTGAATTTGCAAAGGGCCTAAAAACCAAAAAAGTTTTCTTTAAAATTTTTTATTTTAAAATATTAACAAAAATTGAAGTGACGTAATTGAAATAACATATGATTTAAATTAATAAAAAAAACTATAGTAATGAAAAATAAAAGTTCACATATTCTAAGAATTAACCCGAAATCGTAGTAAGTTTTATTTTTATTTATCGGTCAAAAAATGCTCAAAATATTGATCTTCCGCATCGAGCCATTGATACCTAAAAAAAAAAAAAAATTATTTTGTATTAAAAAAAGTTTTTTTCATTATTTAATCATGTATTAGTTCAAGAGTGCCGCTCCAATTTTTGTTGATATCTGGAAAACTGGAAGTTTTAGAAAAAAACTTTTCCATGGAAAAATCCTTCCTTTTTCGCCTCTTTGCAGATTTATATAAAAAAATGAATGTTCCTTGAAAAAAACAGAGTTAATCTTGTTAACCTTTAGGTGATCTTGAGTGAAGCGGTGCTTATATGAGTTGGACGCCTCCTTTAATAACAAGCAATGTTTATGTTTACTTAAAACGTTTTTTTTTCATTTTAAATTTATCTTCAGAGATAATCGCCTGTGTCACTTTAAGTGAAACACGTTGTAAATATTTCGATACATTTACGGTACCGCACCTATTGCACATGGCAGTATGACTGAGAAAATGATGGAAAGACGCCAGACACCAACGGACAGTGTAATGGAGACTAATCTCAAGTGTGACCAAGAGACCCACCTTCACTCTCCAATCGCCACATTAAAACGACATTAATCGAAATTGATAGCAGACGGTGACACAACTAAACCACAAAACGATGCAAATTAACGAAAGTTACAGTCGATAAACTGAAATTCTGAGAAACTGTATTCAATCACAGCAAAAATTGTACTGAGACTGATTACACGGATAAGGCACCCCGACAATCAGCTACTCAACCCATTCAATCAATCATTAAACGAATGTAAGATGACCGAACCATTTTGAACCCTCTTTGTATTGCGACACGCAGAAGACCATTACTCTTTCTCGTGTCTTGAACTACTCCATTGAAGCATTTCTAAGTGCATTTTTTATTTATCTTTAACGAATGGTTGTTTATGTGTATATGTGGTTGTTTTTGTCAAAAGGGCAAGAAGACCAAATTTTAAAAAATTCTTTGACTGGCGCTCTGGACAATATGGCGAATTCAAATTACCTGAATTCCATCTATTTAAATTATTTGCCGCCTTTATGTTAATAACCGTTGTAACGGTTAATATAACTATAAAACTGAGGTCTGCCTATGTCTCCAAATCACAGCAAATATATTTTACCGTCATAATAATTATATTTTTATGTGATTAGTGCTGTAGCGACAAGTTGCCATAATATTTCCTTGAAATTATTAACGTCCGCGAAACTCTTAAGCCCTCGCAGCCACACTTAGATATGACAGCAAAGCAATGTTCTCCTGTTTTGACTGAGGTCACTGAGGCAACATCTCCTAATTCGCCAGATCCCCCAAAAAATGCCGACGTCTCGGAAACCGCCGAATCTTTGTTGCTTCATAAGTGTTATAACATTATTGGTAACATGCAGTTTCATACTCCTAAATATAGATTAACTGCAACAAAGTCAACAGATTATTTTAAACAAACTCTCCCGCGTCCCGATACATCCATTTTGGAATTAATCGATTATGAATCGTCCGCGCAGCAGCCTAAATGGCGTGAGCTATCACTAAACCGAAAAAAAAATGAACAATTAAATTTGCAGCGCCGGTATAGGCCGACGCACATCACAAATTCGAACCCTACAGACTGATCACTATGCACCCAGCTGCGATTTTAACGACATCTACCGTATTGTCACAATTACGAATTTTACTGAGCAAGAAAGTATCTATTGTTTTAAATTAGTGCTTAGTATGTGCTTCAATTACATTCACGTCATAGTGATCGAGTTCAGAAGTTCCAGTGACAAGACCGGAACCAGTGCAGGTATGTGTTTTTATTATAGTTTATAGTTTAAGGTTCGTTTAGAGTGGCCCTTTTTGAGCTGTAAGTGTTAATTGGCATTCGTTCGCGACCACAAAACCTCCATGTAGGATTCTTTGACGGAACTCTGGTATAAAATGCAACAAACGAATTTCTCACTAGTGGCAGAATAACGAGTGCCGCTGCGAGTGAGGCATTTAGTACGAGGGTTGTTGCGTCACTACCAAAACTCTCCCCCAACTTCTTCCATTAAACCAAGTCCACGGAGCAACTGACCTCTACGTGGAGATATTATTATATTTTAGATAGTAATTGATGACCCAATGGCTTCTGATCTTGAATCCGCCGGAATCACAAACGAACACGACGTTGAAATGGACTTTATCAGGCCTTTTGCGGAAGAAAGAACCAGATTTCAAGTGTACAGGGTGCGCACTAAAAGCGTCAATAAATATGATCAAGCGAGCAAAGTGCATGGGGACAGTCGAAGCGAAGAGGACGACGTGATTTTCGCCACTGATAAAACTAGATTGAGCACTGATTATGCTCATAAGAGCTTACGGTGAGAGACTGAAGCATACATGTATCCTTGTAATTTAATTATTCATAGCACAGAAAGTGCATTGAAAATTGTAAATTAATTTTAGGGAATTGTGGCGACAAAATCTATCAGTGAATCTCACTATAATTGCACTTGTTACTTAATGCAATGCCCGTCTTCTAGTGCAAGACGCCGCTGAAAACCTCTTTCGTAAATTTTCATTTACAGATACCTCACAAGGGAAGCTTTGCCCCGAGTAGACAACTACAGGAATATAATGTCGATTCGGGCAGCAAATAGGCCAACACTAGAAGAGTTGCATAACGCCACTTTGCCAAAGGTATGAATTGCTCAGTGAATGATTAAATAACAATTAAAAACTTCTTGCCCAATTTACGAATTATTAATCTACCAATAGTCCTGAAATTCATCATAGTGACTCACTCGAAATGAAGTTAATTGGCAGTAGGAAGTATAGGTTTAATTCATCAGGGTCGATAGGTGAATGTAGTTATGGTAACAATTATTATATTTAATGGAGTTTCGCATAATGCGTTAACTAATCAGCGTTAACGACACTAGACCCAACAAGACACTACTTCGAACGGACGATCAATCACTACAGAAGGTCCTTTAAAATTCGGTTGGATCCAAGGGGTGCTTGTAAGATGTCTGTTGAACATTTGGGGCGTTATGCTGTTCCTTCGTCTTTCTTGGGTAGTGGGTCAAGCAGGAATTGGTTAGAGCCTATAAAAACATTTAAACACCTTGAAAATCTAAACTTTTTCCAGCACAATCAATACTACTAATTTTGGTTACCACCATGGTTACATCAATCACGGCTCTGTCCATGTCCGCTATAAGTACAAATGGGGTAATAAAGGGCGGTAAGTCGTCAACGATTTTTTTTGATAATCATCGATTTTGAGTAAAAACTGCGCGCTTCGAAGTAGGGCAACGACGTCGAAATTTAACTCACTATGACCCACCTTTCATGCAACAATTTAGATTCGCCACCTTAACGTGCTAGGCCGCCACCGCTGCGTTCCAAATTTTATTTTATTTTTGATCTTCAAGGAGGGACGTATTACATGATATCTCGCAGCCTCGGTCCGGAATTCGGAGGTTCCATAGGGCTGATTTTTTCTCTGGCAAACGCAGTGGCGTGCGCCATGTACGTAGTGGGATTTTGCGAGTCTCTGCAATCCCTCCTTATGGCGAATGGGCTCTACATTGTCGATCAGGGTGTGAATGACGTCAGAATCATAGGGTGTATCACCTTGGCCCTTTTGACTGTCATCGTGGTGGTTGGGATGAAATGGGAAGCCAAGGTAAAGTTATTTTTTCATAGAAGTAATTTGGTTGATTTTTCCGTCGGCTGCTCGTTACGTCCTTTTAATTTTATACGTGTTTTTGTGAATCCCACGGCACTTTGTTGCAATGCCGCCTAGGGAAAAGTGTAATTAACACCTAACATAGATATTAAAGGGCGATTAATAATCTTGATTTTAATTAAAATATGCGCCACCTTCACGCGTAAATATGAATCATCGATTATTAATCGCTGTTATTAATAAGCTTGTGCGTTAAATTAATAAAGAAATTTGGTGCTGATGCAGGCTCAGTTGGTTTTATTGGTGATCCTCGTAGTTGCCATTTTCGACTATCTAATTGGGTGTTTGGTAGGCCCTGGGAGCAATGAGGTTCAGGCCAAAGGGTTTTTGGGATTCAACGGTAAGGACTTGGCAAATTTACCATAAACCTATTGTATATGCATTGGTTTCAGGCACAGTTTTATGGCAAAACATATATCCAGACTACCGTGAATCAGAAGGGATTTCTTATGACTTTTTCAAGGTCTTCGCAGTGTTTTTTCCTGCAGCCACCGGCATTTTGGCGGGAGCTAACATATCTGGAGATCTCAAGGTGCCCTTATTCCGACATTAAAGCACGTTAATCTTCAATTTAATTCCCAGGACCCTCAAAGTGCCATCCCGAAAGGAACTTTATTGGCAATTCTAATAACCACCGCCTCATACTTGGTAATGGTGATTTTTGCTGGATGCACAGTTTTGCGCGATGCAAGTGGTGATGTAACGGACCTAATTAACGGAAATCTATCATGGTGCAAGCCCAACTGCACCTATGGTTTACAGAACAACTTTCAGGTTGCGACCACCCAACAGAAATGACAAAATTTTATTATTTCTATTTCAGATTATCGAACTTTCATCCCTGGAAGGCTCCCTCATCTATGCAGGCTGCTTTGCAGCGACCCTCTCATCAGCCCTAGCTTCCCTAGTTTCAGCTCCTAAAGTTTTCCAAGCGTTATGTAAAGACAAACTTTATCCCCGCATTGATTGGTTCGGAAAGGGATTCGGGGCAAATAATGAGCCCATACGGGGGTACATCTTGACTTTCACTATCGCTGTTGGATTTATTTTAATAGGTAGTGAACTCTTATGCTATCGAATGGGATTTTGACTGACAAATTTCAGGAGAGCTAAACCTCATTGCTCCGTTGATATCCAATTTCTTCTTAGCTGCATATATGTTGATTAATTTCTCTACTTTTCATGCCTCTCTTGCAAAGCCAGTGGGTTGGCGGCCTACATTTAAGGTACTATCAATAAGAAATTAGTTGCAAGCTGAAGTATAACATTATTTTTTAGTACTATAATATGTGGCTAAGTCTTTCTGGAGCAATTCTGTGCGTATTTGTGATGTTCTTGACTTCGTGGTGGACGGCGTTGCTCACATTTGTTGTCATTCTAGCTCTCTACTTAATAGTCTCTTACAAAAAGCCCAGTAGGTACAAATCTGTTTAATTTTTTTTATATATGAAACCTTCCATGCAATAGATGTCAACTGGGGCTCTACAACTCAGGCTCAAATCTACAAGAACGCCCTTAGCGCAACTCAGCAGCTCAATAATGTTGAAGAGCACGTAAAGAACTACAGGCCCCAGATATTAGTGTTCTCAGGAAATCCCAGCTCAAGGCCGTCTTTGGTAGAATGCGCCCATTCTCTGACCAAAAACTTATCGATGTTGGTTTTAGGGCACATAATCACGGTAAAAATCTCCAAAAAAATGTTTTTTCCCTGATTTCCTTTGTAGAATTCCCTTCCCCAAAGGACCAGAGAAGTTCTGCATTATAAAGCTAACAGTTGGTTGAAGGTGCATAAATTCAAAGCATTTTATCAGCAAATAGATGGAATGCCCTTCGGAGAGGGGGCTAGGGCTATGTTGAAGGTTTCTGGAATTGGTAAACTCAAGCCCAATATTGTAATGCTGGGCTACAAGTCCAATTGGCAAACTTGTGCAGTGGGAAGCTTGTTAAATTACTTTGAAATTTTGCAGTAAGTAAAAATACAGCCTTAAAGCAAAAAAATATAAATAGTTTCCAGTAACGCTTTCGATTTGCATTTGGGAGTTGTAATTTTGAGACTACAGAGAGGTTTAGAACTGGAGCAAATCGACACTAACATCCCGATGAAGAGAACCGTGTCCTATAGCCAAATATCACAAGGAAGTAGTGGAAGCGATCAATCGTTTAATCTTCAAGAGAGAGAAGAGGAGGTTAACATAACCCCTGACGAGAGCGAGGTAAAAAAAGCCGGCACCGAATCTGTGGTATCAGAAGAGCCTTTGGAGACTCCGATAATGGTAAAAATCTCCAAGAAAAAGGGAACTATAGACGTATGGTGGCTCTACGACGATGGAGGTTTAACCCTGCTTTTGCCTTACATTATGAGTACCAGATCGAGCTGGAAAAACTGTAAACTACGCGTTTTCGCTTTGGCTAACAACAGCGAAGGAATGGAGTTGGAGCAAAGGAATATGGCCAGTTTATTGGCTAAATTCAGAATCGAGTATTCAGACCTTCAAATAATGCCAGACATCACTAAACCTGCAAGTGAAAAAACTCGCAGATTCTTCGATTCTCTTATTGAAGACTTTAGGAGTCGATCTGAGAGTTGTGAGGATGGCATAAGTAATTTTATTCTTAGCCGTAGTTTTGAGACATGATGACATTTTCGTATTTAGGTGTAGAAATCTCAGATTCAGAGCTTTTGGCCGTCAAAGACAAAACGAACAGACAAATGCGCTTACGCGAGCTTTTGTTGGAACAATCACACGAGGCCGAATTGGTTGTGGTGACATTACCAATACCCAGGAAGAATATCATATCGGCAGCGACCTATTTTGCCTGGCTGGAATTACTGACCAAAGATATGCCCCCAATGTTGTTAGTGAGGGGCAATCAGTCTTCAGTATTAACGTTCTATTCGTAGAGTGAAAAATGTTATATCTATTGTCATTTGAATATTTCACATAATTAATAAATGTCCGATAACAACGAATTACTTTTAAATTAAGTAAAAAAATTCTATTTACTTTCTTCCTCGTATAAATATGTGGTTGAAACAGAAATAAAACCGATAATACGTCGATGTTTCTTAAATAAGGAAATTAATGGAAATGTTTGTTTTTTAGAAGCAAAATCCAAAACATGATACACGTCGGTTGTGAGATACAGGAAGCAATAAATAATTTGCTGCTTTTTAAATTGAAGGTTTATTCAGTGTTATTTTATAAATAATTAAATGCAAAGAACAGGCATTATGCTTGTAACTTTGCCTACATAACCCGCATCACCCTAAATTAAAGAAAACATGTTTACGTTGCATGAAGAAGTCTTTGATGCTTGTAAACGACTAGAGTAGGAACAAATTTAGTGAATATGCGTATACTTGCCATACTTACTGTATAAAGATTAACCACAATTTTCCCAGCTTGTCTTCCAATATGACTGCAAGTTGTAGTCTATGTTTGTTCACGTCCAGCTAATTAATAAAAATAAATCACTTGTCCCGTCTTAAGCGGACCCCTCGTCTCTAGTATACTTCGGTATATCGTTTCTTTTTACGCAGAAAACACCGATTCGACTGCAACGTAGGTCCTAACTGATTTTAAATTAACATGACTGTCTTAACGTGAGATCGTAGCACACCGATAACGCAAGAAGTGTTATGTTTCTATGAATAGGTTGGACCCTAATGAGAAGTCCAGTTGTTGTGAATAACGAAACGATAAGATTTGTTTTATTAAGGGACCCAATTATATTATGTCTAGACCAATCCTTCATGTGCAATGCAAATAAAAAGTACATTGAAAGACGTACCGACGCGTACTATAGATGTAGGGCCCACTTAAAGCGGGACGACAAGTCATTTATTTTCATTTCTTAGCTGAAAAAATGTATTGATAGACATGGACAAAGACTATGCCTTGCAATCAAATCGGAACACAAGGGAAGGAAAACTTATTTTCTACTAACATAGTCGACAATGCACTTTGAGGTCTATCCACACATTATTCAATGATTATTTATGATTGCAACCGATTTAATCCATCGTAAAGTGAATAATCTATGTGCAAAGTGTTTTCAACACCCACAAAAACACGTCAAAAACCTGTTTAATAACTTAAAAATAAAAACATATAAAAATTAAACTTCCATTACACAAAACAAATATCTTTAAGCCTTTTTCTTAAAGTTAAATAAACTCAACTTATCAAAAGGTTCACGCCCTCCCAAATTCTTAACCCTCGCTTTATACATGTGCTTGATCAAGCTGTACATGCTCGGGAACATTAGCACGAGCATATAAATTCGCAAAAAGGTTAAATAATCAAAAGTGATGTTATAGGGATTAGGCATTCGCAGATAAAACCTTGGGGTGTTGTGTAAATACAAAATGTTTCTAAATATTATCACCGACTCGCATACAAATCCTATGGGATATAAAATTATCCACGCACTGTATCTTAACCACTTAAAAAATGGATAAACAGCCCTCCTCATAGGGGTGGAAGAGTCGGCAGTGTGGAAAATATAGTAGATATATCTAGAATATTTTAAGTCTATAAAGCGCCATTTATGACTACAAGAAACATTTTTTTACCTGATAATATCACTACATATCCAAACTGCAAATAACCAAGTAATGACTGGCATTTTTTGCAATTGTGATTCAAATTCCAAGTTTCCAAAAAGAATAAAAATTCTTCCAAATATTTGAATAAAAGGCATTAGTGGGGAACCTGTCACATAACCGAACATAGGATGCATAATTTCTAGGGCTTGAAATAGATGGATGAAACAAAGAATGTGGCCAGTTGCTGGGTACACTTTCGAGTATGCCGATTCATCAAAGCCATTTTTGGCTAAAGTTATTACCAACACTACTGCCGCATACAAAAAGGCACTAAGCATCCCTAGATTGTAAAACAGGAGATAAACTGCCTTGTACTCAACTAAAATGTAAAAATGTTATTCAGCATTGAAACTTTCAAAGGTTTTGGGATCATCTTACCTTTCATATATCCCAGCTCATTCTTCATTAAGTTTTTATATACATCAGGATAGTCTGTGGCAATATCATTGACAGCTTCATCTACCAAATCATCTTCAGACTGCCATTTATCGAAATCGATCTTCAGCCAACTGGGTTTCTGAGGGGTTGATATTAGCCTAGGCCACCATCCAGGCTCTTTTTTATGCAAAGTTATATTAATGCATCTATCTGTGACTTTTATGATTTTATCCTAAATGTTTTTTTATTGCCAAAGGCTGATTTATTGTAGTTGATTACAACTTACACTGGTGTCTACAGTTTCAAGAAAGTTGAGTTGAAAGCTATATTTTTCAGAACCTTGTGCGCCTCTACCAATTCCAATAAAATGTATATGCTTGTTTCCTATGTCTATGTCAGGGCCCTATAAATTTGAAGTCTTGAAGGGTTTTTTTGGGGGATGAGAAGAAAAACTTTGTGTTTAATGGAGCCTCAAACATTGACTCCTCTATGAAAGAAACATGTGTTTTCTTGATGCACAATAATGGACAAAAGTACATAGAGAAATAAAAGCTCCTTCTATATCTTCTAGAAAATGAATTTTAATATCCTTGTTTTATAAATAAATTCTACGATTAGAAACCAAAATGGATTTAAAATGTTTATCTTGAGTTTATTGCAAGAAAATAGCTTATCAAAAGAACTCAATATTATTTTAAAACCATTGCTCTTTAAAAAGAATTGGAAGGCCTAATTGGAATTTGCACAAAATTAAGCATTCAACAATCATAGGAACACTTAATTTAAATTTGTTTTTAATGTGGACATTTTAACAAAATAGCAAAATGAAGTTCTCCTTGCAGTTTTCAAAGCATTTTTTGTTTTAACACTATGTTATCCATCAAATTTCTACATGTCTATTGTATTTGTTGTTATATTTTGCTCTACAATGTTAAATTTGTTTGAAAAATATCATTTTTGCATGTTACACAAGGTAAAGATTTGTTTGTTATAAGCTTCCCATGAAAATCCCCTTAGTCTTATCTTATCACATACTTGCCTAAGACATACATAAATCATTCATATTAAGTTTAACCTTTGAATTTTTCGCTCTTTTAAAAACAGTTTAGAAATTATGGACAATTTTAAAGTTCTAAATCAGGAAATAACAAAACATTAAAATCAAAATTTTTAGTATAATTAATATACTCACTTTAACATCCTTTAAATCAATTTTGAGGAATAAACTATTCTCATTTTGGGCCCAATATACAAACGGACTTAAGGAGGACATAGTATGCATTAAGTGATTCAATATCCTTGCAGATATACTTTTCCTTTTAGCAAGAATTATACAACTGAAATTGCGTTAATTCCAATTAGTGACGGGGGCTAACAATGATCCAAATTGCTATGATAATTATTAAAATTACTAGTAAAAATACATAGCCGAATGGAACAATGGGTTTGCACTTTTTTTTATTTAGTTAAATTGTTTTTTTTTTGTGGTAAATGGAGAGTTTAGGAAGTTATGATATATTATGGGGTACATGGATCGTTTACAACTAGAGCGGTGCTAGAAATGAAGTGGTACCCTGTATTGAAAATGTTATTATTCAAAAAGAGATCATTTACACGCATATTACTTATCATAAAATGACATAAACAAACAATTTGAAGTGTCAAATTCTATTATTCAAATTGACGAAAAGTCACTCTTCCCAATATATCGTGGTCCCTTTCTAAGTATTTATTATAAACAAAGACAAACTTATAAGAAAACAATGGGGAGTAGGGGTAAACAGCTGCCAATAATTTCACTCTGATGTTTAGATGTAAACATTGTAACTTAACCACAAAAGGAAGGTTTTGAATTTTGTTTAATTTTCATTTAATTTTCTCAATATTTTAATTTAAAAAAATGGCATTTTCTTTATGGAATTTGTTCGAAGCCAGTATTTTATGCCTGAATGCAATTTGTATCTTAAACGAAGATCGATTTCTTAGTAAAAGTAAGTATATTTGTACTAATTAAGAATCTGGTTGAAATGCTACAAACTAACATGTTAAGAACCAAGCCATTCCTGCAAACTTAATTTTATCAAGGAGATCCTGCTACAAACCCACTTAACAACCGCAGCTTCAAAACCATGAATTTTATGAAAGTTGTCTCTTGGTAAAGTTGTGCAAAGGACATTTGTAATGTGGACATTATAATATAAAAAATTTTTGTGTGTGTAGCAAAAGTATATTTAATTTGTAATAGATTGATGGCCTGGAACTTCAGGAACAAATAAAACGGCAAACAAGTGACTGAGCAAAAATTTTAACTAGAAGTTCAAATTGGGTAGCCACACAATTTGCATAAATCTTGTTGGTATTTTTCCGTCAAATCATATACACACAAAAATTGTGACGACTTATTACGTATAGAGTAGCTTTTGCCTACACTTTGAGTAAGTTTTCATCTTAACATGTGAAAACTTATGTTGATTAGAAATATCTCTTCTAATACAACTTTCCTGGTTGTATTAACAGGTCCTTCCAGTGAAAATTGCAACTTTCACCCTTTCATAATAAGACAATGGGCATTTCCTTTACAGAAAAAGTGAGATATCTAAGACCAATTGTGTGATGTAATCGTAAAGATGAAAATGCTAGTCATAAGCTTATACAAACCGTTTAAAAATTTCTCCACTTCTATGTCTTCTGTGTTTCCTTGATCTTACAATTAATCACGGGACAGTGTCCCTAAAATTGACGTAAATTTGTATAAGCCACATATTATACATTCATTTCTCTTTGCAGTTGGATGGGGCTATAAGAGTTCAAACACGCAAGGCTTTGGAGAAGGGCCATCCACCAAAGCGCAAATATTTAATTTACTGCATTCAATCCGTACTGTGGCTCGAGGTAAGTATATTGGTTATTCAATGTTTGTTTCATGCATTTTGTCGACTTTAAAGGTATATTTTTTATTTCTAACTTGACTTTGTATTTTTTCAGTTCCTTTGATCCTCCTCAACGTCTTAACAATAATTCTAAAATTAATACTTGGATGATTTAAAAGGGTATTTATGCTTTAAGACATGGGTGAAAGTCGTTTATATTTTTTTTAATTTAAATTATTTAAAGTATGCAATTAAACTTGATTTGAGACTAAATGTTCACGTTTTATATAAAATTGTTAATAATAAATAACATGAGAAAGTTCAAAATATCCTAAAAATTATTAACACTTATTTTAAAACCAAATGTATTTACGTCATTAACAGGAGATATAATAATTGGAATTACACTAGTTCCTTAAGCAATATGCATCTTGATTAGCACACCCGAAAAATCATTAACCGTTCATTTTTCTTCTTCAATATTCATTTAATGATGACATGTACACGATTTACACACTTTTTAAATCGGATTTTAAAGCAGCATGGCACAACAGAAGGAATTAAAGCATGCAGAGGGTGCCGGCTAATTTATAGATGCACTAGTTAGCACATTACCGCGTAGCATAACGTAAGACATGACTCTGACATAGGTGAGACTAAGCCTCGTGTGTTGTATCATGCTCCACTGTACACCTCGGCTCGAGTCAATCAAAAATCATTATTTTCTGCATTGTAGTAAAACATCCACGACAACAAACACCACTTATGCGATAAACGTTTAGGTAAACCGAAAACCAAAAATTCCTGTGCTGTGTTATGTCTCGTTAATTTACAAATCTGACTTTAACTACCATTATTCCTCATACTTCAATTACCCATAAACATACATTTTCCACTCGCCTTTACTTTTATTGGTAAGCCCTCGTTATTTAACCGTCTGCCTGACGAAATAATAATGAGTAAGTATAAGAAACAAGAATAATCCACGAACCTAAAGCTTCCCGGAGGTTACATGATCGTGGCAGAGGTAGAAGGGGTCGCACCAATATCAAAGAAATGTTCGCTTATCTTTGGCAACGAGAGAGAAAGTTATAAGCGGAATTAACTGCTGGTGCCGACTTCTTGCAGTCGGGCTGAAATACGAGAGCTCTCAGTCTTCGGTAATAAGAGCGTTTTTTTTTTTTTTTTTATTAATGTCGATTAGGTAATATTTAAATGTGCTCAATATGTACCTGCTGCGCGATTTTTTGGTCCTGTTAAGTTGCGCCTGTCTAGTTAAATCGAATAGCACACGGCCCCCTCAAGAGACTCAAACTAGTGAGGATTCGTTAAGTGACGTTGAAGTGCCGTTGAGTTTGCAAAATGCACTCAATTTTTATAATAGTGAAGCGTTAAGGGATCGTTGGTCTCAGTTCAAAAATGAAATTTCCACCGTTTGTCAGAAGGATATGGAGGCGTATTTGGACGGGCTTAGGAAAGCAGATATTTGGGCGTTAAAGAGTAAGTACTGGTATGAGTTCAAAAAAGTTGAAACTGTTTTCGTTTGTAATTAATGGAAATTGAGTGTTAAACTCTCACCTCCGGACCTTATTGCCTTTTCAAAAACGGTGCTAATCCTTTCTTTGGATGTTCACATCACAGTAATGCCGACCCTATACAATTGCCTGCAATTGCTTGCAGCATAATAACTATTTTTCCGATATGCCATCATCGGGTTAATCGGGATTAAAAAAATGCAAATTGAAGTAAGTGAATTACGATACTCATGTCTTTGTAAGTGCTTTGTTTCAAAACTCCTCCGGTATTTGACTCATCGATGAAATTAGCTTTGGGCCAAAACTCGCATGTAATAGATACTTGCTATTACAGTAAGATTGTTTAACTTATATCTAACGATTCTTAATGTCGCAATGCGGATAGCTAACAACTCATGTGCCCCCCTACCCATACAATCCGGGATTAATTACCTTATGGTATTTTCATGCCGGAAGATTGCTCAACATTATTACACTATTGGCAGCAAATATTACTCTAATAATCTGATTGATTTCCTTTCGTTTCCATCAAAAAACCAGCCTACATTTTTGAAATTTAGCTTTGGTCCCACTGAGTACTGCGAAATCCCGAAAATAGATATGCTGGCAACTTTACCTGGAAGAGAATTTCCATAGGAACCAATAAACTGATGGTTGCTGTTCTACTTTACCTTTGCTTCCAGGTTTTCACGGATAATATCCTAGCAAAGTTGCCAGTACTTTGATCTACGAGCCCTAAGATCCCTTTTCTCTTTGTTGTTGACGATTTTATTAAAACTTGTTAAATGGAGTTACTGCAAACTAGAAGGGCCAGTAAATTGTTGAATATAACAACTTTCCATTATCATGTCCTCATCTAAATGAAAGTACTGAAAGTTTCTTGGCTGAGGCTGAAGACTGCAATTTTTGCGATTCAAGTCGGAGCCCCAATCAGTCAAAAAGTGAGGAGTTCCTTCTTGATCGGGGTACTCGAACTTCAACAAAAAATCTGATTTTTTTTCGTTCTGGTCAGCGGTCATTTTGGGTCATCAAATGTGATGGAACTTTCTGGACCGAGCTAGTCGAAAAATGCTGAAGTCTAACCGATGGTCTCGGTTAAAATTAGCCGAGAATTTCTGCGAATATCCATATCTTCTCGATCAGATCAATAGATTAGTGGTACTAATAAAACCTAAAATTTCTTATTTTATATCTGTCTCTGATGGTTAAAATTATCGTCTCGTTGCTGTTAGTCAAATTCGATAATTTTTTCTATTGAAGTCAGTTTGGGTTCGCTCAACCTGAGAGCAAAGATCCCCCTGCAAATGCGACACATTCGTGGCATAAAAATTGCGTCTCCGAACGTGCTACAACCAAATTGGCGCTTGGACACCTGCAACATGGATATCACTAGTGATAAATGTGTCATTGAAAAGGGGCGGACGGGTCTATTCGCAGGGTTTTGGCCCCCTCCTTATACCCCTATCACTTCTCTTCCAGAAAAAATGTTGAAGCCTCTTTGGTTAATCTAGTTTAGAATTGTACGATTTTTTCGGGTCAATCGCTTATGCTGACTCAAAAACACTGAAAGCGCCTTGGCCAGGGGTGACTCCAGGTTATCGGACACAAGTGGATTTTTATTTGTTGTTGGGTCGGGGTTAGCTAAAAAAGCTTTCATTCGGTGTTACCCAAAAGGTATAACACCACCGCAATCGACTTATTCAAGAATGGTGAAAGTTTCTCGATTGTGTTAGGCAAGAATTTTACTAATTTCGTATTTATTTTAAAATCATTAAACTTCTGGTTCAAACCCGTCTGGGTCAGTCAAAGGCGCTGAAATGTTCTCAACTGTTTTAGTTCCGGTTAGTTAATTTTGCAGGTTTCTCATCGCTAATTTGCAACATTCCAATAATGGGGAGTCACTTAAACGGTTCTTACCCACTAAAAATCTCTAGTTTCCTTTTCCTATATCCCCAGGGGATAAATCGTCAGTGTCGAGGGGCCAGGGAATTGGGCTGTCAATTTCTTTGATCTTTGCATCTGTGTCATTTCCAGGGTTGGGAGTATTGCGTCCCCTCTTGCGCCCCACGTTGCAATCGCACGTCCTTTCTCTTCTTTTTTTTTTTGAAACTATGATTATTCTCTCCCTCGAGCGGCATGGTCCATGTGTTTGACCATCGCAGAAAGGGCGTTGCCGTAGCGGTTCCGCTTCCTTCACGAGGGTCGATGAGGAATGTTGGAATTAGGTCGTCCACGCATTTCGTCAGCACGTCTCGCTACTTTCGGGACAATAAAGGCACTGAAAGATGCAGCCGGTACCGATGGCTCTGCGGTCCCCACAACCCCCGCCCATTCTCCTCAATTTTGTGGAACTGAAGCAGCTTCCCTGAGGTTGAAACACCACTGCAGGGTGTGTCAGAAACGACTTTATAATAACGTCGAACTTTTCAAGGGATTCGTGCAAATTGAAATAGATAATTTGTTTAACCGAGATCTTTCCTTTGAATCACTTGGAGCGTATTTGCCTATGCATCGTCTGATTCGATGGACCTAAACAAACAGACGAAAGTAGGTGATTGTTAACGGTCATTTAATAATCACAACTTCCGTTTATTTAGCCAGTTTTCGTTCAAATGCTAAACTCCGAGCCACACTATTGTAGATCCGGTTGAAAAGTAAACGCAAACTTTTCTGCCTTGGAAGTGAATCAGTTTATCGCGCTTAAAAAGTCAAATGTCGCTAGTTTAACTTAATGTATGCGGTGGGTTGATTTTAAAAGTTTGCTTCAGCCTTAATTGGAATTTTACAACTTAAATTTAAATTATATGGAGATGATACGGCTAAAATTATCTTTCAACGATTGATTTAGAATTCTCCAAGTTGGAGCCTTTGAATGGCATTCATATTTGAATAATTATAATGCGAAACACGTGTGTCTCAAATCTTCTCTACACGGGGTAAAACTTATTAGCATATTAAACGTTAAGAGATTAGAACAGGATATATCATCGAGACCGTTATACCGGGACAATGCACATTAAATTCTTTAGAAAGCACTAAATAACTATAACAAATTTACGGCGATTTTGCAACTTGTATCATTCGTGTTATGTGTGCTTTACTCTTGCCCCGAAAACGGGCCTGAGTTCCGCTATAACATGTCAGTCATTAACTCAATTTTTGTTTGTGAAATCAATAATTAACAAGTTACATAATGGCGTTCCATGCATGACTATATGAGTCAAGAGATCGAAATTCTTCGGCTCAGGCAGAACTACCCATTATGTACGTTTTATGGGAGATCGCGCCGAGTCATGACGAGGGTGGTCTAACGTGCAATTGCGAAGACACCTATACATAAACTCAACTTTGTTCTACATTCTTGTGTAACATCCCAAAACAGTGGTGAAAGTTAAAATTGTGCAATGATAGTGTGCACTTTTGGGAACCAAACTTGCGGGTGAATTGTTTCTATGCGAGTTTTACATAAAGAAATAGGTCTAGAAATGGGCGCTCCGTCATGAATAAACTAGCTATGAAATGCTGTTGAAGTGCTACGAAGGCCGTCTTTCAATCGTTGCACATGGGGTTGGAAAAAAACCACAGACAGCTCTTATTCTGGAATTCTGTGGGAAGAGTCTAAAAATTCCTGGAAGCAGTTATTGCGCTCGTTTGTTGATAGAGACAAAATGACACCTTTAACGTTGTTGACTGGTCTTTCTGGCGACTGGAATCTTTGACCACGCAGTCCGGTCATGATTTTCGGAAAGGTAAAGAAATCGTTGGGAGTCAGATCGGGACTGTGCGGAAGGTGGTCTGACAATTTGACGTTGTGTTGTGTTAAAAATTCCATTATTTTACGAATTTCCTTTTCTTACTGGAGGATAATCGGTCCTTTGCGGTTGTTTTATCTAACCTCAGCGATGATTTCCAGACAAGTGGTTGCATACCAATCGGCAGCAGCAGTTCTTTGATCTTGCAGGAGATTTGCTGCTCACGCCGCACTCTTGAGACAAATGTCACTAAGATCTTTTTGGCCACGCATCGAGAGCGGGCGACTTGCGTTGGTTTTCTTTTCACTTGAAATCGCTCAAAAGGACGACCGACCTTTATTTTGGGGCTTATACGAGTAAATCCACGATGAGGGAAGTCCTTTGACACCAATTTACCCCAGCTCCTTTCCGTCCTTCAGCCGACAGATGCGGTACCCAATGGGACACACATTGTTTTACCGCCATTTGTTTATGCAAATTTTTGGAATTAGGGACTTTCAAATCCCCAAAGGTGCCCGAATCTTGCTCGGACCGCTTGTCAACTTCGGAAATTTACTGTATCTACAACATCATACGAATCGTCTTGCAAATGCGAACTTACGTTAACGAAAGCTTCAAATTTTATTGATGAAACTTGAGCAGCGCCGTCATCTATGTCCATATATGCAATACATAATAGACGGTAGTCGTAACAATGTTACCGTTAAGCTCCGAGAATCGGTGCAGATATACACGGCTACTCACGAAAATGACTGTTCATGCATAATGCCTGAAAATACACTGTACATAACGTAAAAGTGTATATATCTATCACGAATAGATGTTTCTACGCTGTTTTTGTTTCAATGAACATATACGTATGTATTGCGAATAAATATAAAATAAAATACGTTACAAAAAAATCACAAAATTAACCATACAAAACATGAAATTCATTTTTGTAGCCTGTAAAAACTTGTAATAATAAGTTTTCCGGCTTAGTTCTCTCAATGACTGATAAGTTTATTCATAAACTATTGTGCTGAGCTTGTTATATTAATTTTGTCAAAAATAATATACTATGAAATAGTATACTGTTATAAAAAAAAATGGAAACTGATCTCACGATGCGTAAATTAGTTTGCAGGTTCCGCAATGAGAAAATATGGTGAGTGAGTAATCAAGACTCATTCCACAGTGCAGTGAATTATAAACAAAAATCGCTATAAGGGATTAATTCGAAGTGAACCTGGAGGAGGACGTAGAAAATTGCTCTCTGAAAAGGACAAAAGATTCGTTTTACGTGAAATGAGGATTAATCCGAAAAAGTTTTTAGAAAAAACGGCTACAACGACAGAATAGCACGAAAAAACCTTGCATATCAACAATTAATCGACAGAATTGTCTTGAGTTCGTAAAAAAATATTTGAATGAATCTGCTGAGTTCGGGGTCACCGTGATTTTCACAGACGAAACAAAAATGAACTTATTTGGATCAAATGGGAGAAAAACTATATGGAAAAACACCAAACACCGAGCGTCATAATAAAAATCTTATTAAAACAGTCAAGCATGTAAGGGGATTTTCAATCTTATAAGGTGCCAAGGGAGCTAGTGGTACGGGGGAACTTGCGCGAAGTTAAGAGTATAAGGGACAAACATGAGTAATATAAAGTAGAATTGCCTCATCCTTGCAGCTAGCTTTAATCAAAGGTCCTAGTCGAAAGCGACACAATTGTGATTAAGCTTCGATCAAAGGCCCAGCCCCGAACTACCCTTGATGCTGTATTTTAGATAAGCTCATATCATCAATCTTATCCTTTAATATAAGTAGCTTTAGGTCCTTTCTTGAACGAACACTTAACATTCACCTTCCCGCTGGTTAAGTTGTTATTAGTAATCTTTGTGCAAGGCAATTTTTAATAAAAGAACAAAAAAAATAGTTCGTAAATCAAGTTAATTCACTCATATCCACCGTGATACTTTAAAAACCAATTGAGACCTTGTGCCAAAAAATCGATCGTGCTAGAGTTTTTTTCCTTTTCATTTCCAACAAGATGACGGTCCCAAGGAGACTGCTGGGACTGTAAAGCAACGTTGGTGCACTTGCACCATGCAAAAGTTGATGGAGTACAACGTGCCAAAATTATAAAATTGTCCGCCTCATTCACCGGACCTACGCCCGTTTGAATATCTACGGAAAATTTAAAAAACGAAAGTCAAAATCACAGCCGGAGTAATTTTTAAAAAAATCAAATACGTAGTCGAAACATTTCTTCAGATGTAGCTAAAAGGTTGGTAAACTCTGTACCATGTGGCTCAAAAGCTGCGATTGAAGCTAACGGACGCGCTACGAAGCACTGATTTCTTCAAATCTGTTAAAGTGATATGTATACCGGGTGGTTCCGAAGTTGGAGTGGTCCTTTCAGTGGCGAATGGAGTTTCAAAAAATGAGATTTTTCCCTTTGACGCTTTTACGAAGTATCGATTTCAACGGAGATACAGGGTGTCCAAGTTTTATTTTAAAAAATTTAATCGGTCAATAACTGCCAAATTAAGTAAAATTTTGTTTGATTATCTGAGTTACCTCGAAAGGAAAATTCTCGTTTTTTGAGCGTTTTTGGAGCCCTATTCGCCGGTTAAAGGATAACTCCAGCTTTGAAATCATACTGCACACTTGCGTTCTCTATGGTTAATTTCGTGTTTAGATTTATAGTCGATTGTTGTTTGCGAGTTATCATTTTCGAATTGAAACTGCTTTGGGGTTTTTCTGTAGCACACTTTATTCAATATTTATTTACAATAAGTATATATTCTTTAAAACATATAAGAGTGTAGAAACATTTATTTGTAGCAGATTAATCAACTTTCACGTTATATACTGCCGATTTTATAACAGTATATGTTTGCATCTGACCTTCACGTTAAATCACTTAAAACCTTCACTTTTTACCGATCTCTGATCAGATCTCGTTAAAGATCGGCTCGATTGACCTAGCTGCGCTTGTGGTCAATTGTTCACTTTCCCAGATCTCCTTGAATCGCCCTTACTTAGCGTACCATTTTGGACGATTTCATTTCCAATGTCGGATATGTTAATGGCAAAACGACGATTTCAGTTTCCCTCCTGCTCAACTCGGATATTTAATCCACTCTCATAAATCCGCGTTATGATATAACTGACAATTAACGTTACATATAGGTAAAATTATGGCCTAAATGTCCACTCTAAATGCAAAAACAAGAAGTAGGTACACGATTATTTTCTATAGCGCATTTTGCATTATTTATTGCTGCCCACTCACAAGCGCCATTCTATTATTCGCCATGATTACCTGCACAGGTAAGGAACCACCGAATTGTTAGTGCTTGTTCTTGCACACACACTCAATTGATGCAAAGTTGGTCCTGTAGAAGACCAATTGATTCGCGGCTCATCCGACACAAGAAACCAACGGAACCTTGAATTATCATGCATAAACAAATACCCAACACTGGCATGAATTAAATGTTCATTTTTCACTTAACAAAGATTATATAATTGGCAATCGTTAATCATCGGAGATAGCTCATTTCGGAGAAGAAAGTGAAAACGTTAAGTAAGAGTGATCTGGTCTTGCCCTAATGACCTAGTTAGCGGGTCTTACCTGGTAGAGCAATGTTTGCATACATGAGTTGCGTTCTGTGTGTTAACATCGCAAGTTTAATGCAAGAATCATGTGAATACCTTAAAAACTCTTAGAGGACTTGAAAGTGATATTCGGCCCCCCGGATAGGTTATCTGGAGGTGGTGCGCACGCGCTTTGTCAATCTCGAAGACCTAATTAAACGCGATTTTTGCGTTTTTTGCGGACTCGATTATCTCTTACCAATAATGCAATTTGAAATTCTTAATTCATTTCGATATGCTGCCTTGTGGGGTCGATATCTTAAGTCCTTCACACAGATTTAATTGGAATTATATGACACAATAATAAAAGAGAAATTTTGTAATAATGGTATTTCTACAGCATTATTGTCTCTATAGGATGCGTTAACAATTCGGACGACTATAGAATTAATAACGCTTGCAAACCCACGATGTTGAATAATATCAAACAATCCAATTGCTGCCCGTGCATGTGGATACACATATTATTGAATAATGCGTTTTGCACAATCAATCGGTTAAATTCTGAAAGTTTTGATGCGAGAAGCTCCGATTTGGTTGAGGATCATGGAACTGTCCCTTTGAACGAAACTTTGTAAATCCTGGTTTAGGACGAGTTGGTCGCAATCCATTCGGGGTCTCAGGAGGGGTTCTCGAATCTCTGGTTATTCCAGAATTCGGTATACAGGATGTTTCAAAAATGTTATGCCAAATTCGAAGAGGTTGTAGAGGACAATGCGGAGAGCAACTTTCAAATGGGGATCCCCTAGTCGAAGACGAGCCGCTTTACGTCCACTGCGAGAGACGGGCAGTTTTAAACCAGAGGGAAGACACGGGTATTCCCGCACTGTAAGGCTATGGGCTTTACAAGAGACTTTGGTGCGCATTGGTCAAATATCTACCACCGGTACGCGCACAATAGCGAATTAAATTAATGGGGCCCACCGAACAGTGTGGCAGGTACTTTACGAGTAATTCTCGCACTCTCACCACTTTCAAAAAGCGTGAGAAGGTTCACGGGTATATTTTTATTATTAATTATTTTTCCCAATGGTTTTTGCCTCATGTAACAACCCGACCGGATTTCGGTTCGACAATTCTGTTCACTGATGAGGCCTGTCTCGCCTGGAATGAACACTTCAACGGTCGCAACAGCCACATACGTGTGGGACGAACGCAATCCTCACCCCGCGTGGAACTGCACATTTCGTCCGTATTGTGTAGGATCGCGTGAACCGACATTTTCACGAGCGATGCAGCGGTAGAGGCCAGCGCTAAATCCCGATTTAAGCCCGTTAGATTTTTTCCTCTTGAGTCGTCGACGTATAAAACTTCTGGTGTTACAAAAGACAAAATATTGAGAATACAAACGCCTTAAATCGATTAAAGCCTCGAAAGATGATATAATTCAAAGAGCTTTACCCCGTTTATTTTCAAGCTCTTATGTCCTAAAATAACGTAAAATACTATGTCCGAAGACATACAAATTTATGTACAAACCATCGTCGAAATTCAAATATTATAATGTTGTTTTTACATCACTGATATTTTGAAACTGAACATATCTACCTGGAAATGGGGTATCCGTCGATTTATACCTGATGGAAAGGAACATGTAGTAAGGTTTTTTTGTAATATTTCTCACAAATTCACCTCAAATAAACCACCTTAAAACTTCATAGATGGTCACGTTCATTTTTATGACGGTTTTAGTATTACAAAAACTTCAGCTAAATAAATACTAAACAGTTTCCCGGTCATTAAATTGATCTGGTAATATTCCCAATCCAAAAAAGAAACTGTGAATGTTTTTTTTACCGGTTTTATGCATGATCAATGTGTAGAAACCGGCTTTGATAACATAGAGAAGAGTTCATCTTCAATATTAGGATGTTGATCAAATTTGTTACGTAATTTTTTACTATAAATCGCAGGTCTACGTCAGCACTAGTTATACAATAACCCCTTAGATATTTTGCTTTAAATGTGTTATATTTGGAAGACAAATCGATTCACAACCAAGACAAAGATATTACTCAATAATTCAGTTTAGACATGCCATAACTAAACTATTATATCTACATACAGCCTTAAGGCGTAAGAGCAAATTAATTACTTAGAAACTGCGTACGTACTAAAGACAATTTTAACACAAATTAGCGTGCGTTAAAGTTCGATTCTTTCGGTAATTACACTTGAGGGCGTTTCTTTGCGTCCTTGTGCTTAAACTTTAGGGGCACAGCTCTGACTCTCCCACATACCGTAAAATTCATCACTTAGCTCCTTGTTTCGCAAACTTGATGACGCGACGATGCTAAACCGCGTATATACTACATGACGAAAACCTGAACTTTGTATTTTAGAAATTGCGTGAAAATTTCGAAGCAGCACTGTGCAGAGACGCACGGTATGTGCATTTGGCAATACTTCACTCGTTCGTTATAATCAAATACAGGAAATAAACTCAGAGCTTTTTCCCTGGTAAAGCTCCAACCCAGCAATGTATTATGACGACTGTTCAACAGTCACTCTGCTCATCCAAAGGTCTCCACAATACCAATCATCAATCCTTTTTTAGTAACTAGCCCCTGTCAAGGTGTTTCATGTTTAAGAGAGCACAAAAATAATCAAATAAATTTACAAATACGGGGAGTTACAGAAATATTGGTACGAATGAGTATAACGCGCTGGCGAATAGAAGAATAGAGCAATTCTATTAAACTTGCTTGTTTTCGATATATCGAACGAATCTTCGAAAATTTGTTACATTTCTCTATTGAACACACTATACGGGGTGATTCAAGGAGGCGGCTCGCCCTTAAAACTTTTTCGTTTGTGAACTTAGAAAGTTGGAATTTGGAGAGAAGCTATATGAGAACGGAGCCGATTGATTGACATTAATGACGTTTATCTGACACTTCCGTTCTAACCGGAAACGCCCTCAACTGACATTTTTAAATGTAATGCCTTGTAACTTTTTAATTTTTTGGAATCTAGCGGTCATTTTTAGTCAAAAAACACCAAATTTTTCAACAAATATGCAAAATAAACGAATCGACAAGTTGTTTTACAAAAATGTTTCACTTTTACGGTCACACGGAAGCGACGCCTTCTGCGGCCGCAAGAGAAGACTTTAGAAACAAAACAATAACGCTCCGATTGTCAACCTTAGTGGCGTCTCTACGTTTCCTTCCGTTTGGTTCGCAAAAAAAAATAAAATTGGCGAGTGAAAATGTGGAAAAGACTCGAAAAATTTTGTGCGGAGTTGAAGATTAATTAAATGGAAACGTCGCGAGTGGTCATACAGTGTCATTTCCCGTTAGAAGCAGGTAAAAATCGCACTTTTAAAACACGATTTTATTTGACAACGCCAGAAATGCCGTGTTGTTCACATTCGGGCGTCCGAAGACTCACGAAATGTTTCGACGAATCAGAAGAAAAAGATCAGGGACGTACGTGCTATCCGGCAGTGCAGTGCTTGCCTTGTCGAAAATAAACGGTAACTTAAGTTCCTCTCCTCGTTTGCTGATGGATCATCTTTCCAAAGGGTCGATTTGAGATAAGTGATTTTATTTTTATTTGACTTGATTGTACCTAATTTAACCTTTCTATTGATGATTACAGTAACTGGTTTTTACTAGCGTTTAGTTTCGTTTTATATCCCTCCTCAAGCGTAGATAACTAAATGTTAACCATGCTTACTCCGTGTATAATAAAAATTCGAAAAACTTAACCGTCGATGATATATGGTATAAGAAAAAAATAATTTTCTACTCTTGTCACTTGCTACTAATTCTCTATCGATGTTCTTAAAGAGCCATAACCGCTTAAATCAAATTTCTTCTCTTACACATATACGGTGAGTTTCATTTGCTTTATCTGAAAGCTTACTTTCAGAGAGCTTCGCGCCCGCACCAAATTTTCAATGATCTTTGGATGAACCGAGTCTGATTCTTTCAAACAATGCGCAAATTTCAATATCTAATAGCATTCATAGTATGTCCAACCAAAATTATCATTTCAAAATATTAAAATATTGACTTAGGCCCCATCACTTCACTTATTGTGAATGCAATTTCATTAACTTTCGAATGGTCTTTGAAAAATAACGTCTAAAAGTTTTTTCAAAATTCGCCATTTTTTTACTTATTACTTTTACTTTACTGCGTCAGCATCCCAAGTGCGTAAAAATTAGTAAAAACATTGAAGTTATCGACACAAATAATTTAAATGAATTTATCATGCCCAAAAACCTTCCTATTTGTTCCCAGTTTGCAGAATTCAAATAATTACTTCGGCAACACATAGAATGAAAACACGCAACTTTTGCACGAGGCAAATTTTGTTGAACTGCTCTATTTTGTACCCTCTCGCACCCAGTACTAATTTCTACCATTGCTTCCGAGACACCCTGTATATGTGTGCTTGTTTTTATTTATTAGTGGAAGATGCCAGCGGCAGATACTCAACTGGTTGGTATTGGGGCAACCATTACTGGCTGGGATCCAAGAACCTCTGCGATAATATCGTGCCTAATCCCAATGGATTCGTTGCGGTCAAGGTAGGTACCTCTAAGTCTGCTATGTGCTAAAGTTACAAGGAATGTTTTTAGAATCGTTCCAGGGTGGTCAAAAGGGCGGTCAAGAAGTACGAACCAGACAGCCCTAGTCAGGCTGTCGGGTATAGAAAAGGCCCTTTGGAGCATACGTCGGTACCACCATTCGCAGTTGCATTTTACATGTTGAAAATTGATTTGAATTCCAGTTTTACTTCCGAGGTAATGAATATTTTTCGAATTGACTTTTTTTTTAGTAGAAAAATTCAGATTGAAAATTTTCAATTAAAGTAAAAGTTAATGGAATTTCATACATAATGGGATTTTTTAATTTGACTGGAAGATTTGAGATACTTTTGATCAAAATTAAAAATCGTGTAAAATGCTGTTAAATATGCAGGTCATAAAGAGAGTTTTATATGTAAACTCCAATCTAAATATGTCTGTGTAAACGATGAAAAAAAACTACGACAGCAAAATCAAATACTGTACGGCCCCGCAGATTACTGCACCGTCATTAATACACTCGTTTATTGAAAATAACCATTTTCAAATTTACTTCATTTAGGAACGCTTCTTATCCGTTGGTCTCTGTTTACCATACATTTGCTCTGAAAATGATGTGAAGACTATAATGGAGCAAACAGCCTCATCCTCCAACACTGTGACCGTACACGTAACTGGCGTTAAGTCTCATTACGACTATTTTAATATTTTCCATGATAAAACATTTTTAGCTCTTTGGTAGGTATGAAAACCCTGTTTCTATTTAAGTATTAAAATATGTTTTCCTAGCTTGGTAACTGCAGGAGTGACTTGTTGCCTGTTGGTTGGCACGTTATTCGATTACTACTTAGAACACCAAAAGAATAAACATGTAGCAAGGATTACTCAAAGATATTCAATGCCTAGTTTGAAGTCGGCTAATGGTATGTATGCAAAAGTCGCACTGCCTAAAAATCAAACCTTGCGACGTCACCATAAATTATTATACAAATTTTTAGTACTAATTAGTTATTAAATTTCGAATTAATTATTTGTTGCACGGGCCGAATAAGTGAACCGAAACCGCAGCAAGAACTACAAACATTGGGGTTATTCAATTTTAACTGATTTGGTATGGTTTGAGGCTCAGTATTTCTTTAACAATAACGATAAACTGAGAGTTTGTTGCGTGATTTTTCACTATTTTTATAGGCAAATCGGGGATTTATGTTGTGAATACCAACGATGGTAATAATAATGGAAACGGGCCTACGATAAGCAATTCTGGGTCTGCTCCTCATGAAACAGTTGCAAGTATGTAATTCCGAGAACAAGATCGGTGCTGGATGTTGTTAAATAACCAATTTTTTCATAATTCTTTGAACTAATACTATAATAATTCTTTTTAACATGTTCGTGTCGTTAAGTTAAGGGAGAGCTTTTCAATCGTCGGTTAAGTCACTGTTTAAAACTGCATTGTCCTACTTTGAAAAAATTGACAGGAAATTGAATGTTGGTCCTGCAATTTCCTAACGTTCATTATAAGTCAGGACTACTGCTGTTAATTTACGAGATTTCCGATTAATAATACAATAATAGGCATAAAGGGATTTGTAACCACTATATACTAACTTTGATAACAATTTGACTGACTATGCATAGTGATCCAAATTGATTATGAAAAACTCCCAATTTGGAAGGAAAACTCATTTTTCTGCTTGCGCGAAATGTAATTAAAAGCATTTGTTAAATCACATTCTAAACATGGCTCTATCGAAAGCTTTAACAAATTCTAATAACATCTCTCAACTATTTGGAATGGGTTATTTTTAACCGATAAATAATTTTTTCTCCTACAACGTTACGTAATTTTCCAGGACTAATCTTCAGAGAGTTAATTCTATCATTTTCCGTGCGAACGAACATGAAAACCATATGCGATAAAACTGTAGGAAGTGACACCATTCCGGTATTACACGGGCTTAAATCCATAAGTATGGCATGGGTGATTTTGGGCCATACTTGCATTATTGCCTTCAAATATTCGGGTAGGTATCACTCGTTTAGATTGAGGAAAAATTCATAAGTTTCTACAATATTTTAGATAACATGGATTACAGAAAGGTGGTACAAAAAGAGCTGTGGTTCCAAACAATCACAAATGGAGCTTTCAGCGTGGATACTTTCTTTTTTGTCAGCGGTCTATTGGTCTCCTTTCTCTATTTTAGAACTAACGCGAAAGGGAAACTTGACCCTCTTTCCAAGGGGAAGAGTGGGTTTGTGGCTGGTTTGCTGCATTTTTGGGGCTTGATATTGTACAGATTTGCCAGGTAAAACCCCTTTTTGATATGTATAAAATATATTTTACACACATTACAAATTTTCTAGACTTACAGTGCCATATTTATTTTCCCTGGGAGTGACAGAGTTAGCCATGAAATGGTTCTATTACAACTCAGTTTTCGAACCTCCCACCATGGACCATGAGACTTGCCCTAAATACTGGTGGAGAAATATCCTTTACATAAACACCTTATTTCCAGTGAATGAGATGGTAATTGCAGCCACAATTCTCCTACATAATAGTATAGATATATTTTTCATTATTTAGTGCATGCTCTGGAGTTGGTACCTCTCAGACGACACGCAATTCTACGCTATTGGAGCTGTTATCCTGATATTAGCTGCGAGGTAAACCTTTTATTCCATACTGTCACTAGGGTTCAGTGATGTGAATTTCCATAATTAGTCTTTGCTATTCTTGTTTTTTCCTAATATTCTTATGATTATTATTAAATATGTCTGCATTGCGTTTTCTATGGACTGATCTACATATGGTGATTATGCGAATAATGTACCATGGCAGTCTCGAATAAAAAAATTAAAAATCTCGAAAAAAAGGAAAACAAGTAATTAGCATTAATAAAAACCTTGTCCTCGTTATTATTTAAGCAGCTTTTAAGGACGTATAGATTTATTGTAGCGTAATAATTGATATATCGACTTTTTCTTAATAAAGCCACTTCAAGTGTGCTGCCTCCTTGCTGATCCTTTTCTCAGTAAGTTCCTGGATAACCACAGGCTACATAGCCTATAGCAACAGCCATATGCCTGGCACCGACGACCCTTTGGCCCTTTTTGATAAAATCTACGACAAACCCTGGACCAGATTGGGGCCCTATATGATCGGTATGTGTGTTGGGTGGCTGCTATTCAAGAAAGATTGCAGAATTTCTATGTCCAAGGTTAATATTGCCTAAAATAATTTTTTGCATCTTATGGTAGTATTGTAGGTTACAATTACTGTCGGCTGGATTTCTTCTTTAGGGCTTCTTTTAGCCCTAGTTTACGGTCTCCACAACGTGCAACTAGACCCTATAGCAGGGGCTGCATATAGTTCCCTAAGTCATTCTGCATGGGCTATGGGCCTTGCCTGGATAGTTGTGGCTTGTGTTACTGGATATGGAGGTAAGAAGTCCATTAACTCAGCATTTTGCCAACAATTTAACATTATATTGTTCCAGGGATAGTAAACAAAATTCTTTCTCTTCCAATCTTGTACCCGTTTAGCAGAGTAACCTACTGCGCCTACTTGGTGCACCCTCTGCTCATCAGAGGAATGGTGATGGGAATGGATAGTCCCCTGCATCTCGGCCGCCTTCCAACCATCATAATCTACATGGGTCAAGTAGTGGCGTCTTACATTATGTCCTTTATCCTTTCGCTGATGTTTGAGGCGCCAATAGTGTCGATGTTGAGGATTATGAGTAAAATAGTCACGCATAAAAAGAGGACGTCGGATAGGTCGGTGTGAAGAGAGATTTGTGATCAGAGCGTGAATAGAACAAGGATCCTTACTTGTTTTTGGACAAAAAAACGTGTCTGGATGAAAAAAGATGTTGCATAAGAATGCAGCAATGTACGTGCCAAATTTGGCATTAATAGGGACGACGCAAAAAAGTACTGATTATTTTGAACGAATTGGTATCATAGAATATAAGATAACTTTAAAAAATTTAAATTACGAAGACGCAAGATTTTATGTAACAAATTGAATAAGATGGTTTATGTTAATTACAACTTGTTGGTTGTCTTGCGAGGAGGATTCCTTTAAAGTGGCACAGGTGTCAACATTCAAAGCCACGATGGCGACGTAAGACTACATTTTCCAAACACTTTAACGTGACCCAATACTTTCCAACGCATAAAATAATTGTTATATTTTATCCCAAATTGCCTTGTTATCGTTAAAATCGTTATTTGACTTTTTTTACAGTATTCTAATTTTTTCTATACGAACTCTTCTTTATATTTCACTGGAGTTTATGTATATTCTAGATAGACAATATCAAATGTTAACGACCATTAATTGGGTAATCTGATGTTAAAAAAGGTCATCACCGCAATAAACAAATTTTACTACTGTCCATACCTACATGTTTAAGTTTAATTTATGTGATTTAATAGGTTTAGCTTCGGTATATCGAATAAAGTCGGAGTATTGAATTTGGGGATTTGAGTCGTGATGTAATTTCGAAACGACAGCCGGTGATAAAATAAGTTACCTTTAACTATAAACTTGTTTTGAGTAGTATTTTCTTTAGGAATAGTTCAGATCCGTGATGAAGCTTAAGGTTATACGCCGTTTTTCATCGAATACCTTCACAATTTTACAACGCATCACCATTCTTTGGAAAGCAAGTAGTCATATGTTCACCTGAAATACAATAATTGGATGAATGATAATAATAAGGCTCTTTTAAATCCAATTGCAATTTAATTAGTATCAACTCATCACTTGCACCGTACATCACGAGACTTTACTATACGTTCGTGCAATTTAACTATTGGTTATCCACGTGATTATTTACGGACAAGACTGTATATACCATAAATATGGGCCCTCCTAATGCATCAATGGCTCTTTAAAAAATCAAATATTAAAAACAAGCATTAAAAATTAGCAACGAAAGCGCAATACCGTAAGTTCAGTATTCAGACTACAGTTAGTTTTGATGGTTCTTAATTCTTATTAGATATTAATTAATATAATAGATAAGACTTGTTCATTCCCTCTTAATTAATCTTTTCTACCAATTACTTAGGAAACACCCTGGAGATATACATAATAGTTACTGAAATAGGATAGTTGTAATAAGATATAATGTGCATTGTAACATGCGAAGGGAGGAGCGCCCCCTGGGTCATTACTACACATCAGCTACTTGGCATTTTTTGCAACTATACGTTCCATGGGATCTGGGTGCTCATGATATGGGCTTTTTCCCGTTGATGATAAATATCCGATATTACGGTATGGTGTAATGCTTGCCAAATCTGTCGTTTAACCGAGAATCTCCGATGTCTGTTGAGAACTCCAATAAGTGTGAGAGTTGAATTTGGAACCCTCAGTAACTTAGAGTGTAGTTTTTTAATTGCTCATTATAAATGTAAATAAATAAATTAAATTATTATTATTAGCAACATTACTTTGTATAAATGTGCCCAGCAGAGTTGCGGAAAAACGTGTGTTTTTTTACTTGAAATAACGCTGGAATTCAGTGTTGTAGGAAATCATCAATACGTCTATAAGAATAAGGACAACGATCCGCACTTTCAAAAGAAAATCCTGTTGAAACCAATTTCCTTTCATTAGTCTAAACTCTCCTTGTTGCCATGTTTCGCACCGAGCCCCATACGTGTACCGCGAGCAGAATTGAACAAGTGAATTGGCGGTGTAGAGATGCTCCCCATTCGTCCTCCACTGGAAGTGGTTAAGAAAAAAGGAAAACGTGTACTGTTTGCGTGTATATGAATGCAGATGCTTACTAAATAAAGAAAACGCCGCTTAGATAAATAAAAGAAAAACATCTTTATTATTGAATAGTTGAACACTTAACAGATCCATCTTTCTTAACTAACCTTGGTTATAAAAGTATTTATGCGATGTGCTATTTCTAGGTGATTTACCAAAACATGCTTACAGCCTAATAGATTCTTAAACGACGTTATTTCAACTCTGCTTTCGTTTTAATGTGTGGCATTAACTGATGGACATTTTGATTGTTCCGCCTTCGGAGTCTTAATTAAATTTACGACTATACTTACACATTAAAAATATAATAATACATATCTAAGAGAAGAAGTCTACATTTGCGGAAGTTGATCAATAGGCGTAGCAAACTTGAAGTCGGGCGGGAAAAGACTGACTGCATGGGGATACATTAGCTTATAAGACTGTCTTATGGTGACATCAGCTACCCCTGCAATATCTCCAATCTCTTTTTGACTCCTTTTGTCCTCTGAAGCCTGGGACGCCATGTAGATTGCAGCTGCCGCAACTGAAATTGGAGAACGACCTGGAACTATATCCAACTCCACTGCTTTCCTTGCAATATGGGTAGCAGCCCTTTGGACCATGTTTGGAAGCCCCAAGTTCGAACAAAATCTTGACATGAAATCTCCAGTGGTAATTAAGTCGACTGAAGTCTCCAAAGCCTTTAAAATCAATTTGAAGCATCTACCAATTTCTCTTTTGCTAATCTTGCTGACTGCACATATTTCTTTGAATGTACGTGGAACTCCCTCTTGTCGACAAGCGATGTACAAGCAGGCTGATGCAATGGCATCATTTGATCTCCCCTTCAGGTTCCTTCCATCGTGGACTTGTTTAAACAAATTGTTTGCCCTGTCTACAATAGTCCTGGGTAAATTAATACGATCCGCCATGGCATTAATCTCCCTGAAGGCATTTATCAAGGCTCGATCTGAGCTGTTCATAGTGCGCCGATTTTGGTACCGGGCCACTCCAAAAGTATCAAAGCTGGCATCACCTCTCCCTGGTCCAATCATGGTAGTTAAGTCAGACCCTCCCAAGAGGGGATTTTCGGGGCCTCCCACACGAGAGGGATCGACTCCGCTCTTTTCATTACTGAACGTTCTCCATTCTGAGCCTACATCAATCACTCGATCTCCCACAACTAACCCACATTCTGAACAGATTTGGTCTCCTGCTCGATAGTCTTCTATCAAAGGGGCGTCGGGATGTGAAGAACAGCAGACTTTATTGGCGTCATATCTGGAGGTACTCGCCATTGCAAATATTAGTGATTTTTAAACTCACTCCTTTCTATAATAGATTATAATGGAAATGATGAGTACAGTATTTGCACGACCCGGTAGGCTGCCTTATCGCGAAAAAATTAAAGTCGTTTTTGTGAAACGTATTAGGAGCAATTACACAAAAATTACTCACGTAAAAAATTGGAAAAACTCTTTAAAAACTGTGGAAAATCATATCAATACTGGAAAACAACACAAAATTTCAGGTTTCACAAATTATTTGGAAAACATGAAATTTGACACTTGACAGTTTTGAATATGACTTAACATAAAAAGAATGGCCTGTCGACAATGACTCACCGAGGTAAACAAAAGTAGTTGTTTTACGACAGAGAGAGAGTTAAGTAGGGAATCATTTCAGGAATCTTGAATTTTTTTTTAACTGACTCCCGACGTTCTTAGCTGAGATATTAATAATAGGAAATTAAAACAATATATATATGACATATATTATCTTTTAAACTTATCAAGTAAACTATTCTGCAACTCGCCAATAGCCAATAATGCCAATTTAACATGGACTTTAACATTCACTGCCAACTGCCGAAGATGGTTAATCTCCTTTTGCAAGAGGTTAAGCCGAATATCTGCATATTTATTAGCTTCATCACAGTCCATCTCCAACAAATATCCTAAACCAACATCCACATACACAGTCTCATAATCACATATTTTGGCAAAAGAAGCTATTTCATGTCCCATATTAAACTGCACATTCATATCCTGATCTTTTTCCTTAAATTCCCTTAACACAGTTAAAATGTTTTTCAGCTCAGTCCATTCTTTGGACTGGTTAGATTTCAGGGATAGGGTTGTTTCAATTTCACGTAGGTCTGGTTTCAGTTTTTCTTCGATGAAGTTTTCATATTCTTGGAGTTTCTTTGGGATTTCCATAACAGCATTTGTGAGATTGATGATGTGTGTAGTTTCTTCTATAGTCTTAAAACTAATTTATTTAATTTCTATATTTCAGGAGTAAGTTGAACGTAATATTAAAAATTATAATGGAGGTAATTTTGATTGTATGGAATTTACCTTTGAACTGTTTTCAGGTTCGTTTTACTCAATCTTAGATAGAGATTACCATAAATGTATTATTATAACTTATAGTATGTTGATTTTGTATTTTTATAGCATCTTTTTACACAATTTATTTCATCTTTTGGTAATGTTTTTTATTTTATTGTTATCTACTGGAACAGACTTCTTTGACATGATTAGATAATCTGAAATGGCAACAGGGCATTTATGCTTCTTCTTTTAATAACATAAAACTAACTGCAAAGTTTAAGCTTTAATCCTGACCTGGAAAGTACTTTTCACTTGGCATTACATGTGATATTTTACAATCTGTTTTTGGTCATTAGTAACTTTTCCCTCTAACACTTTTTTTGTAAATCGGGGAAAAAATAATGTGTTTTATTCAGCAAAAACGTAAACTTCCTGCCTGAACTTACTTCTTAATTTAGCTGTTCACTCGACTGTCAAGAATATTGCTACAGTAATTAATTTGATATTTTTTATTTGGTAAAACAAATAACTATTACTTCAGAAAAACACAAAACTTAATTTTGGCGTGGATCTTGAAAATGAAGCTTAGTAAATTGATGTTTCAGCGCCACTGAATTAACGATTACACTAGAAATATAGGCAAAGGAAAAACCAGATCAATCTACACTCAGTGTTGCCGCATTTCCTTTTCCTGTTAGTTATGAAGCCAACACATGTCGATTTGTTGTACTGATAACAAGGAAGTAAAAAATAACACACATAAAACAAATAAAATCACGCTTACAATTCTGAAAATGCAAATAATTTAATGTATGCTCAGTAAACAGGTCATCAAAGGTAGTGTTAAAGCAATTCCTTATGATGAGTAGAGTGTATTAAAGCGATCGTATGGGGTAAGAAGGAAGAAGCGTTAGAATAAGTTAGTTATGTATACGATGTGAAATAAACAAAGACAGTTAACGCTCTAGAATTTTTAGTTTGACATTTACTTTGACATTTACTTAGAAATTTTATGTCAATCGTTGACAGATCTTTAATTGTCAAAACAAGTAATCGTAAAAACTTTGCAAATTGCAATTACACTATTTTCTTTCTACATTAAAAGTTATAGATTAACATGCCAATCTTGCGAATATTGAACAATATGCTTTATTGACTTTAGTGTTCACCCTTGGAGTGATAAATCATATTTCAATAAATTTAACTAATCTGAAATGAGCTTGGGAAGCAGGAGTCGTTCCAGTATTCTGGATAAACCTCTAAGTAGGGGCAAGGGTGAAGTCTCTCTAAGCTGCTTTGCGTTGCTTTTTTCCGAAGTGGTTCAGTATTGCCAGAACAAGTCTCAAACTTTGCCTGACTTACAAAATAGGTAAGCAAAAAGTTGTTTGTATGATTTCTGTAGTCTGTTCGGTGTCGAATTTTTTTACTCTCCAGTTTTAAGAAGGTGAATCCTTTGATGAGTAATGATGGCAAAAGATTTGGATGTTGATATATTTGGTTCATTTGTTAGGGGCTTTATGGAAAGGATAAATTGTTTATACTGTAAGGTCCTGAGCATTTCCACACGTGTTCTCTTTATTGTCATTGATAATTCAGATTCAGTGATTAAAATGTCTTTTCTGTACCGTGACGTATTTGCAGCTCTCAATTCCATCTTTGATCTACTTAGCTTGTGTATCACGATTAATTGACATTTTTCCTATTTCACACCAATGTTTAGATATCATTTCTTGCGACGGTGAGATGGCTTCTCACTTTCCAATGGTCGCTTGTAAAACTGTTTCTCTTTGTTTTTCAATATGTCATTTTGCAAAACTTTGAAATTAAAGGAAGACACCAAAAAAAACTTGAGAAAACACTGTGTAGAAGCTATAGAAAGAAAACGAATGTACTTGCTATTCTTAAAAAAATTATAACTCAAATATTTTTTTTACACACCCAGACTATGTATTATTTTAGTATTCATTGATTTAAAGATTAATGTATCAAATTTGTACAAAATCCTATAAGGCATTCCAAATATATTTAAAAAATGCATGTTTTAAATAAAATTAAAAACTCTTTGCTGCAAAACTTAAGAAATTCCATATGTGAATAAATGAAGATAAATTGACCAATTTTCATCTTAAGAATTGGGATATACTATTGTTTATGCTATTTTGTAGTGTCAATAAATTTAATATTTAACTGATATTTTCAGGTTGCATGAGTTGGGCCGAAGAGTTGGAGTGAAGTTAATTGATCTCTATTTTGTCAGGGAACGCAATGGCAAACGTGAAACAAAATTATTAAGTATTTTGCTATATGTAAAATCTACATTTTGGAAGGTAAGTAAGAATTTTTTTCCCCAATAGGAATGCCTAGATGATAAAGAAGTTGTTTCTATTCGTAATGGGCCCTTTTACCAATTTTTGCGAATTTTACGTTAAATTATCACAATGTCTTCTTTCTCCCAGTTTCACGGTATTATTATTTTTAAAACAGTAAAAAAAATCAAATAAATTGAAATTATTATTAATTAATATTCTAAGCTGATTATTTGGTTGGCAATAAGTGTTGATTACTTAGGCCTTATTTGGAAAAGAGGCCGACAAATTGGAGCACTCAAATGACGACGAAAATACCTATTATTTGATGGAAAAAGAGCCAATAGTTAACAGGTTTATATCTGTGCCAAGGGATAAGAGCAGCCTCAATTGTGCCGTATTCATTGCAGGCATCATAGAAGCTGTTTTAACTGGTACAGGCTTTGTATGTATTACTCACTGTACGCAAAGAATTGCGTTGTTAGTGTGAAGGAATTTTTAGCCTGCTAAAGTCACTGCGCATTGGCATAAGGGAACTACTTATATGATTAAATTTGAAGAATCTGTGGTGGGTAGAGATAACCAATTGGAGGAGAGATAATTGTATTAGACCGTAATTTTATGTCTTAGGGTAATTAAATAAATGTTTGCTAACATTTGGATTTTGCTTAATATTTCTCAACAACAGATAATAAGGTAGCGTGTAAAATTAAACCTCAAAGAAGTGTCAATGTTAGCAGTGAAAATGGTGGTTTTCTGTGCATTTGCAGTGAGAACGAATCCTATTTCGTGCAAGATAAAGGATGCTGCAAGTGAGAAATATTGAAGAAAATTGTCAACGTTTTTGACATAGATGTATAAATTAGGAACGGCAGAAGCAAAGGTATTCATTCCAAATAAAATAGAAACTTTACTACTTTCAATGTTGAACTAAGGAGAAATGACCAATAAAGGATTATGAACATCCTTCAAAGAACAAAAGATATATTTATTGAAAAAAAATGCTTATAAGAGCTGAATATGATTAATTGTTGGTCATACCTTGCATATTAACAATAAAAATTATTTTATGCTAGTATGGAACACCTTAAACCCCATACCGCAAAAAAAAGCGACTATAAATATTATTCATATACGTATTAAAATTATAACAATGTGACATACTATGCAAAAACATATAAAGTAAACTATAAGGAATGTATAGGGTGAACATATTAAGCTCCTTAAAAGCTTTGGGTTTAATTAAAGTTTTTATTGCCAATAAAACATCCCTATAATTATATGGGTCTAACTCTTAAAAATTACAATAGTATAAAGAAAAACATAACGGAAATATAATAATATATTGCCCATAAACGTAAATAAAGGATGTGTCTTCCTTATAAAACTTATAAACGAATGTTTTGATTGAATGTGGCCCTCGAATCTCGTCACTATAAATCTATAGGCTACAACCAAATTGAAACTACCTCCTTGTCAATATCAATCTTTAAATATGTGCTAGAACGACCACAGACGAGGCACATATCGTATTTCATATAGGTTTCACAGACTGTATAAAATCATACATTAAAATCAGAAATGAAAATTAATATAGTTAAAAGGTAACAAAATACTTTGGCCTTTGTGAATGCTCTTTAAATTTATTTTACAATCAAATGTTTTTAGTAAAAACAGCTACCAAAGAAGACTGCGAAATGACTGCATAAGAAAATCTTTTGCAAGTCACAACTTTGCGCTAATTGACTAATGCTGGATTTATTCAGTGCATAACAAAATGCATAAGAATTGCATAGAAAGTTACAAGAACATGATCTTTCATATGCCACACGCTGTATAAACCCTAAAGCCAACTTTTTATGCTATGCATTACAAACACAGCGTAAAATTACCTTTACGTCTAACCTTGGAGTGAGACGTAATGATGGGAATTAGCTTGTAGGCCCTAAAGGGCGGAATAATCACAAAAGTAATCTTTACGCTTATACACGGTTTATTTGTACTGTTTCAGAATGTTCTGTTACCTGTCGTTGGAGCCTGAAACAAAGAGTAAAAACGTTATAATAAAAAGGGTGTGATTAAAACTTTATCAAAGCGCACTGTTATAGTGGATCCAATTGCATTAAACCTTCATATCCCAATACCAAGTTTTGACTGAAAGTTCTTTTTTCCTTCTTAAAGAAATGAGACAAAACTGGAAATTATAAAATCATCTTACAATAGTGTGATTGCTTTTTAAATCATGAATTACGCTATTCTAAACCCCAAAACAAGAAGAGAACAGGCAACATAAAAAATGAAAAAAATAAGCTAAAGATGAATAGTAAAAGAAAAATTGAAAGGATAGAGAGACAAAAAACAGTACAAAGAAATGACAAGAGCTGAAATGAACCCAGAGAGGTAACAATAATAAAATAAGTTTGAGAAATTTCCCGTTAACATTTTAATATACATATTACGTTGCATACTAAAATTGCTACTACGTGTACTGCAACCTGAAATGGCACAGTTCTGAGCTTTCTTTACAGAAATTAGATGTAAACATTTAAATAATAGAAATACATAATAGGCAGGAAAATACTTACTTCAGACACTGCAGCCACAGGTAAAAAAGGCCGTCCTGCATTTTAAAGGGAGCAAATAAATACGTGAAAAACGAAAAAAAGTAAATAAACTTACCAATTCTATAATTCACTGGTGATTTTTGAATTCTTTGTGATTTTGATCTTAAGTAGTCCTGGATTTAGATGATTATAACTTAAAAAGAATTGATATTACTATATCTAAAGAAAGCCGATTTTAATTAGTAACAACTTACCCAATTTTCCGTTCCTTCAACCGCGATATCACTGCAGGCCGAAGCTTGGCCACCCCATTAGTACTGTTTTTCCCTCTCCCGGTGATGATCTGGCAAGATTCCGAATTCTTCGTGGTACTAGCCCGCAGCAAGCTAATAATCCTATCCAGAAAGATATCCAAATGAGGGATCGCCTCCCTTACGTATAAGAAATGCAAGTCGATTGTGTTAAAATTCTCCAGACGTTTGGAATGTTGGTCCAAAAAGGCCGTAGATGCCAAACTGTTTGCCGAGTGAAAAAGGAAGGTTTGTTTTGCTGCCATACTACTGTAATATTGGGCAACTTCCCTCATGCGACTTTGATAATATTGCTGTGCTTTCTCATATAGTTTGGACCGTTTCTCTAGGTGGATATTGGCTTGTTCGCGCAGGGCTGTTGCTGAATAAGTGTTTGTTAGCTCCTGAAAATTGCATGTTTAATTATTAGAATGATGAGTAAATAACAAAAATAGTTACTGGCACATTCATGCAGCTTTCGTGTGCCTCCCACATTTCCTGAATAACTCTCTCAGTCAATGGTGGGGTTTTAATGGTTTCAATGTCGCCCTTGATGTTGTCAAGGCCGGTGCTTGCAAGAAGAGTTTCGACTGTGTCCTGGTAAACATTTTCATGCGCGTGCAATATCTCAATCAATACATTTCTGTCCACATTAGGAAAAGCTTTGAATAGTTTATCTCTAGTCAAACGAGCGGCAAAAGTATCCGGATTCTCTTCCTTCCATTTCTCATTTTCCTTTTGTTTCTTACCCAGCTCCCATTGTTCCCTCATAATATCCGGAATTTCAGTTGGCTCCAACAATGGTGGTTTTATCGTCTCTACAAAATTTTCTTCCTTTTCCTCACTTTCCTGAAGCTTTCTAGCAAATTCTTCATCTTCCTTCACCAATTCGTCCATCACAGCATTCTGAACATCCATTTGCTGATACACTGATTCGATATAAAACATATAAATCTGCTGAGCCAGCGCCACTGGAATCTGGATTACAGGCAGAAATCCTTTTGGGTAAGTCAGATTAGGATCTCCAAACTTGTCCTCTAATTGTTTAACAAAGTTCTCTCCAAGATTCATTTCAATGGTTTTCATTTGTTCTGATTGTTCTGCCTTTTGTGGCGTGTCTGAATTTATAAATTCCCATTCAAGATCATCAGAGTCATATTTCATTTCCATGTCAACTGGTGTGGAAGGTCTGGATCCGTCATGGCTTATTTGAAATGTAACTGGGTCAATAGTAATTGATTCAGATTTTGAAGTTGATGGCCCATATTTGCATTGCTTGACTTTCAACAAGTGCTGAGAATAATGCTCATCACTTATAGTGATTTTGCTCTCAATGCATTTCTTCAAATCTTCACATTCTGAAAGACTAAAACTCTTCCGTTTATTTTTAGCACTTTGGAGCGTTTCAGGTGACAAAGATTCATTGTCAGTTTTCTCTACACTACTCTCACAAGGCTCTTTTGTGGAAGCAGCAGCTTCCTTAGCAACAATCATATTAATAACCTCCTCTTTCTCAGTCAACAGCAGCTCAATGGTGCAATCAAAATCTCGGTTACACTTAAGGTAGCAATATCTAATGGTCCTAGGATCCATGTTAGGAAAAACTCGTCCCAAATTTTCCAAATGCATTTGATGGTCATCAAGGAAATCAACAGTGTTGCAACTTTTGTCTATCATCAGTTTTTTTGCAGCAATTGGCTGCTTTGGAGACACATTACGGTTGATATCCCTATTACAAGTCACCAAAACCTTGAATCCCAATGGAGGCTTCAAGGTGCTAACATTCTTTAAAATGCAGAAATCCTCTTCTTCAGTGGTGGTGTACATCTCCCTTGTTTCTACCATCTTATTTTCCTCATCACTATCTATGAGAGTTATAACATTGTCCTCAATCTCATTGATTTTTAGAGGGGTGACAATGTCCCATGATTGAAGATCAGTTTTCTCAATACCCCAGGCATTAATGTTATCAAACAAATTAGACCCTTGTGGAACTTTTGTGACTATATCATGATTCCGAGATTTGAAACTCTCATTCAAGCTTGAGCTTTGCTTCATTTTATTGGTATGCATAGGCTCTAGGACTGGAGCTTTCAAACATGAGGTATCATTACTTTGCATTAGAATATCATCTACTGATGTTGAGACTGCAGTGCCATTTAGAGCTTTTTTAGATGACTCATAAAATTGCATGAAATTGTTGCTTTCCTTGGTTCCATTAAACACATGACCTACAGGAGGGTGTAATCTATATTGGGGCGGCTTTTGATATTTATAACTGCAGCCATAAGCTGATAAAAGCTTTAGGGGTGTGATATTCTTTTCATATCGATCCAGCATGCTCTTGATGCTGTTTCTAGGCACTCCATGTTTGTTCCTTTTCTCTAGTTCCTTGTCATTAAAAGACCAATGTGTATCTGGCTCCAAAATCTCCAAATAGTATCCATAGTCTGTGGCCATCATAGCATAAGGCTTCATTTCCCACATTTTAACATTGGTATTGTCAATAATCACAGGACTATATCCCTTGGACATCACCTTAAAGGCACGCTGATGGTTCCAACCATGAGCCTCCTGTATCTTCTTAGGATCGTAACAATAGGTGTTGTTTTGAATAAAAAAGTCATCTGTTGATAAAATATGGGATTTAGCAACATCTTGGGTGTAGCCAATAGTATTTTCTAAAATATATTTTGCCAATGTTGACTTCCCCGAACCTGGTAGGCCACGCAAGAGGATGGCAACTTTGCAGCCGTGATTAATTTCCTCAATAACTCTGTCAACTTCTAGGGCTCGCTTTGATTTTTTATTATTGGCAGTATAGTGATTGGCCAGTTTGGAGGGACTGCTATTGCAGCCATTGTGTTGGACAGAATGGTTGCTTGCAAATTCAAATAATTCATTTGATTGTCCAACTGAAAGTAAGAGATAGATTTGAATTCAGTTTTAGTGCAATTAAAAAAATAGATTTAGAAGTAACTGAGAGATAAGAACAATGATATTTTTAGACGGATGATTACTAGGCAATGCTTAGCTTATCAATTATCAAAGTTCATTAGAATCTTATGTGTGGATTTTGAAGCTTTTGTAATTTATTGAGCTTTCTTTTTATCAGTTGGAAACAATGATCAGGTAAACATGACATCTGATAAAAGCTGAATTATTCATGACTGGAAAGCAACTGAAAGGGCAGATAAATTTCTATATGAACATTGCAAATTAGCAATTGGACACTTAATGACATTTTGCAATAGATCGCATATTTTGGTGTCTAACATTTAAATAATGGACATCATAAACAAATTATAAGAAAAAATGAAATAAGCCCCATGGAACTTACCTCCTAACTGTAGGCATGATTTTGTTACAGATTGGTGGTTCAAATTCAACTTGTCTCCGAATATTTGGTTTAGATTCTGGGCCCCTACTTTGTCGTTTATCTTATGATAACTGAACCCTTCCATCCTAAAGTTCCCAGTAACACCAAAAGAACTTTGTGCAAGTACGCACAAACAAAACAGTAACTTACATGTATTTTTAAAGGATTTTTAGAAAAAGCGAGGATTGATTACTGTTATTTAATGTTCTTTTGGTTCTTAAATTTGCATTTCGTAGAGAACAGGACAGATTATTTATAATGAAGTATACGCAATAACATTTATGAATTACATACTTGCTTTCAAACAAATCCACTCCAAATTCCAATCTCATTCAAGGCCAAAAATGACAAATACAAAGAGAGAACAAAAGATACGAATTTTGATTAGATAGCCTAAGATAGAATATCTTATCATTTTTGACGGGAGTTACTCTGAACACATTAAACCTGTTCTAAGTGCTCGATTATTTCATCCCGTTTTTTTACGTACTCATTAATTGAAGCTTAATCAAATCAAAAATTTAACTTAATGCCCTCATCTTTTGCTCATGCCAATAACAAATAATAAATAAATAATAAGCGATTTAAATGGAATCAGTCAATATTTTCCTGGTTTTATTCCCAGTGCCGAATGAATTATATCGAACTCTCCTAATTCTTCCAATACTGACAGTGACTTTTAGCTGTCAAATGTAATTTTCGGGTAATGTACGACGAATTATAGGTTAGAAAAGCAAAATTGAAATTTATCGCAGGATTTCCACTGTTTTTTGTTTTTTTTTTTAGTATAAAATTCGTCCTTCAGTTTCCAGTCAAAAATCCCGAAACAGTAGGAACAACATATTTGTATCTCGACCTAGACCGCACTCACCAGATTAAATGAGTTTAGGTAAGGTCAAATCAATAATGCAAATTGTCTATTGCCAAATGAAAAAAAGACCAAAGGGGAGTTTTCTTGGGTTCGTTTCGATCCTATACGATTTCATTGGTGTGCGCCTCATTTCTGTTGCTACCCTGTGGTGTTTGGGGTGTTAAGTCCTTTTGTTTCATTGGCTAAAAATCACTCAAAGTCTCCACTCCCCAGAAACTAAATTGACTCATAGGGCAATATGTGAAACTTTTAGAAGCATCAAAACATTTTAATTCCTGTATAGATTCTTGATCCTCAAATATTTATATGAAGATTTCTTAATAATGTTACTTGTTATAAGCCACTAAACTTTTGTGACTATTTCCAGTAGGAAATTGCAATTGAAAAAAACATTGAAGTTCAATTGAAATGCCTCGCAGTAAACGGAGGGCTACAGACAATATGAGTTCTACAGATGATGACAGGTATTCTTCTAAGCGCCTTCGCAATTCAAGGTAAGTAAAGACTCACTTAGAAAAAGAAAAATTTTGTGTATTTTGTGTTTTGTACAGTTTCTGGTATGTTCAATGTTTACTATCAAATCAGCAATTAATTTTTGTGCTACTTTTTTATCATTTTGGTAGTTAGCTTGGCATTACATAGGTATTGCAGGAATGTAGCTAAATCCGAATGAAACACAATCTGAAAATGGATCTTAATTAAACCAAACAAGCAAGAGCATAATGCAGTTTGTTATTTTCTTTGTGATTTATTTTTGACTGTTATAAATTTTATGCAATGCCTGGCCTAAAGTAGCTATGATAAAGTGTTTCATATTAAAATGAGTAGGTACAAGGATTCCCAAATTGATTTAACTTTCATATAGCAAAAATTAGTTAGGCAAAGAGTCTCTTGGAAGATTCTCCCAAGGGAAAGAATTTATGCCTCTGACAGTCTATGTGCCTGCCATTTGGAACTTGTCACTATACCAAATTTGACTGTTGTCCTCTGGTGACTGAAAAATTTCCATCATAAATTCTTCTTATGAAATGTTCATTCCAAATGACTGTTAGAGCTTTAGTTCATTATTCTGGTCCTCTTATTTGCATGACCAATTGCTTCTAGTACTTGCTTCCACTCTATGCTAACTCCTATAGTAACCTTCCCTTTGATTTAATTGGGAGTCCCTGTCCAATGCATTGATGATGGCCAGAGAGGTCACTCTCACTTTTTACTGCTGCAGCTGGTTCACAGCGGGACTTCTTTATCAATGACCATCAAACTATGCATCAATAGAAAAATGTCGGTTTCATGTTAATAGTGAAGTCAGTGTGAGAGGTGAAGTTTTAAACTCTATCTCCTTCCCATTGCATTGTGCAGTTACCGTGCTAGTCTTATAACATGTATGTTCCATATGGCTTATCCAGAAAAGTTTGTTGACAATGGTAACCACCAAGCACTTAGCCTCTAGGTTTCGGTGGCAGGCGATTCCTATAGAACATAGATTATCATCTCTTTTCTGTTTGAAGGATTAGCTCTATCTTTGAATTTCTCAGGATTAACATATATAATGTACAGGTGTCTCGTTATAACAATCATAACTTAACTATATATCGCAAAAGAATCGAGTGAATCATGAAACAATCAAACTATATAATTTTACTTGTCTTTGCTCAGCTTTATCCGTCAAAAAATCAACACCCTGTATAACATAGGGTAAAGTATACGGTGAATTACTGATAGGTGTTTAAAATTATTTTCTTTACAGTTACTACTGTTTTATAGATATGGAATTAGTGGAAATTTGAGTGTGTAGGTATTTAAATTTCGAATTTTGGTGTAGTTGCACAGTTACTATAGGATTATTGGTTTCTCTTTAAAGAAATTCGCCAAAATATCGTTTCAAGCTCGTTTAGAATATATTCTCACAGGTGCAATAAAACACCTCGGTATTAACCCAAAAGAGATATTTTTATCATGAAACCGATCTCACCCGTAATAATCTCGGAGTTACGCCTGTTTATTTAAAAATAGATCTCCGAGAGTTCGCCAGTCTCCTAATCAAATCTCCGGGTTATTATTACCAGAACCAGTGTATTCCCTCGAGAAAGCAATCATTAAATATTTTATGGATGAAGAGGAGTACGTAATTTTCGCTTAATTGCCCATGCAAACTTTTCCCGGCTGAATGTGGTAAATTAAGTTTTTCGCGCTCTTTTTAGTGGGCGAAGAAGTACGCGTGCTGAAGACACTGCCTTTAGCCAAAAGCGATGTTTGACGTGGTTCAGAGAATACACGAGTCCCGACGATCCAGAAACTTTGGGCCCCGATGGTATGGAAAAGTTCTGCGAGCATATCGGAGTGGATCCCGAAAATGTGGTCATGTTAGTGTTAGCATTTAAAATGCAAGCCCGCCAGTTGGGATTCTTCACCAAAGAGGAATGGCTGAAGGGTTTGGCTGAGCTGCAGTGTGATACCATTCAGAAGTTACAATATCGGTTAGAGCATCTGCGTTGCCTTTTAAATGATCAGAATACGTTTAAAGCCATTTATCGATACGCTTATGATTTTGCTAGGGTAAGTATTTGCCAAAGTGGTTGGATAAGTTTGAAAAAATGTGAACTGCCAGCAGGATAAAGATCAAAGAAGTATGGAAATAGACACGGCAAAAGCAATGCTTCAGTTGTTGCTGGGCAAACATTGGCCTCTGTATACGCAATTTAGCCAGTTCCTCGAGCAATCGAAGTACAAAGTAATAAATAAGGATCAGTGGTGTAATATTTTAGAGTTTTCGAGGACCATTTGTAATGATCTTTCGAACTATGATGTTGATGGCGCTTGTAAGAATTTCCTTTTGGTTCCGTCATGGAATTTCTGAGTGTGCAATTTTAGGGCCAGTGATGTTGGACGAATTCGTCGAATGGTTAAAGTCTACAAGGACCAAAAGCGATATCAGTTGAGGGTCGATGATTAAACACGCGCGTAAAACTATTTTTCAAAATTAATTCTGATTACAAGCTGTGTTAACAAATCGTCAACGGAGTCTTACTATAATTTTAGCAAAGCACCATTACATTTTACTTGCTGTGAGTATAATAATAATTCTGTCTCTATTAAGCTCAGCTTATCTAAAACTATAGTAGGATAAGCAAAGTCTTCTGTTTTAGAATACCATTAATAAGTTAATACATAGGAATACGCGAGTTGATCAAATTAAGCCGTAATATTTTTGTTGCAGTTAGTATACATTGTGCCTGCGGGAGGTACCACTTTTAAGACTTTGCCAGATTAAAGGAAAGTATTTTCACGTGAAACAATTGATATAAGCCTGTTCTTCAATGAATTATATCAAGAACCTTCACTATTTCATGTAGTTATTGCTAGACTATAATCTGGTATTTTATGGGGCTTTCAAAACCTATTTGTCACACACTGACACGTTGCAAAACTTCTTAACAAGAATAAAGACCGTCAAGTACGTTCGCCATTTCGTCAATATTATCAAAGTTCACAATCGTTGAATTAATTTGAAATAATGATGTTTAATTTTTTCCATGTTTTTCCCCTTAAGTGATGACCATTCCAAATATCTACACAAGAATATTATGGCTTTCACAAGAGACAATTACCCTTTAAACAAGTAATGATGGGATATGAAATTATCACCATCAGAAATCTACAAAAATTGAACCCAATACTTGTTTTAAACATGTAAATTTGATTTTATTTAATAATATGATAAGTTTGACTTAAAGTGTTTTATTTACAATTGGAAAGTAAGTGGCATTTTCCATTACTTACCAAGTACGTTAAAGTACTGCATGCCGCTGTACCTGGCGAAACGTCATAACAAAAACAGACAGTCGAAAATATCGGTTATTTATCACACCCTTCTTTCTTTCCTCCTTAATATTCAAAAATAAGAATGTTTTGGTTTTTCCATCTTTACAACAAATCTTATCGCTTATCGTAACGCTAGGTGATGAACTGGGAATTTACTATAAAAACTTTGAAAAATAAAAAATGAACAATTGCTCTATGTAAATCTCATTTTATTTAGTAATATTACAATGAGTTTGATTTAAAGTACATATTTTATTTACAATATCTGTCTGCCTTCATTTTGCTTCTGCGGTCTAGCAACGTTTCGTGAAACGTCCCTTCATCTTTAGCCTTTTTCAATTGATTTCTGTCCTCGGTACACAATCTCAATCTCTTGTCTTGGAATTTTTGAAATTTTTTCCTACAAAATTTTTTTACTTGTAACAAAAAAAAACTTAAATTCAAATACTTCAATCAATAAAGGCTTAAATTGTTGGAAATTGAAAAGTATTCATTAACAAAGCATACAACAAGTTTGATTTAACAAGCAACTAAACTGAATCCAGATCATCAAAGATTGCCATTACACTGCGCATGTTTCTGACCATCTTCTACAAGTTTTCTAACCTGTTGGAACAAAGCTAATGTTTGTTCATGCCAGTCAGGAAGCCATTCCAGAACGATTTGAGAATCTTTTTGAGTAACTCACAGATTTAATATAAACTAAGTTCATACTTAGCTAGTTTTCACACTGAAACTTATCTAATGCTCAACAAGAAGAGTAAGCTAATCTTAGAAGCGTTCAAGAGGTTCATGAACACATATGAGCTTGGCATTTTTTCCTCACTACTCAAATGTTATCCATGATTTCAATGAAATTTCTTAACCTATCATGAGTCTCAAATCTCAACCTCCTGTATATCCAAATCCACAGAAATTGCAAGTCGAAGTGCCTTGACAAGTAACTAACTACTCAATAATAAACTTACACATAATTTATCTCCACTTGTTTTAAATTCCCTTGCTCCTCTTCAGGCACATCTTTGAATTTATTCACTTCTTTAAATGTATGTGATCTTATAGTCAAAAAGTGGTCTGTACTGGCCTTCTTTGACTTGGCAACAATTGAGTCCTCATCATCTGCAGACATGAAACAATCATTCCATCCTATTAAGGCCATTTTTCCCCCCTGAAAGAAAAAAATTACTACCTCGCGTGCAATTTAGGAATAAAAGGACATTAAATTACCTCAAAAACTGGCTCCCATTGCTCAACAGGCCCAATAGCATCAGATCTTCCCACCACAACACCATTCTTATTAACACTCAGATACTTGTCATAACCAGACTTAAATGCCACTTTTCTTTCACTGATGAATACCCCTGTTAAAATCTCTTCAGGAGATGGGCCTTCTCCTATGTTGTGAGGGGCCCCTAATGTAAATAAACCTAACTCAACAACATTGTGAGTATGTGTCTATAAACATAATATGCTAACAATACCATTATCCAATGCTTTAACATACACATGTGATCCAAACTCAATGGAAATGGGTCCAACAATATCTTCTGTTTTAGATACTTTCCACCAATTGCCATGATTTATAGAGTCAGAGTCAATTTGGGAGGTTTGTTCTGTGTCTTTTTGGCTTTTGTGTTTTCTCTTTTTACCTCTAAAATAAAAAAAAAATGAAATTTTGTTATTTTTTGAAAGAATGGTAACTAAGAAGAGTTCCTGTAATGGTAATAAATGATAACTACGTATTATTATGGACCAAAGAGAGTTATACTTACTTATTTTTTTCACCTTTTAGCTTGAGTTTCCCAGGTTTATATCTTTCATATTCAGACATAGTTCCAAATGAGACTGCTTCTTTGGGTTTTATAATGAAAATTTCTATTGATTTATATAATGACGACTAATGAGTGACGAAAGGGATTAGCTCAAACAATTTTTACTTAGTAAAGTTTAATAATAAGAAATTACTAAACAATTTTGAAACAAGTTGCAGCTTCAATACACGAATAAATTTTAGCTATCTTTAAGCCCTCATCCTGGTTAGGAACCTTAATCACGACGTGGCAACGTCGTATTGAGAGCGGTAGATCTCAAAAAAACAAAAAGAATAGAATCTGAGGTTTTGCGTTAAAATTCTGACTAAATTTTAATTATGTGCAAAAAGAACAATTAGTGAGATAATTATTTTAAAAATGTGAGAAATTTAATAGAAATATTATTAATTTTGAATATCTTTCTATTGGCCCCGGAAATCTACTGTTGTCATTTTGTTCTATTAGAAGTTCCATGACATGACAGTTATGAAACGAGCCAGTTAACTGTCAAAAAAAAACTATTTCATAAAAGTTTAATTAAAAAAAATTGGATTTTTTGCTTTTGAAAAACATACTGAAACGAAATTTGCAGTGTGCAATTATACATAAACATCGCTTGAGATGAACTCCCTAACGAAAATTGCAAAATTAGGAATTTTATGGCGAAAAAACCCCGTCCCTTTGCTAACTACAGTCCGAAATCGTAAGCCCGGGCACAAATTGAAATTATATAATAATGTTAACATTTATTATTATTTATTCAATTTCTGTATCTCGCATATATCTTTTAGATTGGAATAAGGATTTCATGCCAGGCCCATACCCTAAAACTGAATCTGAAAAAATTGCAGCTGCCAAGAAATATGGCATTCCAATTGAGGAATATGAACCATACCCTGATGATGGAAGTGGTTGTGGGGATTACCCAAAACTTCCTATAGATCCGGCTGAAGCACGGGATCCCTTTTATCCTTGGGATAGCCCAGAATTGAAAAGAAATTTTCAGGAAACTGTAAGAGTTTAATTAAGCATTGTTTGGTATCAAAAAAGGAAATTTTTAGCTGCATGACAATTTTGACTGCTATACAGAAGACAGGCTCAACCCCAATGTCAAACTACATTTACCTATGTGGGCTTTGTGGGCCCAGTTTTTTGGAGTAATGGGATTTTTGTTGGCGATTTACCAGTTCTCACAAAGCACGAAAATGTTCTTACCTGTTATGCCACCTCAGTATATCTATGATGGAAAGAATCACTACACATTCGAAACAGATTAAGTGATATATTAATTTTAAGAATAGTTTTTGGTTGAGTGGAAATAAAATGATACTCAAAGAAAGAAAATGTCTGTTTTTAATATTATCTGTAATAACTTTTTGTTACTTTACAGGGATCTCTATTTGTCTGCCTAAAATGTTCTCAAATTCATTTTTAAGTAAACCCTCCAAAGTTTGTCCATCATGCTTGTAAATCCAGAGATTATCTTTTATAGAATAATCAAAACGTTTTGGACCAGAAGTGGGTGAACTCAACCAGATCTGCCTATTTGGAGACTGTCTATTAATAACATAAGTTCCATAATTACCTAAATCTATTGTTAAAACGCCACCCTAAAACACTACAATTCTTAATCTGTAACAAATTAAAGTGGAATTTTACCCCATAAACAACATCAGCTTTTTCAAACTTTGGCTCAGTTACCACTAATTCGTCAAAGTACTCGGCTAAACTGTTTAGAGTTTCTTCACACACCCTTTCAAATGTAGTTGAGTCTACTAAATCAAACTCTGTTGCTATTGAATAGAATTGGAGACGAGGTAGGAGGTTATGGTTACTGCAAATGCTATAAGGGCTTCTACATAGTATATTATTGCCCTTCTGTTTGATTTTTCTTGCATGACTACTAAACGTTCTATAAGTTTTTAGGTTTCTTGCTTTAGATAGGGGAACTGTTAGGGTTTTCAGTAAGTTTTGGCTTTTTTTTAGAAGCATTATGGGAAGTTTTGTAACACAAGGACATTGAGTAATTAGGTTAATTAAATTTGAAATAAGTTACTTTGATTCTATTTCAATGAAACAGCTTTGATGAGAAATTCTTTAAAAAATTTTGCTTATTTTAAAATTTTAGGTTAAATACAATGACATGTGTGTCAAATTCAACTCATCCCTCTCTTTCTAGCTTTTCCCTTCTCGTTTAAGCCTAAAATTTCTTAATCTTTATTCATATGTATTACTGGTTGCCGGATTTATACATTATTCAAATTTATCGACGTTTAAATTACCCTTCAATCGCTTTAATGATATAATTTTTTATTTTAAAATTTGAAATTAGTATTGGGAATGAAATTGAACTTCACATAATATAATTAGTCCTTCGTAAGAATGAAGCTCCTGAAGAGACCCCGCAACCCTTCGTTCAAGATTAGTCGACAAGAATTTATTTTGTGTGGTTTTAACAAACGTATTAACATCAGAATATTCCTCAGATTTCTGTGCTCTCTGATCACTATTAACCTTAATTGTAACTTATAATAAATCTTCAACCCGTAAAACCCATTAATCCAATTTTTCTCATTCTCCCAACATCCCAGTTTCCATTTCCAATTTTCTGATACATGTCAGTCCTGCGCACACGTATTCTCAAACGAATTTCACTATTGAAATTCGCCATGAGTCATGCGCCGCGTTTGTCCTGTTGTTGTTCTACATCAGCCATGTTCACGGTCTAAATTTTTCAAATAATTATCGTATTTCGTACGTCTACGCAACGAATCCCTGAAAATGGCAGGGAACACGGGAATGGAGCAACTGATTCCCATCGTCAACAAGCTGCAGGATGCCTTCACACAACTGGGGGTGCATATGACATTGGACCTACCACAAATCGCTGTTGTGGGCGGACAATCTGCAGGGAAAAGTTCAGTTCTGGAGAACTTCGTTGGAAAGTAAGTCCAGACTTCCTCCGCTTGAATCATATCTCAAACACCTCAGTTGAAATTTCAATGCACTTTTGTTTGACCCAGTTCCAGGGACCTATTAATACCCCCTGATCACTTTTCCACCTGAAACACACAAGTGAAATTAACCCATTGTTTCTCATTTAACACAATAGGAAGCTTTAATATAAAGCTTTGGTAAAGAGGGTTTTAATTCGAAGCTCAAAGAAGGTCACCAGTTTATTGACATCTGATTTATCTCTTTTCAGAGACTTCCTTCCTAGAGGCTCTGGAATAGTGACCCGGCGACCTTTAATTCTACAGCTGATTCATGCAAATGCTGGTAAGAATTCCTGTACAATCATCTAATGCCATGTCTTTTGTACCAGTTCAAACATAATCAATAATTTGTGGACATGACTCTTTTATTTATTGATTTGCTTCTAATGTGGTTCTCTTAAGTTTGTTGCCTTTTTTATAGTTAATCTCAAGTTGTGTTCCTGTAAGGTATTCTGCTTATCAGGTTCCTCGAGGTGATACACATTCTACCAAGAATTTTTAGTTCCCAATAAGTCAAGTGACTAATTTTCAGTAATACTTTTGTTTCAATTGTAACCGAGTTTTAATTCATGTTTGTGCAAACTATTATTTTAATGATAATCAATACCAGGAAATTTCTCTGTTAGTTTGTATACACTGGTTTAATTGTTTAATAATTTTTTTGATCATTTTGAAGTTTTGTTTTGTCGCAACTGTGTCGACAACATTGAAAGAAAAACATACATTTTTACTGTTCTGAATGCCATTATATTTTGGTATTGTAAAGTTAACCTGTCACAAAAGGTGTTTCGAAAAGGTAACATGTACAATTGCACTATGTGTATGGTTGGCTACCTTTTCCTTGAAAGTAATTTCCTATTTCATTAGATACGAATCAATTTTATGAATGAGTAAACAGTAGATTATTATACTGAACCTCTTAACTGGAATTGTGTCACATATATGAGCTGTACTGAAGAATCACGATCTAAAGTCAAAATATGTCATAATCTTACGGTTTTTAGTTTGCACTTTTCAACATTTTCCAGATATTTCTGGAGCCATTTAAAATTTACCGGGTTTCTCACTGTTGCAAACTTATCTAATACAGAGCATAACAAACTGCTGCCTTCTGCTCGGAACTGTATTTTCCCTATCATTTTTATATATAATCTAATATAATAATATAAAACTTTTTAGTTGAAATGTCTAATATCTGGATTAGCCCTTGCCAAGAAAATCATATTGTTATCTTACTTGAAACGCTGAAGTTGGCGACTGAAATAAGCGAATTTGACTGGTTTTTCTGATAAACTATGCTACAATTTGACGTTAAATAAAAAAACTATTATAGTTTTAGTAGTAAAATTTTGAAAAATAACTATGCGGAATGATTTTAATGTTGGACAAGAATATTTTCAAACAAGCCACAACCTTCAACCTGCTATGCTTCCCATTAGGCTATACATATTTCGAAAACGACTGCCGTCGTTTAAAAACCTAATACTCTTGTCTTCTGCAGGGTGACATTCTCTACACCTTTTGCATTTGTACTGTTTCTCTAGAGCCAAAGATAACTCGCCTAGAGGGGTTTGAAGTAATCGGTAATATTTGCTGTTTTTTTTTTTTTAATGTATATAAGTCATGTACATTTTCACAAAATCAAGGATAATGTTAGTTCAGCTCCCATAAACTGCAATCGTTCTTCAAGCTAGTAGGTAACCGACCTCGCAACTCTGTTAATTACGAGGCCCCTGTGGTGAGCATAAGAGAAAACTAACCCTGTATATACAGTTTTCCTTTTTTCAGAAAAACCGCAAACACTAAAGCGATTCGCAGTCGGACGTAAATTTCTTGTGAACGTGCATCCCTAATTTGAGCCGCACTATATATAATGTTTTTTTGACGAAGGTTAAAGGTCTCTGGCGAGAGTAAATGCTTTGCTGGATCAACTACCAACCATCGTAGCAGCCCTCTATATCGGTACATGAACCAGAGAATTGAACTGCATCATAATGTGTTGTTATTTGAGGGTCACAAAGGCGGGAAGAATTTCAACGAGTTGTAGATGCGATCTTCACCAACGATTTCTGTGCGTGTATCTCTGAGCCTAGCGAGAGGATTTCTGAGCCTGGCGATTAACAGAACAAAAAAAGCGACAAACTAACAAGGTTTGGGCATCTTGAGGATAAAGGAATTTTTATTGATAAAATTACCCCTTAAAGCGGCAATTAAGCATTTGTCGTTCTATGCTCTAAATAATTTAGTTCCTCCTAAGTGTTCATCAAAACGTGTTTTCCACCAATGTACTGAATTCGTAAAAGTAATTTTTCAAGAAACTTATCCCCGCTTTTCAGTCGAATTGATACAAGACTTACAGGAAGCATGCATTGTCACTTGGTAGAGTGCCCACTTTCTGAAGGGGAACGGCAGGCGGGAATTAAAAACGAGTTTTTATTTCACTGAAAAGAAGATTATATATTCGCCGAGTTGCATGGATAATAGCCATGCTGTTTGTTACCAACGAAGGGAAAGTGTTTCATTACAATTTCATGGTTAAAGTCTCCTTTATTAAATCATTCAAACATGGCACAATGCCAAAATTGGCTTATATTAGTTAGAGAGCATCCTCACAGTATTTCAATAGATTGATGATCATTGTTGAGCCCCGTCATAATGCATAGATAACGTTCTTCACATATATTATCTGTCGAAGCTTAGGCAGGGGAAAAATGATTTTTTTAACGTAATTTCCTGAGTAGTTCAATGTCATAAACGATAAGAGTCACTCATGGACAGCGATAAATTATTTACAGAGTATGGAGAATTTTTACATTGCAAGGGAAAGAAATTCGTGGACTTCGACGAGATCCGTCGAGAAATCGAGGCGGAAACTGACCGCGTCACCGGCAGCAACAAGGGAATTTCAAACATTCCTATTAATTTGCGGGTCTATTCTCCTAACGGTAAATACCACTTCCCAGCAGCACTGTTTTACTTCTATTAAAAAATCGTTTTGCAGTTCTTAACCTGACGTTAATTGATCTTCCTGGCCTAACCAAAGTCCCGATCGGCGATCAGCCCGCCGACATCGAGCAGCAGATCAGAGGCATGATCATGCAATTCATCAAGAGAGACTCTTGCCTCATATTGGCAGTCACACCGGCCAACACCGACTTGGCTAACTCTGACGCTTTGAAGCTGGCGAAGGAGGTTGATCTACAGGGTAGGATGTTTTTGATTCGGCCGTAAACTTTAATAGGGAGCTAGTTTCCATGGAAATCGAGAACGTTTCCGTGAAAATTAGTTTGCAGTTAACGTTTCGTGCCATTACGAGTTTGGTCTCTAAGCTTTTTGGTACCCTCAGGAATTCGTACTATCGGCGTCATAACTAAGCTGGATTTGATGGACGAAGGGACAGACGCTCGCGATATTTTGGAAAATAAATTGTTGCCCTTAAGACGAGGGTACATAGGAGTGGTCAACAGGTCTCAGAAGGACATCGAGGGAAGAAAAGATATTAACGCGGCCCTTGCCGCCGAGCGCAAGTTCTTTCTTAGGTAAAATCTCAGATCGTGCTAGGAAGATTACGGAACTAAAGGATGTTTTTTGCAATAGTCATCCATCTTACCGTCATTTGGCCGATCGCTTGGGCACGCCTTACTTGCAAAGAGTCCTCAACCAGCAATTGACGAATCACATTAGAGACACTTTGCCGGGGCTGAGAGACAAATTGCAGAAGCAGTTGCTCACTTTAGAGAAGGACGTGGATCAGTTCAAACACTTCAGACCCGACGATCCAGCTATTAAAACCAAAGCGATGTTGCAGTAAGTTGTTTATCGTTACTCGCCAGTGTTGCCATCGGTTTCTGGTAAAACTAAGAATTCCGCGCATGCGCGAACACTTTTAAGGAATACGTTGCGCCGAGGAATTCTAAAAATCCAGCGATCTCGTTGCTTTTACTAGCCCAGTGTGTTAAATTGCAGAATGATTCAGCAGTTGCAAACAGACTTTGAGCGCACGATCGAAGGATCTGGATCGGCTCAAATTAATACCAACGAATTATCGGGTGGTGCCAAAATCAATCGATTATTCCACGAACGTTTTCCTTTCGAAATCGTTAAAATGGAGTTCGATGAGAAGGAACTGAGACGGGAAATTGCATTTGCGATCAGAAACATTCACGGTATTAGGGTAAGCGAATCGCAGAAGTTTTATTTCGCCGTTTTTCTGTAAAGGATAAGGGGAGAGAAATGAATTCAATGGATTTCAGGTCGGTCTTTTCACCCCGGACATGGCGTTTGAGGCAATAGTAAAAAAACAAATTTCCAGATTAAAAGAGCCGTCGCTCAAATGCGTTGATCTCGTAGTCACCGAATTATCCAATGTCGTTAGGATGTGCACTGATAAGGTATATAATATACATACACGTATATTTGCCTAATTGGATTTTCATATACATTTCTGTAAATTAGATGACGCGGTACCCGAGGCTGCGGGAGGAAGCGGAGCGTATCATCACCACACAAATCCGCCAGAAGGAACAATATTGCAAGGAACAAATTTGCCTTTTGAATGACTGTGAGCTGGCCTACATGAACACAAATCATGAGGATTTCATCGGTTTCGCAAAGTGAGCGAATTGTAGAATAATTTGATGAAAATTATTTTAATGCGTTACTTCCGGAAGTGCCCAAAATCAGTCGGAAGCAGCAGCTGCCAAAGGATCACGGTCGCTGGGCAACCAAGTAATAAGGAAAGGCTACATGTGCATACACAATTTAGGTATAATGAAGGGAGGCTCACGTGACTACTGGTTTGTTCTCACTTCCGAGAACATTTCCTGGTTCAAGGACGAGGAGGAGCGCGAGAAGAAGTATATGTTGCCTCTGGATGGCCTCAAATTGAGGGATATTGAGCAAGGGTTTATGTCGAGGAGACACATGTTCGCGTTGTTCAATCCGGACGGCAGGAATGTTTATAAGGCGAGTGTTATTTGGGTATCTGTTTATATTGAATTAAAATACACGCATCTAAAGGACAATAGCACTATAGTCCTGCCACTTGGTCGCTCGTATCAGCGATTTTGTCGCCCTAGTTAGTCGGTCCACAGATTGCGTGTAGTGATACTTCGGTCGCAGGGAGATCCCCGGCAGGCTTACGCTATTCACGTTTCGTCCGAGATCGCTGCCTCTATTATATATTGCGTCTATGTGTAAAAACATCGCGCTTCACAAATGTAAAATTAATATTACTTGGATGCATCTTATATAATCGTGAAGTTTCCAGGGTTATTTATTACTGCTTTATTTGCTTCGTGCAGGATTTCAAACAATTGGAGTTGAGTTGCGAGACGCTGGACGAAGTTGATTCCTGGAAAGCATCGTTCTTGAGGGCGGGAGTTTACCCCGAGAAGCAAACTGAACAAGTCAACGGGGAAGAGGTAACTGAGTTTCCAAAAAATCATTATCAACGGTTTATTGTTTTCCTTTGACAGACCACCAACGAAGGCGCCACTAGTTCTATGGATCCCCAGCTGGAGAGGCAAGTGGAGACCATCCGAAACCTGGTGGATAGTTACATGAGAATCGTGACGAAGACAACGAGAGATTTGGTGCCCAAGACTATCATGCACATGATCATCAACGATTGCAAGGACTTCATCAACGGCGAGTTGCTTGCTCATATTTATGCCAGTGGCGATCAAGTAAGGGAAAAAAATCGTAATAGGTGTTTCTCAAAAGATAGCTTTCAACGTGTGATATATCACATCAAATATTTCCTTCAATTTTATGTGTCTTAAAATGATCGTTTGTGCTCTTAGAGCACGGAACACCCTATAGTAGTAGAGAAATTTTGAACTTTACTGATCACTGCGTTTGTGTTTTTATTGATTATTAATTTGGTTTTAACTACATGGCCGGACAAAAACAATTTCCTGACTGATTTTTTCTCAGTCTCAACTCATGGAAGAGGCTCCTGAAGAAGCTCAAAAACGCGAGGAAATGATGCGAATGTACCACGCGTGCAAGGAGGCGTTGCACATAATCGGGGACGTTTCGATGGCAACCGTGTCCACGCCAGTGCCACCACCCGTCAAAAACGACTGGCTCGCCAGCGGACTGGACAATCCGCGACTTTCTCCACCCAGTCCTGGCGGACCTAGAAAGCCCACTCCGCAGATGAGTAGTGTGGGATCTAGTGGTAAAGATAAAATAGTTTGGGCAAGAAATATGAACTTTGTGAAAATTCACATTAATGAATACGAAATACAGGGTGTCCAAAATTTCCATTACGAAAGTGTTCGAGGCTCCCTGGTATAAAACTCGTGGAAGTTTACGCCACACGGGAGTTTTTGCAATCGTGTGTTTATTTAATTTTGCTGTTATCTAAAAAATGAAAAAGTCTCGTTATTCAGTGAAACGAGCAACGTAATTTTAATTTCTTAAGAATTTCGATGGGACACAATAATGGTAGATAATGGAAATATTAACCATACAGCTATAAACAGCCCCTTAACAGCACAAATCTACAATTTTATGTCAAAGAATTCAGATTAAAAAATAGGCCTAGAATCAAGTATAAGAAATCCAGAACGGAATTTAAGAAAAATGAAATTGGTATCGGTTTGTAAGAGAATGAAACGTTGAATTTTGTACCTATTGCTACTTACCATGTTGCAGAGGTCAAAACGCGATAACGATAAGGTGTTTGCTCTATTTTGTTCGAGTATCTTCGGACGCAGTTAAAATTTGCCCAAATTTTAAAATAGAATTTTGTCGTTCTCTAAAACACGAAAATTTTGTCTCATTTGATCGAGTTTGTGATTGTTACTCTTTTAAAGATCCTCATGCTTTTTATTCTTGTATGGGACACTCTGTATATAAATACGAAACTTCCGCCTTTCACAAACTTCGGTATTTGTCGTTAACGAACGGTTAACGTGTAATTTTAGCTTAATATATTTCTTTTGTTCTCAGGTTCCTTGGGGTCTAGAGTGCCTCCTCCGCCACCAGCAGGGGGAACTGGGCGTCCCGCTCCGGCGATTCCCAACAGGCCAGGAGGCGGCGCTCCTCCGATGCCCCCTGGGCGACCCCAGGGCCAGGCCTTGCCTGCCCCCTTAATTCCCACGTGAGTACTTTAGTTTGTTGTTTATGTTTGACGTTTTTTTAAAAAACATTGCTGCGAGCATAGTTTCGGCAAGTAAAATGCATTAAGTTGGTCAGCGAACGCGACGTAGGATAGGAGAACTACTAGTGTTTAACGTATTAGTTAAAGACGGAAGGTGCGAGAAAATAGTGTAATTTGTTGATTTAAGTCGGCATGAAAAAGTTGATGTCATAAAAGAAGGTGCAAGATACATTCCGACTGAAATGCTCCCAATTTTTCATCTTACAATCGAATTTATGAATTCAAATCAATGCACTTGTATTGTACAGAGTGTCCCAGGAAATAGGGTACAAGTGATAGTTCTAGTTTCGGTTGGGAGAGTAAATTGAAAATATAAAAAAAAAATGCGAAATTTTCTTTTCAAAATGGCGGAACGTTTCAAAAATAATCGCGCCAAAGGCGAAATCACGTTTATCGTCGTTTTTGCGAATAATCTTCAGGTAAAGGGTGGGTGCCATTTGCCTTGAAAGACCATCATGAACATTAATCGATGGTTAGTGTTCACGGTGATCGAAACGCCATTTTGATTTTTGGAAAAAATATCCCGGTTTTGGGTCGAGGTGCCGCGCATTGTATCTTCTTCATTCTTCAGATATACTCACATGTTTTGGGGCGTAATAAAATCCAGCATTTTATTTTCAGGAGGCGTTAAAGAGTTCCGCATTCCTTTCGGGAGTGCCCTTAAAACGGATTTTTCAGTTTCTCATAGAAATTACTGTTACGCATTACGAACAATTATTATTATTGTAAAAATGAACCATTATTGTGTATAGAGGGAAGTAGTGATTCCCCGGTATTATCTCTGCATTTCAGTATGAATAGTTACTATAGATAAGGTTTAAAGGTCTTTGATTGTGCAAATATCTCAAATTTGCTCTGGCCGTCTTCAGTTATTTGCTCAGTCAGAAACAAGCTCGGGAAACGCGGAAACAGCATCGATAAAACTTCCTCATTGGCGCGAAATTTTCGCGGCTTAAATACGGTTTTTGTCGATGCTGTTGTCGTCCAAGCTCTGCTATTAAGACATGTCTTATCTGGTGTTCAACAGCCGGGCGCAGGGAGGGGTCCAGGTGCCGCAGCAGGTGCAGATGGCTGTAGGTCGGGCCGTCACCCAAGCTGCCGTCAATGAACTTACTAACGCCTTCAGGTTTAAGTAAATATGATCGTAATTGGGGAGGGGGCTTCCCGAGACTACCACCATTACGTCAGTTCCGCGAAGCAGTCAAATTTGACGTGATGGTAATGCGTCTCGGGAATGGTCCCTTACGTTTGCCTCTTGCAATGTGTGTGTTAACGATCGCAGTTGTACGTATTAACAACCTGTCAGTGGCTTCGTTCTGCGTGTGGCACGTTAACGGTGATCGAGCGTTTCATTTCTTTCTGGGTGATATGGTTCATGTACCGTGGGAAAATATTGCGATGAGTTCTGAATATATATTCAACATATCTTAGGCTTTTTAAACTCGGCTAAGGTAGGCGTCGTGACGTTGAGTTTCGAGATTAAAAAAATAAGAGGTACAAAATAAATCATGTTATTTATTATATCGAAAAACGTAACAAAAATAGCAAAAAGGTCTCCTTAGCATAAATGTATCTTGCACGCCATTTTATGCTTACGGCTAGAGAGCTAATGTGTAGCGTACTCGCGGATTTCAAGTATCCACATAAAGGTATTAAAACAACATGTAGAAGTATACTCGTAAACTAATGGTCAATTACTGGCACTCCTTTAACGGTCTTGTTAAGCTAAAGTAATAGTAAATAACTTGTTATGCGATATTTAAGTAACTTAGCAGTTCTCTGAAGTCGATGTGCATTTGTAAGGTAGACTAGCAATCAAAATTTCGTTTGCAAACTCATGTAGATTAAAATTGCATTATATTACCTCGAATATCAGCAGATATGGTGTAGTAATAATGCTTAAATATTGTAATATTGTATTGTTGGTACTCAAAATGTTACTGAGATAAAAGTTTATTGTAATTAAATATTTTAACAGTTGAAAGAGCATCGATGCAGGAAACTACGTTTATGGAAAATAACACTGGTAGTCTGCATCGCGCGAACTACAGCAGTCGTGTGCTTTACCTGTATGTGCACACACGTTATATTATGTAGTTACCTGTAAATATAGACCTACAAATTGGCTCATCTATTTTATTTTCCCTACTAACCCTTCATTCATAAACGGTGGATTGCATTAACAAATTAATCGTTTTGTGTTCGTTCCGCTTTCGCAAGTGATCTGGGACTGAAACGGTGAGTTCATACCATAGCTCGATCGCACGACGTCACGATCTGTTCCTTCGAAAACTTTCAACGATTCTTTCGATTCCAGCCGACCCATGCCCAACGTCCCCCCGAGAATACCCGACAGGCCGTACCCTGCCAAACCCAATTAGCCCCGTAAACGTATCTCATCGGGACCAAACGTCTAGATACCTGGAAACGCATCCTCGCAGGTGCAACCTCACTGTGATCGTACCAAGTAAGCCGTCTATTTTAACGATACAAGCTAGTCTTTGTTTATGACGAAGAGTATTAATTTAGTTAAGTGACAATTCAAGATGTATATTTGTAATAAATTTTTTTTTAAACTTCGTGGGGAGTGTCAATGAAGCAATAAGAAGAGAAAAGACCTTTATTTTACCACAAACATTTTAATTACCATAAATAAAAAAAGTATCATGTTACCACGTTGATGGGCAGAGCTACTCTAGCGGTAATTTCAATCATCATCGGACACCTATTGCTACTGCGGAAAAAAAAAATAAAAACTGGAGAGGCCTCATAAATTGCACTTCCATTGCAGCTCTATTTTCTGCTTAAAGATGGGTCTCTCGCTAATACTGTCCCACGGCAATACATCATCACTTCCGTCCTATTTATAGCAGAAATCACGGTAATCAATGCGCTCACTGCTACAGCAGTCGCGGTTCTACTGTAGGCTCAGTCGCATGGTTAATGTCCTCCGAGATGCGCGCGCAGACTGTACGTGGCCATCTATAACGGTATTGAGCCCCAAAACGATCAGACTACTCGCTTGGCGCCTAAGCAGTTACATGTCTAAGCACAAAGGTAAAAAGACGTATTTGTGGGTCAAAACTGTTGTAACGGTGTGGCGTACTGGCATCGTATTTCTTCGTTTTCTACTCAGTCAAAATGTGAAAGGGATTCGGTTTACAGGATTCGAGGGGTTGCGTACTGTGATTCATTTTTAACGTTCTAAAACTTTTCACTGTCCATCAACGTGTTAAACTTAAATTACTAAAGGCAAACTATGAAACCGAATAAATATGGCTGAGTTCCAGCTTTCAACCAAAATCTTCTTACTAACCTATTATACTGACCAGAAAGGGGGGCGAAACGAAGACTTAAGAAGTGTTTTAAATAGAATGAAAAATGGCAGTTAAAAGGGATGATCAGCAAAAATCAAATTTCTATTCTTAAACCGAAAGTACGCAAAGAACAAAATTTGATTTTGTCGCCACAAACGCAAAGGAACTTTTTAGCATTAACTATGTTTGTACTACAGCTCCTAACACGATGCATAAACTTACTCACTATATCACGAAACTTTATGATACAACCTAAGTGCCTTTACAGCAATGGAATATGTTACATTTACGGTTTTAATTATTCATCAGAAATTTCTGATGTGAATTCGAAGAGGTCCTGTTCAAGTGGCTTCATGACCCAAGATCCCAGTTGAGCTTTTTTGAAGGCTTCGTATAGAGTTTGCCTTGCAGCCTACGAAAGTACAAGAGAATTCAGTTACTTTTTTGTGATAAGACGCTAACGACGATGCTACTGTAGATGGATTTGTCACGGTACCGGTCCGGTTTGGGTTTGTGTCTTATCCGAAGGAATACAACTTTGATTCCGTTATGCCCAAATGGAAGGTACATAGTCCGATCTCGGTTGTTACTGCCGATAGAGTATTGGATTATTTCAATCGGACGTGATAGGGCCGATGCCCTGCTTCGATCTTACGGCTGGTCGCAATCGGCGCTGGCATTCGTTTCAATTTGAGAGCGAGGCCCCGGCGAACGGGTCATACTTCAAGTTTGGGCTCTGCGAGTAACTGCCGCATCAAAATGATAAGCGTAACAGGTTATTGAAAGCGTTCCCGACAGAAAAACGCGTGCGATATTACAACAGCGCGTAATTCGAAAACCATCTACTTTTAGGCTGTTCGCATGCTCTTTCTTAAATCTGAAAAGTGAATCAAAAGAATATTTTGCAGTCGTAAGACCATCGCGGTTGCAAAGGAGTCAACGTTCTTTCAACAAGCGAAACGGTTACAGACAGCGCCATTCATCAGCTACAATAAGACAGACAGCGCCATTCATCAGCTACAATAAGACGGACAGCGCCATTTATCAGTTACAATAAGATGGATATCGCCATTTTTCAGCTACAATAAGACGGACAGCGCCATCTATCAGCTACAATAAGACGGACAGCGCCATCTATCAGCTACAATAAGATGGGCAGCGCCATTTATCAGCTACAATAAGACGGACAGCGCCATCTCCCAGCTGCAATAAGACGGACAGCAGTGTCTTCTTGCCAAAACGACTAAAAATATGAAATAAAACATCAACTTTCGGCATCGAAACAATGCAGCTAGATCGTGTTATTTTGACGTAGGAAATCCACCGTTGCCCCGTTTCTTACGGACCGCCCTGTGCAAGTGGAAGATGGTCGAGCGCCCCCCCTCTCACTATATTAATGTTCTATTTGGTAGTGGTTCGGCGTCGTTTCAATTCAACGCGAAAAATATCACTTTACAAATATACAAAAATTTAGTAACGTTCCTTCCGCGCATGCTCATTAGCGATGTACCGGTAACTGAGTTAGAGGAACTGCCCCCTGAATGGGTACCGAGTCGCTCAGAAACGCAAGCCAATGGACGTTAGGCTGTCCAGCCCAGGTAAGAACCAATTCTATACTGTTTTTGACATTCCTCCACTATCGAGAAAATATTTCGCGTTTTTTAAATGTGGCACCTAAGGAAAATTCCGAGAAACTTGGAGAATCATGTTTCTCACAATTACTAATTGCCGGCCGTTGCTCGTTTCTCCCCCACCACAATCCAATGTTTGCCACAACCCATCATTCGATGTGACCAGTTTATCAACGTCCGAACTTCCTTGGAATGACCTAGTATATACAGGGTGTCGCTGAAACGACCGTGCAACGCTTGACCACAAATTCCTAAAAGAAAAAATCAGGTGTTCTGCTCAAACTTACGCATGTGTGTCTGATGTGGCTTCGTTTTACCGCGCTACAGGGCCCCAAAGTTCCCAAAACAACATAGTTTTTTCGGAATAATTGCTCAACACGTTTATCGATTTTCACTAACTTTGGAAATAAAAGTTAATACATAAATTAGCCTGTTTTGTCGCAAGCAGAATCTTTTTTTGATGCGCGGAAACGGCACCTGGTTTGTAAATTAAAGTTTATACTTTTGTCATACCCTGTACAAGCGACTTTAATTTTTTTCTCTGCCACGAGTTGAATGCTTGTGGTATGTACATAGATTGACTGGTGGGATATCTATGGAAGTAGAAGGTATCAAAAAGGTAAGAGCGAGTGAAAGCTACGAGGCGAATTTGTTGTAACTTCGATTACTTTCAATTTTTTTTTTTTGGTGGAATAGAGTGGCCGGCCGGATCACTCGATTTAAACTCCCGCGACTTTCTCCTTTGGGACCATTTAAAAGGTCAACTTTACAAGAATCGACCATGTAACGTGGGCGACTTGAGAGGTCGGATCTTCGGTGCAATGCAACCGATCAGGCAAGTACGCTCTTCAGCAGGGAAGATCATTCATGCAAGGAATGCCACCGTGTTCGGATGGACTGAAGACACCTTTAGCAGATGCTTGCGACATTAAATGACATTTGATTAGTTCAGGTTTCGGGCATTGAAAATAGATACCGATCACGTTGGAACGTGCTGATTTACGTGGTGGTCTTAGTTGCAAAATTAGCGAAAAAAAAATCATTTCAGAACTTTGGCACCTCGCAACGGCAAAACGAAGCATCGATTGGATGTAGGTAAGTTTGGCTAGATCGCCTTATTTTTGGCACGGGAATTTTTCATATGCTTGACACCCTGTATATACGTCAAACGAGACCGCGGACATCGAACGAGCGGCTCAGCAAATCGAAGAAATCAGTAAATTGGACATAGGAAGAGTTCCACTCTTCCGAGTCTTCTCTAACGCAATTTGTCTACTCACCACATAAGTTTTAACTGACTCTTTCGCATCAGCATACGTGGTGGTGGCGATCTTCTCGTCGCTGATCGTGGACAATTTCCCCTCCAACCTGTAAAACTTCTGAGCCAACTTCTGTTTGCACATCAACGAAATGCCCGTGTCCGGCTTGCCCCGTTCCGTCGACACGACTTCCGGCTTTTCCATGGATTTCGTCCAGATCACGGCGAAACTGGGCGCCTTCTGGGCGCGTCGCACCTCGACAGACGTCGATTTCAACATTTGTGGCCGGTTCAACTGAAATGGCGGCGGCAGACCCTGCAGGGTCGACTCGATTCGGCCGCATATCGCTCTGCGGCATGATATGTTCCAATTATACACACGCAGCGAGGTGACCGAATTGTACATGAATTTAATGTCTTTAGCAAGTGAAACATTATAAACATCGACCCAGACAATAAAAAACTATTGTTCGGGTCGATTGGCCCTCGGCCAAACCCTCGACGTTGGCGAAATGTTGCTCTCAATTAGCTTTAACTGAGGATAGTGCGCCAACGCTCCGACGACCCCCGGTATGTGCGGCGTTACTCCGAAATAAATCAAAAGGAAGAATAGCAGCTTCTTCGACAGAAAAGGTGAAATATCTTCAGTTGCTAAAGATAAACCCCGTACAGGGTGCGCCAAAGAAGCCAAACGGTCTTCAAATGACGGGTGCGTGGCGGCTCAAGTGCAGTACAAAGGGGCCCCGTTTTCTTCGGAAAATTTGACTTTCTTGTTGAATTTTGATATTTTTTGGTTCCATTGGAGTTCAATCCCCCGATGGACTCTACGTTTCACGTTATGCAAGATCTCACGTAGGAGTCTGCAGCGTCAAGATTTTACAAGAATAGTATCGTTTTCAATGGTACCTGTACAAATGTGGTTCCTTCATCAATCCGCCCAACACGAGACTCTTGAGGTAGATCGGCTCGATAAAATGTGACAACAGTGCTCCTTGGAGACCCAAAACATTCCACTTGCATATTTTATCGGAACATGACATCGTCAGAAGTCGTTCACCCTGAAAAAGCAAGAACCCGTATGAAACGTCGCAAATTTCAAACCTCAGACTCAATAAAAGCAGTAAATAACTGAAAATGTCGATTATTTCATTGGTACATAGGGTTTTCACACGCGGAGGGCGTGGTCGCGCCCCTGAGAACTGCTCTGCGGTCGCCGTGGTGGCTACTCGCTTGAAGACTTGAAACTTGCACAGAGCTGGTATTGCATGCGACAGATAAAGCTTACTGGAAATGCCTCGCCATCCATACGAGCGATTTTAGCAGTACGAATGGTAGGGAGTGGTACCACCAAATTAAATCATTAACGTAGAGAATTCCCTACTCTGTCCACTGTTACTGGGCGCATCGGACCAACTCAGTGTCTTCGCCGAAAGGGCAGGCGCTGCGAAACTTGTGAAGTAGTCTTGCTCACTTCGTACGATTGATACCTTTCCAATTGTCAGGCGGTTCGGGTAAACAGAGGGATAACATTGTTGATACAAATAACAGAGTTGTGCTAGATCCCCATGTAAGGCAAGCCTGTCTGGGACATACTGTATATGAGTTCGTTTATGAATCGGATTTGAATCGGAGAAGCTAGTCACGATTTTAGGGTCGCTATGTGACGTGACAAACATAAACATGCACTGTCATACGACTAAAACGTCAAAAGCTGCGCGGCCGCGTGCGCGCAATTCGTAGTGCGCCTACAGCGGCTTAGTCGAGCGTCGATTGCGCAGCTTTCTCGAGTGAACGCATATACCATGTAACTCTTAGGTATTTGACGTCGAATTACGTATGTACACACTACTAAGAAGGGGTATATTTGCACAGGAAAAAGTGGGTCTTTATCATTAACTAAAAAGACGCAAATACATAACACCTATAGTATAATATACAGTACAGAAACTTAACGATACGGCTTACGCTAAAGAAACTACAAATCCAGCTCAACTCCTTTTACCATACAAACTAAACATTAACCCACTCTCACCTGAATAATTCCATCCCAAGTCTGAATCCCGGAAGTGCCCCTGATGGGGATGGTTCCTTCGCCCGACTCGATTTTCGTACGCAACTGCCCTCGGGAGATTCTATTAGGGTGTCGATCTACAGCAGAGTCTTCGTGAGGGCTAAAAATGCGGGCGTCGCCGCATGGAGCCGTGTTAATGTACAAATGAAACTCGATCCCTTCACGCAATTCGTAGCCCCGATTGTTAGCTCTCGGCACGAAGATCGATGTCGAGGCTGTATCTAAATTGTGGTAAGGAAAATCCTTAGCCAATTCCATTCCCGGCCGAAAAAAAATCCTCTCAATTTCAGGCTTTGCCTCACCTTCATTAGTGAGAAGTTCCAGTTGATCGTATAGATAATTGACCAAACACCGTCTTGCGACAATTTCAGCGTGCATATCGTTCAAAGAAGACCCGTTCAGGCATATGTGACCTCCCGAGACGCATTTGGTACCGGTCGTCACGCACAGAACCTCGGCGTCCTCCACGGTCTCGCTCCTGGTCATCACAATGCCGGCCAATACTTTCTTGCGCGAATGCAGAATGTCGCCCTCCATGACTTTCATAAATGTCTCATTCACCATCCTACAAACACACAATTGGCCACTGTCCATGACAAATATTTCAAAGCAAGACCTTCCGATTGCATCTGCTTTAAGTAGACTCTCGTGAGACACGCTGGAATCGAGATCCGGATGACCATTCATGAGCCCTTCAATGGGGTTGTATTTTATGAGTTTAGCCAGGGCGATCTTGGCAGCTGCAGATTTGGCGCTTCGTTTACTTGATCCTGAAACAGCTCCATCAAAAACCAACTTAAGTTACATACATGGGGGCACAATATTGTGGCACTTCTTTTTTGCAATATTTGCTCACTGCCCGGTACCGATAGACCAGTAGCACTCACAGCGCATGCGAGCGTTTTAATCGAAACCCGAGCGGGGCGCCGACGGCGTTTAACAAAGTTCCGCACCTGTGTACAGGGTGTCCCACCGGGAACCGCTAGTAGACGTTCTGGGAAAACTGAACAGCAAAGTTGTTAAAATTTTGCAGTTTAGTGAGAGCCTCGAGACGACCTCAGCTGACGTATTTTAAATGAGGTTCCGATACGACCGGAAGTTGATATTTCCTTGCTTGTTTTACAGATAGAACACCCTATATATTGTTACATTTTTGAGGTTCTACGCTCGATTTTAATACAAATTTGTTTATGCGTTTGCTTTCTTAGAATTGATATATATATATATGTGCAATTAAATGTTGAAAGGGAGAGATGCAAGTGTGAAATAAGGGCCTTCTGCAGTATTGTGGCGAAAGAGCGTTACGCAGCACCTTTCTGTATGTTGACAACTTTGCAATTCTGCAGACTGTTATCAAACCACCAGACTTTTTGCAGATCGCAGTTTCGCCGAAACGTCCCGTGGCAGTTCCCCGCGGCCACTCTGTACAGCGTCCGACGGACAAGTGCACTCGGCAAATGTGCATTATACGGGGCGAATTTTAAGCAGAAGTTCTATTTTAACATGATATAGGCATAAAAAGAACTAGGCAAGACCTTCGTATGATTTTTTTTTCTAAATTTAAAAACAACCGAAACATGCGAGAATAAAAAATACAAAAAAAAACAGGAGATTATAAATAATCAATTTACCAACAAGTAAATAAGTCGCGATGAACGTATGAAAAGGCCCGTGAAATCACCAGACTTGAATCCACGTGATTTTTGTCCGTGGAGGCCACGTGAAAAGTTTGACGTTTACGACTGAGTTTAACACAGTGGCAGCGCTTTGTCAAATAGTAACGATAAGTAAGTGAGCAACGATGAAAGGTTTTTTTTATTTATTAAAGCCATTATACACGCGTACTTAAGGGCTGTTTTTGCTATGCCGAATAAACGTTAAATAAGAATTTTGTTATGTTTTTTGAGGTCTACATCGTGTTAAAGAGAAAATCCCCACTTAAGATTCAGTCTCTATATTTGCCTTGCTTCTAGGGATATTGAGAGGGTAATGATTGCTACGTGCAGTTTATAATGTAACAAATTCAATAATTTAGACTCTAGCAAATCCTGAGTTGAGAGTGGGACACCAAGTATGGACCGGAGTTGATATAGCAAAAACTGAAGATGAGCTTAATAGTCATATCAAAGATAGAAGTTGTTGCTTGTTTGACTTGCGAAAGTTCGAAATAGTGCTGTGAACTACAAGGATCCTTGTCTTGACAAACGTTAAGGCGTTAAAAGATAGTGGAAACTGCAAGTCGTACTAATAGTAATAGTGTCCGTGTCGAGGAAGACGTATGGTACCTTTGTCACACTATTGCTCCACCCTGTATATACCAAAACTTACCAGTTCCAAAGAAAGTCTCATTATCAATCGTAATGCTGGTCTTAAATCGGTTCACCACATCAGTTTCGTTATGGGTAAAAGAGTAGACTGCATTTGGGTAAAGCTCATTGAGCAGCATTACAGGGTTTTTGTCCCTCGGCGCGTCGGTAGGCGCAGCCTTCAGTTCTTCATCAACTTTATCACTAGTGAAATCCGTGTTCGTATTAATCATGCTGGAGGTCATAACTATCGTCCCGTTATTAGGGAATTGAATGAAGGACTTCAGAGCTTCCTCCGCGGCCTTGGCACGGGCCACCTTCTTCGAGGCACCTTGTCCGTAGTACTTCTGGCCATCGAGCTCCACGGAAATGGAGAAGACTGGATTGTGCGGGGGACCCTCAACGCTGGCTACTTCGTACTTTAGCCCCACTCGTAACTCGTTTAGGATGGAAACAGGGTTCTTATCAGTTAAGCTTATCTCGGTCTTTTTACGTTTTGCCGGTGCGGGTTTATCATTGCTTTTGCTATCTAAAAACGGTATTGCTCGATGATCAATAGTGGTCTGTGTTAGCGCAGTACCAAGTGTTATTCTTTCGGAGATCGGATAACATAGCTGTGGTAATGGAATTTGCAATAACCCCAAATAAACTGCTGGACAAAACCTACGGGACATATTCTTGGATGATTCTTTAAAACTGCGCTTGAAAGTGACTGACCTCGTCCTGTAGCATATACAGGGTGATGCAAGAGATGACAGCATTTTCTTGACACTTCGTTTTTGACGAGGACTTTACCTAGCAATAGGCAGGAGTCTTATTAACTAGTATGTTTGTCTCATTTAATTTGTCCAGCAATTTACATATGCAATACCTATTACGGTTACTGACATTCCTGTTAAAATATCAAATCTGAAAAATCTTGTACAGGGTGAGTCAGTTCAAACACCTTATTATTTTTAGTGTAATAGTTGGAATTTTTGATGATAATCACGAGTGAACCACAAGAGGTGTGTGATGTGGTGTGTAGCGGTTTAAACCTCTCTTCGCATATTTGCTTCGTCTCCTGTAGGTCCAAACTGACCCATCCGCCACGATTTCATATTCTGTCGTGTATTAATTGGGAGAATTGAACAAGTTAGAAAACTCCGAAAAATAATAAGAAAAGTTCGTATTTACTCGTGTGGCACAAGGGGTTTTTGTCGGAATACAGGGTGATGAACTACCAGTTTAAGATTTTTTATTTTTGTTTACAGCTCCAACAGCTGAAGAGACGTTTCGATGAGTCTTCTTGCATATTAAGAGTTTCATGATCGGCGCCATTAGGCTGTTCGCGTCATAAGAAATCTTGATGATTTTTCTGCGGTTTTGCACTTTCCCCATCACCTACTCGTGCAGTACGTCGCCGACCGTTCACTTCAGATAGTTCGAATTCTTTGCAAAAATGCGATAGAAGACGATTTTTTCCCCTAATTCGTTGCCATTAGGAGTCTGATATGGAAAAAACCGACTTACGTGCATCAAATGATCGGAAAATAGACCTTGCATCGCCTATTATGCTGTCAAATCCGCTAAAACTGCTAAGGATCCGATAGGAGCCAGGCAAGTTTCTATATTGATCAAAGATTTAAATATCGTGGAATGATCGGCCGACGTCCTACAGCTAATAAAAAAGTACATGATCGTTAAAGGGACTGGATCTTAGAAAAGTAACCGCCCTGTGTATGGCGGGCGCGGTTTAGAAAACTTGACTAGGTCCCTCCTCGAGCAACGCGCATGCTTAACGTCTGACTGAAATAGCTCGAAAGCTGTAGGAGACATAAACAAAAACCAAAAACAGTCTTAAAAATTTCCCCCACTCTGTATTTGCACAACAAAACCGTTCAAGTAATTTCCTCCATCCTGTACATTAACCAAATCTTAAGGACTAGCAACAACACTCAAAAATATAACAAAAATTTAACATTCAACTGCAAAAAAAAATCATAAAAACTCAAATACCTTTCTTCACAATTGATTAACAAGGAACGAGCAACCACACACAAGCATGCACATCCCCTTCTAAGACCGACAACCAACGACTCTCTGACCGCACTAAAACAAAGTCAATTATCTCTGGATCGATCGTATCAACCCGGACTCTGTTGATTTCATCTGGATCGACCTGGTTAACTACTACTTTGCGACAATGGCAACGAGTTGAACAGAAAGCGGTAGTAGGTGCGCGCGCACACGCTATTCAACAGTGAAGAAAGCTTGCTTTGCGCAGCGATGCGACCGAGGAGATAGTGTTAGGTGTTCGTTTAGCCTTGTCCAGTAGGCGATTCCAGCTAAAATCAAAAGCGACTAAGGCCCAATTGCGCGGAAGCGGGTTCAGCTGAAGCGGAACTGGTACCGAAACGATCCGACGGAAGTGGCGTACCTGCAGATGGTGTTCGGGGTACCAGTTTCCCATTAATTGAACCGACCTGCATGCAACGGGGCCTTAATGGTTAACAACAAATCTGTTTGTGCTAGTGTGATGGTTGATTGTGGGATTTGGAGGCTGGTTCGTTTCCCAGTTTTCCTGCCCCCCCAAATTGACAAATTAAGGAGGGAAAAAGCCCAGCGGTACAATTAACGATCAAAATCGAGAATACGAACGAAAAATCCAGCGAACTGGTCCCTTGTACGTAAAAGTGAATATATAAATTAAAAAATCTCCAATTCTTGCGGAGAAAAAGTACACTCTGATCTAGGCCAGTCAACGGTGGGGCTCCGGCCAAGGTTGCCCCATTTGAATCGTGGCAAAAAAGCATGTTTGCACGGAAATCGATACTGAACGTACTCCCAGATCCAATCTGACCATGACACACGCAAATAGTTGATTAACCTAGATTCCCCAAAACTTTCCAGACTTCCTCCACGCCCTTGGATTACCTGTACTTGTACTACAAAAGTCTGTTTCTTCCAAATTACTGAAAACAGAAATTTCGCTCTCGGTTAGGATCACTTCCTCCGATTTTGCGGGGAAATTAAAAATGTGCTGCAAAGCACTTAAAGCGGCATTCGTCCTGGCAAGCTTCTTGGAAGCTCCGGATCCAAAAAACTTCTTGTTATAATCTTTAAGCTTTAGGGAGAGCACGAACACTGGATCGTGAGCAGGACCCGCTACACTCTCCACTTCGTAGGTTAAGGAGGCGAACAATTCGTTAAGGATGGAAATTGGATTTTTCCCATCGAGAATTTGATTCATTTGCCGTGGTTTGATTTTTAGATCAAACGGCAGCATACCTGAAAGTAAATCTAGATACAGCATTTATGATCCGGTCAGATGTGCAAAAGGACCATTTTGCCTATCTAACTGAGAATTAGTCCGTGACCCTTCGCGATACGTGTCCACTGGGCATCGCTCATTTCGTTCGTTGTTTACTTGACGTCATTGAAGGCTCAAACCGAACTAGTTTTAATATTTAATTGTTTGTGGGACTGAGATGATCGATGGGGCAACGGTCCATCACCCATGTGAATGTGACGGTGTGTCCCCAATAGCTCCTGTTTTATTACTAATCGCGAACCACCACTGTCCGGTCATTTCATTTGCTCTGCCACCACCTGGGCGTCTTTCGCTCTCAAACGCCTCCCCGCAGAACGCACAGTATCAGGGATTTACTTGGCGAGCAGCAGTAAGCACTGCTCAATATACAGAGTGTGACATATCATCACGGGGGCACTCCGGGGGCCCACCCCACAAAATAATGAAAAACGCTATAAACCCACGGCCGAAAACACACCATCTTTCATATACAGAGTGGCAAAGTTTTCATTTTTTTTTCTCACATTTTGCGGTTTTCTCTCGAATGAAACTTTTGCAAATGCCAAACGGCAAAAATCAGAGCAAAACTAGTAGAATGGCTGTAATTTAGCCGTGGCTTGAAAATCGGAACATGTAGCCTGGACTCTCTCGACTTGCTTCAGTAGATGTGTTTTCACATTCGACAAAAACGGTAGATAGAATCACAGACACGAAAATCGTACGAGAGATCGAGAAGCTGAAGAATCGAAGAACGAATTTTAATTTAGTGTCAGAGTTCATGCGGGGCAAATCGACGATAAGGTGCAAAGTATAAAATAATACGTGACCCCAAAAAACACAACACGCTGTAGATAGTTATCGATGATTTTGGCATTTTGTTGTAGTCACAAAGAGACGCACGAAATTTACTCAAATTTAACCTAAGGCACACGTGAAAAAACGCAGTGTGGAGAAAAAGGATCGAAACTATGCCACCCTGTAGCGTGGAGAAAAAAAAATGATTGAAACTATGCCACCCTGTAGTGCGGAGAAAAAGGATTAAAACTATGCCACCCTGTAGTGCGGAGAAAAAGGATTGAAACTATGCCACCCTGTAGCGTGGAGAAAAAAAAATGATTGAAACTATGCCACCCTGTAGTGCGGAGAAAAAGGATGAAACTATGCCACCCTGTAGCGTGGAGAAAAAGGATTGAAACTATGCCACCCTGTACATCCAACATGGTGTGCGTTTGACCACGGATCGATTAGGACCATTTCATTATTTTGCAGAGCACCATCGCCCCCTGAAATGTCTCCACGACGATGTGCTGCACCCTATACAGTGTGTCCTAAATCGATCTTATGTACTATATGCATATAGGGTGATTTTTTACATAAAACAGGCAGGCAATTGAACAGGGCAACATTTAATAACTTTCTTGATGTTCATGTGTGGCTGGAATCGACCTTTTCGTGCAGCTTGCGAGGGACAAATAAAACTACGAAATCTGTGCGAAAATAAATAGTAAAATCGCGTTCCCTGTGCGCCATAATCCGGTTGTACAGGGCGGTCCAAATTCGAAGCGTACCGCCGGGATCTCGGAAACTGCAAGAGACACGAGGTCGCTTAAATCGGGGCGAAGTTGCACGATTTAGCGTCCGATCAAATCTTGAAATTTTGCTTTTTTTCCCCGACTTCAATCGAAGAGATGTTTCGAAATAAATGTCAATTCATTGTTGACATTTTTTTATACATTTTCTTCACGTATTAGCATTTATTCGAAATATCCATTCCGCAAGCGGAAGAAATTGCAACGAAGACGAACTGATGCTAAAAGCGACACGCGGGAGAACCATAAATACATATACACCCTCTGAGAGGGGTTTTAGGGGGGCATTTTGAGAGGGTATCGTGTCTACTACTTCTTTGGCGACCGTTATACGTCATAGTCTTCAGGAAAAGTCATAAAAGACGAAAAAAACCCAGATTCGTGATTAAAAAAAAAATGGTTTAATGATGGTGATTCAACGACGAAACGTCGGATTTCAAGTTTCACAATCACCATTAAGGGTAGAAAAAACGGTTACAGTGAAGTGACGTCTGTTATGAAATATCTCTTCGAATAGTACCAGGAAAAGATGAAAGTGATGTGGCAAAATCTAAGTTTTTCCCCTGAACATCTCCGGAAGCACTCGGAACTTTTACAGGTTCGAAATGGCACTTCCTGGGGCACCAAGTTGCGCCACTTTGGCCCGACTTAAGCGACCTTCTATCTCTTGCAGTTTTCGCGATGCACTTCGAACTTGGACCGTCCCGTACAAGGCAGACACCCATTCGACGAGTTTATGGCACTTAGATCAAACGACTACTCACAAATGAGATCTGACTGCGCGTTCTAGAGCTCCAAACGAAATTTCATGACGTGGCCGACCCATGGCTGTTATAGACCATGAAGTTCTTTATAAATTTGACCAACACGCTTTTATCTGTAGTTGAACATCTACGATGGAACTGTCGCGATTCAGAATGAACTAAAGCAGCTTTAGATCTAGGACAAGTCCATGGACAGCAATTAGGACGAGCTCAACCCGTTTCACTGCAACGAATCGAGTGTTCCCATAAACGGTAATTGTGAACCTCTTAAGAGCTGATAATAATACACTGAATGTGTCATGTGAGCGACTCATGGCCAGTTTAATGGATCTGGCCATTCTGACCAGGCCACATGCGACGGACTCGAACTGATTTCAAACGGCGTTGCAGACCTAGGCGGACTCGTCGACGCCAACCGGTCTGTGGACAGAAAATCCTACATGGGATATTGCCTTAGGCTATCCAATTCTATGATGAAAGTGGAACACGGGCTACCGTCCCTTTGTCTAATACTAGACACTAGGTAGAAGACGAATAAACATTAGATTTGACAAGTTTGTTAAATTAATTAACTAGTGCGGTAAAGAGTATTGTCATACATAACGACGGTGAAGGCATTCAAAAGCTTTCTGCAAACCTCATGTGTCACAAAGGTTTCAAACACATTATAGGTGTCCGTCACCGTTTCATCAGAGAACCGATTGCAGAGGGGTCGGTGAGGCTCGAGTATTTGTAGATCGCTGGTAAGCCTGCTGATGTATCGACCGAAGGTTTTAGAAACGTGCAACATTTGCACTTCATTGGTGGCTCAGGAGGTTGTGACTTGTCAATTGCAACGGCAAGGAGACATATGGTACTTTCGTCACAGTATTGCTTCACCCTGTATATGCCAAAACTTACCGGTTTTAAAGAAAGTCTCATTATCAATTGTAATTCCGGGCTTAAGTTTGTTCACATCAGTCTCATTGTTGGTAAACGAATAATCTGCATTGGGGTGAGGCTCACTGAACAGCATTACAGAGATTTTATGCTTCAGCGCGGTGGTGCGCACACCCTTCTTTTCTTCTTCAATTTTATCACTAGTGAAATTCGCGCTCGTATTAATCATGTCGGAGGTCATCTCTAGCGTCCCGCTATTGGGCATTTGAATGAAGGACATCAGAGCTTCCTCTGCGGCCTTAATACGGGCCACCTTCTTCGTGGCTCCTTGTCCGTAGTACTTTTGACCATCGAGCTCCACGGAAACGGAAAAGATTGGATTGTGCGGAGGGCCCTCAACGCTGGCTACTTCGTACTTTATCCCCACTCGTAACTCGTTTAGGATGGAAACGGGGTTTTTACTGGTTAAGCTAATCTCGTTCTTTTTACGTTTTGGCAGTGCGGGGGTATCATTGCTTTTTCTATCTAAAAACGGTATTGACCGATGATCAACATTGGTCTGTGCTAGCACAGTACCAATAGTCAATTAGTCTTCCGGATATCGGATAATATAGTTTTGGTAACAGAATTTCCGTTAAACCCAAATAAACCGCTGGACAAAACCGACGGGACAAACATATTCTTGGAAGATTTTTTAAAATGCGCTTGAAAGTGACTGCCCTCATCGACTAGCATATACAGGGTGATGTAAGAGATGACAGCATTTTTTCACCGCCTGATTTTATCAAGGACTTCACCTAGTAATGAACAGGAGGTCTATTAACTAGTACGTTCGTCTCATTTGATTTGTCCAGCCATTTACATATGTAACACCTATTACGGTTTCCAATATTCTTGTCTAAGTCGAACTATCAAATTTTAACAATCTTGTAGAGGGCTTAAATACTTCATAAATTCTGTATCAACAGATGGAACTTTTGATAATTGATAATCAGTGGTGAGACACAAAAACTTCGTATAGTAGCTTCAACCTCTGCTGACATATTTTCTTTTGTCCCTGTGTTGATGTATCCACCATGTTCGGGTATTCATAGATCACAGATACATCCACAAATATATTAACCAAAGGTTTTATTACTGTCAAACATTTTCAGTTCATTGATGTTGTCGAAGTCTGTAAGTTATCAAACGTCAGGAAAGGTTTGTTTTGTGCATAACATGTTTTTGCCAGGGGGAACGTTAGATGATAAATTGGAATAATGGTCAGAATAACACCACTATTACCATATGTTGACCCAGAAGGACATTAACAAAAACTATCAACAAAATCCTGTCAATATTGCTGTACTATCTGTTACTTCAGTTAAAAAAATAGATTGTCAATAACTGCCAACAAACTTGTTTTATTCAAGAAAGAATAACACTTCGGTCAAATTAATTTCATTTTTGACACTTGATGACAGTAATGCTATGTGTATGGGGTCATTCAAGCGCCAGTCGGGTTTATCTGAACTAATTTCTTGACCTTGATTTTACTGTCAGACATAGAGCTATGACATCAATGTGTTGACACATGCGTACTTACAAATGTGATATATTATATATATATGATGATATATAACAGAATCGTACTGAGGTACCTCTCCAAATAATTGCCTAAAATTTCAAAATGGAATTCGTAATAGAAAAGAAGTTTTGGCTTGCAAAATCTACACGAGATAGAAAATTAGCCAGTATCATGCGTGGCGCCGTCGCAAGAATTATGAATTGCAGAAGTTTTGTCAGAATCAAATCGATAGTTTGAATTGTGGATCTACTGCCACGAATATAGACCTTCTTTCCTATTTAACCAAATCCGCATCTATTACCGTTCATGAGATGTCCATGCTGGCCATCTCTGTATTGGCCACCGTGTGTATTACCAAAGATTTTTAACTAACTGATTACAAATACTCTGCCTGTCAACTTATGTGCGAAGAAGCCAGTTAGGGAAGGTATAATATTGAACGAAACATATTTAACGCTGCAAGTAATACAGCATAGTACTGTAAGATATAAAACTAGTGTAATTATATGGTATAATTTTTGTTCTAACATTTATTCTAGGGAAACCTTCATTCCATATAACATGGAGAAGTTGAAAACCGCTGTCGCCAAAACTCAGTCAATAAAATTACCCCTAATGGGGGCATGCCTGTATTTTTATTAAACAAAATGTAAATTTAGATTTGAGACAGACAGGCACAAAAATCTACGTAAAACACGGAACAACCTTAAACCAGTCAGTGCTAAAATGAATAATTTAGTTTTAAGTAGACTATCATGCATGAAATTTAGTCTTGTATATGTAAACAAGTGTACTTAAATACATACTAACAGGTGTAGATAAATACAGGATGTCAAAAGGGTCTGGAGTGTTATTATTATCTCAAAAATTGGTTGAGATAATTTAATAAAATTTGTGGAATTCTTATAAGTGTTGAATTTACATACAGAGGAGGGTGTTTTTTAATGAACATTTTGTGTATCACTAAATTTTTGGATCCTTCGTGGAATTCTCAAACTTTTTTATGCAGCATAGTACATTTCAAACAAAAATTAATGGGAAACATGAGTTTTTGCACTTTTTTGGGCTCTAATTTTGAAACCCTTTGAGTTGAGTCAAAGATGCCTTTAATTCGACTAACTTGATTCCAAATAATACAGTAGTATACAGGGTGATCAATTTTTTAAAAAGTTAATTGTGATTGTGCCCTTCATTACATGAAAACTGGAACAGCTTTTCTTATGAGGTTTTTTGACAAACTCAGCATACACATTTACTTATAATATTCTACCATCAAATAGCTAAATCTTATAAAACTTCTTCAGACAGTTTTTAATATTGTAATCATCACACCATTACCATCACCATTAGACATCAATTTTTAGTATGCAAGGTTGTTCAGGAATCATTTTATAGTTGCTGCTTATTTTCTCTTAGCTCTAAGTTTGGCATTATAGTAGTTTTCATGGGGTTGGGTAATATATATTAATATTAAGCGCCGAAATACCAGTATCTTCGAATTATAAATATTAACCAAGAAAGTCGTATCAATTGACTATAATTGCTACCTGATATTACTAAAAAATTAGGCTAAAAACAGTTCCCACCTTAAACTTGTTTTCAACAATGTTAAAGTACAACTATACTTTTTATGAACCTTTTATATCTTGTGCTTTGTCAATATGATTGCTGTATTTGACAATAAAGCATTCTCTCTATTAGAGCATTCCACAAAAAAAAAACAACCAATTGGTCAAGGGCTGTCACAACCATATTTTAAAAGGAATTCTCAAGCTTTGGCTGAAGTAGGCATAAATCATTGAATGCAAAGAGGCAAAAGCAAAAAATAAAAGATAATTAAAAACCGAATTTTACCATCTAAAAGTCTCTTCCTTCGGGGCTCCTTGTTCTCATTCTCATTTTCACATTCCATTGCTTCCAAGCTCCCTCGAGATTTCAAATTCCCGTTTTTCCCACGCGATTGGGTTTTCCGTTTTTCAATTATAAATTCCGAATCGTTCCCCATCTCTCGAAAATACTCTTCTGTGCTGAGCACTATAGTGGAACTTGGGGCTGTCTGGTTGAATTTGGGTATAACACAAATCAGAATTTTTTGTGACAATTACTGCATTGACGACACACACAAAGTTTAATGGGACTGAAATTGGTATTTCGTTTATATAGAATGCGGATTAAAATTATTAAAAATGAAATTGTTTCTTGCCCTTTAAAAGTTCACGTTTTAGAACGAACGCCGATGATAAAAGATGAAAAAAAAAATTAAAGGATGGAAAGGGTAAATGAAATTGACGTTTGACATTACAGTCGAATGACATAAAAAATATGATTGAAAAAATAGAATATGGAATATGGAGGCCGGAAAAGGAAAGTCGGGAAATGGACATTTGTAGTGGTGAAAAGTGCACTTACTGCTCTAACGTGTTCCGAGAGTGACGTATTGATACAGCATGTGGCTGTCAAGGAATTATTTAACGACTTACGGTTTTGTTTTAGGGATTTACTAATTTGTAGACGATAACAATCTATAAGGACTTCTAAAATGTCCTTTTGAAATCAAAAAAAGCATTTTTTGAATTTTGCCGGTAGATAATTAAATGGTAGTAATAGTTTGCACGTAAGTTTTTACATTCGAAATGTTATAAACGAATTACAAATTATAGGGCCATTTCTTTTGAATTTTGGTCTTAGTGTAGAACATGAATAATTATTAGCGTCGGAAAGCATTTGAGTTTCTTCATAGATTATAGCATATAGCAGACAGTGCTTGCCTGTAACGTATTGTATTCTTAAGTGTATGTTAACTTATTGTGTGCGTGTTAGCAGTTAGATTAACATTACGCTTAAAATTACTGGATGTTTTAATTTATTTACTACGGTTATCCGTGAATCATCAACCAAATTTAAGCGTGTAACCGAAATGATATAATTTTCTTCACTTTTAAATAAAACGGTTTAGCAAAAGCCGTTATAAACTTGATAAAGACATCATATATCAATGATTGATGTCAAAGTTATTATAGCCTTTTCGAAATGAATTATTTAGATTATATTGATCCCTATCAGCTAATTATATAGTCGATTTTTTAAGATATCAATAGGTCGATATCGAGTTCCGTGGGATGAATTTATTAAATCGATAGTTTTATTAGTTTCTATTTGGGAATTGGGAAATGGCAAAATTTCGAATAAAAAATCATGGAATATGGAATACGGAAAGAGGAATTGAGTTTGAGGGTAAATGGTGAGTACTGAGTAGAAGGAGAGGCAAATTGTGAGGAATTGAGTGGCATGTCGTTGAGGAATTGAGGCATGTATTTGCTCAATATTAATATAGTTAATGATTACTTTATTAATTGTAGAATTAGTTGCTGCGTACCTAGACGTAGATAGATACAAAGCTACTTTATTACTATAGTAACTCAAAGGCTAATTATCAGTATAGGCCTAAATAGCTCTGTAACTCAAATTCTTAAGCCGGTTTTTTCTTTTCTGTTGCATATCAATATATCGTTGTGTGATACAGCTATGTATAGCAGAAAATCATCAAAAGTGGGTTCTACAATTGTTACTGTTGTAAGCTATTGAAAAATTTTGTCAGAAAATATGGTTCCAGTGAAATTTCCATCAATGTTTGCAAGTTAAAAATTCTATAACAGAACCACAAATATTTAGAATTTAAGTCATGAAATTTGCCTGCAAATATAACAAAATCATTAATTTAAATGTTAAAATTGTCAATGAACTTTAGAAAAGTACGCCTGCAAATTGCCTTATAGTGATACTTTGTGTGAGAACCTCTTATATTCAATTGGTTTGTGTCATATGTGTCTGAACAGTAGATACACCAAGTAGAACTATAAAAAATTTCATGTTGTATGCATTATGTGTTATTCATCTTTGGTATGCAACTAGGTTAAGAAATTAGCAGATGTGATCTTTTAGATAAAAAAATTTCTTCTATTTATTATATATTTGCAGTTTTTCTAAACCATATAACAGCTACAATTGACTCATATATTTTTTATCTTCCAGACATGTTTATCACTTGTAAAATGCAGGACACAGAAAAAGTTTGTCCTCAATGTCTAAACATACCTACAATTCCACCAAACCGCCTAGTTCAAGATTCATGTGGACATGTCAAGTGTAGGACATGTCTTTTAAAAGACTCTGATTTTTGCAAACAGTGCTTAACTAGTAACAAGAAGAATGGGAATAACCTGGTGCCAAATGAAAAATTGTCTCCACTGCCTGATAATCATACTGCAGTGATTTGTAATGGAAGGAATCAGATAACTAACTCCCTTGCAGCTACAGACAACATAGTTAATGATGAAATAGCTCATAATAATGCAGAAGATGTGAAAGTTAAATTGGAAGAGATTAAGGAGGTAAAAAAAGATGAAGTGGAACAGCAGGAAAAGAGTTGCTCTAGAAAACGTATGATATCAATCCCATCACACATAACAATAAAATCAGATCCAGTTTGCTATTTTTGCACTCTTTGCAATAAAACTTTCACTACTAAAGGCCACATTAAGTATCATAGATTCTGCTCGGGTGGTAAGATTAGGTTTATTTTATTGATGTCTCAAACTGAATTAAAAGTTTCTAGAATCAAAGCCATTTAAGTGTGAAAAATGCTCTAAAGAATTTATCTTAAAAGTGCAATTAGACATTCATATGTGGAAGCACCAAAATATGAAACCCTTGAAATGTTCATTTTGCACTAAAATGTTCAGTGAAAGAAGCAAATTGAGAAGGCATGAAGCTTTACATTCCACAAAAATGGGCTTCATGTGCCCACAGTGTGGGAAATCCTTTAAAGTCAGGGACTCTTTGAGAGTTCACAGTCTAATACATAAAAGTGAGAAGCCATTTTCTTGTAAATTATGTCCTGCCAAGTTCAGCCATTCTTCCAATTTGAAGAAACACTTGGTATCACACTCGGGTAAGTATTTCCATTTGGTGAGATTGCATTTACCATAAAAGCATTGAAAGTAACACAATATTGTATTTTAGATGAGAAAGTTCATATGTGTGATCAGTGTGGACGAAGGTTCAAGTTGAAAGGTGCACTATCTGTGCATCGCAGGTCTCATTCTAACATCAGACCTCACGTATGTGATAATTGTTCTAAGTCTTTTGTGAATCTCAAGGATTTGCAGAGGCATTTGATAATACATTCCGGTAAGTGAGGATTTTGTTTTTTTTTTCATACGTATTTCCCCTAAAGAGTTACCTTCTTTCTGGTCCGAATCATCCCAAATAAACCGTTAATTTCGCCGATAGATGTCAAGCAGTTCACGTGCGGTATCTGCCTGACGACGTTTCGCCGAAAGGATATCCTGCAACGGCACATGAAGAACACGCACCCAGGTAAGAAGGGTGACATAATAAAGAATGCGGAGCACGTTGCAGATGCGCCGAAAAAATCCGCATTCGTTGATAATCCGAACGCTGTAAACGTGATAACCGCTTCGCCGGCTCTAACCTCTAAGTGTAGAGCCGATCCAGCGGCGGTTCCCATCCAGCAACCACCAACTATATCTACTGATTCTAGGCCCGCTGGATCGACCGTCATCAACGGGCCCATCAAGCTCGCGTTTAAAACGCCAGCTTTTAAGAGCAATTACAATATTACGGGGTAAGTATATAGTCCATTAGATAGAGCTTGCTTTCTGTATTTAAACTTATGGTTTTGGTTAGTGCATTGTAGCTTTAAAATGGGCTCATATTTAACTCCCATCCTTATTACCACAGCTGTCTGCAGATAAATCACTTCAATTAGTTTTCGAAAATAGTGATTGTGATGCTTTTAAAAATTGTCAAGTCAAAATTATCTGATACGAAAAATAGTATAAATCATTAGCTGTGATTTATTGCGGGTATTGTTCTCAAAAACACATTCTTGCAAATAGTTAACTCTTTGAATTCCTTAGTTAGTGACAATTAAAACTTGGCAGTGTAGTAAACTGCACTACATTAATGCATATCTATTGTCAGTAGGTAGTAAGTAGAGCCCTACTGTTCAGCAGGGTGCTTCAAATTGTGTTTGATTTGTACTAACAGGGCATGCACTTTTTCTCTAGACAATTGCACACCCTTTGTTTCAACCAGTTACCTCACTATTAGACATATTTGTTAAAATGTTGATTGCCTATCGAAAAGCTGGCAATTTATCTTAGCGGGAGGTAGTTAGTGGTACTATAGTTGGAACCAAATAAGAACAGGTGGCAGCGTCAACCGCGTTTACTACGAAGACGTGTTCCGTCGCATTTGCATGTTTTTGCATGCAACGTGCTGGACGTACGAAGCCCTGCCATTCGAGGTTCTATTCGGCCCTCATTTTCTAGCCATTCATGTGTGCCAGGACCAATGTTCTGTGTCTATCATCTTCCGTCGGATGCGGTTCACAAACGTGAGTCCTGCGTTCTGGTTAGCTACCTTGAGGTGTTACGATTCAAGACGATTCAAAAGAGCATCATGTATTTCTTACCGGGAGGTTAAAAATATGGGTGGATTTGTCAGTCCCCCGAAAAACCGCTTTAGGATGTATTTGACATTGCTGACAAAATTTAAATTGACTCAATTAACAAAAGTAAATTTTTCCATTTTATAGATAAATTTATTAGTAATTACAGGCGTGTTATCTACAAAGCCATTGATATAGCGTTACTCAGATTCGCTGTCCAATATCGGTATCTCGTGAACTGTTAAATACTTGAGGTTAGTTGAATTTGGGACAAATTTGCTTATCTTTCAGAGGGTTGAAGCATGTATCAGTATTTAAAACGTGAAAACCGCTCTTATTGTTACGGAAAGATTTATTGGGGTATCTAGTATTCTCTTAGCAAGTTCGAGATTTTGTGAGTCTTCTCCGGAGTTTCATGAAACAGTTGGAATAATTCGTTTTTAGGATCTATGTATCAACAGGCTCTTAGGTTTTATCAATTAATTGTTGCACTGCCTGCACTTTTGGCTGCTTCCCTTGCTCTTGAATCATAAGATTTTTTATGTAAATAAGACTCATTTTGTCAATGCTTTTCTCCAATATTCGATTATTTATCTGTGTATGGGTGTACTAATTTGGGCAATTATTTAGCTTGGTTTTGGGTTTGTTAATCGTTTCTCGCCTGTGTCCTAATACGTCTCTATCCCTTGTCCTAATGTGTTCCTTAAAGCTAAAAAAACACATGGCAAAACCGCATTTTTGGCCATTTTTCAGAGGCGGCGAACCCGTATCATCATCTCACCTTACGCAGGATTTCTCTCTAACCTCCACCGCGCACAGCGAAGTAACTAGACCAGACTTGGAACCGCTGCAGTCCGCCGACTTGGCTCCCTTTTCTAGCGTCCTCCACTACGAAACTTCCTTTCAAAATAGGAAACACGCCATGATCAAAAACATCAAGTTCAAAGTTCCAGCGCGGTATACCAATAGCTTGAAAACGTCTACGAATAACAATCCTAATGGCAGTGACATAAGCGCTAAAAGTAGTGACCAAGACTCGCAAATTTCGAACACGAGTGTGATAGTGAATAACAATTGTAGTGACGTTCATTGGAGGAGAAGAACTTCGCAGGGTCTTGTGCTGAAAGATTAGAAGACTGGAAATTGAGACTGTTGTTGTTTTAAGGGTTGACTTGTTTTTTATTCAACATTAAAGTTTGAGTTGTACGTAAAAAAGTTTATTTTAATAGATATGTAACAATCGAAGACAACATTATTTTATCAGTAAAACTGTGCAATACAGAGATACGGTAAGAATTGTTGATTTTCAAAATATAGACCCGATAAGACTACTGAAAATTGACAGAGATTGGAATTTCTCCAAATTTTAAAATGAACTTAAAATTTACCAACTTGTGGAAGAAGGTAGTCCTGAAAATTGAGCTCGAAACTGAGTAATGTTACTGAAATCAGGCTGAAAATGGAACGATATAAAATCCAATGCAGGTTGCTACATAACTCGTTTGATCAATAATTACCCTCTTAAACCAAATTATGGCCGACAATCATTCAATCGCGAATTTCACAGAAACCGACGAAGAATTCTCCAATTTTATACACAGAGTGAATGAGGTTCATAGTATAGTTCAAAAGTTGGCCTCAAACGACTCGAATTTGCAAAAAATCGGAGACGAAGAGGCACGAAAATACCTTAAAGAAGAAACTGCCATTGAAAACATTGACGAGGAGCACATAGTGTTAAACATCACCTCAAATCGGAGTATTGTGAATAGGAGTGTTTTATTAAAGGATGATGGAAGTAGCTCTAAAGAAAGCTTCATGCAGGAAGTTTCAAAAGACGCCGAGAAACGCTACAGGGACAGAATGGTGAGAACTGAGAGAATGGAGACACTTAGGAAACAAGCTTCTTTGGCATTTAGCAGAGCAGAGTACGAGAAGGCTTTGGTATTGTATAATAAGGCAATCGAGCAAATTAAGGATAGTGCTGTTTTGTACAACAACAGGGCGCTTACTTTTATCAAATTAGGGCTTCTTGATAAAGCGGCGAAGGACCTCAAAGAGCGGGCCTTGAGACTGAACGAAGACTCTTTGAAGTCGTGGTTGTTACTAGCCAAAGTGCACCACCTTTTGGAGGAATTCGAGGAGTTTCACGCGTGCGTTGCTGAAGCCAAGAAGAGAAACCCCGGACGTCGAGGTTTCATCGACGAGTATCTGAGCTCGAACTGTGGGCAGCACGAATAAAACTGTTTCGCAACTAAAACTAACTTAATGTTTATTTAATAGTATTATAAAATATTTGCATATAAAAATATATTAAGGCAAATCTTCTGGCGAGACGATCAATCACAAGTTTGCAGTCACGTAAACCTAGTACAAAGTAGCTTTTGGCAGTCATAGTATTGAACACTCGTTTTGGGAATGCAGTTATTTCCATAGCCAGAAATTCTAGTATGAAAGAAATTAAGAAGTGATGAACGAACCCTTAGAGTTAATAACAATAAATATTCACACGCGCGTTCGTTGACAATTTCGGTCTGAGGAGTGCAGTAATGATGATTATCCTTGTCAAAATGTAATAACTGCAGTCAAATTATCGACTCACCGTAAATTGTCGCATTAATTATTGTCATTATCGTTTTTGCTGAATTGGAGTGTGAAATTCGGTATTCTCCTCGCACACAGAACGCGATGTTATCTAACACAGTACGTCACCGACGACATGCTAATTAAAATAATAATTGCGAAACCGGAATGATTTATAAAGCGAAATTTGTACTTGCGTAGAATTTAATATTGATTCTTTCGATTCGTCTCGATTTTCTTCGCCAACTCTCCAATGATTTCCCTATAAACCAGCGGATCCATGTTGGTGCCCATCATCAAGATAATCCACCAGTCTCCCAGGTCCACCTTCCTGCACAAAGCCTCGCAAGTCTCGATGGGAATGCTCCTGTGCTTGGCGTGCAGGATTTTGGGCCGGATTTTGGGAATGGCAATTATAACTATCCGGTAGATGATCAGGACCGTCAGCATGGTTAAAAGGATCATGAACCAGAACCAAATGAAGATGTAGGTTTTTTCATTGACGATGTTCAACGGGAGGATGCAAATGCTGTCGTGCTTTTGAATGCTTCCGGAAGCACCTGCAAGGAGAGATTAAATTAGAAGCAGTCACTTGCGAAGGAGGCTCCAATCGCCCGCTGCCTACTGTAACGTGCCCTGCTTGACAAATTCGCAAAACCGCGCGTTAAGCGGAGACATTAACGACTTATTTTCTGTCAATTAAAAGAAAGCGTCAGTAGTCGATGAACGTAAAGCGACTCTAGGACTGCCCCACGCCAATGAAAGTTCCTTACCGTATTTGTGGAAGATGCACTTGGTAACTCTAGGGAAGACATAGACCATGGGGTCAACTCGGTCCTCTTGAGCCTGTTCGGAGTAGTTCATGACTCTGAGCCCGTAGCTAAGGAACTCTCCGTCGAAGAATTTGTTCATGCACCACATTTGCACTATGATGTTGATGAGGCACAGGCACTCGCAGGCCCAGTAGCGCAAGGCGTAGAGGTTGTGTCTCTGCAAGGAAGTCGATTAACCAAAATTACTGCAATATCTCCGGAAACTGCGGTATTTGCGAGATGGGTCTCTATGAATTTGTGAAACGTAGAGAGGATTATCTGCGGGAGTCGGAGATCGGTTCCAGGGCTCTTGTCCTGTTGGGCACCTTTTCTTTGCAACATCTTTGCAAATTTCCTATTTTATTTCCTTTAGGTTTATTGTTCCTACGCCCATGGTTGCGAACGGGCTTCTACAACGTTTTCGGACATGGCCAATTATAAGCGCGCGTTGTTTATTAAATCCAGGGGCGTAGATGCGGAGATTTTCAGACACTTTGAAATGCACTGACTTTCGAAAAAACCGCAACGCCAAGAAGAACGCACTGTACGTATTTGAAATTTTGGTACGATTTTAGACTTGCAAAGAGAAAAAAATGATAAAAAGTTCGCATTTTAATGCGATACGAAGTTTTTCTTTACTTTTTTATCTGCGACGATCGTCCTTTTTGCAAATTTTTTTACAGGCGGATAGCGATAAAGGTACTACCGTTAGTACCATATTGAATGTGCGGTAGTGCGAAATGCCTCGTGTACGCCAAAATGCAGTTTATCGGCAGTTAACTCCCTTTGAAAGGGGAAGGATTGTCGGTACGCACGAGGCAGGTTTACCTTGCCGCGAAATTGCACGTAGATTGGATCGAAACGCATCACCAGTGCTAAGAGCTTGGTCTAACGAATGGTCAGTAAATCGTCATCATCCAAGAATGACGCGAAGACCGGCGACAGGCGCCCCGTTTCAAACAATTCCTTCTCTTGGGTAGCCACCCTAAATCGAAGGGTCTTCCTTACTACCATGTATCGCAGAATTCGAAGTTTTGGACTAAATTCATATCGTCCTACGCGTCGGCTTTCATCATCACGAAACCACAGGGGGGCCCGACTGGAGTAGTGTCGTCCGAGAGTGCAATGGGCGGATGAGTGGAGAAGAATCGCGTTCAGTGATGAGAGCCGATTTTGTTTATGGCGATCTGATGGACGGGGCTACGTGTTGGAAGGCGCAGAGGAGAGCGATTAAATTTGGACTTTTTGAAAAGGCTTCGTTCTGGTTTATAACACCAGGAGTCATGGTTTGGGGTGCCATCCGGTAGGGTAGTCGGTCTCCTCTTGTTTTCATTTATGATAGATTAAATGCTCAGAGGTACGTTAATAGTGTCTTAGAACCGGTTCTTGTACCATACATGCGCGACCATCCTGGAAGCACGTTTCAACAAGATAATGCGCGACCACACGTAGCCAACGATACTTTGAGGTGTTTGGAAGCTGAAAATTTGGACACTTTGCCTTGGCCAGCTCGGTCTCCAGATTTGACCCCAATAGAGCATGTATGGGATGTGACGGGTCGAAGACTTCAACGTTTAGCTCGCCCTCCAGAGACCAAAGATGAACTCCGCGAGCAGGCGCAGATCGCCTGGGGTGCAATACCGCCGGAAGATGGTGACAATTTAATTTTGAGCATGCCACGTCGCGCGCAGGAATGCATTAATTTGAGAGGAGATACCTCCCATTATTAAATGATTATTAAATTTTTTCGCTTATTCGCAATCATTTTCTTTTGATATTTTGATCGTTTTCATCTATCACCCGACCCAACGCGACGCCAGAATTTCGAACGTGTTCTTCTGGGCGTTGCGGTTTTTTTGAAAGTCAGTGTAATTTCTGTAAATAGTCAGCTTTCACTTCTACGCCTATGGACTTTTGGCAAATGGAAGCGACGTTTTCCAATATAACAAATCGAGTTCGATGGTATTTCCGACGCTTGCTGGCGTGGCTCGAGGAACTTTTCGTTCCCTACGCCCGTGGGGTCCGCAAAGCTTCAAACGGCCCGTTCGAGATTTCGAACGGACCGACTGCACAGAAAAACGGACACCAATACCTAGACCGTTATTAGTTGTTTTTCGACATTAACGTGTTTCCAAAGTCGAAATTTTGAAAAAGCGTGAAATTGCCACGCCCAAATTTCGACGACCGTACTTTTTTCAAGTAACAGAGTGACTTGGCGTGCCATTTGTTACGAAATCAAGTTTTTCGCTTCGCCCCGGAGCCCGAGTCGCGGACGTTTGACAAGAACCGGCCGGATAAGGTTTTTAGAAAGTGCAACAACCTGAATTTCTACAGGGGGGATTTCTTTGTGGTTCTTGCAGAATCACGTTACAGGGAATTGTACCAGCGAGATTTCGCGATAAAATATTGGCTCGGTCGTGACGGCTAGAGGCCGATTAAATCGACGTTTCTGTAATAGGTGGACACTTCCTTTTGGGTTTTCGGCGTCGATGATATAAGTACGGGGAAATAAAAGCTGAGTCAACCCGTACCTTGACGTGGCTCATCAAATAGTCCAAGATCACTTCTTTTTTTGCCTCCTTTTCCTTATCGGAGCACACCCCGACGTTCAGACCCATCACCAGCATTCGCATCAGCCCGTTTTCGAATGAGTCCCATATCACTTTCGGTGTGTAGCAGGCGATTGCCTGGAACGTTCAAGCGAATATACCAAACGATGCACTTACCGAATGGGGACAATTGCGCTTACCTGAAAAAACAGCACGAAGCAGACCCACTGGTAGTAAGTGTAAAATTTTTGAGCGTCCTTGTCGCTGAAGTCATTGCCCAGCCCTGGGTGCGCCACTTCGGTTCCCACCTGAAACGGGGCGATACGGAAACATTGTTTAGTGCGTCGGTCCGCCAATATCTCTGTTAATGAGCAAAAAATCGGTCCAATATCAACACGGTGAATATTGTTTATTAATTTGTTACCTGATACCTGACTGGAGTGTTAAGCTCGGAATAATCATTATCATCGAGTCCTGCTTGCTGATACTTCAGTTTCAAGCAATAACATCATATTATATTTTGCAATGAAGGGTGCAGTTGTCTGCACTTTTTTAAGTGTCGCTTTACACGTTTTTGCTTATTTTTATTGGTGGTGTGTGTGGTTGCTGCTTAATGGATGGGAAAACTTGCCCACTAAGGTGTAAATTGGATAAGAGGCAGTCATTGACCATTTGTCATTGTATTGCCGTTTAACGAGATTAAGTTTAATATGCGTCTCCGGTGTATCCAGTTCGCGACCAGCACAGCCACGTTTAAATTTACTCTTCGAAACCTTACCTCAACAACAACCATCGTGATTTGGTTGTTCGTTTTGGAACTAAAGGTTTCAGCCGCCATCGCACGTCTCATCGTCGCGGTCATCATCAAATGACCGGTGCATGTGTAATAAGATGTCGTCATGCGTTATCTGACCGTCCGACTGCGGCATCAATATCGTTCGTTAATCTACTTCCAAACCGATATTGCTTACGTTAGCGGAAGCAATTACATCATCCAGTTTCGATTATGTTGTTACAGCAGTGTGGTATGAGTCTTTAAATGGTTGTTCTTCAAACTCGAGTTACAATAATAATTTCCTATGGCCAGATTGTGTGCGAAAACGGTCGAAGTACACTGATTCGGTTTATTGTTACTACATGCGTACGTACAAGCTGTAACAGTACTGCAACGACCCTGACCACGTAAATTGTAGGGACAAACGACATCTGGACACTGTTTTTCTACGGTGTTTGGTAATAAGATCATTCAATTTTATCACTTTTCTTCGAACTTGAAGGCGGGTTTTGGCGCGCAAATTTTGCTGCTAGGAACGGGACTTACCTAAACTCGCTTAACGAAGCCTCTTTTGCGTGTCTCCACAAAGTGAATTGATCATAATCTTTCTATTTCCCTAAAACACCATTTCAATCCTCCTTTATACCGCATTTCGTAGTATAATAATATATACAGGGTGTTTCCTAAGTACGTGTAAAAAATTTAAAGGCGTAATCCTCGACTGATTTTGAGTCAAAAATGTCCAATAAACATATGCCCGCAAATGCCTTGTTTTCAAGATACAGGGTGTTGACTGAAAGACATTGGGGGGGCTTAACCAAATTTGTTGACAAGGGATATGTGCCACTGGCTTTATGCAAAGTTCCATACTTGTTGAGATTAAGCAACTGAAAATACAACTTTTTTTCTTTAAATTTTTGTCGTATTTCACTTCGTTTACGAGATAAAAAATATTTTTTTATTGCATGTCTATCATACAAAAACACTTTCAAAAAATTCTAGAGTTTATTCCCTAAGAATACCTTGTGTTTGATGATTTTGAAAAAGTTTGTTTGTTATAAAACTGTTATTTAAAGACAATTGTTTAAAAAAATAAATTCAACACCCTGTATTTTAGAAACAATCCATTTCGGCATCTATGTTTATAGGAACTTTTTTCGGAAAGCGGCCTGAAAAACCACCCCCTTAAATATTGCCGCGTTTTTTTTAAACACCCTCTATATTGAATTGAACCTTTTTAAATACATTTTTACATCGATTTCTTTATGGGAGCGTGTCACCTGACAACCTCTTTTCATAATTAAGGTTGACAGTGTACGATTCAAAATGGCGACTGAACGCCATACTGTGTTAATTTGTAATGTTGCGGGCAGCTGTCATAACCTCAAATTGAATTTTGTGACGTTTAAGGGCGGAACTACTCGCTTTCTTATGGTTACATTTTGCCTACAGGATGTTGCGTTTGCATTTGTGGTGCCTATTAGTCTTCAACACAGGTTCACAAATATTCTAAAAAGTCTTGCTCAAAGGAAATTTTAAAATTGTCCCTGACCATAGAGCAGTCCATGTCATAAAGCGTTTTTTTTTTTTTATAATTGGTTTATTTCACTTGCAACTTTTATCAGAATATTCCAACAACTTCTATTCTGAGGGAAATCCTAGCGCGATGTCTAATCGAAGTCCCCTTGGGCATCTCTATGACGTGTTAGTTGGCTGCGCACATACTGCGCAAGTTGCGCAACACACGTGTTCAATTTTGCGCCAATTTAACAATATACAAAAACATCAATTTCCTTAACGATGCAAACGTCCAATTGATTCTTGCGAATTCCTTGTAAATATCACTTTCACCAATTTTTCCATTTTGTTTAAATGTTACAATTAATACATTACGAAATCAACGAATGTTTGTGTATAATCTCAGGTTTATTTGGAAGACGAACGTCATCTGTGTCTCATAAATGTACATAGGCCTGGTCCTATGAGCCGCGCACAGCTGTTCCCGTTATAGAAGCCTAATTATCGAAGGAAAGAAGCATTAATTACCTGTCTCTTGAAGGCATCCGGCATAGTGAACGTTGAAGAGATCCAGCAGTAAGTGTTAACGACATGTCTGGGCAATCCGTCGACGATGCATTGTATGGGGTTGCCTACGTATTGATTTGCGGTGATGATCAAACTGCAGGCCATCAAAAGCGCGGTTGTGAACAAATTGTGCATACGAAACACTGCACAATCGGTTACTATGTCCTGGTATTTCAAGTAATTAGCTAGCCCCCCTAGTAGCTTGTACATGTTGGTGGCTGTTCTAGTAACTTGTAATCACACTCGTGCGCTTAGGGCGTTTAGCGCCAAAAACTGGCGTCTTAGTTCATGCTCACACAATAAACTCACAATTCACTCTCTTACCACTGTCACGTAGGCCCAACTTGGGCATTTATTTTCTTTGTTGTCGACTGATTGTTGATTCCCTGTGTATAGTTTAGTTGCTACTGAGTGCGGTCCCCTCGATTTGTGGCTCCCCCACTTCGGCAAAGAAAAGCAGCCGTCCAACTGCGTTTTACACTCTGCACTTCGTGCTTGACGCTCTCCGGTCCTACATGGGCTCCCTTTTCTGGCAATCACCACCACATTGAACCGGAGATAACATTGAATCTTATCACGGACATATTTTTACCGAGGATTGGAAATTTAACGATGCATTAAGCGGGCACCTTTGAAAGATATCCGGTGATCATAAAGATATTTTTTCCTGGCGTGAAAAATGAAAAATCGCCAATTAAATAGTCCGATTTCAGCACTTAATGAGGCCTTGAAGATAATTGCTTACTGAGATTTCTGTTCAACAATCATTCGGCCGAAACATTACTTCTTACGTGTTTGCTGTATGTAGTTGTTTAAACGATTAAGCCATTGCCATTGGGTAAATCATTGAGTGGACGGTTTTATGCTTTTATTAATTAAGTACTAATGCCGGGAGCAACGTTACATAAAACACTATTTCATTGAGTTTGGTGTGTGCACGGAATCGGATTTGCTCTCGATGTCGTCGGATTGTTACACGCTCGTTGGTTATACAATAGGAAAACAGAAAATTTCTCACATAATTGTAAAATTTCAATAATCACAGCACCTACAGCCTAAACCCACAAGTTAGGCCCATCCTGCCAGACCTCTCTCCATCTCTCTCTCTCTCTCTCGCTTTCTATCTCTTTCTCTCTCCATCTCTATCTCTCTCTCTCTCTCCCCGTTTTAATTTATGGGGACGTTTGAACTGAATAATAGGCCTTTAGACAGGGCCGGGCCTGGGATTATTGCGTTCAGAGATTTGGAAGGACTCAATTTTTTTTAAATAGAACGTATTATGGCGGCGTATTTATTTACAAATTTACGAATAATTTACTTTTTTTCCAAGTTAACTGAGATTCGTTACGTGGATGTTTAAAAATTATTCGTTTTTATCCGCAGATCGTTCGCAGACGCCCAGAGTTTTTAATTTTGCCAAATAGAACACTCTGTACGTCGTCGTCGTTTGGTTATCTACGAATCATTGGGAAATTTTATAATGTTAAATTTTCAATTTCCAACTTTCTCAGCTTTTTAAGATACCTGGAAAAGGTCGATATTAAATCGTTTTGTTGTTCTGGTTTGGTCGCAGTTTTAATAAGACACTTTTAAATGTTCGCTCAACACTTTTATTTCAGTTTAGGTCAGTTTAAGTTAATGTGTAATATATTCTGCACGGTAATGCTGCAGATTTGCCTCTATCTGAAAATGAGTGAAGGGCAAAAAATTACCTACATTTTTGTCAAAAGAGCATAAAACACTTGAGAAATTCACAACTATATTTTATGATATCCCAATGGCCAGTGGTTTTTTATAACTCGCAACCATTGAACTATTATCTCAGTAAGAGAAAATGTTATTTTACACGTTCGTATGTATTCCAATTCTTCGATTTACATCATGTACAGACATGCCCACGCCGTATCGTTAACTAGACGCCCTGCACTTTCAGACCGTTCTATTTAACCTAAAACTAAAAATCAAATTATAGATGCGGATGTTGATCAGTTTTTCCGTTTAACATCTGCCGCCATCAGAGAGAATAAGCCGCCATCTTGATTTTCGAAAATGGCGGCCTGGCAGGCCATTAAAAAAAATTTATTGGAAATGATCAAAGTGGTTCTTAGCCGTGGGTACCACGAAAACTTTTTTTCTCAATTTTTGTACCAAAATTTGTGGGTGTAAAGTAACACGTTAAAAAGTTTTTTAAGCTTTTGGCAATTATGGCAGGATTTGTATAACTTTTAGGGGCAATTTTTCCGTTTTTTTCATGGTTTTCGAGTTTTATTTTCTTTCAAAAAGGTTAGCTTCCGCATTCTCTTCACCAGTATTCCCGATTTCCGTTTATCAGCATTTGATGGCTTCAGTCATGCGCATTCAAAATTGATGTCGTCTAGGATTTCGTACCATACAATAAAAAAGCAAAACAAGGCTATTACTGACCGTTAAACTAGTCATAATATGCATTTAACAAAGTATGATTTAAGAAACGACTTATCGCTTATTTAATTAAAAAATAATGTGAAAATTCACGGTACAAGTACTATAGTATAAAAACGCGTGTAATCCGAACCTGTTTTTAAGGGACCTACCATCACCTGGCAAACAACTGGTGCCTGGTTTATGGTTTAGATGCGCTTTCAAGAAAAGTTCTTAGGGTAAACGACATTTTGGTCACGTAGAGCAAACACATTCTTGGAAGCTCATTCTATTCGGAATAGGTCGTTGTTGGTATGCAAAAAGAAAGGTTTTTAGGTTTGAAAACATCCTGTTGGCTGGGGCGTATTGAGGTTGTCATAGCCCTGAAAATTTTAACTGAAAAAGGATTATTTGCTTTCAAGTATTTATTTTAAAAAAATTAATGATTCGCCCTGGGAGGCACGTGCTTATCCTCTCTAAGTAATGATGATACAATGTATCTAACAAGCGAGGTCATAAGTTAAGCAAATGTTCATCACGAACTGAATTTTTTTATAAGCTGGAATGACGTTTCTTTGGCAATTTTGCCAGAAATGGAATTTTAAACTTGAAATAAATTGGGCTAAGTAGGAATGCTAATGATATTTTTCCTGTTCACTGACTCTAGTACAAGATACTAATAGCGTTTTATGTATACAGGGTGTTTCGTAATAGTATGTCAAAAATTCAGAAGGAGAATCTGTGGACGATTTTAAGTAAAAAAGTTCTTGTAAATACCGGTCCTTTTTCGCTTCATATCTGCAATACCGAAAGCTTTTTTCCTAATAAGTCCGTTTCGACATTTAATATTTTTTTTGAACCTCAGATAGCGCATAATAGGTATAGAAATGCGTTTTTTAAGAGGAAAAAATTATTTTTACTTTCACCAGTAGCGTCCTCATGGATGTGGCCTCAAAAATTTTTAACGAAAAATATGATACGCCACTGCTTTTAAACAAAAACTATTTCTTTAGTGCTCCATATTTTTGCGAAAAAAGCTCTCTTGAATATTTTTCATAACGTTAACCGTTTTCATAAAAAAAAAATACATAATTTTTTAAGTAATGTTAATATTAAAAATCTGAGTTAGGTGCATTGCGTTACTTATGAAAAAACCATGAAATAAGGTGTTGGGAATGTTCTCCACCTGCAAGAGGGCATGCCTCGACGCCTTTTCACACAGTATCGTGCGCTCTTCGAAAAATTCCTGGTGAATTTTTATTGTGTTAAACGAATGAATTAGGCTAATTTTCAGTTACAGATTGTAGTATTTTATATTTTGCATGAAAACAGTTAACCTTACAAAAAAAATACTTAAGAGACCTTTTTCCCAGGAATATGGAGCGTTTAGAAAATTATTTTTATTGAAAAAACCAGTAACGTAAATTTTTCATTTAAAACGTTGTTGTTTTCCCTTCAACGGATGTGGGTTTACGCATGTCCGGCGCAATTTTCTTAAAAATATTTGAATGGACTTAAAAAAAAAATCCTAACCTGAATTTTCAATATACTATTATGAAACACCCTGTATACAAAGATGTCACAGTACATCTAATGCGAGTGCCACCAAAGTAAATGCTTGACTTTGTATATCATTTCATTAACACACAAAATTGAGAGGACCTTGTATTCAAACTATATACGGTGTGAGTTTGAGAACTTGTCGCCCTTATTATTTCGAAACGGGATAATTTTTTTTTAATCGCCGAAACACCGATTTTGCTATCGAGGGGGAATAATGTTTATATAGAATCCACCCCGCCTCTTCCGATCCTCTACCCCCCAGAGCCACCCTTTCAAACATCTTCTACTGCGAAGGGGGTTAAGCAATACGTCGTTTTAAAGGGCCTTGCGTTCTCTACGTTTATGGTACCTTTTTTGTTACATTTGACTCTTGCGTTATCAAATTTGGGGGCCCCGGTCGAAACGATTTGATTCGAAAGGGAAATAAAAAATTTAAAAAAAAATCTGTTTACATAGATGTTTCTATTCGAGGACCGAGGACATTTACTAGATTGATAAATATTTGCTTTGGTGATTAATGTACCCGTTTTTTTGACTGTCGCCTCGACCGACAATAGGTCAGTAGGTTTGTAAATAGATTTGTTACAATCATTTTCCAGTCGCAGAAGATGTTTGAATAAAACAGTCTTAGTTTCAGTGCCGCCACGACACCAATAGGAAAAATGAGCTTGAAATAACCGTAGACGCCCAACTTGATTACGCAACAGTCGAGTATAACAAATGGAGATACCGAAATGTAGGGAATGAAAATCTCTTTAAAATCGTGTATTATTTAACCCCCTGTATCACTTAATATATTCGAGAAGTTGGTTGCGGGGAGTAAAGGGTGGAAGGGGGCACAGTGAATTCTACACAAAAGCTATTCCTCCTCAACGAAATCGAGGTGATTAGGCGATTTGAAGAAAATCCACCCCGTGCCGAGACAAAACACGTGTAAAGCTTTCAAATTAACGCCCCGCAAATTTCAATAGTATTTCCCCCATATTTCTTTTTTAAGAAACGATCAGTATCAATTACCGATCATTTACGTCCACGATCATGATTACGTCTGATGATTTTTAACTTGTAAAGGTAAACTCACCAGGAGCATAATACTACCTTTTTAAAGATAACCGGTAATCGGCAATTATTTTAATTCGTTTTACAATTGTTGTGATCGATAGTGACCGGACTATCGCTCTTTCGACATATTTGCATTGAATCACCATTGCAGTGTTCGCCCGAATTACACATTTGTGCAGCTTAGTTACGTCATCACGGAGAAACATTTCTAACGAGTGTTTAAATCAAAACCTCGCGACGGCGAATTTTTCTCCTGGTTCCCATTGACGCGGGTACTTCTTGTGCAATAATTACTGAACGCGTGATGACTTCGGTACACCTGGTCCTCTGCTGAAAACAATTGGTCATTACCTTCATAGAATTGGGAAAACAATGAGCCATGTTTCGATGTACAATAATGGTTTGTGTTAACATTCTAATGACATTGAATATCAGGTAGACGTCATGCAGGATGTTGGTACGCTTTTTTTCGGAAAATAGGCAATTTTATGTCCTAATTGTCGTACGCTTGGAAGTTTCGCCTGCTAAACAGGATAAAAAATCTTCAGTCTTTGTTCTCGTTCACACTTACACTTGGCAACCCCGCACCGGAGAGAATGCAGGTATACGAACTTAACGAGGCCTGTTTGAAGATGGAATATTTCAGGGCTAGGGTGCTTATTCATAAAAGGAGCCCTATTAGTCAGTTAAAATGCGTAACAAACACATTTAAAAACGTTTTCTCAGAGATAACATGAAGGGCCATTAAGTCCAGTTATCTTCAAAAATTAAAGTATACTTTTGGTGGGAAATGTTGTATATGAACAGTATAAAAATCCTGCAAATCCCCTGCAAACTTGCGCTTATCAGTAGTATGTAAAAGTGCTGAAAGCTACTGCCATCGTGACGTATCACGCTTCAGATTCGGATGACATGTCGTGGAGTACGAGCCGCTTTCAAAATTTTCAACGCGTCGAGAAGACAATTTCTTTCAACTTGAAACGACCGTAGTGGTTAATCACCACGTCTGTCTCAATCGACCGATTTGCAAAATAACGAAAAACGTATTCTGCTTTGGACTTTCAATTTACCATCAAAACGGCGCTTTTTGCGAAACACCGGGATAGCGTCGAGCTTTTTCACGATTCCATTTACGTCGGTGAAAATTGAAATTTGCCTCAAAATGGCGGAAATATTTGTGGTGGGTTGACACTTACTTTGCGACGTCAAAATTTTCCAAAAGGACAAATCACACTAGACGATATCGAAAAGTGCTCGTGTTCGACAACTCCGAAAACGAGGGCGACTTCGGGTGGGCGAAAGCAGAAGCGACGAAAGTGAGCGATTTTCGCTCCAGGGTTTACGCATGCGGCTCAACTTATAAATTCGACGTTGTAATTCAGATTTGACACTGACTTTGCCTCTGGAAGATGAACACCAATAAATTTACTTGCCGCATTTACATATGTCGCCGTCGCGAATGTGAAGTTGCTGCGGGGCCGTCGTCCACGACCAACCAATTTTATCCCTTTGACGTTAGCCCCGGTAGCAAAATCGCAGCACGACGTCAGCGTCCGATGAAATGTGACGTACACGGCGGGGGGATCGCGGAAGGAAACGTCAAATGTGACCGCGTTTTTGCGAATAACTTCGGCTATTCCGAAAGAATCCTCGAGATTGGCCCTAAGAGCGACAGAGAGTACGGGAATTTCTCGGTGGACAAAATGATAGAGATTTACTCCTCGGGCTAGTTCCGATGATTTCGAGGTCACGCGCGCGATGCCAAACCCAGCTTCAAGATTATAAATTGGGCTGTTAACCCGTGCCCACGAAGGTGCCATTTTGAGAAAAAAATGCTCGCACCTCCCTGAGTTCGCGTAGCGGCTTTCGTTGTAATTTTTTACTAATAACGAAGGAAATCACCGCAGAAAACGAGCCCCTGTGAAAGGGTGGGTTGTAACATTTAATGAAAATCGTACGCGCATCAAACCGTATATCACTAATTATCAGAGGGAGGATGTGTGTCGGGTTGTTGGCAGATGGGCTTTTCAATGTTGCAGCAGCTGCCCTTGTCACACATACCCATTAAACGAGTGGGTTATATTGAATGGAGAGAACTAGTATCTGTACATAACGTTCTTGGCACATTCGTGGTGTAAATCGGTGGTGTGAACGTAAAATTTTAAACACCCTATGGGCCTGATCATGACGCCGGCAACCTTGTCCCAGTATTAAGCAATTTTTACCATATAGCCGGTCGAGCATAAGCAGAACATTCTACAACCTACTTGTAAATGTGATTGACAGACTGGATTTAATGCTAAACATATTCGTTTTAAAGTACACTTTCACTTTTTGGCGTATAACACTATATAGTTCTTTATAATTCGCGGCAGTTCTAATAAGTGATACTGCAAACTTCGCAGAAGTTTAACCGGGTTTTCGTGGACTCAAAGGAGTAATTTCTTTTCTAAGAAAGCAAATCAACGTAAACGAACTGAGGAGCCAAATTTCGAAAACCGGAAGGTAGAAAGTTATCCGGGAATTGAGTCGGTGATCACCACTGCAGATATCAACTTTGCCTCCATTTGATCGTCCATCGCTTTCCCTAAGATCCTTTTGGGAGGGAGGGCCGGGCGGCTTGGAGGTCGAATATAGGACACCGTGTACATACATACAAAAATTCCGTTCTCTACCAGTTAATCAAGTTTGAAATCAAATTTTCCGATAAAATATTTGCTTTTTTACGAGGATACCACGGTGCGGTTTGAGGACTGGCCCGGAAATGAAAGGAACTCGGCCCAACTCAAATTCGTGCGATTCTTGTATTCCTGCGCGCAGGGCGCATCAATAAAAATCGATTTTATTATTTATTATTACCTTCTCGGCATAGCTCCAATTTTCCTTTAGCAGTGTTGCCAGATGCAGGTTGATGGGTTTGAAATTAATGACTTGCTACGTGTTCCAGAGCTTCTAGGGATTTCGAGTGATGAACTCTGCTTTCATGAGCCCATTTCTGGTGCTTCCCTGATGTTTTTCAAAACTCAAAAATATAGGAATTATGACCTGTCGGCGTATCTCAAAATCAATGGCGCTCTCAGAATTCGCACACATTTTACAGATTCAGTGAGATAAAATCACGTTTTATGTTGTGAAGCCACGTAAGAAAATGTGGTTCTAATAAATTTTGTTCCCCTGTTGACACGACCCTGATTATCCCACAGCAATGTTGCCAAATAAATATTTATGAACTGTCAATGTCCACGACAATCAGTGGCGGGTTTTTTTTTTCTAAGACATCTCGGAAAGAATCACTTACATACTTCTTTGATCTTTTTATATAGAACGAATAACTGTGATGTCCACGAAGTCGATGGAAATATTTACAATTTTGGGTGGCACGACTTTTCCATTGACGTTTTGTCCTTTTTGAACCTTCCTCGGCATAACTCTTATTTTTCTTTCTGGCTGACGCCTCTTACGTGAAAATTGTATTTCGACATATTCTTCTCCGGCGAAAATTCTACCTTGCTGGCAGGGGCGGAGCAAAGAGTAGGTAAGAGTTGAGGAGTAGCACTAGCAAATTCGTAAATAGCTTTAATTGGCGTACTTTCAGGAATTTATTGAATTAAATCGTTTAATTGGTTGAAATTATCGTTCAGAAACGTGGTCTCACGTGCTTGGTTCTGGGTACTAATGGTGTTTAACCATAATCGTTGTTGTTTTAACATATTCTGCCGCTAATTATTGACAGATCAGGTGCCTTCCTGGAACTTGCCCACATGATTATTGGTTTTGTGCGCTTTTAGTTGGTGCGAATCGGTGAGGAAGACATCTCTGTCTTTGCCTTCATCACGTTTTGGCCCGCATCAAGATCGTTCTCGGAAAGAGCCCCAGTATCAAATTTCACAACCAACTATTAACCATCTGCGTGGTCAAATCGAAGGCATTTAAAAGCGATATCTCCTGAAAAGTTGATGCTCCGGTACGAACGCGAGTAGCAGCCTCACGAAGGACCAGTTTTTGTCGGACACCGGCAACAGTGCCTTTTACGCTCGGTTTCAGGTTCTCAGACCTACCTACCGTATTTCTGCGAACTGTTATAAAATTTATTTGAATTCCTTTTGTGCACGTATACCAACCACAATATACCAAAGTTGAGTCTCCTGGTCGAAGATTGTCCTTATTACAAAGGCATGCGTTTCTAGCCTCGCTCCGAAGCCCGGCTGCCTCGCAAGGAAAATAGTTTTGATATTCGAATTTCTTGAGCTTTTTGCAGTAAGCACACACAAGGCAACAACCTGTTAAAGAACATGTTTTTTTCGTCTCTGCCACCGCAAAGCTCCTCTCTCGTTGTTTTAATTGAAATTATTGGTTTCGACTTATCTGTCGAAATGCATACGGTCTCTGCTTTCTCGGGAATTCCGGTTCTTCCACAAACTTGCCGACAGATTCGTCTTTTAATTACTTCATTACTTCTTCTTTTGGGCTACTCGATGGTTATTGCTTTTTTTTTCGCGCATTTGAAGTCTCTTCGGTCCAGACCCGCCCATTTGGCCTGGCCAAATTTGAAAGTGGGTCACTCTATTGATCGATGATATTCTAAGAATCAAGAGTACTTTCTACTAGCGCGACAAATTTGATATGTCCTAATTAATGGGGATTTCAGCTTCGACGACCGCGACGAGTGCCAGCGAAGACGCACTAATGGCGCACGGTCTTTGTTGTTTGCGAATATTTCTCTGGAACTGAAAATTACCATTTAAAATCCCCAGGGCGATTTCGTCAAACGGTTTCGAATTTGCGAAGGAGAACTTCCCCAGGGTCGCGAACGTATTCGCGGAAATATGAATTGAGATCTCCCATGATCTAATTGGAATTCCAGAAATTTCAATGAAATCACATTGGCTTCTCGAGCGCCTCGAATTTACTCAAAGATATTCGCCAAGAAGCAACGAAAATCTCCGGAAAAGGAGTCGGCGGCTCCTCAAGGACGTTGGGAAACTTGTGGATTCTCGTCGTCGCTCAAAACTTTTTGGAGGAAAACGTCAACAGTAGTTTCCCTGACGTTAAGAACTTTCCGGGGGAAAACTGCTCTTATGTGCTCAGAAAAGCTGTTTTGGGAGTATTCAGAATTTCTCCGGAACTTTAAATTTCGCAAAGAAAAACGTCTACGAAAATATTAGCAAACGCGCCTGAAGGATTCAAAAGCCCTAGGAACGTCCGGAGTTTTCCTGCTGCTGAAAATTCCCAAAAGAAAACGTTTCGGAGAACTTTCTTGAAGCCTCACAAGGGAACCTCAAGAGTTTTTAGCACTTGAGGCGCCTCTGAAAGTCTGTAGGAAAATTCTTGGCGTGGAAGATTCCCGGAATGAACATTTGTTTGCTTGAGAGACGTGTTTACTCGGTCGACTTTGGGGTAGGAAATGACGCTTTTTCCAAAATATACTATATCAACCACCGAGGTTAAACGCGACCGAAAAAAGCGGGTTATTAAGCTAGCAGAGAGTGCTGAGAACTACGAAGAATAAAAAGAGAATACGACAGAAAATTTTTGTATACATGTTCGAGTTTACTATAGTTATCCACTCAACTAGTGTCAAAGGTCATCATCTATAATTCCATAAATCGTTGTTATCGCAAACAGAGAGCGATAACGGCGATTTGCAAATTACAGAGGGAAACAATAACAACATAATCGGCAATTCATGTATGTACTTATAAAATATAATTGAGTATCGAATGATACGACAATTTTAAGCTTCGATTTACGACCTTGGAGCGTAAATTTTTGTATTCCGGAAAAAGCAATATCTGTGCTATATGTGCATGTAACACAAAATTCGTACGTCAAGCTACTAAACACACGGTAGGATTTATTATGTTGCCCTGATGCATTATTACCAATATCATTATCACTCAAGGTTGGTAAATCAAACCGTGCTCATTCGTGATCTTAAAGTTTAGTGTAATACCGGAAGTGTCTAATTCCGTCATATGAGTAATGATTCAATTTACTACCACCGATTAGTTGGATGCTCCTCATCTGCATTCATCTACACTGCAGCATTTTACCATTCAACTCACAGTTGGAAACATTCCGCAATTCAATGAAATACTGAGCGTACACCAAAGTGTGCATGATGAACGACTGTTTGATATTCATACACTATAGGGCCGGGTAGAGCATTACCATATCAGTATTCGGTACTCAGCAGGTTAGAAGTATGTGAATATAATGTGCCGGAGTTAAAATGTATAACTTGACAACGAAGAGTTCATTGATCGCGAATGACCGAGCCTTCCGAGGACTCGTAAGATGGTGAATTAATACAATGTCACATGTAACTCATGAACGATTCATTAGGTGTTTGTAAACGGGAATTTGTTGGCTCGTTTACCGGCTATTGGTAAGTCGGCCTACGACTGGTAAGCCGATTGTTCCGCACAGAAATGGAGACTGGGACATATGGCTGCCGGTTGCGGCTTTTAACATTTTTTTCTACTGTAACAAATGGTCGTTGAGGTATGCCCTGACTTTGAATTATTTGCTTAACAACGGGCATGTCTGAGATGAGCTTCAGATGATTCGCTTGAGCGAGTATTATTGTCTGTCATGTTCGCCGTTTAATCGCATGCATTGCGCTCATAAATTATTCATAAAGACTGTTTCTTCAGTCAAAATGACGTAAAATGACAGTTGCGTCAAATAAACTTTCATTCGGCTCGCGTCATCACGTTGTCGCGAGGCGACGTGCGTTCTCGCCAACCTGTCAATTGTCGAATTTCGACTGTTCAGAAAGTCGTTCGAAGGATCATCGTGCTCGTATGCCGAAAGAACACAAAACGCCGCCTGCACATTATTGGAAAGGGCTTGGGGTCCGGAGCACTTTACGGATACGGATACGGATTACGGATATCGAAAAATGGGTGGAAGTTCAAAAAGGGCAAGCTCGGAGCACGAATAGAGTTTTACAGATATAGCGAATTCGCCCTGAAAATGATCAAAATTTTAATCACACGGGTGAGATTGTACTCAAAACAGTTACAGGGTGAAACATAATGAACAAAAAAAAACATTTTACAGTTGAATTTTTGAAAACTCAGTAACGAGCTTCGAACACTGAACGATAATACTAGCAATGTAGCTTCAGCATCAGTGATAAATTTGTCCTAGAAACAACAGACAAAACATAGAGGAACGCTAGAAATGTATCATATATAACATTCCTAAGGAACGTGAGAAACCTTGCATTAGCGAACCCTCTAAAATTGCATTAGAAAATTTCACATATCAAACATATACACAGGGAGTCTCGTGTTAGTAGGTCAATCCGCTATCAAGAGATTACTTATACGAAAATACTTGAACTTTCCTTAGGGCACTTCATACTGATTATAGCGGGTGTTGCAGTTTGTAATGCTCTTAGAATGAAATGAAACAACGCTTGCGTAGTCACCAAGGGTACAATTATCAGAGAAGCGAAAAATCGAATGGAAACTGATACATGGCCTCTTGTTCAGAAAGCATGCAGTATAAGACTTGTTTCCTTATGCTTGAGCAAGAGGTCGGTATTGGATGTATAAAAAGAAGCTGAACACCAACAAATACCACTTGGAGTAATCACCGATGTATAGAAAATAAAAAGTAATGAAGCGACGAGTTAAATTAAGAGCAGTGGCCTAACACCAACACACAATCACTTACCTCGCATCAGCCCTTTGGAATCGTGTCGAAACAAGTGGTTCCTTGGCCACTGAGAAGAGGAATTGATTGTTTTGCATCTCAGTAAGTTTTAACTTGGAATAGTGCGCAATTCTACTACTCCAACAACCTCCTGGCTTGAGGCATCGTCCCAAACAAAGTAAAAGACGAATCGGACAATCTGCCCCAAAGGTTTAGAACATATTTCTCGCCTTTGTCTTTTTATTAATATAAGAAATATCACACATTATACACTAAATCTAAAGTTATTGATAAACTAATTTTCGACCTTGAAACAAACTAAAAACAAATAAATTAATTAATAAACCCTGAATCTCAGGACTTTTTTTTCTCAGTCTTTCAGTCAATTTTGAACTCCTCGTTCTCAATCGACGTATCGCTCAACAAAGACTTTTTGGCTTGCTCGCTGTTGTTTTCTGCATCCAATTCTTCCGCCAAACCAATGATAATCTCTCGGAACACCAAACCATCTAGATTCTTGGCCAAATACTTGAGGAAGAGCCAATCCGTGTAGCTGCAGTACCGCGAGACAGTCAAAACGTCCCACGGGTTAATCTTCCCTGGACACGTGTAAGCGAACACCATTTTGTTGAAAGCGGCGCTTTTGGCGTGCAAAAGTACCGTCAGCAATCTTAAAGGAGATTCGAAATGTGATTTTTGACTCGAGTGAAGTCAAAGTGACAGGAGGTTGACAGCGGAATGTCAGGCGCGCGCGTCATTTTGACATCAGATCGAGGGTGGATCTCAGAACTGCGTTCCAGACTTACCTCCACACCAAACCCGAGGCGGTGAGGATAAAAAGGATGACAAACCAGAACCAAAGAAAAGTGTAGATTTTGTCGTTGATGACGTTTAGTGCCATGATGCACATTGCGTCATGCCACTGAATAGACCCGGAGGGGCCGTATTTGTGGAAGGTACATTTGGTTACCTGCAGTTAAAGACACAGCTATTTTAGTGGGGATCTTTCGATGAGACTTGAATGAATCGCTAAAAAACGGTCGCTAGAGGCTCGTGATAAGTTTTTCGTGTGCATTTCATTATTTCTTTACTTGTTTTTTTTTTTTATGACTGCTCGTAAATTCTTTACAAGATATATCGCATATTTCCTAGTAATAAACCTCGCTCATCGTCAGAAATGCAGCAATTTCCATTGTAAATCGTTATTAATCTATGCGTGATGCGCAATGATTGCTGCATAATCCTTTTTAATTCCGCTTTTTAGATTCCTAAACACATTGTCTCTTACATTATCGCACACATTTTTATAGTCTTCGTAAATTTTGTAGCATGAAGTGGGATTAAAATATAATAGCGGTAAATACCGAGATGATGATGATTATCTTCGTACGGTAACAATAGATTTAAGAGAAAGTCCAGAATTGAGAAACGTTATGCGATCGAGTGGGACACTTCTGAGAGATTAGCTCGAATATCAAATGGAAAAATCTCTAAAAACAATGGATTTTTTGGGGATTAAGTGGTGTTGAAACTGTCATTCAATCAGGAATTTATCGCGTCAACGGAACTACAAATAGCTTTTGTACCTTCGGAAAAACCTCGTCCAAAGGATCCACGCTAGACTCCAGACCTTCGTTCCATACATCTGATCCTAAATGCAAAAACTGCCCGCTGAGGAATTCGTTCGTGATGTAAATTTGGAATATAACATTGAAGAAATTGAGAATTTCGCAGAAAACTAAATTCAGAGACCACGATCCGCTGATGTAGAGTCGATCTATGAAGGCCCTCCTTATGATCTGGATCTTCTGCTCCCTAGGACGTTACAATGTTGATTAATGAACATCGAAGGGGTCTACACTAACTTTTCTTGTTTTGTCGGTATATTTTTACTGGAAATCCTAAAATTCTTGTCTTCAAGGGAAAATGCCGCCAGTTCCAAGCCGTCCACCAAGTATTTGATCCTCCCACCTAAAATTAAAAAAAAAAAAATGCATCTGCAGATCGTTTTATCTGAACGGTACCTTCCAGCTTCTTCCATAATATGTGGGTGAGGTAGAACATGATGGCCTGTCCAAAGAGGACGAAAGGGACCCATTGGTAGTAGGCGTGATGTTTGATTTGGTCCGTGGAGTTAATGCCGTAAGAACCCACCCCTGGGTGAGGGATGCTGCCTTTATCGACGAGTTGTGCGTTCATATCTTTAACCTGAAATGTTCAAAAATGTTCTCACGATCGCTTATGCAACGCAGCCCACATGTGCAATTAAACGCATACAAATTTTACCGTTTAAATCATAATGAATAATGCCAGCGTCTACTACCTTATTCAAGGTTGTTTTAATATAACCTTTTGAGGCAAGTAGACCAGACCTGATTAATCAATTTTACTAAAATTTAACTACTTAAAAATGTTCGTAATAGCTGGTTAAATTGGATTATTTTCCGACTGATTAACGAACACTTTTCTTTAACGTTCACGAAATTGTCCATTAATGAAACAGCTATTTGGCTATTGCCCGGTGCGTTAAAAAGCGGATATGAATATTCATGACATTGACGCGCAAGCGTAGCGAACGTGTCAATTGCTTGAGACGTTTTAACGCGTGAGCGTAGTAAACGCGTTAAAATATCTCAACGTGAACTTTCTGTTTTTCACATACCAAAGTGAAGGTAGTAGTGAAGAAGCAATAAGTGTCCATGACGTTCGCGGGTACTCCTCCATCTGCGATGCAATGTATGTGTTCGCCGATGTACTGTCTCGAGCAAACAAGAATGGTCGACACCATGAGTATGGCAAACGTTAGTCGGTAGTGCAACTTAAAAATCCAATTGTCAATAGATTGGCTCTGGGTTGTCAACCTCTTGACGAAGGGCACGACCCCTTCGAAGGTTTTGATCATGTTTACGTTTTCACGCTTCTGGAACATCACATTTGCGTTAATCAAACTTATATTGTTCTCACGTGGACGTATGTACATCCGGGCAGTTCGGTGCTGCGCCCGGGTGTCTACTTACCCCTTGATCAGCTGTTGACTGTAAAATAGAACCGGCGCCAAAGTAACGAGTGTTAACATGCAATTTTTCTACAAGTATGCGGTACGGTGGCTTCGCCCCGCACACTTGTGAGCAAAAAAGACCGTATATGTAAGGTAAAATGCTACAGGATTATCGCGGCAATATGTCATAAGTTATCATGGACGTCCATCCTTACTTGATAGCATTGCTATGAGCAAGACAGAGTTAAGACAAGAAAGTAATAAAAATTCATAATATTCATCTTTGTTTTTTGTTTTTAATTATTATTTTTTACAGTAATTTGCTTTGTTTTGGGCATATGAACATCTCTCTAGCCTTTAGTTAGATTTACCGAGTTCAAACCTATAAAAACGGGGATACGTTACTCCTAATCTAACAATGTGTGATTCAGGTGCTGCAGGTGCGGCTTCGCTAGCGCTTTCCACTGATTAATGTAGTCATGCTTCCATGGAACAGTAGGAAAAACCATAAGGTGAAGCAAATAATAAATTGCCTTTTGAAATGAAATTGTGGCATTTAGCCATATCATAAGTAACGTAAGACCGTAATGCGCATATTTTCAGGGCTAGATGGATCAATCAGGAAATTTAACCATTTTAGACGTTTTTAAAATTTAAGTTTCAATATTATGATTTCATAGAAAATTGTTGAAGAGTTAATTTTGTGGTTTAGCTGAAAAGATCCTAATTTTCGAATTTTCACTGGGACACCCTATATATCTCTACCTACATATTTGAAATCTACAAGTTATTGCGGCCCCCATTAGGTATTACATTTAGGTTTTTCTTTAATTTTCACAGGAGTGCCCTAACGTTCAGGGTCAGTTAACTGTTAGTGATCATATGAACATGTCAGTTTTTGACAGATGAACGCGTTTAATCTTGTTATGGCGCATTCTGCCACTGTGAGAAATGGGGACCGGCTATTATTTATAATAACTGCAATTTGCGACTTTTCTGGTTAATCCCTCTTTTTATTCTCAAATGGCAACCCATTGAAACGCCCGCCATGTTGAGATGTTAGAATTTCATCACCCCGAAGTGAAAAGTTGGCACAAAAGAGACTAAAATTCCTCCCCACGAATCGGAAAGTCTTCAGTGTGTTGATATACCGAGTGTGAAATAAGTTCGAAAACTCCTGTCAAATGTAGCGATAGAGTTCGCGTTTGACAGGTGTCAAAAGCGTCGCGCTTTGACAGGTGTCAAGAGCGTCGCGCTTTGACAGGCACGTAATAAAGTAGAAACAAAACTTATTTTCGACTACATGAAATGTGACAATGGCACGTGTGAACAGTTGTAGTTTGTAGCGTTGTGAGTTTCGCGCCTGTTTCTATTGATTCGATTATCGTCCTCGCGCACCTTGGATGTAACTCAACGCTTTTGTGCAGGCCACTTCGCGTATGACCACACCATCGTCGTCACTAATCCCTAATAAGTCGGACACAAATTCATACTTTCGAGCTAAATCACTTCAGGGGTACCAACACCCACTTTCTTTACAATTTCCGAAGCGCATGCTTCGGTTAACCTTTGCGCCAGAATTCGCCCGCCTTCTTGTATCTCCTTAGTCAGCTTTATTCAGGGTCCCTTGCGCAACAGTGCCACAATAAATCTTTCCAGAATCTGCTCAATCACGTATATTTTAGATTCTTTACGTAACGGTGTCATAATAAATCTGGTTATAATAGACCATAAAACTAATCGTTAACGATATTCAGCGGAGTTATCAGTTATGTAACGGGCTTACGACCGTTTGGGGCTTGGAAAGGTTTCCTGTTATGCGCGCGCACGTTTAAGTCCATCGAAGGGTAGCGCGTCGTGCAGGAAGCGCAGCAGTTGCGCAACTGCGGACCGTGCTGCAGCGGCCCTTGACGAAAACGAATTTAATGTTAGTGCTTCGGACTGATTTTAATTTTAGGGAGAAGCAGCCCCACTTATAACGATTATTGGTGGTGCTAAAAACTAATGATTCAGGCTATCCTCATAAGTGGTCCGTTTGGCAGGGATTAAGTTAAAAAAAGGAAAAAAAATGTGTGTGGAGCGTGTTTGGAGATGCAGCAGCTCCGCATAGAACTTACCCACTAGATGAAACACAGAGAAAAATCTCACAAATACAGTTTGGCCACGGCGCAACATTCACTGAAAACCGTATGGTTCGGTTTAATTTACCTAATCAATTAATTACAACCGCCACTCTGAACCTCTGAACTGTCATCAATTTAGAGTATAACACACGTGAATTAGTTTGTACGACTTGAGCTGCTTTGGTCTAAGGACAATCGAGAGATCCATTGTCATGTGCATTAACTTTCCACTGATAAGAATGCGATTAAGATTTATAATATTACATATTATGTGTCAAGCCCCGATAGAATAATGTTGCTTCAGAATTTAAGTGTGCTGTTAAGGTGTATTATTGAGGTCGATGTGGTTCCATGAATCTCGGTTTTGTTTGGAGATCATCTGAATTTTATCCGACGAAGGACTGGCAGACCGCACGTGGGACAGGAAAAAACAGACGAAAATCTCAACCGTTTTTTAGATATTAAAAAAAAAGAAGCTTTTGATCGTGAACGTGCCGTTCGGTCTTTAAACCCTCTTTTTACCGAAACCGTTTTTTGCTGAATATTTTAATCGTCTCGAAAACGGTCCGTTATCTTTCAGCTTTTAACGATATAGAAAATTTCAAGTTGCGAAATACGAGACGACGGAGAACCTTTGTATTCGCAGCGAGGATGTTTAGAGCAACGTCTCAGTTTGAGGGCTCTAACAGCGCGAAATGGAGGTGCTCTGAAATTTCCAAACGAATTCCCAAAGCGAGCGTTAAATTTCCGACACGCTGTATGCGCAGCCGCATTGTGTTAGCAAGGGAAAATCGAAGATACCGTATCGATTTCGACGACTTTCATATCGAATCGAAGAATTGATTCCTTTAGCCCTCGATGGGGCCACGCTTCTTAGTACTAAGGTTTCCGAGTTACACGTCACTTGACTGAGTATCCACAAATCTCGAAGCGAACGTGTTCGATTGCGAACCGCTTGGGAAATGGGTATTACCCAACTCAATTATCTAAGATTATTACAATAAAATATTTGTTTATCTCACAAGCATATTTTGTCATTTTATGAACAGCTGTTATTCCAATAAAAACTATGTGTTATTTGCACTTGACACAAAGATTCAATTAGAAGTACCAATCCCAGTAAAACGATTGTTAAAGGTTTTCGGTATCTGTTGTCATTTGTACACATAGTTGAATGTTGTTTGATTACGTCAATTCTGCAAAATAGAAAAATATTGCGTTTTACGCGTGAATTATGAGATTCGTTATACCCTGTCGTCAAATCTGTAATTGGCGACTGACACATACGCCCAGCGCGCGAACGAATCTTGAACGTAGGAGACCAACATGGGAAGTCGGTTTCTACTTTTTGCGCCTGCGCAGATTATCCAATTCGGAAACTTTGAGACGAACATCACAGCACTCGAGGCCGGCCACCATTCCGTAAATTTTCCAACCTTCCAATTAGAGCCGTTCTGACTCAAAACACCCCCAAATTGCAAAAAATTGAATGCTTTAACCGTTCGAACGGATTGGGGTCGGTGGTCTCCTCGGGCAGTTGCCGTAAACGTTTTTGCAAACAATCTTCAGGACTTTTTGTTTATGTTCGCTTGCTCGTTTGGTTGAGCTTTAATGCATGGGCAGTTGTTTATCACGTGTATAAATTAATTCACGGCCTAATTTTTTAACAATTTTTAGATTTTTATTTTTTATATATATTATTTATTAAAAAAAAAATAATTACAATTTAATCATCGAAGTAATTGCCCTCACTTTCAACGCATTTCTGCCCTTTTATCACGTAATTTTCGAGTCTCATCTCGGAAGAAAGATGGTGATTTTGGTCGGATAAAATCTTTCATTGTTCGGGGGACTTCTTCGAGACGTTGAAAGTACGTATCAACCAGGCGACGTTGTAGTGCTCGAAAAGGGTGATAATCAGAAAGTGCAAGGTCTGGCGAATACGCCGCACGAGGGAGAACTTCCCAGCCCAACGCGGAGATAACGTCAATGGTGTCTTTCGCCGTGAGAGGTCGCGCGTCGTCGTGCGTCAAAATGACATGCCGTGTTGCACCACCATTAAAAGGTCTTTTTTCCTCAATGGCGTCCCTCAATTTCATTAATTGGTCTTGATAACGGTTGGCAGTAATAGTTTCTCTTGGTTTAAGTGTCTCACAACAAATTACACCTTTGGAATCCCACCAAATGCTCAATAACAATTTTTTTCTGGGGATGTTTGGTTTTGCGGTACTTGCTGATGGTTCTCCCGGATAAACCCACGATTTTCTTCTCTTAGGATTTTCATACTAAATCCACTTTTCATCCATATTGCAATTTCGCAGCTCCGATCTTTGTTATCAGGGCTAAGATCATGAGGTATCCAGTGACCTCCCTTTGGTATCCTTCCTAATTTTTTCAAACGCATCGAAATAGCTGGTCGAATCATTCCGAGTGCGTCAGCAAGCTCTTTTTGTGTGTGGCAGGGATTATCATTGAGTAAATTCTCCAACTCTTCATCGTTAACCTTTTCTGGTCGACCGGGGCGTATTTCATTTTCAAAATGATCAAAATTTCCATTCCGAAACTTTTGAAACCATTTCTTACGCGTACTATAAGGCACAGCATTCTCTCCCAATGCTGAACAAATCATGTCTTGCGCACCTGCAGCATCTTTTTTAAGTTGAAAAGTGAAAAGACGAGAGTGCCTTAAGCGCTGTTTGTCAGACGACATTTGTAACGTTCTTCGTGGTTAGATTAATCAAATTAGGCGGTTTGATAGCTCACAGATGGCGCTTCAAAACGGACTAAATATTTAGAAAAAATTGTAAATTCAGAGAGGTGTTTTAATCAATTTTACCTAAGGGCCGAGAATTGATTTATACACCTAATAATTTATTTATTTCCACTTTTTCTTTGTTCCATTTAAATAAAAGGTTAAAAAAAAAGGAAAAATTCATTTGATATGGGGTTTTTACGCTCGTGTTGTTGGCGATTTTGTGTTTGTTTAATTCTGGCCTTGACTGTGACCAATCGCAGCCTTGACGGCTGCACGGGATACTTATTTTTGTTTCAATTTTGGGGGCGTTTTGAGTCGAAGCGGCTCCAGTTAAAAGATTGAAAAAATTGCGGAAAGATGGCCGGGCTCGAGTACTACGGCCTCTACGTAAAAGTTTCTCAATTGGTTAACCCGTCCATGCGCAAAAGAATGAAAACCGCCGTTCCGCGTTAGTTTTCTAGGTCCAAGGTCGGCCCAGGCACCCGGTAGTAAAATGCTTGTAGCTAGTGTCATTTGAGATTAAACGTTTAAAAGTATTTTAAAATTGCAAAGAGGGGAAAAATAATATATTTTCTGGAAAAACTGCGATAGTCGCTTAGACTATATTTTAAAAAATCCTGTTTGACCTTGGAAAACAGATGTTTTTTTCCATATATATATATATACAGTAAACAATGACGATGATCGAATTTAACATGTACGTGAAGTTAAATCCCTGGCAGGTTTTAAGCATTATTAAGCATGTACGGAGTGCAATATATTTATTTTTAATCCAAGCTTGGGGTATTTTCGCCCTTTTAAAACAAAGAGGAAATAAAATGTTCTAGCTGGAGCTTTAAATTTCAAATCGACAGATTCAGTAAGCTGCCTTCAGTGGCTGCAAGCACTTAAGTTTTATTGTATGAATGCACTTGATTTTGTGTGTAAAAATAGGCACAATAGTGCCTGAAACCCAATGTTATTTTGTATCAAAGCGCACCTGCTTTGTTGGCCATTTAGCGATGTCCATGAGCTTCACAAGTTTCTTGTACGTTTAGGCGCTGTTTGATTTCCTCTGTAACCCAGATTATCGCACATAAGTTCCGTTTTCTAAATACTTGATACGAAACTTAGATAACACGTCGAAATTTGTGCTCTTTAAAACTTATCCCAAACCCCACGAACGTACATATGCATATTCTTATCTAATGTAACTTTTCATTATTATTCTGAATGCATTTTCCATTATTTATTTTATTTCGTGTATTATCGAAAAGGACGCTTCAGTATTCCAAATACTGTTTGTAGATAAGCATAAAGGATTTTTACTTGGAATTGTGCAAATTCAGAAATAGCACAGATCTTATATTCGCGCCGGCGCACGACGAATCTCTCACAGCAAAACGACGTCTTTGAGACACCAATACGTGGAGGCCTTCCTGTGAAAAAATTCCTCACTTTGAACGGGGTATTACTTGCTGCAGTCAGGTCTTCTAAGTCATCGAGGGATTTAATGCAATTTTACATTTGCTGAATTTCTAACTTCACTCGTGTCAAGTTTAAAAAGCTAAAAGGAAAAATTTCCTTTGATCGATCCTTGGTCGTCGGTCAAATTAGTAATTCACCGTTAATTTTCGTTCAACATAGTTTTCGTAGCAGCCGAGATTCTGACCAACACCCTGAGCCCTATTTTAACGCTTCAATGAAAATTAACAGGTAGTTCAAGTTTATAGCACATGCAGTAATCATGACTTCCTCGGAGGTTCCAAGTGATTAGTGAAAGTATTGAAAAATTTTGCTTTAGATCTTTTGAGGACATCGTATCTACCGAGTGACTCACATAAAGGGAGTGGTATAAATACAAATATTTTTATATTGTGTTGTAGCTTACCTTCTTCATTATCGAAAAGCCACTGTTGTTTCTTGTTATTAGTAAGTTGGGTACGCTGCTTTTTCAGAAATATGAAATTCTGACTGAAGCAAACTAGCGATAGGTTCGTGAAAAAATTAAGTGGTTTATTATCTAAATGTTGATATTATTGATGAATAAGTCGAAATTGTTGTTGGCAAATTGTCCATGATTTATAAAATTTATCTTTTTTTTTTTTGGAGTTATAGTAAATAATATTCAGACAACAGTAATACTCAAAATCGTGTATCAAACGCAAATTCCTCAAATTCGGGGCTGGTACGGAACACGTAAGTAAACATTGATACTTTTATGCTACTTATAGCATAGTGACGGATTATATATAAACAATTATAATAAGTATTCGTTTTAATCGTTTCATTTCGTCATCAGGACAAAGACTGTCCTGATCACTCCTGATTTCGCGAAATACCGCAAACTCTATTTCTGCAGAGATTTAGTGAAACTACGTTGCAATCAGCATACTATCTTTGATACTAAACTGACTCACATTGGGCCTATTTATATTTTCTATTATGCAATTTCGAACATTCGTCACTACTCCTGTGATTTTTGAAACTGCCGGGTTTGCTTCAATTGACTACTCCCTTCCTCCGCTCCTCTGTCCTTTAACGATTTCCTCAAAGCTGTAATCTTATGTGTGGAACTGGTCTTAATAAAACCAACTTTTATGTATGCCTTTGATTAAAAAGTTCTAAAAGCTGTAAATCGTACACGACGGTCCAATATAGTGGATAGACGAACGATAAGGGATTAACGGTTATGGCTAGAAAAGAGATTTTAGGACAGCCCGTATAATGGAAAACACCTTCTGGTTATAGAATCTAAAAACGAATAAACTTTTGTGTTAATTTCTTTCATCATAACGGTTTTTTCTCGATCTTCCGCTCGCCCCCTATTGGGCCCCCTTGTATTTTGTTTTCATTTCTTCTTTCGCTTCATGACCAAAATTTGATCAGGAAGTCAACTTTCAAACAAATATGCGTGTTATTGTAAAATCAGCGGCAAATGCAATTTCATGTAACCACTCGGCCACTGACCATGTAACAACCTGGCGGTCAGGATCTTCATTCTAGGAAAAAAATTAGCTCGTGTCACTAACGCTATTTTTACATTGCAGATAACCCGAACCTAACGAGGTGTCGGTAATTCCATCCTAATAGAGTGTTAGATAAGTCAAAGATAGGCCGCCGACCGACTGAACAAAGAAAAACGCAAGCTGTCTCCATGCGGCCGTGCAGGGGGTCAAGCGCAGGATGAGGGGGGTCACCGGCTGACCGGTAAAGGTGACATTCCAAGCGACGTCCTGCCTGGTCTCTTGAAATCCTTAAGAAGCACTGCTTTTTGAGATTTCGTACGTTTTGACCGCAATGCGATGGATGTGGTAAAAAAACGGTTGTTCTTCCAATTGAAAAAAGGTAAGTGACTGAACTGAACTATCGTTGAGGGCGCTGCGGAACATAAACTAACCCAGGAAGGCCAGTGCGCACCTATAACCTCAAACGGCATCACTTTCTGTCAATTTTAATGTCAGAACTACTCGGGTCACACCCGTCAGAACTCGCAATTATTTTTATAGTTCCACTAACGAGTTACATAATTTCCCAACGGCGTGACCAATTTGCGAGCATGCGGATTGATTTTGTATAAGCTACCAAAACATGTGGAACAAATCGAGCCAAAGGTTTAAATCTGAAAAATGCTTTAAATGTGGCAACAAATCGTTTGATAATCGCTATCTCCTCGTGCCAATTTTTGTTGTCAACATTTCTTTCCTTAATCACTAATTTGCCTAATTTGAAAATGTAAATCTACGGGGAAAAACATTACTAGAGTTCGACACGAAATGAGGATAATAAAAAAAGCAAATCTACAGCAAATTAAGTGATGTGGCAACACTGCTTAACCTCGCAACAACGTTGTCGGCTTGTGCGCATGCAAAGGAATTTCTCAGGGATGGCGGAAGACCCAGAGACAAGAGGTGCTTTCTGGTAGTCTGAGACACGCAGGTTGACAGTTGATACTTTCCCACGCTGTCACTGGCATTATTAATAACAAAAGAGCAATTGCCAATTATCCTTTATATAATCATTCATTTGCCTAATTTAAAAATGAGAGGTACGAGAAAATTCTGTTACTTGGGGGGGTGAGAATTAGATTTCTAAAAATAGGGAAATTCTAAACCAAACGAGAAGCTGCAGGCTTGAATTCGACAAAACAAGAAAGCGTAGCGACCTCAGACGGACAGTTCGATTGTCACGGACCCCCATGCCGCCAGTGTCACTGTGACAGGGTCAAAGTTAAAGAGCGACGCGACGTTGCCAAGTATCGTTTAGTAATCACGCGCTTGTCTAATAAAAAAACTAATGAACGTGGGCAAAACGTAAACGATCTGTTAGATCTTGAGTCCTCCAAGTTTTTAATAAATAGGTTTTATTGACTCGGATCGTTTTGATTTGAAATTCGAAAATGCAGGTCCCCAAAAGCAATTCTTAATTGCAAAACCACAAAGGGGATGATCGATTGACAGGTCGTGACAGGTAATCGTAAAAAAAGTGATATTCAGCAGAGAATTTGTTGTTAAAAAATTGTTGAGGACGTCGCCTTTGGGTCTTTTTGGCTTTTCCTATCGGGAAGGCATAATGGGAATTGCTCTCAAATTCACCACTTGTGAGTACGTTCTAATGAATATTAACCGTTTATAAATGATCCTTATCACTTTTGAACTAGATTAGACAAAAAACACTTTGTCTCCCATCGATGTTTCGACCTAGTTATCGCTCCGAATCAAAAAACCTAAAAATAGATTTTTTTTTTTTTAATATCGTACATCACATAACACAAATGAAGGTTGTTTGCTTTCCTCGTTAGACCACCATAATAATTCGTTTTACAACATTATGCAAAGGTATACTCGGAATATTGACGGAGTAATAAATCTTCATTGTTCGCATTTTCATTAAAATAAGATTCATACGTTCAAGGAACGGATGAGAAATCACTTATCAGCGCCTTCAATCCGGTTCGAATTATTTAAACAAAGTTGAAAGCCAAAGTGCACGTAGAAAAGGAGTCAGGCAATGACACAAGTGATAGTAGTGCGTTTTCAATTTTCGACCTATTTACATGAACAATTTCGTTAATAATAAATGTTTACTCTCCCAACAACGACGCTTCTAGAGACAAATTTCCTCAAAAATTTAACCGAAATATCAGAAGTGTTAATGTAAATATTGATCCATTATTCTGGTTATCTAGGTTTATTGAAATTAACATAACAAATACGAAATTAATTAGCACTTTTGTGTAACAATGTAGGCGAATACGAACATTATTGAGTGCCAACATGTTACTACGTAACGTTAAGTCCTGTGAAGCGATTGGATGTTCAATCTTGATTGCGTTCACTCTTTCACCGTTTTCACGCGCCCTAATAATGTTCAGTTGATTAAGCACATTTCAAATGTACAAACAAAACGACAGACGCATACCGAACGATGTTAAATGTTGCCACCGACATGTGCAAATTACGTCATAGAGATTATCGATTTCGACAAATGACACATCATCATTACGAAATTTCCAACTTCTGTTCTTCGCATCGACACCTAATTTTCTTTATTATCGTCGGGATGTTAAGAGCAAATGAATCAACCGATGGGGTAATTTGATTTTAAAACAATCAATCTCGAACGAATAAATATTTGTACGACATGGTTGAAATTGAGGACATTTTATTGAAACTGTGACCGATTAAAGTGAGAAATAGTGTGGCAAGTCTCTTTATGGTTTGATGCATTTTTATTGTTCGGATTTAGTTCATAACTAATTTGCGGTTATTATAAATCATTGTAGAGCTTAAATGCAGGCCCTGGACCTTGCCCAATGATCCGAAAAGGGGACTCTCAAGCCTTAGAATCCGATATTAATTAAAAACGTGTGCAATTTGAGATACCTCCCTAATGAATCTGTTGGAACGGTCCAAGGATCTTCGTAATACGGAGGATTAAGGCTTCGATCGGACCGACGATCGCCGTAAGGACCGCAGATTTCAATCATTCTTCTCGTAGATCTTCTTTCGATTACGTATCGAAAATTTGGAATTTCTAAGGGTGCACTCAAACACATAATTAAGCGATTTGGAATATGAATACGTTTATTACTTTACGCTGATTATTGTTGCTAAGGTGTTGAGCATTTCGGTATAGTGAATGTAATTTATGATGTACGTGACTGTGATAAAACAATAGTTCTTGAAAGACTCCTTGAAACAATTAACTAAGTCTGAAAAATAGCGAACTAGTCGGTGAGTACCTGAAGCGAAAGGCGGATTTTTGAACGTGTCCATGAGTAACTCTGAGCGTTTCATATAAACATGTCGATCTTATCTGTCTCGTTCTTTTAGGTAGGTATTTGTAAAAAAAAATTATTCTGATGGCTAATGATCGACTATTTTGAAGACGATTAGTTTTTAAGTCTCGCCTTACCGAGTATATTACCGAAAAAACGGTGATTTATCGTACGTATGGAGGTGTAACATAAAAATACATTACACAGTCGAGACAACTCATGTAGCAAACCATACGCAATCGAGAGTACTACATGTCACACGGGTTTGCTGGGAGATTTCTAAACTATTAATCACCAAATAGTTTGTTGGTATTTCGCCAAATTTCTTCAAATTTCAAACCGTTAACTAATAACACCTAATCTCAAATTTATCTTAATTGTTTTATGAAAAATGCAGGTAATCACTGAACACTAATGCTTATCCAGGAAATTTCTATTCAAATTTATAACTAAGCTTCTAATGACGCATCTGTTTAAAGTGACAAACTGTCTTTTTCAATCGTAGGCCGCGTTTCCTATTAATGTCTCTTAACATTCATATATGTGTCATACGTCTGTCAGGAAATGACTTAACGTTCGTTAGAGCGCATCAAGTGATAGGTGTTGAAGGGAATACGACGATCATTAAACTGTGCACTCGTAACTGCGATTACAGAGCATGTTTTTTTTTTTTTTTTTTTTTTAATTAAAGAAGGACATTTTTGACATTTATTGAAAAGTTTCCGAGCATTTTTGAATGAAGAAGTTTCCCAGAATTACAAGACGTTGGAAACTTTCTCTATATTCAACCTATTTTTATGTTCCAACGTTCCGGTTGGGTCGAGTTAGGGTTTGTTGCATCTTGTTAAAATTAAAAATAGATAGTCGCCGAGCAAAAGCGCTTTGAAATCAAATTTGCTTCACAAAACTCGATTTTGCTCATTATTCGGATATTTCTTACCGACGAAACTCGACTCATAAAAACGTTTTCAATCGAGGATTTAATACCAAGTTAAATTTCGCGTTCGTTCCATCGTAAATTATACCAAATTTGTGAAAATTTTTTGACCAATGACCAAAAACACCAGGGGTAAATTTGTGGATGATGGCTTTTAAAGAAAAAGTTCATATGAACATAGATGTGTTTTCGTTTGCAGTCTGAAATACAAGGTGATTAAAAAAAAAATATTCTGATAAGTCCATTTCCGCATTAAATATTTTCACGAAAATTAGGGAGCGTCCAATATGGGCAGACACATCTTCGAAGGAGAAAACAATGTTTTTCGTTTCAGCATGGGCATCCCCACTGATGCGACCCTGAACATTTTAAGCGAAAAATACGATAAGCTCTTTCTTTTTTTTTTTTTTTTTTTTTTTTTTAATAAAAATAATTTAGGAATGACCCACATTTCTGTGAAAAAAAACGCATCTTGAACATTTTTTCCATTGTTTTCATTGAAAGAAATAACGCATCAATCTGCAAATGGCAAATCACAAGTTTAACTTGTTTAACGAAATAAAATATAACGCCGGAGGTCTTCCAAAGAGTCTCCGGCAATATGCGAAAGGGGGTCGAGGCATGCATTCTAACAGGTGAAGGACGTCTTCAACACCTTATTTAGTAGCTCTTTTATAACTAATGTAACTTACTTATGTATTTCGTCTTGAAGTTTGAATATTACATAGTTAGAAAATAATGTTGTTTTTTTTTTCATAAAAATAGTTACCGCAATGAAAAATATCCAAAGGGCATTTCTTCGCAGTAATACAGGGCAATCAGAAAATTGTTTTTGTAAAAAACCAGCGGCTCGCAATATTTTCCTTTTAAAATTTTCAAGGTCACATCGACAGGGACGCGACTGGTGAAATAAAACACATTATTTTCCCATTGCAAACTGTGCCTTTACGCCTGTTTTACGCTCCTCAATTTTCGCAAAGATACTTAATGCCGGAACGGCCTTATTAGGAAAAAATGGAGATGCAACCCAGTAATAACATCACCCTGTACTTCAGACAGCAAGCGAGAACGAGCCTGTGTTCGCAAGAACTTTTCCCATAAAACCATTCACAGATCCGCTCCCTGAATTTTTGACGTACTACTATGGAACACCATGCAGACCGGGTTGGTGGAACACGTGACGTGCTCCCAGAAGCCATTAATAGTAGGAGGTCAATCGGCTTCCAAAAGTAGGACTCCCGGTTTTCAGTGTACCCATTAAACCAGCCCTCCTGCCCCCACCCTGACCCCCCCCCCCGGAACTACCGGAAAGCATAGCTTCGGAAGAGGGGGGGAGTGTGTGAAAACTAAAGGCTTATAAACTAAATATCGTTGTTACATTGATTATAGTCGGAGGAATATTTGCAGATCTCAAGAAAAGCCGAGAAGTGGTTATCACCATTATAAATTACACATCGAGAAATAATTACTGTTTACATTATCAATTCTAAATGTGTTATTTATACTTTTGTTCTTGCTAATTTATTTAACTAAAGCAATAATAATTTGCTTCAGTCGCTCAATCATCCAAATAGATATAATTTGTTTGTTTTATTTTCTTGCAATAATACTGTGTCTTCTGATAGGCTCACGTGACATACTTTCATATTGTCCTCTGGAGCGGTAACGTTCGGTGGCATTCCAGCGACGACCGACGTCGCGCTCGCTCGCCTATTGGGCATGGCGGACGAAACGCGATCTCCATTTTAATTCAATTAACATGCTCCGAATGCCGAAACTTAATATATACAGGCAGTGGTGTAAAGTAAACCGATTACATAAGTCAATTAACACCGAAAGCAACGAGCAATTATTATTTTTTGCTTTACATTAGGGAAGTCATTCAACACTTATATAAGAACAGAATCGGTGCAAGTTATAAAACATTGAAGAGTTGTATATTTTTACTATTGTTTGTAACTTTAAATGTTGCGATAAGCGCAAAATCTTAAGTTTAATCGTTTCTGATTTCCAAGCCCCGGCACGCCGCTGCTCAGTGTCTGTCGAATCGGAAAGACGAAAGGAAGTGAAACTGCGCAAGATCAGTGTCGTAGCGTTAAAGGTTTTAACAGAAACGTTATCGCTCATGAAATTTTCCTCTTGATTTTTTTATGAGTTCGTCCAAGTGGTAATTTTGATTGGGTACGTTGAGAACTCTATTAGATATCGAAACTCGCATATGGCCTTATCCCGCTGGGAGTGCTCGTTTACACCGGGGCTCAAATTCTAAACGAGGGTGCGAAACGTGACGACATCGACCAAGCAAGGGAATGTGAATGTGATGGAATATGCATGTGATGCAGAGTAGACCTACTAAACCTGCGTGAAAAACAACGAAAGGTTCATAGTTTGTATGAGGAAGGAATACGAGGCGATTCCTCGAGAGATTATCAAAAATTTGGAGCGGATCCACAGTGTATTGAAACAAAACCTATGGATTGTGAGGATTTATTTCACAAAAACTTTTTAAAAGTTCATTTTTGGGCGCTCGTCAAAACAAATGAAACTGAACGCCTGCGCGAAGCGGAAAAGTTTGATTTTGGTTGCTTTTTAAAAATTCCGAAAAAAGTCTCACTCAGAGCGTTTCCATGAGAATCTCTAGTTAGCCCGTTCAAAGTAGAACTTTTCCCCTTCAAGAATTGTTAATAAATTAGATATTCCGCAGTTCCTTTTTTAAGATTTTAGCTTCCGTTGTTTCAAATCAGTCAGAAAAACCAGAAAAACGTGCAAGTTCGTTTTGACTTTTTTATTTCGCGAACTTTCGAATTTGAAACCCAGAGAAAATCGTGTTGTGCAACAGCTAAAAAAGAGCTTCGTATTTTAAACTTGACGTTCTCGGTTCTTAGCGCACAATACTTTACACACGGTGATTGAAAAAAAGTATTTAGACGCCGCTTCGTTTGAAATATACAGGGTGTTACAAATTGGTAGGCCAATGCGCTGACCACAGATTCTTTGAGCGAAAGTAAGTCGACTTTCCTTATGCGACTTTTTTTTGCCGTTTCATGCTCCCTATACAGAGCGTTAAAGTTATTAAAAAATCAGTTTATTTGGTTAATAACTTCGGTACTTCTTATCGTATTTTAATGGAATTTTGCAGTGATGCACAATTTCAGTTCTTTTCCTATAATTTAGGTAAAACAAATTTTTACCGGAGAAGGGAAATTTGGGGTCGCGGACACGCCCCCTCTCCCCCCCAAACTTTTTTCTGCGCGCGCCGATCGTGAACGTGTTTAATTTTTTAAACTAAACATTCTTTTATCTCAATTTTTTCACTCTTGTTAAATTTTGATTTACGACGTTAAATTTACTTTCGTCAGGAATTATAATATTTTCCCAAAATTCATTCGACTTTCGTTTATGAACATTTTCGAAATGTGATCACTTCTTTCTATTAAAATTTTTAATTATTGGTTTACGACGTGCAGTAGCAGCTTTGAACTCTTCTCGTTTGATTTTTTTCGCATTGTTCTTGGTGTTCCAGGCTTCCCAGTGGCAAATTCCAAATCTCTGGCGATAGTTGTTGAACTTCCAAGTGCGTTCTACTTCATGGTTTTGACAGTAAAGCGCTCACCTCTGTCCTCGAGTTTTGAAAGTCTGCCGGAACGTTTTTTTTTTTTTAATTTTTTTTTTAATTAAAAAAAAAAATTTTTTTTTTATTTTTTATTTTTTATTTTTTTAATTTTTAGATTGTGTTTGAAATTTGCTTATAGCATATACTACTGTTGAATGGTGTCTGCCCATCAGCTTCCCGACTTCTCTTGCAGACTTACCGCTTTTATAAAATTTAAAGAACGCATTTTTCTGTTCGTTTGTTAATGGTCTATTTTTCGGAGCTATCATGGGAAATTTCTAGTTTTTATCGTCTCAACGAAGCAGCAACCGATTCTAAATGATCGCGATAAACAAATCGCTACAATTTGTTTTTCCAGACGTAACAAATGATTAAAAACCGGCACGCGCGTGCGTCTAAATCCTTTTTTCCCATTGCTTTTCGCGCTAATTTTAATATAACTTGTTTTTATTGCGTTTTACGGGTTTTTATCGCTAATAAATCGCATCATTTATAAAAACCTGGCTCTGAAACCGATTTTTACATGTGCATTGCTTGGCGCAGCTAACACTTTGAAGCTTAAAGAAGTTTTCTACTTTGTCTAAAGCGGTGACTAAATACGTTTTCCGCAACTGTCTTTAATTCTCGCTCCTCTTGCAGAGAGAGTCCCTCAGGCCTTAAACTCACAAAACAAAGGGAGCTCCAAGCCAAAAGGGTCTGTCTCAATACTTGTTTCCTCGTTTCTTGCTTTCGGTGCCCTCGCATCGAGACTACGTGCATAGAGGGGGCCCATATGTCCAATCCGACAGGCGAACGTTCCCCCTCTCGCGCTCCGTAGAAGCGTCGTTCAGAATGCTCGTTCGGTGATACAGTTGCTTCGAGCGTAGTTCAGTACACTTAAATACACAGCAGGTTAAATTAGTGCTGCTTGCAGCGCACAATCATTACTTGACCCCTTTAATTAGTGAGTGTAGTGATAGTGACGCGATGTTTGACGTGTTCGGCTCCGTCAAGGGGCTGTTGAAGATCGACGCGGTATGCATCGACAACAACATTTTCCGACTGCATTACAAAGCCACTGTGATCATCCTGGTGGCTTTCTCCTTGCTGGTGACTAGTAGACAGTATATAGGGGACCCCATTGATTGTATAGTGGACGAAATCCCCTTAAATGTAATGGACACTTACTGCTGGATTTATTCTACGTTCACCATTCCGAACAGGCTCACTGGACGTGTAGGACAGGACTTAGTGCAGCCGGGGGTGGCGAGTCACGTGGACGGGAAGGATGAGGTCAAGTATCACAAGTACTACCAATGGGTGTGCTTCGTGCTGTTTTTCCAGGCCATGCTCTTCTACGTTCCCAGGTACTTGTGGAAGACCTGGGAAGGGGGCAGGATTAAAATGTTAGTGCTGGACCTCAATTGCCCGATCGTAAACGAGGAGTGCAAGAGCGATAGGAAGAAGTTGCTCGTAGATTACTTCAAAACGAACTTGCACATGCAAAACTTTTACGCGTTCCGGTTCTTCATTTGCGAAGTACTGAACTTCGCCAACGTAGTAGGGCAAATCTTCTTCATGGACTTCTTCCTCGACGGGGAGTTCAGTACCTATGGTAGTGACGTGCTGCGGTTCACGGAACTGGAACCGGAAGAGCGCGAGGACCCCATGGCCAGGGTATTTCCGAAAGTAACCAAATGCACCTTCCACAAATACGGTCCTTCCGGATCGGTGCAGAAGTTCGACGGACTTTGCGTGCTCCCCTTGAACATCGTGAACGAGAAAATCTACGTCTTCCTCTGGTTTTGGTTCATCATCCTCAGCGTTCTCTCCGGAATATCTTTGCTCTACCGCATCTGCGTGATCATGGGCCCGAAGCTGCGTCTGTATCTCTTGAGAGCCAGATGTCGCATCGCGGGGCAAGGCCAAATTGAAACGATAGCCGAAAAATGCGAAATCGGAGATTGGTTCGTGTTGTATCAGTTGGGGAAGAACATTGATCCTCTGATCTTCAAGGAGGTCATTTCGGATCTGGCCAAGAAGATGGAAAGCAAAGAATCGGTGTAAACGGAGTATCGAACGAAAGCTGTTTTATAATGGGGTGCTTCACGACACGGACAGAGGACCAATTGAAAAGCTCTGTGATGGCAGAAAAGACTGTTCTAACGATACAAATTTTATAGACTTTTTGTAATGTACGAAACGACTATTACGTAAACATAATTCCTTTGTAGCTCAAGTGGTCATTCCCAACTATTTTATAGTTAAATTTTACTGCCAGACGATTTGTTTAGAAAATGATTGTACATTTTACTAATTAAAATAAGCAATAGAGAGACGGTTTTCGCTTTGTTTCAGGCAAAAAAGACATCATTTTTACCACCTACAAATTTTTGCATTGTGTGTAAGTTCGTTATTGTTAAGGTGTGTAGGTAATGGAGAAATGAGCGAAATCGAATTCTCTGTGATAGATCTGATGCTCGGAATCGTATCGTTCTAGCATTAATAGAGTAGAAGTAAATTTATGAATAATTGTGATTGATAGATTAGGTTTTTACTATAGAATTTTCAACTAGTTTTAGACAATTGCTATTTATACTATACCTTCCGATTGAAAACATACTATACGGACTTTCGTGTGTTCAAAGTGTATTTTATATTATGTGTAAGCCGACAGTGCCTTCCAAATTGTATGGAGTACATATTTTTTAGAATAAAATTATCAATTTATTACGTTTCGATTTTTCCTCATTTTCCCCTCGAACCGAACTGGAAGAGAAAGATGATTTCTCCTCCTCCGGAGAATTCCAGCCTGCCCGTTGGGGCTCCCGAAATCTTCCGATTCGAATACTTCCAAGACCTGCCGCAGGTGCTTCACTGTGGCCGTCCCTGCCTCCGAAGCTGGGTTGCCGGCTTTCCTTTGACTCGCGACGTTCCAGGAAAATTCCAATTTGGTCAAAGTCCTTGTCGAAACTATTTAAAAAAAAAACCGTCGAAAAAGGTTCTTTTCTACCCTTTTCCTTTCTGCGACCCAGGCCTATTAATATCGCAAAATGGCGCCGTGCGTTGTCACCACGAACCCTTCCTGACACGCGCACATGGGCTTTTAGCACCATCCTTGCGCACGAAACCTGCCAAAAGTGACAACCTTCGTTTTACTTAACTCACTTTGCGACTCTCACCGTTTTGGAGATATCGCAAAATGGCGCCGTGCGTTGTCACCACGAACCCTTCCTGACACGCGCACATGGGCTTTTAGCACCATCCCTGCACACGAAACCTGTCAAAAGTGACAACCTTCGTTTTACTTAACTCACTTTGCGACTCTCACCGTTTTGGAGATATCGCAAAATGGCGCCGTGCGTTGTCACCACGAACCCTTTCTGACAAGTGCACATGGGCTTTTACCACCATCCCTGCACACGAAACCTGCCAAAAGTGACAACCTTCGTTTTATTTAACTCACTTTGCGACTCTCACCGTTTTGGAGATGGGGCGATCGCGCGCACTCGAAACGATCACCCTGTATATCACCTCACGTCTCAAACCGGTTTCAAATGTGAAAGTACGTCACGCGTTTCTTGGAGAATGAGGAACATGGAGTCAATCTCGGATTTGGGATCCACTAATTCGGAGAGATTTGGAACAGTCACTTGAAGCTGAAGTGCGGCTTACATCACTGACAATGATATCTGTGATTATTAAGCTCACGTAACTGTTGACTGTCAGCACTCTCAAGTAGGTATGCTATTGTATGTACTAGAAACGAATACACATTTGTCGAGATCTCTAAGTGAGGGACGGAGGTGTAGGGATTCATATACGCGGTGTTTCGCTTACGAGGAAAAGGAAGGCTTCGTCTAAAAATGGAGGAGCGTTTTTAACACCGCCTACATCCAGCTCGGTTTCCTCGGTCTGGAAACGTCTAAAAGCTAACGATTGGAAATCCAAGTTCGGTCCCACAGGGTGGAGAACCACCTCCAAAAATGGTCACCAATAAGGGTGGATCGGTGTTCTGAGCGTGTCTCCGATCGCTTCCGCAGCGGCTGATGCAGGAAGGGAGGCACAAGGGCGTCTCCCTCCCGAAGAAGCCACCTTATTTGTTTACTTTTTCTGGGAAATTTGCGAACCTCCTGTGAGGAACCTTTCTTGATAGATCGTAAAAATGAAACGGGTGGTGAGTCGCGCACTCATTTTAAGACAAATACTTGGCCGAAAGGTGTGTCCTAAATTGCATTCGCTTCGATTTTGCAGAATTCCATAACTGGTAGTAACAATCGTTCCAGCATTATGAACAAATAAGCATGTCAAATACTCTACAGGGCGTTACTCCTTTCGTGGTCGCTCTCAGCAAAACTTTCTTCGTAGCATTTTCAGGTTTCGCGCATTAAAGTTACTTAATCCCTTGCGCCTTCTGTTAACTCCTTTGCCCCTTCAGCCTTTGGCTGGGAACGATAGTTTAAGGGGTATTTGCAAAAATCGCTGGCCACGTCCGCCCCGATTGACCTAAGGACGCGACAATGCGGTCACTCAAAATGGCGGCAATCGCTGGTATGCCCTTGCACGAAGTTTCCGCCTTGAAATAAGCTCGTTACCGACCCGTTTCACTTTTTACCATCCATTAAGGAACGCTCTGTATAAAAAGAAAAGTCAAGTGGAATGACGATCCGACTTTTAAAGTGTGGGCTGGACCCCGCATAATGGACCTCACTGAATCGATTTCTAATTCGTAACAATGCCGCTGATGCGGCTCGTAAGAATTTCGAAAAAGCCTATATTGCCCGATATTTAACCTGAACTAACCCGATATTACCTCACCGTATTTTTTAACCTTCTCGAAAGCAGAAGGTCCTGCGCCCCTGATTTTTTGAACTTAATCAAAACGCTTCTGTGAAATAATCAATTACGAACGTTCGCCGTGGGTCTTTCGTGTAAATCGCACCGGAACCAGAACGAACCCGAGCAAAAAGACGTTTTACTGGTCCAACAGAAACTTTAATTGCTCACGGTTAGGTGGTTTCAGTCTTGTTGTGCCAGAAAGTCTGGATATTCGTGTGAAAATCGAGCCAACCCGGCAAAAACCCGATTGGAAATGTCCCGGTTTCCTTGACCTACGAGCGTCTTAAATGTGCCACGTTGTTGCTCATTATTAAACCGCAGCCGGTGTCCTTATCGGGACACTCACGGGGAATTGTAACGTATCCAATTTGATTGTACGTGAGCGGCACGACATGTCCGCTTCCAAGAACGATTAGGTGCCGGAGGCGGTCGGGTGTCCACAAAAGAGATCCTCATAGTCGAAACACTTAAGTTTTACAATTCTCAAATATCATAAAAATTCTCGTAAGCGCAGTTACGTCGTAAACCCTCAAAAACCGCCTTTTGTTGAGTCGGTGTGAAAAATTCAGGTAAAAATCGTAAAAAATCGCTGTTATTAAACGCGGTAAGTAAATTGCTTAAACATCCTCGCCATGCGGATATTTCTGATGACATTACTTTATGGTTTTGTCCTCTGGCGAACGGCAAACAGACGTATATTAATTTTAATGTTAAAGAGCAATTTATTGCTAAATTACCATCGGAAGAGCGCTCGCATAAAGAATAAAGAAGATGCAGCCGATGTGGCTTTAAGTAATTAACAGTTTATTACGTGTTAGTTCTTCGTCAAACAAAAATTCGCGCAACTGCTGCTGCCCGCACCAGCGAGGAGTGCGGAAGACCGCAAGCAAGACCGAGAGGGTGCTCGATGCGTAATGCGTTTTTACAGGATAAGCGTCGTTGCGGGCGTAACCGTCCCCCTTACGCTCAATGCGGTCCGCGGACGTGCCGCGTTCGTTTTGCTTGTAATGCGCGGTACCTCGCCACGCCTTCGCGCGTAAGTCTTGGATTTTTAGAGCCGACAGCGGCAATTTACCAATAACGTTTAAAAGTCGTTTGTTAAACAACGATTTGCCGTTGTAATGATACGTTTTTAATTGTACAGCGCCGAGCCCGCGACGCCGCAGCATTCCTCCTCAATTTCTTTGAGAACTCACAAGCATTGTTCGCTTCGCAGGAAATTGCTGTTGCCACTCTTCGCTTTTCATCCCCAAATATTGCTCACGCGTCCATGTACACGAAAATACGTGCAGGCAGCCAAATTTCAATGTTTATGTAGAGAATCTCGGTAACTGTGGGAGATCGAGAAGACCGAATCGTCTCCCGAACAGACATCGATCGAATTGAGTCATCAATGGCTTTCGGTCATCTCTTCGCAAGGTGGAGGCGAAAGTCCGATTTTGGCCATTTTCGATTAACCTTCCTTATTTACTTGTTATGTTAGGTGCATGAGGACAATTGCTGCATTATCTGGACGATCTTTTGGACAAATTTCGCAAACGGCTCTGCCCAGGCGTCATAGGAAATAGGGTCTTTTTGCATCCAAATGACCTACGACAGGGGAGCTGGCGCAGCCCGAACTTACCTGTTCCATTAAAAACTGCTTTATGCGACAGCTGCAGCGCTTTACCTATCCATAACGCGCTTCGTTAATGGTTTATTTAATTAGCAAATTACAAAAACAATTGTCGTTAATGTTATCTCTTCGTTGCTCAGCAAGTATATCGTTTTATGCTGATTATTCCGATTGAACTATGGAAAATATAATATGCCGGAACGTTCTGTCGAAAGTAATAATAACGTTGCGAGGCAGGTTGTCAGTTTGGGACTCTCTCAGATTCAGGGGAAAGATGCGCAGTTTGGCAACGCTGCTCGGCGCTTCGGGCCTTCAACAAACCACGGACGTGTCCATAGAATATATTTGTTATGTATTGTGTCGTGTAAATGTATGTAGCGGGCGATCGAGATGGACATTAACGGAGGCGCTACTAGTGAAATTAGAAAGGCCGCTTTCCCCTTAAAATAAATAAAACACTTTGCACTCCCCAATTTTCACGAAAATACTTAATACCGGAACGAACTTATTAGCAAAAACCTTGGAATTCTTTTATCACTCTGTATCTCAGACAAAAGAGTGCGAAAGCGGGCCCACGTTCACATGAACTTTGTTTCTCATTTCGGTCGCTGGAACCTTCAATAAACGATCGTCGGACTTATTTCGAAACATCCCGTATACGTCTTCCATCTCACACGCAGGGAAACTACGCGATTGCTCATGGAGACGCCCCGAAATGAGCCCCCAAGAAACGTATATCGGGAAAGTGCGCTCGATGCAATGTGACACTTTTCCGGAAGCATTACGCTGATGACGCAGCAGTTCCAGGGGCCGAAAGTACTCTGGGACCGCGACACGCCACAAGTTTGTTAAGCATGGGGCGCCGCAGGCCAAATGCTTGATAGGTGACAAACATAAGTTAAGGTGTTTTAAGTAGTTCGGAGCGTTGTTTGAGAAGTTCCCGTCTTGTTAGTTGCTGCGCATGTCTAAATAAAATTGATTCAGTCTCGTAAAGTTTGAGATGCGGTCGCCTTATCGTGTAACCCACATGAATGTATCTGCTATTGCTTTCGAAAGATATTTTAATCGGTATCCCGGAAGAAGACTCGTAATTTCTCAAAATCGAGCTTTTGGCCCCGAGAAATTTTAGCGCCTTCACCAAAATGGTCTAAAAAATAAAAAAAAAAAAGACGTCGAGACTATTTTCTGTTCTTTTCTTTTCTGTTTCCCGTAATTGCCAAGATTTCCTCTATGCACGTGGAAGTTACCCCCATGGACCATTTACCCCCCCCCCCTCCCCCCCCCCTCCCTTCCCCACTGGTTCACGACTGCTACTGTAGCACGTTCAGCGTCGCCTCTCTTCAAAAACTAAAATAATTTCCATGTGAAATGTATGAAAAATTGTTGCTTCATCTCTTATCGGACGCATTCACTTACTGGACACAAGACCTTGAATGTCGTTTTTAGTTCATTATTACTTGTTAGATTCGGAGTTTATCCAATCTCACGTCCAAGAAACGTCTAAATTCACTGGGAAACGACGTTAGTAATCATTGTGGTAGAGCACCAAACTTGGCATTATTATTGAATGATTCGATCGGTGTAAGCTTCCACGTCGACATCGTTGCTACGCATAAAGTTGATTATTCGAACGATAAAACTTTTTCCTGTTGAAGTGGCACTACTTTTCAGTCATCAACAATTTCATTGGGTTTTTCTCAATGAAACGTTTTATGCAAAGTCCATTAATTGGTTTGGCAATAACGGAACACACCTAGTTCGTTTCGCTGTACGAAATTTATGACTGAATTTGTTGAATAATTAAGTTGGTTATGATGAACAGTAAAATGCGAGCCTGTAGGGTTCACCATTAACGGTTTAAACCCACTCATTCGTCTAATAAATAACACCTCTTTGTAGGCAACCCGTCATACACGCGCGCATCGGACCGAACGCAGCTATATTCCAAACGGGCTAGGTTTACCCCGAAGATGTTATGAACTGCGAATGGGTGAGTCGCTGCCCTAGAATGGACGTTTCAACACAAACAGGGTTCAAAATGTATCGCACCGAGGTGCGGGGTTCGATGTGGTTTTTCGCACTTATAATTGAATCTAGATTCCTTTCGCTACATATCTCGATGACCGTTGGAGGAATTTCGGGCCAAAAAACTACAGAACGATGTAGCAATCATTTTCGTTTCTGAGATGTGCGGTCAGCCCAATTTCGCGATTTTGAGGGTAATTAAAATGGCTCAGTCGGCATTTGAAAGCCTCCAGCAGGGGCACCTCCCCGAGTTAAGGTGCCACATCAAGGTAAAGTTTGCTCCGCAAACTGTCGTCACCCTGCTCGCATACCTCTACCGCCTCCCGCCAGACTACCAGCAAATTTCTGAGCCACTCTCACGTGAAAACCTGAAAATACCAACCGTAAATTGTTTGTATAGTAGGCAGAAACCTTTGTACCTACCTACCTGCATAGTTTGGTAAATATAACGCATACAGTGAGATTATCGATTACAAGAGACCATGAAAGAAAGCTGGTCGGGCCGGTCTCCTCTCTCAATCCCATGACCCTCGGATTCCATTTGCAATGGCGGAGTGCCTTCTGAATTCTAGAATTACACCGAATATGAACGCCCCGTCGTCGTTACCATAGAATGTGAGATTGTGCGACAGATGGCATTATTCCATTCCGTGCCGTTCCACCATCCTCGGTAGGACGAATTTGCTCCCAATGGATTTGAGCTGGTAGCATGGAAGGTGACTTGAGAGCATTCGGTAACCGTAGACGGTCGAAACCGGTTGGTACGCCTATGGCCTCGAAGTATTTAAGAAGAGGTAAAGGGGGATAAACGTGTAACACGGTAAACCAAGTGGGTGGAAACCACTCGTCCAGTCAGCAAGAATGGTGAGAAATGGACGAGTTTTTGATGAGACGTCTCTGGTCGGGTGTTTATCATAATAAAATGCGGTAATGGTGCCTTCCGAAGGTATTTGAGAGCGGCTAGTTTCTTTGACCGATGTAGATTTGCTTTTACAAGCCCGGCAGTAAAATATGGAAATCGTTCGCTGGGGCTCCGGTTTTTTACGACCAAAGCTGGTTTTTGAACGCAGAACCAGACGAACCCTTTTCGACAACAAACACAACGTGATCGCCCCAGAAGCGCAGATTGAACGTTCGAATAATTGATACAGCAATATTCCTCAATTGGTGTTTATTGATCCGACCTAAAAGTAGGTTAACAGCGTTAACGCCGGGTCAAGTTTCGTAATAAGGAATGTTAATTAATAAAAGCGTTCGAATTGATGAATACAATGCGCATACTGTACTTGCTGCTAGGCGCATATGCATTTCATTAAAAGGCTTTCTATCGCCGTTTGTCGGTCTCCAGCGTCGGCTCCCGGAAAAGTAACTTTCCGATCCTTCGGGTTACGCCTTTCAGGCGACATCAGTCCGAAATGGACAGAATCATTCTTGCTGGCAACTCATCCTCCCAGCAGATCATCGATCCGTGAATCGTTCGAGTCCTCGTTCGACTCATTGAAAAAATCGAAAATTTTGTCCCGTGACAAACGAGAAAAGGACAAAAGGTCCGGCACACCCACTAGGTATGTGCCCGCTTCCAAAAACCGGTGGGACTCGAAAATGTCCCCCATAGGAGCTGTGCTTAATGTAAAACAAACACGGTTGCATCTTCACCACCAGAAATAAACCGTTGTCGAAATGATTTAATACCTTGCTCAGTCTACAAACATCTGAATAGGTAGGTAGAAGCGCAGATGTACAGGTAGAACTGTCTGAAGAATTTAGAATCGACGGGGTCACGGCCGAGAGACCGCAACGCTGTATTGGCTGGGTTTTAAAGTGAACCATGCACTGTCAAAGGCTCGTTTTTCTGATGGGTTAATCGCTGCCAGGAGGCCCATTGCCCATTATATTCCATTAAGTTTAAGGACCTACTTTGGGGCGGCAGAGCGGGACTCATTGTTATTCGTTCTGCGCTCAAGAGCATCACCTGCGTAAGTCCTAACACTGGGTCTCCATTTGGCGGCCCCTTGGAGTCCCGCGAGTTTGCTCGTAATTTCTCAAAAAAATCGAAAAAAATCGACCGTCGTCACCGAACAGTGTTGGATTTTTGGTAAAAATCAATCATGTCCGAAATTGGACAGTCTGTCCGTCCCCTTCTAATTTACTAACTCGAAGAGGCAAGTTTGTTGAATTTATGACTGTTTCTGCGTCGCACAGGAAGAAGTGCAAAATGGGGCGTTTCAGGTCCTCCGATCTGCCCTGAGGAAGATCTTTTCTTTTACGAAAGCCACATGGCCGAGGTGGTGGATGAGAGGGCGCCAGTGGTGTCGGTCCCTAATTGCAGCGTGGCGGAAACCTCACTGATCTTCGTATAGCTAGTGCTTATGGAACTTCGTTCGTAGCGACGACGCAGGCGCGCCTCCTGACTGCAATTAACATGAGCGGAATTGAACCGTTTTGGGGTGATTATCTCTAAATCTCACATCCGATAAGGAGATTAATCTCAGCGAAAGCTTACTGCGCACGTCAAATTTAACAGCAATAAAACCGTTAATGCATCATTAACATAGAGGGAAAAAGAGCGCGTACATCAAAAAATTAGATTGTTTCTGATCGAGTAAGGTGCAGAGACAAGTCGAAACAAGTCGATTGTTTGCGTTCAGTATTGTTTAGGTCTAGCAGAAGTTTCCGCCACGGGTCCTAAGAAGGAGCAAATTGCAATTGGATTGAGACAAGCCACGATAAGGCCGTGGAAAGAAGGAAAAACACACAAAGGCAATTGGGTAAAATTGTCGATAAGAGTCGTTCATCGGTGCAAGGGGGAATTCAACGTCACAAAGAGAGAGGAAATCGATCGGTAAGAGCAAGACCCGGCAGTCCCAAACAGTTAAATCAGAGAGGAGAAGAGCGCTAGGCGTCGAGGACTGTTGAGGAAGATCCCGAAGTCGGTGCTCCTAAGCCGAGGTTGAACAACAATTTCACAAAACCGTTTGTTCCGAGACGGTTCAGGATCCGTTAAAATACGATAGATGTAGAAGGTGTTGTCCGAACGAAGCCTTCAGTTTCTAAAACGAATTGGACGAAGATGTTGCAAAAATTCACGTAAGTGAACGTTTTGAGGTTTCGCGACCGAGCTGTCTGGATGGACGAAAATGAATTTCATCCTTGGGGTTCACGTGGAAAGCGAATCGCGCGGGGAAACCCCAACAACGAGGCCAATCCAAATCATTCAACGTCCACCATAAAGCGCGATGGCGGACGCGTGACACGGTGTGGTTGTCCACGTCGACAAGAGGAATGGAAGAGTTAGAACTTGTTGACTTTAAGATGCGTTTGCGTTTTCGGACATCTCGAAGAGAAAATTAAGACCTTCGGCCGGTAAGTTCGACTTGGGAGACAACTGCATTTGTCAACAAGATAGTGATCCCAAACATACCGCGGGTGTTCTTAAAGAACGGCTGCTGTGTGACACTCCCAAGCAATTGCCCACCCCGCCTCACTCGCCAGACCTTAATCCCATCGACCGTTCGTGGGCGTTACTGGACCGAAGAGTATGAAAACATCAAATAATCTCAAACGTCGCGCTTGAAGAGATTGCAAGAAGAATGGTGGAAATTTCTCACGAAGAAACTGCTAAATTGGTCCAGTCAATGCCTGATGAGTTAATGGAAGCCATGGAGCTAAAGGGAGGTCCGATCCGTTACTGAACTTGTAATCAAATCGTTAATGCGCGCAAGCTTTTTTCCCGTTGCCAAATTCACTTTTATTTAAATAATGTCAATAAACTTGATAATTGTTCACTCGTCACTATCACTATAATTACAATTATTGACCTGCGCAATCGAGGGTAACATACGCTTGACTTAAGTTTAATCGTTGACTCATACTCTCACGGCCTGTGAGAGTTGAAGCGATTTTCTTGCACGCAAACTTTTTCCCGCCGCTGTACGTGAGGGCAGTGATGGTGAATTCGCAAATTAAGAACGGCCCTACAGGGTGTTCCGAAATAAAGCGAAGCGTCGCTTTTGTCTTAAACGGGGCCAGCTGCGTTTCGTTCACGTGATGGAATCTTCTCTGGAGGTCGTGGCAGGTCCAGGGTTTTTCCGAAATCTGGGACGCAGCGACTCGAGGCTGCGACGTTTCGAAAGCACCTTCAGACACTTGCAGTGCCTCATAAAAAAAAATTCAATCGCAGTTAGGTCATGTTGTGATCATTTTGAGATGGATTCGTATACAGGGTGTCTACTGAACGATGGCCCTAGTTTCAAGCGGTGATTCCTTCTCACATTTTATTAAAAAAAAAGCCCTAAGGAACGTACGTCCTACCTTCATTCGTGTCCGCGGTACGTGGATGTCAAAGTTGAATTTTTCTTTCGGTTTTTCATAAGTATTTTCGGACTTTGGGGTAGTGCCTCGGTGAAATTCAACATTCAGGGGTTTCCCGAACGAAGAGTTCGAATATGATATCGGTCCTGCCGCAGTACGCAGGTGCCTGCTGTTACGTGTTAGCAAATTAACGTTTTGATGAAGTAACGTGCAAGGAAGTTTTGCATCGTCGATATCTCGAAAACCGTCGCGATGGAGAGTTTCCGACCCAGTAAACTTCGTTTGCTTAAAGTTGCCGGGAGGACAATCTATTGGAGGTCAAAATGCGAGGTCTCTGAATACTAAATTTAGTCGAGGTGTTGCTTTTACATCCGAAAATACTTGAGAAAAACCGAAAAAAAATTCTTACTTTGACATCCATGAACCGCGGACACGGAGGACGGTAGGACGTACGTCCCTTAGAACTTTTTTCATAAAAAGGGGGACAAGGAATCTTCCCTTCAAATCCATCGTTTAGCGAACACCCTGTATACAGCGTTGGACAAAAACTTTGGAACTTTTTTAAAATTTGAAATATTTCATTAATATTCAATAGGTGAACTCTCAGCTACAACATTGTAATTGGTGTACCATTGGCAAAATATTTCGAATGTAATTGGCTTTGAAATATGCAAACAGATAGCTACAGTATTAGCTATGATCGTAACAACTTTTGGAATTTATTTATATTTTTGTTTAAATCGGAGGGGAGGAACGCGCCACGCAGTACATACATCCTTCATTGAGGCACCTCTACTCATAAGGGAGAAGGGACGTACGATCCTTCTTAAATCACAAAAAAGTCGCGTTTCAATGCTGGCGAAAACGATTACGACTAAATTGTTTTGCTTAAACGATTAACAATAACAATGAAAAATGAAGCAAATTTTCAATATTTAGCGCAATAGCCTTTGGCCTTCGCAACATCTGCCACTCTATTTGGCACAGAATTAATTAATTTTTCAATCACGGCCGGATCCATTTCTGATCGAGCTTTTAATGGTAATTCGAACAGTTCCCTGTCCGAGCTGGGACTTCCCGTAAGTTCTCAACTGGATCAAAATCGGGACTCTGGGACGGCCACTTCATAACGTTCCGACCACTCTTCGACCAATTCGGGAGCACGCTTTGGCTCGTCACCGCGTCGAAAGGTGAATCTAAGCGGCATGACCTCATCTGCATAGGGTTACAAAACGTTCCTCGAAATGTCTCTGTATATAAGCTCGTTCCCTCGATTTTGTCTCGAAAACCCGTACTGAATGACGAAAAGCGCCCCCGTACCGTTACAGATCATCCGCGGTGAGTCTAGTGAACTTCGGATCCAATTTCGGGCCTTAAGGTCGCCTTACGCGAGTCACGGCGTCACTTCTAAATAAATCAAACTTGGACTGGTCACTAAATACGACCCATTTCCAATCGTTTGGTATCCAGTGAATGTGATTTGGGCAAAAGCGTTTATACGCAGGTCTAAAACTATTTAAGGCATCTTCACGGAGCGTTCGCCTCGTTGTCCGACTTGAAGGGCCAGATGGTCCTGCCTGGTCGATTTCACCCAGGACTTTCGTCGGGGATGGGAAAGGATGTCTTCTCGCAATATTTGAATGATTTCGGTTCAATTGGTTGATCCGTCAGCTTGGTGACTTCGAGAGGGGGCGGATTGTTGGGTGGCGCGAAGCGGGTCTGTCGGTCGGGGAAGTGTCTAGAAGAACTAACAGATCCTTAGGAACCACAGTGCGTTGCTACCAGGCAGGAAGGCCGTGGGCACAGAGGCACTGGGCGACTCAGAGGAACCGCAGAGCGCGAAGATCGTCGATCGCGACCTTTGGCCCTTAGAGACCGATTTAGCAGCAGTCGAGCTATTGCAAATCAGCGGTTTGAAGGACGTGGGAATAGGGTGGGCATGCGTACAGTGTATCGAAGTTTTGGCCTTTTGTCCTATCGTCCGCATTGGGTGCTGCCTCTCACTCGCGAACGTCGATCCAACCGCTTACAATGGTGCAGAGAGAGAGGATCCGGTGAGACCAAGAACGGACTCAGGTGATCTTTAGTGATGAATCCCGCTTCTGTCTGGGGACGAACGACGGTCGGGCAAGGGCGAGAAGGCGACGGGGTGAAAGGCGAGATCCGCAATTTGACAGAGAGCGTCACGTCCACCGTGCCGGAGGCGTTACGGTACGGGGTGCTGTCGCATATGGTAGCAGGTCGGCCCTAGTTTTCATCGGAGGCAACGTGACTGCCCTACGGCATATCCTAGGAGTATTGGAGCCGATGTGATTCCACATTTTCGAACTGTCCCGAACGCCATTTCCAGCGAGACAATGCTAGGCCTCGCGTTGCCAGGCAAACAAAAACGTTCGCGGATCGACATCAAATCAACCGTTCGCCCTGGCCGCCTCGATCGCCGGATCTGTGTCCTATTGAACACGTCTGGGACGTGATCGGTCGCAGACCGTTGAATTTACAGCATCCCCCGCGGACTTTAGCAGCCCTTGCTCGTGAAGTTCAGATCGCCTGGAATGAGATACCTCAAGGGGACGTTGACAATCTTATTAGATCCGAGCCCGGGCGCATCAATGAGCGTACAAGGGACCGCGGATGCTCAACGCACTATTGAAAAGAAAAAAAAATGAAGTTCTTCCTCTGATCTTGCTGAAAATTTAATCGTTGAGTAGGTATGTGGTACTGAGCACGTACGGAAAAAATTATCAAAATTAAATCATCTTTGATGGGTGTTTACCCTTCTTTGTCACGCAGTGCATCATCCTACATCTGCTCCATAATGTCCACAATTAAAAAGAAAAAAACTGTTTTTCCCTGAAGGAAGGAAAAAGTTAAGCTCCGTCTGCCTTCAAAGGGAATCCCAAATGCTTTATGGAATGCTAAAGTTTCCTGTTTCCGAATTACAGGGTGTTACAGGCTGACGTTTTTTTAAAAATTCCTTAACGACTTTTGGTGCTTTCACAGCATCGACGCCAAAATTGGTGTCCTAGGGCTCCGTAAGATGCCCAGTGAAACTTCTGACCTCGTTTTTACGTGTGTCCTAGAAGGCGCGAGGTACAACCCACCACTTGGGAATATTCGGTCATATCTCTTTGTGAGTGCCACTAAGGTCAAATACTACCCAATATCGTAAAAGGGCGTTTAATTCTATTCCAAAAGGGCACTCCCCTTGACCCCGCAATCTCTCCTCGTGCACGGGGGTTTCGTCTGCAAACCGATTCGCGTTGTGCCATTTCGACTCTTCAAAAAGGATGGTGGCTGCCGGTCACTTGCATGAGAACTCATTGATTAGCTGCTGTTACTTCAGCTTGTCGAAGTAACTAGACCATTTCCTCGTCAGCTCCTCTGAAATGTGGTACGTTCCGAATTGGTTTACGGGTAAAAATCCCGTGAATGAAGAGAAACGTCGAGATTCAACGAGAACACTTTTCCAAGTGAAATCTTTCATTACATTGAATGGAACGTGACCTTAGTCGCACTCTTACAGGAACATGACCAAATGTACCGAAGCGGTGAACTCCAGCTGGGGTCCTCTGGGAGTTACACGAAAATCAGATCAAATTTCTTACTCGGCATCTTACGAGTGTAACAATTTTGATGTTAACGCCGTGAAAACACAAAAAGTTATTAAGGAATTTAAAAGTAACATTCGACCTTTCGACATCCGACAATTCTGGAACACGCGACGTTGGTATGGAGTACGTTCGATGCTCCTCATATCGGGTTTTGCCGTGTCCCATTTCCAACTAATCACCCTGTACGAACGACGGTAGGGTCAGAAAATGCGTTCCCAGCTCAAACGCCTCAATCGAGAGGCTTAAAGCTTTCCCGGAGCTCTTATCGATTTTCAGCCTTTGAGCGTTGATGCCGTGGCGATCTGCGGGGCGATCGCCTTGAAAAGCGCCTCAAATTAGAGTAGGAAGCAGAGGCGAAACTCTCTTCAATGCAGTTTCTGAGATACCGGTTACTTCGACAGATGGAAACACGATGAAGAATGATTTAGAATGACAAGATAAATCTTAAGCATGAATCATCGTTATAGTGCATTCTTGTGAGTTTTACTCACATATTCCGCTTTATAATCATCGCGGTATGCTCCGGACCTTGAAAACTAAAGATACGAACTATTACAAACTGACCCCATCTGCTTTAAAATTACACGTTATTGCTGTATTTGCAGCAGTAATTTTATGTAATAGTTACGTGTAATAGGTTGTTCCCACAGTTATATAACTCATATTCTTATCAGCAGCAGAATTCATTAGTATTGGTGAATTAGCTCTCTGCATGTGTAATATGTGATTCGACGTTCTCGGTTGTGGACGAAAATTACAAACAATTAGCTCTAAGTAGTTCTCCAATGTGCCTAGATTGCCCTATCACCAACAACATTCTCCAAACTTCCAGGACACGTCCGTTGAAGTCGGCATGGACAAACGCAACCTGTACATAACTTTTCCAGAAATTCGCTTAAATTCCTTAATTTTTTTTCCGTTTCGAAACAGGGGACAATTGCCTCTTCTTGCTGGCCCCCTAAATCTGCCCTTGTCTGGCGTTAACGAACGCGTGCTGCAATCCGGTTTGTCTGTACAATAAAGCTGATATATGAACCAATATAGGTGCGTATATAAGTATTAGATGGGCAAACGCAGTCGGTGCGTACAAATGGCAGTTCACGGTTAAAGTGAAAAATAGGACAAAACAACCCATTAAATTGATATCCATTAAGTCATAGACGCTCTGTATTTTTGTATTTCAAATAACACGCAAGCTGCACACTAGGCACCATGTATGTCGATTTCGATGCACTCCATAGGTATGGTGACAATTTTGGTGATACAGAAACCACATTAGAATTTCTAAAAGTGTGCGAGGTAAACATAGTCACATAATAGTGACTTCTGGCAACTGTAAGTTTGCTACAGTTTCAATTTAGTTTCACTAGTTAGTAAATTTTTCCAACACTCTCGTTGGATCATTGAAATTAGAAAAAAACTTGTACGAAACCTGGGGGAAAACTTGTCCTGTTCACAGTCAGATCTACTAAATGTTTTTGTAAATATCTCTCAAACTGTTATTTGTAATTAAAAAAAGAACTGAAGAAGCAAAAAGTGAATGAAAGCACAATGGGTTAAATGAAGTTAATGAATAAAATCTAAAAATGTCATAAAAAAGTTCTGATATTAAATATTGAGCGCCCACGAAAAAAGTTACCTCCGGTATAGTATTTTAAATAATGGTTATTTCATATCGTTCCTAATGCTAAGTTGATGGCCAGTACCCATTTCGAGTTAATTTTCTTTAAAAATAACAGATAAATTAATGAAGAAACAAAAATTAAGCTTCCACGCCTTGGAAATCACAATGACAGCAATTTAGAAATGCCTTTACATCAAGTTTTCATCTCAAAATAAGCTCACGATTCTCCTATTTCATTTTTTACCATCCATTAAGAAACACTGTGTGTTTCAGCCCATGAACTAATTTTGGGACATCCTGTATATCATTAACTCATATTGCTTTTGACAAGCATTTCCAACTTAATTTACATTTAGACACATTGAGCAAAATCTTCTGAGTAAACCTAGCCAACACGGAATGGAATACCGTTGCTCCTCGCTAATACGCCGTGTATAGTGGTTTGCCTACAGTCAGGTGTTACGACCAAGGTCGAGTGTGTTTATGTCGTTGAAAGTATTCCTTATGAAGACCGGATTTTTTTTATTATTTGAGATTTCGTACAATCAAGCGAAAATAAGCCAAATCGATTGATTTAGCCGAGGGAGAGCTAACGACGGCGCGCTGAATGGGAAACTGTAGTGTATAGCCGGTTGCCTGTCTTTACCGTAATCTTGCAGTAAATCTGAAAGTTATCGATGCAAACTTCTAGTTCATATCGTCGATAATAGTGGGGTAATTTAAAGGTGGATCTAGCTATAGTTAAATTCCATTGGGTTGAGTTGATTTTCGCAATTTTACGAGCGCACATAGGCCTATGTATTTCGCCCAAAAATAAAGTTTTAGAATTTTGCTTCGAAAATGGAATTTTTTTAAGTTTTTAGACTAGTTAACAAGTCATGATAACCCGCTAATTTTATGCTCACAATTTCCAAGCCGAGCAACCAATTGAGCTGATATTTCCAGTATTTTTCGGATGCACGTGGGGGGCATTTTATTCAAAAAACGAAAATTCAAAAACATTTCATGTAGGAGGTATTTTTTAAATGTTTTAGAAATGCGGAGTATTTATTTGGTTTCCGGCAAACCCTTCCAAATGATGTAGAGAGCGGAGCTCACGTTTTCAATATGGTTCTGGTATACACGTAAGGTTATTTGTTTTTAATGTTGCCCAAAACGACAGCAATCGTAAATTCGATAAAAATATTATATTAACAATTTTCCCGTACATTTCATAGGCTCATTGCACAAAAAAAACATAAAAAAAAGAATTAAAAGCAACATTGTTAAATTCGGTAGCGCCTTTCTCCGTCTGTGCACTGAAACCGTCCTTATTTGCCATACCACGAGAGTCGTGCGAGGCCCAATTGCAGCAATAAATAAACTCCTTATAAGAGCAAAGTTTCCAAACACAATTACATCCGTATTTGGAATCGCCCAGCTTTGGTCATGTATTTTACTCCTTTGAACGGCTTATATTTCTCGCCGTACATGTCCAGTCTGTTCACCTTAAGACCGCTAACTGCCAACTGGCTGATCGTAAAATGCACATTTATAGACGGATTTATTTCAGCTGTATTGGTGCCACTCGCTATTGAAACCTGAAGAAGAAAAAAGGTCTTATTGAGTAATAAATTTAAATCACGTACCGATCCTCTGATGTTAGGCAGCTTCGTGATGTCGATTTTTCCCACGTCCCAGTGGAGAATTTTGGAAACTGTGTCGAAGTTGTATTTTCCTTGATTGGTCGTTAAAACGCAGTTTAAAATACATTTCGGCATTAAAACCTCCAATTTCACGCCTGCAGAAAAAAATGTAAGGGAAACTTCCTCAATATAAGACCATAATATTTACCTTCAATGGTCCTTCCTAAGGTTTGTTTAGGACCGACAGTTAAATCCAACCGAGCCTGTTCGCCAGTTTTTATAGATAAATTATGCCTCACGTAGACGGGTATGGCCACAGTGCTTTGTGTGTTTATGTGATATGAAATCAATCGGAAATTGCCGTCTGGAGGGATGAAAGATAATACTCGTTCGGCCTTTAAAAAAATTTTCTCGTTGTTAAGTATTAAGACATTTTCGGTATTCATAATATCACCTCCCATCTCTTGAACCTTACGCAGGGATGAAAGCTCACATCGTCAAAGAGCCGAGGGTTCATGAAGGAAAGAGTCAAATCAGGCATTCCGCTCAGTTTCGTGCAACAATCGATCTGATAAATGACCAGTGCAATTATTGCAAAACCCTGCATGTAAACCTACATATCCCTGAATTTCTGCAAAAACCGTGGCCCCAGATTTGTCGATAATCGCGTCAACCTCCTCAATTACATCGAAATAAGCCTCATTGTTGGTGTATTTAACTCCACTGCGTCTCCAAGGAATATTTGAGAGTTGACCACTTGGTAAAACTTCACTCACACTGTTAAAAATGTTTATTGATAGGAAATATTGCGAATTTAGTCGGTAGAAGCTTACTTGGTTTTCCCCGTCACAGTATTAGCAATAGTTCGCAATAAATTCGGCGGTTTTATAAGCTCTTTTAAGATATTACTTTCCGTGGCTAAAGGAAAACCATTGTCCAGCATTTCATCTAAGAGCTAAATAAATATTTAAAATTAGCACAAAACTTAAAAAGTTTTGGCAAAGTACCTCATAAACAATCACATAATTCTCTTTAATTATTGATTCTGTGCAATCATTGAAATAGTCCTAAAATTTAACAAAAATGCATTTGTATCATCAAACTTTGCATCAATATTTTCTATCTCACATGAAACGTATCGACAATGCGGTGAAGAAATTCAATGACAAACAACGGAGGTATCTCCTCCATACATACAGCCACGTAACTCACTCCTGATCTTTGAATTGAAATCAAGTAGTGGTGTGGGGTACTTATTACAGGATTAATGTCTTTTGGGTGAGCTCTTTGAGCTTCGAGGTAGTAGTCACATACAGATCTTGAGATTACGCTTCTCCAGTGTTTTTCCAGGAAAACATCACTAAAAAATTGGCAAATTTGGAGATTTATCTCTAAGGTTTTTTGCAAATGGACAATAGAATCGAACATATTGAAAAAACTGAATTTGAAAGTATTTGAGACGATTGTACCAGCATATAATGTTGTGAACTTGATGTAATGGAGAGCGTAACGGACTATCCGTTTAAATAATGGAAATAAGGGCAATGGGAAAAGTTGGTGTTAGTCAAGTTTGAATTGAATTAGATTGACACATAATAATACTGCACTCCAATCTGAGGTCTATTGTTGCTGACTTAATATAAGGCGCCTATTATAATTGACTGAATTTCCATATACAATTTTTTAGAATAAATAGAATAGTATAGGTCTTTCTATTTCCAAACTTTTCCTATAATTCATTTAAATTCCATTCAAATCACATCAATTCCTGAAAATTAAAATCTATATTTTTCACTACACTCCTTACTCTTTGCCTAATTTCCCCATTGGTTTTTCAACCGATGCTAATCATTGGAATTCTTACTATTTAATAGAACTATTATGGATCACTAATTTACAGTGAAATAGTCCAAGAAATACCTTCAAAACTTGTATTTTTGCCTAAACCGTAACTTCCTAAACTACTAAAACTTCTCAGAAGAAATCTATTTATAATTCAAAACAAAATACTGTGAACAACATTCAAGGGTTTCATATCTGAGAGTAACCGTCAGTATTGCTGAAACCATAATAAATATATATAGGAACAGGTTGATTAAATTGTCATAGTTTTACATCAAATCCCATTTTAAAAACTTAAACATCCAGCACTCCAATCGATTGGAATATAGAGATTTAAGGGTAACATTCCAACCATGCCATCATCCGATTCCTAAACCTAAGAGTAAAAAGATTATGGCCTTTAAGAGTTAAGAAGTAATGGATCTTTAAAGATGAACCTGACAGCAAGTAGTGATCTTTTTTTAAATGATCACCTGTTATTTCTGATGTCATTAAAAGCCACAAAAAGCCAGAACTCCTAATGGAGAAGAACAGAGACAGTTTCTCTACTCACCCTTGGGAATTAATAATAAATAAACTATGTATCATAATGAAGGAGTTTTGTTATTCTCACTTGATGCCAGTCCTTAATTGCAAGATAAACGAGTTATATCATTACCCACTACTTCAGCCCTTAATTTATCATAAGCATGAAAGAAATTTTACAATTAAATATTATTTAAAAAATAGAAAACAATTTATTATATAAAAACTCTTAAAAACAACTTAAATACACATATCAATATAACCTTAAATCCACGTGTCAGTGTCAAAGTAAAGCACTAAGAGCAAATAGAGTGTTTAGAACCGTTCTAATTACATCAGTCGAATAAGAACCGATAGCCTTCACACAGCATCGATTTTAAAGTCAATTTCGGTAATAAACTTCGAAAGTTTGCGTCTAATTTTGATCTCTCTTTTCCCCGTTATTTTTAATATATTGTACTGCTATGGACTAATATCTGAAATGGTATACAACTATCGAATTTAACACATCTTTATGTCATAAGCACGATACTTCTACTACTTTATTTCCTTTTATTCCATGAAACAGTCTACATTTTTGTTGAATATATTTCATTTAATATTTGGATAATTTAGATATTCCATTAAAAAACGATCGCATCGACTTTCACAATTTTATTTCAAAACATCTCTATCTCACAATAAAAAGATGGTGGCAAATGTCACTGTCACTTAATTCGTTTTTCCTAACATAACCTAGAAAAAAATTAATAATTTAAAGATAAACATCAGGCTACAAATAATAAAACTTATATTCAATGGAAATATTATTTACCATGTCACTGTTTTAACAAATATTCAACCGGAAATGAGACCTCTGCACTATATAAACGTTACCCCATTTTATTGGAATTAATAATGTAAACATTAAGGAAAATTAAAAAATGTATAAAACTCCTCTAAACGGGGATCCTCGGCCTGGTCCTTGTCAGTGGCAGTGGTTCGTAAACGTGAAATTGTCTCGTATTGTTTTAATGGTCCTGGGAATACTCATTTTAACCCCATTGATAAGCCACTTTTATTTATCGAATGTTGAACGAAACACAAACTTAATGACCCACAGTGCTCACTCCCATGTAGATTTACCTGACGATTTGGACGTCAGGGAAATAGACCTTAGAGTGGGAGTAGAGGAATTAGTTAGGATCAGGGGTTCTGTTCTTAGCGAATTAAGAAGTATCGAAAAGAAAAGACAACAGTTCAAACAAGAGCTACAGGTAATTTTTAATTATTGGTAAATTAATTATTTGTTTTTGTCCATTTCAGACATACTCAAAAAATATTGAGGATTTAAAATTAGAACTTGCCCATCAACAAACTAACTTAAATAGGCTTAAGATATCAGTTGAACAAGCTCAAGTGGCAATGCATGAAGCATTGCAACAAAACACACCAGACTTAGCACTGCCCCAAAGGCTTTTACCCAATGCTTTGCCACCCAATATGCCAGCCATTCTCAGAAATAGATCTAGTCATTGTAGGATGTTTTCTTGTTTTGATCATTCTAGGTAGGTTTGCAATATCTGAACAAGAGGTAATTCTATAATATTTGATGATGTGTAGGTGTTCATTAACCTCAGGATTTCCTGTATATTTGTATGATCCAGATCATCACCCTGTTATGAATGATGGATGGGATGTTGATGGTTTTTTGAAAACTACTTTAAAACAGGTACTTGGATATAATCCACATTTGACCCAGAACCCTATGGAAGCTTGTGTTTATGTAGTATTAGTAGGTAAGTGGAAAATAAGTCTTCTTTACATAGAGAATTACATTTTACCATGTAACTGATTACTTAATGCTTTGATTTATGACTTTAGAAAAAGGTATTTGAGTCAATGAGTTCATTCAATTAATTAAATTATTTAAATTAATTCATTAGTACTCTTGCTTGTTTAAAATAGTATAACCTCGTTTTTTCTTTTTTATTCTAAAAAAATATATTATTTTTGAACTTACTTACCTGCAACATTTTATCAGGAGAGGCACTAAAAGATACTGATGATATAAGTGAAAATGTCGGAAATCATCTAAACTTACCTCCAGTTGATTCTGAAGCACTAAAAAGGCTCCCGTTTTGGGGAGGAGATGGTCGAAACCACATTCTTTTAAATCTGGCAAGAAGAGATTTGAGTGCAAGCAGTGGAGATATTTTTTCAGATATTGATACAGGTAATAGATTGATAATGACTAATTACATTTTTATTAATAGGTGTAATTCTATAAAGTTTATTTCAGCTTTGATTATAAACTCTTCCTGTTTGTAAACTTTTCAAAAATAATTAATTTTTGGCACATTATTACTTTTCAGGAAGAGCAATTTTGGTCCAATCTACCTTTTACCATGAAAATTTCCGACCCAATTTTGACCTTATAGTACCCCCAGTGTTGGGGCCTCCTGGTGGAGATGTATGGCAAGAGTGCGGCTACATGCTGCCCAGTCGACGCAAGTACTTGCTCTCATTCCAAGGCGAAATGAAAGTGAACAAAAGCATCCCATTGAAATCCCGCATGAGCACCCACGACGTCGATTTAGAGACGAAGAATTCCGAACTTAATGTGTTTATAGTACAGGTAATACAGTGTGGAATGTGAAAGTTTATATATGACATAAAATCATCTAAAAATCTGAAAGTTATTGTTGAAAGTCACTTCAGAATAGTGAAAACTTCTCCCACAAATCTACCTAGAGTTAGGCAAAAGAACCATTTCAATTTTTACGTCATTTAACATACGGGTTTCAGCACCTGAAAGAGTTGGCTAATACTCATACTTCCGACAAATTTTTATTCGAATTTGAATGTAACCCTGCAAGCGACGATTCCATGAACACAGGGCCCCAAGATTGGGCCCTTTGCGGTACTGACAGCAGCCGCAGGGCTGTTTTAAGGGAATCGACTTTTGCCCTCGTATTTGCACCGAACTTAGTGGATTTTGTGTCCACTACTTTATTGCAGGCACGTATTTACGAAGCTTTACGTTCAGGTAAGAGGGAATATGTTATATTTTGTTTTGACCCCAAGTTATTCCCTATATTAGGTGCTGTTCCGGTGATTCTGGGAGGAGATCAAGTGATATTAGCTTATGATGAAGTACTGCAATGGAAACGAGTTGTCATTTTCCTGCCGAAAGCACGTGTGACTGAACTGCATTTTCTACTAAGGACCATTCCAGACGAAGATATTCTATATTTCAGACGACAGGGGAGGCTCATGTGGGAAAGATATCTTGCCTCAGTTCAGAGTACCCTGGACACTATTGTGGCCGTCTTGAGAAACAGATTGAATATTCCTCCTTTGCCTGCTGATACAGTGGCGGCAATTAGTGTTTTCAATGAAACTTTCCAACCGTTATTAGGTAAATAACTTATTATGTTTTTATTTTTATAATCTTTTGATTTGTTTGAAGTTATTTTATACTTAAAATATTCTCTTTTAGTTCCTCCTTCTGGTGATGTGGAGCAAGAGGAAAGCCTGGGCCCCTTGGAACCACCGTATAGTAGTCCGGCATTTAGGAGAAATTTCAGTTTAGGACTCACTCAAAGCTATGAAATATGGAACGACTGGGGAGATCCTTTTAGGTAAGATCTTGGAAAATTTTAATCTGCACTGCAATTTGATTTATCTACTTTCATTTATGTTTATATTAAAATGTCCTCAAAAAGAACAGAGAACACCTATTCTTTATCTTAATTGATATAACACATGACTACAAATTTATCAATGTTTAAAGCCTCATTTGTTTGGTTTCTTCTTAGACTATATCCAGCCTTACCCCTGGACCCGCTCTTGCCTTCAGACGCAAAATTCGTAGGTTCCGAAAGAGGCTTCAGACCCGTCGGAAATGGAGCTGGAGGCTCCGGTAAAGAATTCTCTGAAGCCCTAGGAGGCAACAGCCCGAGGGAACAATTCACCATTGTCATGTTAACATATGAGCGGGAACAGGTCCTCCTGGACTCCATAGCCCGATTACGCGGTTTGCCCTACTTGCATTCGGTGGTGGTTATCTGGAATTCGCCGCGATTGCCCAGTCCGGAACTGCGTTGGCCAGATATTGGATCTCCTGTACATATTATTAAAGCGGCGAGAAACTCGTTGAACAATAGATTTTTGCCGCTGGATAATCTGGAAACTGAGGCCGTTCTATCTGTGGATGATGATGCACATTTGAGGTAATTTGAGTTCTTGAATTAAAAACATGTTAAGGGGGGTAACTACGGAAATCTGTATTCAAAAGATAAACTATGATCTTTTATGGCCATGTTTCAAATTTGAAAAGGCTCGCTTTGGTCATTCTCCAGATATTACTCCATATATGATCACAAATTTTCAGGCATGACGAGATTTTATTCGGTTTCCGCGTATGGCGAGAACACCGAGATAGGATCGTGGGTTTCCCCGGCAGATTTCACGCATGGGATTTAAACACCAAAAACAGTTGGCTGTATAATTCGAATTACAGCTGCGAGTTAAGCATGGTGCTTACAGGTATGACAGATTTTTTACTAGATTTATCCTATATTATTATTGCCTATTAGGAGCGGCATTTCTCCACCGACACTACCTCCACCTATATTGGAAATGGCTGCCTCAGGCCATAAGAGATAAAGTGGACGAGTATATGAACTGCGAAGATATCGCCATGAATTTCCTGGTCAGTCATATAACGCAGAAACCTCCGGTGAAAGTCACCTCTAGATGGACGTTTAGATGTCCGGGATGTCCTCAGAGTTTATCCGAGGATGATACTCATTTTCAGGAGAGACACAAATGCATAAATTTTTTTACGCAAGTAAGTGATTTTTCAGGATTATTATTACTTCTTTTTTACCTGTTGACTTGTGTAGGTATTTGGCTATACACCATTACTTAATACTCAATACAGAGCGGACTCCATATTGTTTAAAACAAGGATACCTCACGACAAGCAGAAGTGCTTTAAGTTCATATAATGCAGCTTTTATTAGAATTTGGTATATATTTCTGTTGATTTGCTTTGAGACAAAATCGTTCAGTTGTGATATTATCTGTACATATTGTGCCATATGTTTTTGTACTGACTAGATATTGGGTTTAAGATATACGTAGGCCTGAAATAACTGCTTGGTGCAAGCAGAAATTATTTTCAAAGGTCAGTAGTGGTTCCAAATTAGTTTCGGCAGGCCGAAAATTAGTGTGGAATAATCATATTGATTTCAGTACGATTATAATTATACAAGTTTTCCAATACTCATATTGGAAAATTTGTCTTTTAGGCTTCCATTGATTCCAGGAAAAATAGTACAGCGTAAAATTAAATTAGAATATTATAAGCTAAGAATTTGGTGATGTGCTGAACGAAATTTGTTACTTTAACCATTTACACTTGACGGCCAAAAATTTGCTGTTACTAAAGGAACAAGATAAAAGTGGAAAAACAACAAATTAGGAGATTTCAATTAAACTTTTCAGTCGCCAAATTATCAAGAAGCGATTAATAAAACTTCAAATAGCTTATGTAATTATCATTGAACTTTCGAGATATCCAGAATAGTAACCGCATATTATCATATATCTCAATTCACTATTTTAAATCTCGAAACGTCCAACACCGAGAGATCTAAAACGTGAAGGTTACATGCGTTTCATAATCGTGCATGTGCAATTTCTTTCATTACTAGGTTTAATTAGTCTTTGCAAAATTAGGATAAACTTGCAGTCTCTATAATCGAACACGGTTAATACGACTTTATTTTGACCCCAACAATAAATTCACTCGTAAAGTCTCAATAAGAAGTTTTTTCCTCGTATCGGCAGGTTGTTAGCTTAGGTAATAAATCTTGTCAATTAAGTGTACATTAAGTAAAATATGTAAATTTTAAACGCTACGGTACAACGTACTTTTAGCTAATATTCTCCGCTGTTGGTAATTCAAAAATTTCATTTCAACATAAACACGTTTGTAATTAACGTATTTCAACCAGGTGTAGATTTTACTCAATCGAGATATCCACGTATATACTGCGATTAGGCATGGATGTCTTTAAGCGATGACGTAGAAATGTCTAGTTAATCTGCATTTAACAAAAATTATCCGATTTCTCAGAAATAAGTTTTAAATAAAACACCAATAAAATAATTTAAATTATTTAATCCCCTCACTTAACTATCAAAACTACGTAGCCATCCCATCGAAAACAGCAATTGCTAACATCAAATTCCTTCGTGTAAAATGCAAATTTATCAGTGGGGAATTCTTCGTTTGAAACGTTCGCAGCAAATATTCATCTCCGGTCTTCACATCGGGATTATGCGAAATATTCACATCTTCTGAACTGATTTCCTCGGTCAATTTGGTGAAATTCCAAAGCCTCACTGAACAGTCCAAACCTCCGGACACCAAAATGTTACCACATCGACTGAATGCCAGGCAATGTATGGTCTTGTCGTGACCGGTCAGTTCGGCGACTAAATGACCGTGGGATAAATCCCAGATTAATACTGTACAATCAGCTCCTGCAGACGCCAAAAATCGCCCACAAACGCTGAAAGCTAATGCTTGAATAGGTTGTTTATGGCCTGTCATCAGTCGGACATGGTTGCCGGTAGATATGTCCCATAAGCACACTCTGCGATCACTGGAACCTGTTGCGATGTAATTAGAATTTGGATGAAATTGCACACACTAGAATGAGAAGAAAATATTGTGTAAATATAGTAAATTCAGTAGGTTCCTGGTTCGAACAAACCTAATTACAATTGTGTGCTAGTACTTACGTCTACATCGGAGAAATGTCCCCCAAATATCCTCAAAGGTTGATAATGATCAGTTGCCCATAAACGTGCAGTTCTGTCATAAGAGCATGATGCAAAATAGTACCCCAATTGCGAAAACTTAACGTCCCAAACGGGAAACATATGTCCCTTGTAAACCACTAGGCAAGTCCAGATTTGTAAGCTCCATAGTCTTTGAATTAACAGATGTTTTACTTGCATTTTACTCATTGCTCAACGTTATTTACCTAATGGATGTGTCCTCAGAGGCGCTGAGCAAAACGGTTCTATCTGGTGAAAAAGATACTGAATAGACTGGGCCGCTGTGACCACAAAGGCTTCTCACAGATTCTCCTGATCTTTCATCCATCATTCTTACCTTTATTTTGGATTCCAGAAACACTTAAATGTTTCAGCATTAATAGAAAAAACTCACCAAAACATCCTCAGCTTCAATATTAACTTCCTGCAATTTATCGGCGGATTTCATGGCTTTTAGTTTCTGCGGCACTAAAGTGAATACTTTGATAATCGAATCGTTAAACCCCACCGCCAGCATGCTAGAATCTTCAGTTATTTCTGCACAACACACTCTTAAAAAGTTCAATTAATTAGTACTTAGTTTGATTATTTTGGCAAGGAACTTACGAGTAATTTGCGTTTAGTAATGTGTAGCAACAACAAGACGGCAGATTTTCCGGTCCCAAATTAGTCCTTTTCGAAGCTTCGCGTAGAGCTTTTAGTTTCTCAATTTTATCATTATCTTTCCTAAATTTTAGGGTGAAATCTTTAACATGCTGTTAACTTTAACCTCACACTAATCTCCATAACAAGTAAGAATCTGATGGCGTATTCAGAGACTACTGCTTGTGTTTGAATTTCACACCTTCACAGTGCAATATAGCAGTCTGCTGATTCGTTTTGAGCGACAACAAGCCAAATATCAAGAAAAGTAGCAGTGACTAAGAGCATTTAATGCTCAAACAAAAAAAAAACGCCAGACACTAACAAAATTTATGCTTAGTGCAGGTGTCCAAATAAGCCATCAAGCTATTTATGGCAACATTTGAATCGGAAAGAACGAAACTAGGTAAGTTAACGTAGACAACAAGGTTTTTGAAACAACTAATGTTCAAATAAGAACACTTACAGGTCAGGGATAGGAATTCTATCTGTTGGGGGTGCGTTTGGGTCAGATTTAGTCTTTTTGGATAATAACGGGTCTTTCTTTGATTTTTTCTTTTTTGGTCTGTCGGGATTATCTTGCTCAGCAGACTCTTCTTCATCTTCCACTGGTGCTGACAAGATATGAATATCTGGTGCTTTAGGAATGCCATAATAGACTTTGGCTTTGTTATCTAAAATTGTTCAATGAAATCTATAGTGCTGCTAAATCCTCAAATTTGGCAATTATAATCGCGGAACGGTTCCTTTTCATATGTCTGATAGCTTAAATCAGACTTTACATCAGAACGTATAAAAAATAGATCCAAAAACTGACTAAATCCTCAGACTCCTTTAAGATTGGGAAAAGGTCAAGAATTTAATTTAATTTTTAACAATTTTCTTCGTAACATAAAATTTTTATATAAAGATAAATATTCATAGAAAAAAAGGGGTGAAAATTTCTTTACAAGCATCCTTTTCAAGGCTCCTTGTATGATTATCCTTCTTATCTTGAAATGATGTCAACAGTTTACAACAAAGGGCAATACACATACTAGTAGTAAATGTTGTTTTTTAGTCAGCAATTGCAGGGCTTTCTCTTTAAATAACCATCGTTATTGACATTGAAAAATGCAAATTTACAGTATTTTCAATTAATTTCACATTTAGCATGAACTTTTTAATATTTTTGTTGCTTTTTCTCAGCTTACCCTGCCTCTTAGCCTCTCCACCAACAGCACCAGATGTTGCATCAATCTGCATTTTGTTCCTTGCAACCCCCTCATACATATCAAAATACAAATGCTCTTGAATAATATTCAGCAATACTGAAGCCTTTTTATCATGTAAGTGTCTTTTCAACAGTGACAGTGTATCCCGTGACATTCGAATTATAAACTGATTCGACTTAAAGGTATCAGTCAGCTCATTCCCATTCATATGATCTCTTCTTGTCACCATAGCCAATTTCATTAAGTCATCTTGATAATATACATCTTGTTCAGGCCCAAATTTCTTCATTAACGATACTGCCTGATCACTGTGGCCATTGTATACTAGCTCCAAGTACATGTGGACTAGAACAGGGTACAAGATCATTCCAAGCTCATGTTTGTATATGTCTAAAGAGCTCTCGACGAATCTTTTTAGTTCAATGTAAGAGGATTCATAAGTATCTGGGTCTCCATCGCTTTTATATCCTGTTAAAACGCTGCTAACATTGGAGTCAGGTTGGTCTACTTCATCGGAAAGGCTAGCTTCTTTCCTTAACTGTTCCTCAGTACCCTAGAATATGAGATTTAAAGTTTAAGCCCCTATTCGTGGTGTTATTATTAAGGCTATAAGTTGGCTTACCTTTAAGTTGTATTTCTTTAATACTTGCAAAACTGCCGCCAATTGATTTTTGTCTAAACCGTTATTCATTTTGTGTTTTTCCTTGCTACAAAACTCACTTGAAATTGATCAACCGTTAAGGATTTATTTTAATTTTAGCATTTCGCGTTTATTGTTATTTGAAGGGACCCTATTCTATAACGCACATTAACATTGAGAACCAAATTTTTTGACCAATTAGCATTAAGGAAACTTTTATTCTCATTGTATCGTTACATACATACAGCCCTAGAACCAGAGTCCAGCTATCAATCAAACTGTTGACGTTTGACGTTTACAGTTGACTGTCAAAAACGACACTCTAGGTGCACTTATGTTTAGAGCTGAGCAAGTATCGAGTTTTTACTGATTACGCATTTCTCAATATTTATCAACTGATATCTACTTCGGTGGTGCCGTCCCTTCTACAAATTAATTTTTAACTACGAATGGGAAAATAACTAAACATGATATGTACTCATATTCGATATATTTATTCGTTAAAAAATTTAACAAAAATATCATTAATAACACTTCAAAACTCACGAACTATACATAATTGATATTTTATACCATTAATTGAGTCTGACAGCTTTTTCCATCAAAATTCATTTGCTACAAAAATCATTATTAAATTGTAGAAAAATTATTGAGGATTAAAATCCATACCGAACAACTTTAATTTTTTAAACCGAAAATGATCATATACAACACGTGTACAACATGAAAGTTTTTGGCAAAAAAGTCAAGTTCCTTCGATTTGAAAAATATTTGGTACTGAAGCATAAAAACTAATTGTTGGTAACTAAATAAACCTACTCGCATTTCTGCATTCCTGATACGGAACGCTGAATTTCGAGGAAAATGTTATCGGATGTGGAGCCTGAACGATGACTAACCAACAGCAAAATATACCTCCGAGCATTTCTGCATTCCTGACACGAAAAGTTTCCGAACGCCTGTTGAGGATAGAATTTACTGAAAATTTAACATTCTGTATCAAGGACGCAGATATGTGAAGAAGGATATTTAGTTCGCGATAAAACGTTGTTGTAGAACGAAATATGTTTCTTCGCACTTTTGTATTCCGGATACGAAATGCCGAGTTTCGAGTAAAATCTTGCGAGATGTGGAGGCATGGTTTAAGAACTATCAGGAGCTAAATACATCTCCTCGCATATCTGTATACCTGTTACGAAATTTTATGTATGGTAAAATTTCGCCGCATGTATATGCTTTAGGGTTAAAGCAAACCGTCTATCAAGCGATAAAAAAAACTCGATTTCTTCTGTATAATTTTATTCAGGTTATGTTAATTACTGAGAAACAGTTATATTTAATTTTATCCACCTATTACCTAAATAGCATATCGAAATCAGCGAAAGGTAGTAGTTTTTGCTTTATCTCCTGCGGCCTGATTAGTCTTAAATTCAAGACATGATGATAGTCAGCGAAATTATTCTTCGGGTAATGTGGTTTCCAGATTTCTGCAAGCAGCTATAGGAAAGAGAAAAAATTATTATTATGTGTTGTGAACTATATGTGTTAGACTTGAAAAAGTGCATTTAAGTACTATCTTTTGTCATATAGATTGTCCGCAATAGAGGACGCCATTCGAATATTTTATGAATACAGATCAATATTTTTTTATTATAGCATGAGCTAGAACGCGAAGAACTTGCCACTGTAGCTAGAATTGGCACTAGTACGAAAAAAAGATTTCTCAATGTGAAAAATGTTTATAACAAATCAGAGTTATTTATTACGGGTTTTTATATATGAGCGGTCTTTGGATTGTGATTGAAGTTGAGTGTTTTTAATTTCAATTTGATTTTCTCTAGATTGTTTGGTTATGTCTGTGGTTATGTTATGGTTCTATATCTAAGCCAGAAATAGAATTATGTTAGATTTTTATTGTATTTTCACTGCTTGTTTGCATATAGAGATGATACCGTATTTCAACACTAATTTCAGCTAGGTAAGGCAACACAAGTGATGAAACTCGAGGGAACACAAGGAACTTCAATTTTAATACCTTATTTTACTTTACATTTCAGGTTTTCAAGTGAAATCTCTTCAACATTTTAAGGGTGATTAAAAGATTAAACTGATACAATTCAGACTACAATGTCAAATTCCCTTCGAAGAGAGGTTCTCAATAGTTTCAAAGCTCTCCATCGTGCTCGGAAAACTGTGTTCAAAGGTGATGAGAGAGCACTTACAGAGGGACGAAAACGAATCAATGAGGAGTTCAAAAAGCAAAAGCATGTACAAAACGAAACGTCTATTCAGGAGCTAATTAATTATGCCCAAGCTGTTGAGTGTGAGCTGAGAATGTGTGTGATTCAGGCCAAAGAGGTGTCTCCTGGTGTGTATCAGGCAGAAATAAGGGAAGATACTCCGAAATTGGAAAATGTTTCTTACAAAGATGAATGCTGTAGCAATTTAGGCAACAAGAACACAACTGAAAGTGCTTCAAAGACCGGTAGTTAATGTGACAGTAGAATATTGTTAGTCTCATTACTTATTTATTATATTGGATGTTATAATATTTTTTCTTGTTACTTCTTACATTCTCCTAAATCAACAAGCAATTTTGACGATGAATATAAATGAACATTTGACGAATAAGAATATCCAAATCTGTTGATTTGAAGTATATTATAATTATCTAAAAAAAGCCGAGCATACGCAATTACGTCAGCAAGTCAAAAGAAAATCTATATACCCAATGACGTCATGGAATTTTTTTTTTTAATAAACAAATGCTACCGATGTTTTTGTTTGAGGGTTATGTTATTGTTTATAAATATATGATCAATATTTAGTAAATTTCGTATATATTATGAAAGTTATAAAGTTTTAATATTTTAAAAGTAAAACAAAATATCAAGTTTTTAAAATAATTCTCTTTTTGTAAGTAATAAATTTCTTTCATTTGGAAATTCTAAGGAATGTGCCTTTGTGTTTAATAAACTATCGAGAGGCTATGAACAGTTTCATGATGGATTACGAATTTAAGATTAAAACACAAAACGAGAGAGTCAAAGTCGAAGATTTGTTTGATTATGAGGGATGCAAAGTGGGTCGAGGCACCTATGGGCACGTCTACAAAGGTAGGAGAAAAGATGGATCGGATAACAGGGATTATGCCCTGAAACAGATTGAAGGCACAGGATTGTCAATGTCTGCATGTAGAGAAATTGCAGTAAGCTTCTTATAACTAATTCTAACAATTGACAATAACTATGTAATATTTTAGCTGTTACGAGAACTAAAACATCCCAATGTAATAAACTTAGTAAGGGTATTTCTATCTCACAATGATAGGAAGGTGTGGCTGATGTTTGATTTTGCTGAGCATGATCTGTGGCACATAATAAAATTTCATAGAGCTGCCAAAGCAAATAAGAAACCTGTGATGGTTCCCAAAGGAATGGTAAAATCTCTCCTCTATCAAATATTGGATGGAATTCACTATCTACATTCCAACTGGGTATTGCATAGAGATTTGAAACCAGCAAACATTTTGGTAATGGGAGAAGGTTCAGAAAGAGGAAGAGTTAAAATAGCTGACATGGGCTTTGCACGATTATTCAATGCGCCCTTGAAACCATTAGCAGATTTAGACCCTGTTGTTGTTACATTTTGGTATAGGGCTCCTGAGCTGTTATTGGGTGCAAGACATTATACCAAAGCTATAGGTAAGTAAGTTCAAGGGGAAACTCTTGAAAAAAAATAAATAAAAGCTCATGAAAAAGCACCTCTATCTGTCAACAACACTGACAATAAAGTATACTATTCTTCTAGATATTTGGGCTATAGGTTGCATTTTTGCCGAATTACTGACATCAGAACCAATATTTCACTGTCGTCAAGAGGACATTAAGACTAGCAATCCTTATCATCACGATCAATTGGACAGGATATTTAATGTTATGGGTTTCCCACATGAAAAGGACTGGGAAGATATTAAAAAAATGCCTGAGCACCCAACTTTATTGAAAGACTTCAAAAAATCAAAGTAAATTGATACCTAAATACGCAGCAAAATTTATCTATTATTGCTGGTTTTTAGTTATGTTAGCTGCTCCTTGGTAAAGTACATGGAACGCCATAAAATCAAACCAGAAAGCAAAGCTTTCCATCTTCTTCAAAAACTACTTCTCATGGATCCAAACAAGAGAATTACTTCAGAACAAGCCATGCAAGACCCATACTTTTCTGAAGACCCCCTACCTACTCAAGACGTTTTTGCGGGCTGTCCTATTCCTTACCCAAAAAGAGAATTTTTGACTGATGATGACCAAGAAGACAAGTCTGACAATAAACAAAGGCAAAATCAACAACAGCAACAACAGGCCCAACCTTCGCAACAACAACAACAGCAGCCTCAAGTGCCACCGCCCCCGCAACAAACACAGCAACCCAATCAAGTTGATCAACATCCTGCGAAGAGAGTGAGAATGAGTGGACCTCCTCCTCAGGGACATCCTGGACAAGTCAATTCACAAGTAACATTTTTGACCATTATTATGTAACAACAATCTTCAATAAGTAATTTTGCAGCAAATATCCATGTCTCAGCAACAACAGGACTTTCACCAGCAACAAATGATGTTTAATAGTAACAATCAGCAACAGCAACCCAATTTTCAGCAACGATTTTGATCTTTATATTACTAGAAATCTATGTATTGATCATTTTATTTTGTTAAATATAAATATAATTTCAATTAGGGTTTTATTATATTCTTTTACTCGTAGGCGTAAAGCTGAATTTGGTCCCTTTAATATTAAGATATACTTTTTGTACTTTACGCTATAATTATAAAAAAAAAAACCTTTGAAGCACGTGCAACGTAAATATAAATATGTCGCACGTGCTTTAAAATTTGATTGGCACCGTTTTGTTACGCGTAAGGGCAGTTTGAATACTATAGCACTTTTATGGTTAGACATGTTCAAATGGTCATTGGTTTATGCACGCTGCAGTACAAAACTGCAACTAATTAAACATTGTATATGTTTATTCTGCTTACATCTACTATACAAAACTATAAATCAAGTTTAAGCCTTTACTCTTTTATGTCTTACAGCATATGAAATTCAGGAAACATTTGATACCTTCAAAATTTCTAATATCCTTTTTATTAAGGATATTAAAAAATTTCGATGGTGTCGAGTGTTTCTCGAATTTATGAATTGAATCAATGAAACAAATTCAAATTCAGTTTGTATGTATAAATTTATGTTGCAGGTCCAGAGTTGGAGTTGGGTCCACGTCTACGTCCAAATGAGGCAACTACATTGACAAATCTTCTATTGTACTGAATGCGCCTCTTGGCCCTTCCAGTCTTCTTCTTCTTTTTTTCTTGTTTCTCAACTTTGGGAGTCTGCCCCTTTACTTTACCAGCACGGGCCAAAGAACCATGAACTTTTCCACCAGGGAGGCCCACTGTTAGTTCAATATCATTTCCTTCTAACTCCGATACATTAACTGTATCAGAAATTGGAGATCCAGATACATAAAGGCTAATATTTCGTGCATGTGTCTCAGAACCCTCAAGAGCTGAATTTAGTCCTTCAAGAGCTGCAATGCGCTCCTGTAAAAGAAAGAACATCATTATTAGCGACACTAAAGAATGCCACTTTTGTTAAATTATAATGCCTGTAGCAGATGTTAGTCCTGAGGAGTATGTCTGCCTTAGGTTTAATTGTAGCATATACTATGTGTAATAGTAATAAAAGTGAGATTTTTGAGCTTTTTCACTTACCTTGATTTGTCCAATGGACTCGTTTCCTAAGCATTCGAGCACGTGAGTGCTTAATCCACGGAACACTAACTGCATCTTGACAAATCTACAAACAAATATATCACCAACCAATTATCGAAGCACGTTGTCTGTAAGTAGGGTTTTGAATAACCCTTATGTTGCGTATAATGAGGAATGAGTTTAAATGAAGATGAATAATGGTAAAAGCAACTGTAACTTTAAAGAGACAATGGTAAAATGGTCAAATATGGAAATTTGCTGAAGATAAAACTACACGTTTTCAACTCACCACGTCAAGAGTCGAAAGAGAAATGAGCAAAGATTGAAAATGAAATGATATCTCTCGCACTGTCACTTGTCACATGCGTCAATTGTCACTGAACATAAAATTCTGTCGCGAACACCGCACGGTCTCGATGGCAACCCTGTTCGCACTTAAATTGCCCGTTAACAAGAACGTTTTGAAAACATCTTTACATAATGCCGAATGACTTTCATGACTGATCAGCTGATCACCAATTTTTTGAATAAACAACATTAAAAACGAAAGAGGTAAACATTGGAAATTAAACAACTACACAAAAATTTCTTTCAAGTCCAAACGCTTAGTTGATTCGTTTTGATTCAAAACTCACAAATGGCGAAGCCATGAGATTCCAAACCGTATTTCTTTCAATACTTGGAGCCTCCTTCGTCACTTGTGATCAAAAAAACAACACCACCACTATCACTAAAAAGTTCAATCCTTTGGGCCCTCTGGTGCAATGTTCCTATCTTCCGTGGGAATTTATCGATTGCGATGAGCCCATCGACCACAAGGGCAACAAGACTGCCTTGGACGAGTTGGGGTATGGCTGTGTCAAGTTTGGAGGAATGCAATATGAAGATGTGAAGAGGACTAAAGTGATTTGTCGAGTTTTAGAAAGAATTGAGTGCTTTGGAAATCGGACATTTTTCAGAGAGGGAGTTCCTTGTGTTAAATACTCAAATCACTACTTTACAACTACTTTACTGTACAGTATATTATTGGGGTTCTTAGGGATGGATCGGTTTTGTTTGGGGCAAACTGGAACTGCTGTTGGAAAATTACTGACTCTCGGAGGGTTAGGGATTTGGTGGATTGTTGACATTGTTTTACTTATTACAAATAATTTAGTGCCTGAAGATGGTAGCAATTGGAATCCTTATGTGTAAAATAGGTTTAATAAGGGCTGTATTAAAAATAAATCATGTTGAACTTTGAAAAGGGATTGAAAAGATGACACAAAGATTTATCCCTACAGAAGTACTCATATTTTTCATTGCAATGTGTGTCTAGAACTTGTTCAACGTCGACACTGTTAATAACACAAACATTGTATCGTCTTAGACTAAAATAATTTCCAAAAACGTTGAGACTTTTTGAATAATGAAATACCCATTTCTAAGACATATTAAAGCATGATGATAAATTTTTGTTGTTTCTGTATGGATAAGCCTTGAGAATTTTAATTTGCCATTAACCATTCCCTCAACTACACCCTTACTCTTGAAAAACAAAATTCGGTCTCGTCTCGTTCCCTCAAAAGTGATTAGATTAATTTAACACTAAGGTTTTGAATTAATAAACTATGTATTATATTAAGTATTCTATTTTTATACTAGATGTGTCTTTACTTTCGTCTCCTTTTAAATCATGGAAGCATAGCAATTTTAGCAATGAATTTGAATGAACATTTGAGGAATAAGAATATCCAAATCTGTTGATTTGAAGTATATTATAAATATCTAAAAATAGCCGAGCATACGCAATTACGTCAGCAAGTCAAAAGAAAATCTATATACCTAATGACGTCATGGTTTTATTATTTTTTTTTAATAAACAAATTCTCCGATGTTTTTGTTTGAGGGTTATGTTATTGTTTATAAATATATGATCAATATTTAGTAAATTTCGTATATATTATGAAAGTTATAGTTTTAATATTTTAAAACTAAAACAAAATATCGAGTTTTTAAAATAATTCTCTTTTTGTAAGTAATAAATTTCTTTCATTTGGAAATTCTAAGGAATGTACCTTTGTGTTTAATAAACTATCGAGAGGCTATGAACAGTTTCATGATGGATTACGAATTTAAGATTAAAACACAAAACGAGAGAGTCAAAGTCGAAGATTTGTTTGATTATGAGGGATGCAAAGTGGGTCGAGGCACCTATGGGCACGTCTACAAAGGTAGGAGAAAAGATGGATCGGATAACAGGGATTATGCCCTGAAACAGATTGAAGGCACAGGATTGTCAATGTCTGCATGTAGAGAAATTGCAGTAAGCTTCTTATAACTAATTCTAATAATTGACAATAATTATGTAATATTTTAGCTGTTACGAGAACTAAAACATCCCAATGTAATAAACTTAGTAAGGGTATTTTTATCTCACAACGACAGGAAGGTGTGGCTGATGTTTGATTTTGCTGAGCATGATCTGTGGCACATAATAAAATTTCATAGAGCTGCCAAAGCAAATAAGAAACCTGTGATGGTTCCCAAAGGAATGGTAAAATCTCTCCTCTATCAAATATTGGATGGAATTCACTATCTACATTCCAACTGGGTATTGCATAGAGATTTGAAACCAGCGAACATTCTGGTAATGGGAGAAGGTTCAGAAAGAGGAAGAGTTAAAATAGCTGACATGGGCTTTGCACGATTATTCAATGCGCCCTTGAAACCATTAGCAGATTTAGACCCTGTTGTTGTTACATTTTGGTATAGGGCTCCTGAGCTGTTATTGGGTGCAAGACATTATACCAAAGCTATAGGTAAGTAAGTTCAAGGGGAAACTCTTGAAAAAAAATAAATAAAAGCTCATGAAAAAGCACCTCTATCTGTCAGTCTAATTTTGCTCTTTATGAATGTCAACTTCCCTAATATCCCCTTAAATATCTTGCTTTGCTTTTATAAGTTGGATATTTTAATATTAACTATGTCAAGCCTTTAGTTGTTTGCTTGAGTTTGAAGATCATTCTGGATTCCATGAATCCAGCTATACATGTGGGATTACAAGTTTCAGTTTCTTGCATGGTAAAGAGTTTTAAAATTCCCTCTTTCAAACTGGGATCCTATGTAAAATGTTTTCAATAATTTTTATTTATTTTTAAGGATACTTCTTTGAATTTTTTTGTTTTTTCAACAACACTGACAATAAAGTATACTATTCTTCTAGATATTTGGGCTATAGGTTGCATTTTTGCCGAATTACTGACATCGGAACCAATTTTTCACTGTCGTCAAGAAGACATTAAGACTAGCAATCCTTATCATCACGATCAATTGGACAGGATATTTAATGTTATGGGTTTCCCACATGAAAAGGACTGGGAAGATATTAAAAAAATGCCTGAGCACCCAACTTTATTGAAAGACTTCAAAAAATCAAAGTAAATTGATACCTAAATACGCAGCAAAATTTACCTATTATTGCTGGTTTTTAGTTATGTTAGCTGCTCCTTGGTAAAGTACATGGAACGCCATAAAATCAAACCAGAAAGCAAAGCTTTCCATCTTCTTCAAAAACTACTTCTCATGGATCCAAACAAGAGAATTACTTCAGAACAAGCCATGCAAGACCCATACTTTTCTGAAGACCCCCTACCTACTCAAGACGTTTTTGCGGGCTGTCCTATTCCTTACCCAAAAAGAGAATTTTTGACTGATGATGACCAAGAAGACAAGTCTGACAATAAACAAAGGCAAAATCAACAACAGCAACAACAGGCCCAACCTTCGCAACAACAACAACAGCAGCCTCAAGTGCCACCGCCCCCGCAACAAACACAGCAACCCAATCAAGTTGATCAACATCCTGCAAAGAGAGTGAGAATGAATGGACCTCCTCCTCAGGGACATCCTGGACAAGTCAATTCACAAGTATTTTTGACTATTTTTATGTAACAACAATCTTCAATAAGTAATTTTGCAGCAAATATCCATGTCTCAGCAACAACAGGACTTTCACCAGCAACAAATGATGTTTAATAGTAACAATCAGCAACAGCAACCCAATTTTCAGCAACGATTTTGATCTTTATATTACTAGAAATCTATGTATTCATCATTTTATTTTGTTAAATATAAATATAATTTCAATTGGGGTTTTATTATATTCTTTTACTCGTAGGCGTAAAGCTGAATTTGGTCCCTTTAATATTAAGATGTACTTTTTGTACTTTACGCAATTATAAAAAAAAACCTTTGAAACACGTGCAACGTAAATATAAATATGTCGCACGTGCTTTAAAATTTGATTGGCACCGTTTTGTTACGCGTAAGGGCAGTTTGAATACTATAGCACTTTTATGATTAAACATGTTCAAATGGTCATTGGTTTATGCACGCTGCAGTACAAAACTGCAACTAATTAAACATTGTATATGTTTATTCTGCTTACATCTACTATACAAAACTATAAATCAAGTTTAAGCCTTTACTCTTTTATGTCTTACAGCATATGAAATTCAGGAAACATTTGATATCTTCAAAATTTCTAATATCGTTTTTATTAAGGATATTAAAAAATTTTGATGGTGTCAAAAGTGTTTCCCAAATTTATGAATTGAATGAATGAAACAAATTCAAATTCAATTTGTATGTATAAATTTATGTAGCAGGTCCAGAGTTGGAGTTGGGTCCACGTCTACGTCCAAATGAGGCAACTACATTGACAAATCTTCTATTGTACTGAATGCGCCTCTTGGCCCTTCCAGTCTTCTTCTTCTTTTTTTCTTGTTTCTCAACTTTGGGAGTCTGCCCCTTTACTTTACCAGCACGGGCCAAAGAACCATGAACTTTTCCACCAGGGAGGCCCACTGTTAGTTCAATATCATTTCCTTCTAACTCCGATACATTAACTGTATCAGAAATTGGAGATCCAGATACATAAAGGCTAATATTTCGTGCATGTGTCTCAGAACCCTCAAGAGCTGAATTTAGTCCTTCAAGAGCTGCAATGCGCTCCTGTAAAAGAAAGAACATCATTATTAGCGACACTAAAGAATGCCACTTTTGTTAAATTATAACGCCTGTAGCAGATGTTAGTTCTGAGGAGTATGTCTGCCTTGGGTTTAATTGTGGCATATACTATGTGTAATAATAATAAAAGTGAGATTTTTGAGCTTTTCCACTTACCTTGATTTGTCCAATGGACTCGTTTCCTAAGCATTCGAGCACGTGAGTGCTTAATCCACGGAACACTAACTGCATCTTGTGAAATCTACAAACAAATATATCACCAACCAATTATCGAAGCACGTTGTCTCTAAGTAGGGTTTTGAATAACCCTTATGTTGCGTATAATGAGGAATGAGTTTAAATGAAGATGAATAATGGTAAAAGCAACTGTAACTTTAAAGAGACAATGGTAAAATGGTCAAATATGGAAATTTGCTGAAGATAAAACTACACGTTTTCAACTCACCACGTCAAGAGTCGAAAGAGAAATGAGCAAAGATTGAAAATGAAATGATATCTCTCGCACTGTCACTTGTCACATGCGTCAATTGTCACTGAACATAAAATTCTGTCGCGAACACCGCACGGTCTCGATGGCAACCCTGTTCGCACTTAAATTGCCCGTTAACAAGAACGTTTTGAAAACATCTTTACATAATGCCGAATGACTTTCATGACTGATCAGCTGATCACCAATTTTTTGAATAAACAACATTAAAAACGAAAGAGGTAAACATTGGAAATTAAACAACTACACAAAAATTTCTTTCAAGTCCAAACGCTTAGTTGATTCGTTTTGATTCAAAACTCACAAATGGCGAAGCCATGAGATTCCAAACCGTATTTCTTTCAATACTTGGAGCCTCCTTCGTCACTTGTGACCAAAAAAACAACACCACCACTATCACTAAAAAGTTCAATCCTTTGGGCCCTCTGGTGCAATGTTCCTATCTTCCGTGGGAATTTATCGATTGCGATGAGCCCATCGACCACAAGGGCAACAAAACTGCCTTGGATGAGTTGGGGTATGGCTGTGTCAAGTTTGGAGGAATGCAATATGAAGATGTGAAGAGGACTAAAGTGATATGTCGAGTTTTAGAAAGAATTGAGTGCTTTGGAAATCGGACATTTTTCAGAGAGGGAGTTCCTTGTGTTAAATACTCAAATCACTATTTTACAACTACTTTATTGTACAGTATATTATTGGGGTTCTTAGGGATGGATCGGTTTTGTTTGGGGCAAACTGGAACTGCTGTTGGAAAATTACTGACTCTCGGAGGGTTAGGGATTTGGTGGATTGTTGACATTGTTTTACTTATTACAAATAATTTAGTGCCTGAAGATGGTAGCAATTGGAATCCTTATGTGTAAAATAGGTTTAATAAGGGCTATATTAAAAATAAATCATGTTGAACTTTGAAAAGGGATTGAAAAGATGACACAAAGATTTATCCCTACAGAAGTACTCATATTTTTCATTGCAATGTGTGTCTAGAACTTGTTCAACGTCGACACTGTTAATAACACAAACATTGTATCTTCTTAGACTAAAATAATTTCCAAAAACGTTGAGACTTTTTGAATAATGAAATACCCATTTCTAAGACATATTAAAGCATGATGATAAATTTTTGTTGTTTCTGTATGGATAAGCCTTGAGAATTTTAATTTGCCATTAACCATTCCCTCAACTACACCCTTACTCTTGAAAAACAAAATTCGGTCTCGTCTCGTTCCCTCAAAAGTGATTGGATTAATTTAACACTAAAGTTTTGAATTAATAAACTATGTAATGTATTAGATATTCTGTCTTTATACTAGATGTGGTGATTTTCTTTCCACCAAAAATCCACTGACTGAATGCCAATTCTCAAATTATACGCTCTCAATTTAATATGATTATGTCTTAATACTGAGTAAATTGAGACTTAAAATTTGGTTGTTAAAGTTAACACCTCTATTTTAATGGATTGTTTCCTGCGTTTGTCAAAAACTTGACAGACACCGTCATTTCAATTAATGTTAACTTTATCCATTAAACAAAAAAAAACTTTAATTAACCACAATTTAATGGAAGTAAATTGCCTAAATGCATAAGCAATTTTAAAAGGTTGAACAATGAATTTACATATTTTAGATTTATGTTTCTGGGATATGATGCAATGTCCGCGCGTCTTGCATTAGGGAAATTAACCATCTGCTAATAGTTTATGAAACCCAATTATTATTTGCAGGCTTAAATCGCGTAACGCGAATTAAATTACAGCTCAATGTCGATCTCTGAGAATTGCCGTGGTCAGTGTTCAACAAATTCAAAAGTTAAAATACTTGACTTTTCGCGGTTTTACCTTGAAGGTGTTTTGGAGAGAGCCACAGAGTTATTGGGGTGTGAACAGTGTAATTCAAGAGTTTACTATTTTGGGAAACACGATAATGTTCAAAAAGTTTAGTCATATAGAATTTGAATACTTACGGTTTCACTACAATACTACTGTGAAGAACGTGCTCTGTATGTCTCAATGAAATAATTGTTTGAGTTTAATAGGAATCGCTAAACCTCGCAATATTATTTTCGGTTTCGTGGCATAATTTTTTAGATAAATATTTCAGTTAGTCGACAAGAAAATTCAAATTTTTAAAATATGCCACCATGTTGTTGACACGATCGATTGACATTGGCGAAAACAATAACTTGCTATGAGAGGCCACGCAGATGTGCGTCATCAAAGGTAGGCATACCGTAATTAAATTCATACAATTTAATAATTCTCTTATGAATTATCATATTTTATAAATACAAACACACACATCTATATATATTTTTTTTTGTTGCAAAAATATTTTTCTGAATACAGTTCCTGCACACTTACCAACTCCTTTTGAAAGTCTCCACGTGTAGATGGCCTCAGGACCGGCATTAATTGCATATCCTTTTATTCTGTCCGGCTCTATGATTTAAAAAAAAATGTTGATTAGTAGTGGTTTCAGTAATTATGGTATTGTTAGCAACTTTTTATCGTCATAGGACAGGAGAGCAATTCACGTTAAACGAGGACGTGAGGATTTTTCAAAACTGGCTGATGCAACCTCCTGGCCGGTTGCACTAGAAGATAAAAATAACGAAATTCCTCTACGTATGTCTTTCAGTTGGGTTTAAGTAGTAATTATTAAGAATTCGTTCCAATTTTTTCCGAGGCCAGTCACGTTTTTTCCGGTGTTTGATCCGCTTTTTTCCCCGACTTAATTATTACGTGCGTACTTCGATTGAATCATTCGGTAAATCCAATTAGCAGTGATCCACAACACACATATAATCAAATCAGGTTAGACCAATTTTCACATCACAGCACTTTTAGTCTAGACTGAATTATATGGGGTAGAAACCTTGATTGTTTGTATATTGATTTATTTAGAGTAATTAACATATCATTAGTATTAACGTTGATGGTTTTTCAAGGTTGAAGAAATGTAAGATTAAGTTCCCTAAGGTCAAGGTTGATTAGGTAGTCCATTGGCCACGTATGACCGCTAATATCGAAATCGGATTTAAACGACAAGAAGATTTCATAAACGATCAGTTCTGCAAATGTTAGAAGAAAACTATTCCTAATTTGTAAAATAGGTACCAAATCAATTATAGGCGTAGCTAGGTTTTGTTCGGGTGGCAGAAATGCAAATATATCTTACGATAATTACTATAATTATTACATTATAGTATCATAAGTGTCTTTACTTTCGCCTCCTTTTAAATCATGGAAAATATAAAAATAATTTTTTGTGTATATGTAGTTGCCTATTTATCCTGTTTCCTAAAATTATAAAATCCAGGTCGGTAACTGAAAGATCTGAAAATTAGAATTAACACTGAATGCGTTATAAAAAATGCAATATAAAATGAAAAATTGTTGTCAAAATTGTTTAGTTGTAATGAGTTCAGTTTACCGTAAAGAATAATTTCAGATTTTGCATCTTTGCTTGACAATTTTGAATTGGTTTGATTGGTAATTTGAACTTGCAGCATACTTACAGCAATAATTCATTTTAATTTAGCTAAAAGTACAGAAAACTTCTGAAAAATTGTTAAGATTACTTTGCTTGTTGGTCGCTGGAAAAACAGACTGTTTACGACTCTTAATAAGTTCCCAAAAGTAGTGTTTTTTTTTTAAATTAAAATGCATTACATATCCTTTTCAGGACTTATTGAATGAACTTCGTGTATTTCTACAATGCTACAGCATTGGATGCTAAGACAATGGTTGCACGTCTCTATTCCACAGAAGAAAATCAGATCTACTAATCAATTTTTATTGTTTTAAGATAAATTTATATTTTTATTTTACCACGAAGTTTTAAATCTTTCATTACTCATTCAGCATATTCGACGACTATAGCGCGCTGTACGAAGCATAAAATGTCACATAACACTTCTTGGCGTCTAAAAGGGTTTATTCAACAAAAATTAATATTAGACAAATAGTCCATTGTTTACATTACAAAAATGCATATTTGGCAAATTAACGAACAATTGGTCCAATTTGCGATTTGGCCATGGTCAAAGGCCTTAATCCCCAATTTCCTTAGATACCGCTATTAATTGGCCACTTTTGCCAATTAAATTCTCAGAAGTAACAATCATATAAACAGGGTAAATCGCTTTCGTTTTAATCAACCATTATACCGAAATTATTTCAAATAATTTGTGATGTTCAAAAATACAGTAAACATATAGACTTCGTATCGTTCAGTTTGTGGTTATATCAGAGAAATATGAGTTATCATAAGAGATAAAATCGTTATCGGCAATTACACCGACGAAAAACAAACATTATGCTTTTAACTTTTATACGGCTCTGAATATCGGCATCTCCTAAAAGGGCCTATATGGCCCTATACATTTTAAACTGGTACCTGCTACACGGCATAGATAAAACTAAATAGCAATAACATTGGTATATAATGACATAACAGAAGTTGCATTTGAAGAATGTAATCGGTAATGAATTTGTATTTTGATCAATTGATATGGCAATGTCAAAGATTGACCTTAATAATTGAAATTCAAATAATGTAAAGGTCCCGGAAATATCCGGAATTGTCGTAAACAGTTTTATACAGGGGTGCAGTCTAGAAAACGAACTTTTTCACTCTAAAATAGTTTCAGATTTGCCCTACTATAATTAAAATATACATGAATCATTCTTTCACCAAACTTAGAGATTTATTAATAAATTACCAACTACCTGCTGCGTGTAGGAAATCCACTTCCTGACCTTACATACATTCTCATTTTCTTGGATTGTGTGAGTGACTCACTTAAGTGTTTGTAAAGCTGTTACTTATTGCGGTACCCTTTAATGAGATAAAGTCACGTTAATTAACGATTTTTCTAACCTGCAGTGAAGAGCAACTGAGAAAATATTATTTAGAATGAAGACAATAGCATAAAACCGAGTACACATGTTTGTGAAATGGTAAATGAGATTTTTGTAAGGTAAAAAAAATTAACATCAGGCTATGTTGTCATCGGATAGTACACGAGATCTTTTGCGGGGTTTTCCATCGACTAAGAAAATGTAATGAAATTTATTCATATTTTTCATCATGGAATTGCTCAGGATGTTTCCTCAGAAGCGTAGAACTTAATTTTTTCTTATATCATATATCACTGTTGGCCAAGTTTCCTGCATTTGCACTACATAGTTAGCATAGATTACACTTGGGTCTCTATGCTTGAGGAAGGCCATACATATACATATAATATATGATTAAACACCGATCACTTACCTCAAATCAGCCTTTTGTAAATTATGATCTTGTTGGAATCATATGAGAAAATTAAGATTTCTCAATCATTGAGAAGAAGGATTTTAGTTGCTTCAATATTTCTCTTCTCAACAGTCCAAATTATTACTTAAATTTAATTCGATCTTCATTCGGGCATTCAGCTCGGCGATCGTGCGACTTCGGAGACCCGAACGTAAACGACGCAAGACACTCGGTATTTGAAAACGAATTCGAATTTTAAAAGTTCAATTCTGACTGGTTTTCAACGGGGCACAATCCCGTACGGATACTCATTACGTTTCTATTTAATTAATACTGAACACCGCATAAATTTTACGAATTTTTTCTACATTTTGGCTTGAAATTTAATATTTTTCGCGAGCGAAGTTGGGAGGAAACGCATAGACGCCATTAATACTGACAGCCGAAGCGTTATTGTTTTGTTTCCGAAGCCTTCTTAAATCAAATCGTCGCTACTGGGCGGTGATTTTTTTTTAGTCACGTGTCGACTGGTGTGTCTTGAATTTAAGTTCTGTTTACACTTTTATATTTCAAAGTAGATATAAAATCTTATAATAATAGTACAATTAAATAAAAACTTGTATATTTTGTAATCCACCAATTAATTGGGTATTTCTGCTACTTAACCTTCTTACGCCTCGAGAACACATTAACTATCCACTGGGATCATTGCCGTCATTTGTAAACATATTTATTCCAAAAGACATGAATATATATTTATAAATAAAATCAATAACACTCGTTTCGTAACACTACTTAACCGGAAAGAAGTTGGAAATAAATATCACTACAGCGATGTCGCCCTCATATAACTTGTCTGTAATTCTTTGAAGTGTTACCACGTAACTCAAAAAAATTCCTAATCGTCGTCATCGACCCCCTTAATCCGGCTCTGACTAAAAGACACCACCACACCACATTCGAGCTGATGTGAAGAATCCAAATTCGCCACACTTCCAGCGCTCACCCACAAATAGCCATGGAGTGGGGATGGTAATTCATTCTAAAAGTGCAAAACCACTCTGTGGGTTTTCTTAAAGTTCTTACACGCTTTTGAAGCACAGTTTCATCTGAAAGACTCTAACCTGGTACCAACGACGGTACTTCTTGGGCAAACGCGGGAAATTAACTCATTAATCGTTATCACCGTAGCCGGCTTGAAGATTTTTTACGTGTAAATGAATCATTCGACTCGGGTGAATTTGTTGGCTTGATTACTGGATTTGTTTAAGCTTATCAGGTATGTAATGCGGTTTTTCGTTTATCATCCGAGATAAAGCTTAACTCATTGACAATTATGAAACGCGTCGATTATTTTACTATAATATTACAACTGTCGAGTAACATTCTGACTCAGTATCGTCATTTATCACGTTTCCATTAACTTACATAATTCTAACATGAAATTACCTCTACTACAATGCATAACAACATTATATTGGCCCGTTTACTGTTGGGATGATCTATTGAAATCACAACCAGCCAAGTCAGCCAATTTGCAATACGCTTCGAAATTTAAAAATACATGATTTTGCTGGGCACATTATTGCATCATTTTTTAAAGCCAAAGTTTCCTTATGCATATTACACGAGTGGTATAATAGCAGTCGAGCTAAGATATGCGATGAACCTTTATCAGTTAGTCGCTTCCAAGTTGGGTTTGATGGCATGTCGTAAATGGTGAAAGGTGTATTTAGATTTTCCATTTGAAAATTTTCACCGGGTCATCTTTGCGAAAGAAAGTTTTTCCTTTGATGGTAATTGCTGTCCAGTAGTGAGGTAGAACGGTGAGTATTAGTGTTTCAAGTGCAGTTTAAAGGTATGGTGACAAAATATTAGAATTTTTTCATTTGACCAATACGACGGGGTTCCAAATAACTACTGTTTAATTTTTACGGTCAATATATTCAAGTTTTGCCAATTTTACCAAGGAAATACCGTCTATGAAAACTGAAAAATTAATGGCCAAGGTCCGATTTCATCGTTATTATTGTATAGGGATATTATCATGTTACAAAATTACCGCGAGTTTGATACACCTGTTGGCACTTAGCCTGACGGCTAAAAAAATGAGTTGAAGTTCATTTAAATAAATCTCCTGTTAAAAAACTGAAGGGTAAAGCCCGGCTCAGACCTAAATTAATGAAGTCCGGATAACTTTAGCAGGAGCATAAAGTTCTTATTAATTTGGAAATACCAAATTACTGTGCGGTCATTGTTGAACTTTCTTGAAAGCTATTTTTCAAGTAAACTCATCAATATTTTAATAATTGGATCTTAATCAAAGTGGACTAAACCATTGTAAATATATCGACTAGACCCTTCCCCAAGCGCTCATCTTAGTCACGATTTCTACGATATAAAAATTTTCCTGTAATTCATGACTGGAAATTCGACAATTACACAGAGTGAAACCCTAGAAAATAGATTTTTTTATTGCACTTACAGTTTCGAACTGTTAAGCCGATGAAATGAATGAAATTGTGTAGATTGAGATAAAAGAGCCGTGGATATCAAATTATGTAATTTTATTGGCATTTTTTATCATTGATATTTTTCGGCTTTCATGACATTTGGTAGTTTTAAACATTAGAAACGCGTATGTAGGGGGAGAGGGCAACAGTGGGTACTCAATACTTACATGGATTTTGCAGACAACGTTCCTTTCAGGAGCGCCAGAAAGTTCTTTTTCGAAATGTTTTTTCAGGCTTGCCAATGTTTAAATCACCTACGCACAAATGATTTTATAGTAATTTATAAGCCGAAATGCAATAATTACACATTTAAAACTCAATAAAACAGCCTGAAATTAGAAATCTTCTTTTTAAACTAGATTTTTTTAAATATTGTAGACATGATAGTGAGACGACATTCATAATGACAGCTGTCAGTAGTAATTTGTGGTCAAGGCCATTCTAGCAAAAACTCGCGGATGTGATACGTCTACGTCACCAAACGTAGGCTATAGATAATGTTATGGTGAATTCCTAATAATTTATTTCCATATATTTTTTAAGGGTTTCAGGGACTTTAGGTATTAGAAAGAGTGTTCCGTAGTCTAACAAGAAGGATTATGAGTAGTGGTTAGGTTTTTAGTATTTACATATATGTATTTGCGGGGAACCCCTTCAGAAAACCCCCCTAAAAAGACCGTGATGATTATACGTATAATCGTACAAGTCTCTAAACCACTTGCATTCTTCTAACTTTAGAATAATTTTGATAAAAAATTCTAAATTCCTTTCTCTAAATGCCGCAATAGAGCTGAAAAATAGGAATATTTCGTTTTGTGATTGCACATTTTCAAAGCACGAATTTTAATGTTGCGGAAAACTTAATGACAGCTTAAGTGACGATTTGAGGCCACAATTATTTTAGATAAAAATCTGCGGATCTAGTGCCATAAGCAAGGTTATCGCCATTTTCCAAAAATTATTCATATATTTTTTGCGTGTTCAAGGAGTTTGGTGGTTTTAGATATGAAAAACAGGAACCTACAAGTTGATAAGAGGAATCGTGAGACGCTGTTGCGTTATTATTACCTACCCATGTCAAGTTAATTGTTGGTGTTAGATATTTTTGCTCTGCCCTTAACATTTTTACTAAATCTGTATAGACAGATTTTTATGTAGAATGTACCCGACAGCTCTTAAACTTACCTCGTACCAACTTTATTACATCAGTCTCCTTTTTAATTGAAATAGCTATCTTTGAAATTATTGGAATAACTTGCGTCATACTACAACATAGTGCGCATTTTTGTTTCGAATTTTTATTGAAATTCCCGCGATTTTTATCATGAGTTTACGCTTTGATCATATTAAATACAATGGATCATTAGCTCTGATAGACAATCAATTGCATTAAAACTGTCATTAACAAAGGCACAAATGTAAAAAATAGCACCACTAGCGACGTTGCCGACATTTATTGTTTTATTTAATTGTAATGGATATGTCAAAAAGCCGTTAGTTTAGCCACAAGAGTTTTATTTAATTGCATGAATAAGGTAATTTTAATTTTTGCATAGAAATTCTGCTAAATAATACATGATCAATATTTTGACCGAAACTGTAATGCATGAGGATGCCCTCTTAATTCCTTAATATTATAGTCTCTTCTCCGGTGCACATTTCAGGCAACCAGACATGCATATTTTAAATTAAAGCCTCCGTTTTACCGTTTAAAAACTGTGGCAAATCTCGGAATTCACCGCTTTCTTTCGATGTGAAGAAAAAATATGTATATGTAATAAACATAATCGTCATTGAGCGTTAAGTAACTACCCCATCTTGTTCTTCTCTTTAAATTGCCCATAAGAGATCTTATCCGCTTCTAATTAATCTTATGTCTACTCTATATAGCGATTCATGCAAACTCGATCTAAAACTCGGAATTTTTTTGTATAATTCACATTAATTAAAACGCACGCTTAACATAACTGGTATTGCAGACCGAAGGCAGGATTATTTGTTTTTTAACTTAGATTATTTCCTTAATAACGTGTCAAATAGCGGAGATACTCAGATCTAGTCTCTAATCTGTATCAGATTGTTTTCTAATATGGACGAAATCACCGTGTGGGTATGGATAATTTGATCATTTTGGTCATCTGGACATTGCTTACGACAACCTCCTCTATTTTCAGATGGCGCCCCCCAACTTGGAATCATCCAGCGACAACCCTAAAGCATACACCATCCTCCCTATGTCAGACAATGACGAAAAGCTATTCGAGCCACATGAGGATTTACCATCCATCCCCGATCATCCCCATGAAGAGGAGCATTCATTGGTGCATGAAAAGCCACCGCCCAATGATAGTGACGTGTGTTCTGACGACATAGAAGTAGTGGTACCTCCAGATGGAGGCTGGGGCTGGGTCGTGGTGTTTGCCTCGTTCATGTGCAACGTCATAGTGGATGGCATCATATTCTCTTACGGGATGTTCCTGGATGACATCACTGTGGAGTTCAGAGTGACCAAAGGAAAGGCCGCATTGGTCGGCTCCATGATGTCTGGTTTCTACCTTATAGTTGGACCTTTTGCCAGTGCTATTGCCAATAAGTTCGGGTTCAGATTGGTGGCAGTTCTGGGCTCTGTATTAGGAGCGTGTGCTTTCGCCATTTCCTCTTTTGCCTCGAGCGTGGAATTCCTTTGTATCTCGTATGGACTGCTTGGAGGTGAGTGAGGAAATTCTTTCATTATCAAGGTTTAACATAAATAGTACTGTAATTTGGTTGCAATGCCAATGTCGTTTGGGTTGAAATTTGAAGTAAAAGTGATGCAATTTTCAACGTACCGGCAAATTGGCCGACTGCATTCCGCGACCAAGGACTAACATATTAAATGTTCATTATTATTAATATTAAAGCAGCGCTTTTTATCATGCACTTTTTCACCTCTTGCACTTTTTGTTGTCGGTGTATTGACTCCGGAAGCAGTGCTTCGGTTCCTGATTTTCTAAATTAACATCTGGTCTCGAAATTGCTGAAAGTCATGACTGCGCCGGGCAACGGTGGAGATATGGTACCTATTCGTGATTTTTCGATCACAATTCTTACTGGAATTTCATCAATACCGTGCCACGAAGATCCGTATGGTTTAAGTAAATTAGATAATGGCATTTCGTCTAGTTGCCAATTGGTGGCAATTAAAACGATACTGCCATAGGGAAATTATCATCGTATTTCCACATATCCTTTGCTTGATATACTAATGCGAATTTTCACAAGACCTCATTATGATGATGTCTAACGCCGTTTGCAGGTTCACATTGCACGGCTAGATTTTTATTATAAAAAAAGTTCAAAATTGTGTTTCCGCAAATCAAGGTTTAAACAGAAAATAGGTGTCTGCAAGGAGCCTAAAGCTTCCATTCAGGGCGGTTCAGAATTACAGGATCAAACTTTCAGGATTTGTTCAGTGCGACTATAAAATACATCTTAGTATAAGAATCCGCCTTCGCGAATATCTCCCTTTTATCGAGTTTTAGTACGTTTCATGTTAATTTATTTGTACAAAAAAAAACACTGCAGTAATTGTTTAAAATGTGGTATTCGAATTTCATTGCACCTGTTTGAACCACATACATGGTGTCTGCAGACTTGGCAAAAAATTTGATAATAATTGTGAATGATTTCAAATGCCATACCGACTCGTGCAATCAAGTCTCGTTTTGGTTCTACTGGCGTTCCACAAACCAGATGCTCTAAATGTTCCCACTGAAAGAAGTCTAAACGTGTTAGATCGGGCGACTTAGGGGGTTGCGGAACTGCACCACCTCCCCCGATCCAAATAGTCACGAGCCCGAGCAGAAACTAGTGCAGGCGCACCGTCGTGTTGCATCCATATTTGCCGTCGCGCGTTTGACGGGACGTTTTCAAGAAGTTCCGGCTAGAAAATAAATAAAATAACTCGATAAAACGTATTTTTGTACTTAGCGGCCTCAAAGCGTCATGAGGCCGCAGCACTTGCGGACGCGAGTCGTTGTACTCGTATGTTTTCTATTATTACACGGAACAAACCTGAAAAGTTCGAAGACGATCCCGTAGTTCTGAAACACCCTACATATTGTGAGCTAAAAACGATCGTAGAACAGGCTCTTCAAAGGGATCGTTAAAAAACCGAAAATTAATGGAAAACTTGGAAAACTCGAGACAGCTCTGAAGAGCGACGAACACCGTCAGTTTGCTGTTTTTGACAGCTCTAAAGAGCGACGAGTACCGCCGGTTTGCTGTTTTTAATCTACAGCGGAAGCTCGAAAGAAATGTCTCGAAAATCTTCGAATTTCGTGAAAGTACTGCAAACACCGTTATCCTCTCAGTGGTGGGCTCAAAATCTTAAGCTAATAGAAGATTTGCCTCTACCTCTGGAAAAATCACGACAGCTATAAAAAAACGACGAGTACCGCTGATTGGTTGATTCTGATACCGAGTGAGCGCCCAAAAGAATTATCTCGAGAAGTCTAGAAGTTCGTTGCGGTATTGCGAGCATCGCTGCCGCCCCAGTAGTGGGTACAGAACAGAAAATTGAGAAAACATCTGTTTTTACTTTTGGATCACTCACGAGCGGCGGATCTCATCGAATTTGCCGCTTTTAACGCACGGCGTAGGCATAAAAAAAATTATAAAACTAAGGGATTGCAAGGAGACATCCCAGAAATCCAGATCGCCCCAAACAAGAGTGGAGAACGTGAAAAAATCGCTAACTCATTTTCGGTGCACCACTGACTTCGATATTTAAATAGTCTTTATTTAGTTAGTTAATCGTTTCATCCATATTCATCACATTTTCATTCGGATCATCAAACAGCATTGAGACTTCATAATTCCTTCTGCGCATCTGCGCAAACAACACCTTTTGATTTTTTCCCGGCTTAAGAATTCTCAATTTAAAACTAGTTTTCATTGAAACGTTCATCACACGCACGAGTTTGAGTAACTTTCTGATTTAAGGCCTGATGGTGAACGTTTTTCAACGTTAAAAGCGAATCACTATTCCACCATAATTCTATTTTGATCATTGGAATTGTGCCTGAAGCCATGTTAAGCAGGATACACGAGCGTATACCAGTTTGTTTAAACTTGTTATGAAATGATTCCCGACGCAAAATGAGTTGCACTCACAGCGTACTCATACCAGTTCTTTGGTAGTGTTTGAATTTGATTTCTAACATAGATTTCAACGAAATGTGACTTGCAAATATCTTGTGCAGGCTAAAAACATTAGCTCATTCGAAACGAGATGAGCAATTAAAACAACAGTCGCTTTATTTCAATGGTTCTAGAATTTACCAGCAGTAGAAACAGATATTAAAGAATGAATGAACGCAAATAGCTATTTGAAAAATATCACTTTCTTACACCTGAACGACAGAATATTGTAACTTTTCTTCATTGGTTCGATTATAGTGTCTAGAACTCATTAACGGTTAGAGAGAGAATTAAAACATCACATGGATATAAGTATTCGCTTTACGTGTAATTTGAAAAAGTGCAACAATATACAGGGCGTACTGTTTGAAAAATCCGATTTTGAGACGTCTCAATGGTGGCATCACCAATAATTAAACGTTCCGTGGATTCTCCATTTAGAAGTCTTAGAAGTCATGAATGATGAGGGATGGTTATAGAACACTCAAAGTATCTTTTTAACGTATAATTTTGAAAAACGTAAAAATATACAGAACGTTCGATTTGAAAAACTCGCCTTTTGCCCAATAGAACTTGATCAAGACGCCTTCTATCCCACGTACGTTTTCCTTCCAGGAATCGGCTTTGGCTTCATCTACGTACCATCGGTCATAACCGTGGGCTTCTACTTCGAAAAATGGCGGCCCCTGGCCACCGGCATCGCGGTGTGCGGTTCGGGAATAGGCACCTTCCTCTTCGCCCCTTTGAGCAAGTCTCTGATCAAACAATTGGGATGGCGAAATGCTCTTTTGGTCCAAGGAGGTATCGTCTTGAGTTGCGTCATCTACGGCTGCTTATTTAGGTGAGTAACAGTCAGACCTCTGAAGGCAAACTATCTGCTACTCATTTGGTTTTAGGCCTTTGAAACCTACAAGGCTAAAGGATCTGAGGGATGCGGAAGAAGAAGAGATGAAGGCAAATGAAGATAAGCTTGTGATGGACATCTCGAAGCTTCCAGAAGGGACGCGATTAAAGATGGAAGAAGCTTTGATGCAGTTTCCCAAACAAAATCACAGAAGCTCCATTTCGATGCTGTTTGAGACGAACAACAACCCAGATAATCTAAGGCTGTCTGATGTCTATCACACGATCCATCATATGCCTTCGAAAACGTACACGGCTCATATTCCAGCGAAGAGCTGCTTCAAGGAAAAGAGACTTAGTGCTCCTTTTGTGGTCCCTTACGACAAGTTAAAACTGCAAGATAATAAGTGTTCGGAAAAGTCTCAAGATATAGCGAAAAACCACGTGGAAGGCATCAGTAGACCCTTGTATAGAGACGACATATTCTTCGGGCAGAGTCTCTCGAGACTACCTCAATACACCTCTCATAGTTCTATGGCCTACAACTTGGCAGTTACCAGACTCCCTCCAAAAGAAGATATAATTGAGCAGAAGACTCAGAAGTGCAAGATTTATCCTGAAGCCGTTAAAAGGGCTTTGAATACTATGCTGGATTTCAGCTTACTTAGAAGTCCTTCATTCCTAATGTTGGCCATCGGCGGATTTTTTACCATGATGGGTTTTTATGTTCCTTTCATGTACATGCCGGACAGGGCGCATGGACATATTCCAGATGACATAGCGGTGCTTCTAATTTCTTCAGTTGGGATTGCGAATACCTTGGGACGGGTGCTGTGTGGGGTATTAAGCTCTTTTCCCTCGGTTAATGGGTTAGTTGTTGCCAATGTCGCTCTTACCATCGGAGGAATTGCGACTATATTCAGTGGAGTGTCCTTAACTCAAGAGTACCAGTTCTTTTACACAGTAATTTTTGGATTGGCCATCTGTAAGTATTGTTCTAGCCAAATAAACTCCAGAATTGTGAACTATTCTTGATTTTCAGCCTGTTTTGCTTCGTTGAGGTCAATTATAGTAGTGGACCTCCTAGGGTTGGAAAAACTTACGAACGCCTTCGGTTTGCTTCTCCTTTTTCAAGGAGCAGCGGCTATGATCGGATCTCCCTTAGCTGGAGCCTTCCGGGATTTAACAGGAAGCCACGACGCCACTTTCTATCTTTCCGGAGGCATGATTTTGATATCTGCAGTGATGTGCTATCCCCTGAACTGGGTGAACAGGTGGGAGAATCGGAGGAACAGAAGGAAAGGTTTGGAGCGGGTTTGAGAAGAGCGTCGTTTGGAGTAGGACAACGTTCAAAACCAAAGAGGTTGGTTTCTAAGGTGGAGAGAAACCTGAATTAGGGAAGAGTTAAGTGTTTGAAGGGGTTTATATGAGAACGATCTGTGGAGGAAAGTGTTTGTGGAATGTGCAAACGAGGAAAAAATTTACTGATCATAATCCGCATTATTGTCTAAAACGCCATTGGATTTTTTTATGATGTTATTAGTAGCTGTCAGACCAGTCATCAGACTACCGACTGCAAATCTGACCGAACAGCAGTTCAGTCAGGTGTGTAGCCGCTAATCGTGCCACCACACTAATCTTACCGAATTAAGAGAGATCCAGGGAATGGATTTTTCTCAAATTTTTAATACTTTATAACGTAACATCGAACTCTCGTTTAGCAAATTTATGGTGCATTCCAAAGGTTTTTGATGAGAAAAGCGTCGAAATTCTTAACGTCTCGAAGGAATCGCTATATTTTTTCCAACGTGGGCATATTGCGTATGCGTTATAGGTACTTATAATTTTCGTGTAAACGACACTTTTATCGAATATTTTTCCCTTTTTTTTAAACAAATAAATTCACATCTTGCCGCGAATTGGAGGATCCTGTGTAATATTATATAGAGTTTTTCTTAAACCTTCTGTATATGCCTGAAGTTTCTCTAAAAAAATTTTATATTAGTATTTTATTTTTTTATTATTTATGTAAGCTTATTTTGAAGTGAATCAATTCCTTTTTTAATTATTTAAAGTTAAAATTTAAGCTCCTCTATAAGACTGATTACATATACATACTTTAAATGGGCCTAATGCAATGGTTCTCTCTATGTATAAGTATTTATAGCGTTTATTTATATGGTACTGTGTCAATCCTTTTTTAAACAAATTCTTGGTTCGTTTTATTTTCATAAAACTAATCTGAACTGTTTCCTTAATGATGGATGTGAACGCTGAAAAGTAACTTTTTTATCAGTTTTAACGAAAGTTTCTTATTGCGTCTTCGTTTATTTTATTTTTTTGTCTCATTTGTGTGTATAATTATTCGAATAATAATAAACTTATGTAGATTAGTTCTTTTTATCGACCAAAGACAAGCGTCTTGAATGAGACGAAATGTTATTCCTCCTTTTAGTATTGTCATTACCACGTAGATTTTTGTTGTTTAATGTAATTAAATTTTTCTAATAAAGTCGATCCACGATAAAAGATAAGTTTAATGTGATACGCGTCCTCCTAGATTAGAAAATTACTTAAAAAATTGCAAATTTCCTCTTACGTATTGCTTTATACGTATACGTAAAATATGCAGTGTGTAATGTTACTACGGAGGCTAGCATGCCTCCTAGCACTGCGATTAATCGGAATCCCACTTCGTTCAGTATTGCGCAGATGGTAGGTCCTGTAAAATATCTTGAAACTATTCAAAAAAGAATCCAAAACGTGCAGACCTAGAAGGTAGTAACATCCTCCAGATATTGGACTAATTAGCGCGATTTCCGTAAGGCTGCAACTTAAAGTCGTCCTGCATCTCCTCAAAAAATATGGCGAAACAGTATCCAAATCCATCTATGCGCAACGTGACAAATCTTACACCAGCGACTACAAGCCAACCCCAACCCCCTTCAGGGGGTACGGGCACTGGGGTTCTGCTAACTCTATCATCACAGATCTAGCGGACCTCCTAGCAGGGACTCGCAATGATTTGGAGCTCTTCGAGTTTGATTTCGTTATACCTTCAGGGAACATATTCTTCGCTTAAAGGAAATTTGAGGTCTCACAAAAGTTGATTCCACAGTTGAAATTATGACTTTCTACGCGTCAAAATGGGAGAGGGAACTTTGCCAATTTTTCAAGGCATTAAAATTGAAATTATGAGCAAAACGAAGGATCATAAAAGTATATGATGTCCGGAGAATTCTTCCGTCCACTATCGGCAGATGTGTGCGGCAACAAAGTCGAATTTAAATATTAGTGTCGCGTCGCCGATGCGGCTGTATATACCGAAGGCGCCATCTGTAGCGGTGCCTTCATACTAGAACTCGCTTAAGAAACTTCTACAGGGTTGCCGCGGTTTTCTAGATCTCCACTAGAAAAAGGTTTCTTTAACCGAACTGTGGCCACTAAAGTAAGAGCTTTAATATCTGCTCCGATTTTTGAACCTTCTGATCTCATTTCCGCCCTCCAACCTAAACCAACCTTTAGCTACATTAGCTAGCTCTATTTACGTCAGGATATCGATCCTGCGTCCTGCGCCCCACGCGTTCCACATTCTCCTGCAAGACGGATCGACCGCTCTGACAAAAATTTATCCGGGACGGTGTGTTTTCCAGTATTATGATACTATAAGTGCGATAAGACCTTAAACGGCCATGGAATGCGGTATGGACGAAGGTAGAGGCTTCGGGAGGCTGCCGAATAAGACACCCAGGCCGATGGTGGATCCTGAAGCTCAAGGAGAAGTCGACCCTTCTTTGTAAGTTGGACGTGTCTCTAAGCTGGAAATAAGTCACGTGAAAATCGCCTTTTTTGATTCAATGTTTTCTGAGCTTTCGAAGGTCTTTCAGGCGTCTTTAATTTGTCTTCCAGGTATCCAGAGCCTAAAGATGCCACCCACAAGATCCGAGGAAGATCCGACATTCTAGAACGCCTGTTCGGCCCCTTAGACCAAGAGCTGCTGGTGGTCAAAAGTTTCTACTTTTTTTTTTACTCTGCCTTCGGATCTTTATTTCCGCTCATGGGAGTGTATTTTAAGCAGATGGGCATGAATGCAACGCAGAGTGGGTTCCTTATAGGTAAAAGAAAAACTTCTTTGATACATTGACTTCAAAACCCGTCGCCGGCCCTCCACTAAAATTAGTGCCATTACTCGTCCGAATATGACGTGGCTTTGTCGTGACCCATCGCCTCTTATGTCTTATGTGTGTATGTACGTCTTATATGTCTTACATGTGTATGCGCCGGCGCCATACGCCGGCGCATACAAGACATAATAGGTGATGGTGATGTCGGGCAAAATTTTTTTGTGACCAAATTCTCCTGTGGAGCGACCAGGCTTAAGTTTTTTTATTTGTTAATGAATTTCTCATAACAATTGAAATTTTACCATTATTAATTTATCAGATTATTATTTTCGCACAAAAACTTTACTGATCCTGACACATTTCCAGGGTCTCGCCCGTTCGTAGAATTCCTGGCAGCCCCCTTCTGGGGCAGCTTGGCCGACCGCTGGCAAAAGGGCAAAATCCTCCTTTTGGCCTCGTTATCTTCTTGGATAATCTTCACAGTTCCCCTTGGGTCCATACAACCACCTGCAATATCCTGCATGGAGTTCAAGAACAACACCGCAACCCTTACAATTCCAGAAGTGACTCAACGTTTGGTCAACAAAAGGTCCGTGCAAATGGGGGATATCCCCGTGTTTGTCGATCCTAGATTAGAATCTGTAGTATCTGAGAGGTATGATAATTTTACTGGGGCCGTTAACCATATGGAGGTGTTGTTTGAGCCAGAGTCATAATTTGTAGCTATAAGCGGCAAAGGAGGTCTACAAGGGCAATGTACAATATTAGTGCTGGGCAGTCACCGGTCAATGTAGCCTACGCTTCAAACTACAAGGAAAAGGAGCATTCCAATTGGGTTAAACCCATCATATCCTCAATTGTCTATAAAATGGGCGATATTCAAAAGGCCTTCTTCCTTTTGATGCTTCTGATCATCATTGGGGAATTTTTCGCTGCTCCCGCGATAACATTAGCCGATTCTGCAGTTTTAACTCTCCTAGGGGAAGATGCGGACACCTACAGTCATCAGAGGATGTTCGGCTCATTTGGCTGGGGATTGGCAATGTTCTTTGTTGGTAAATTACTCGGTTAACATTGCGAATATCACCTAATGAGAACATGAATAAGGCATTGCTCTGGATCACTCGACGTCGTTCCCAAACCATCCCTGTGCACCTGATAAAAAGGAGAGGAACTACACGATCTGCTTCGCCACATTTTCAGTACTGATGGGTGCAGCCCTCATTGCAGCTACTCAGATGAGCTTCAAGTACGATGAACAGGTTCCCGAGACCGTAAGAGAGCCCAGTGTGGATAGAGACGTGCTATCCAAAGAAGATCAAATGCAAGCTCAGCTTGCTGAACAACTAAATTTGCCTTCCCTGGCGGACACCCGGGCTTCTGAGACAGCAGCAGCACCTTCAAAGGAACAGAAGGTTCGTGTTCACGAGCTTTCCTGACGGGCATTACTCAATTACATTTTTCAGAGTAAAATTTTTGCTCAAACCATGAGAGAAATCCCCGAATGGGTGACGGTTCTGAGTCACTTCAAGAATCTCAAATGTGCATCATTCCTCTTCGTGGCGTTTTATATGGGATTTGGGATAGGTCTCATATTCACTTTCTTATTCTGGCACCTGCAGGATTACGGAGGTACTCCCACGCTATTCGGAGTGGCCTCAGTCATCAACCACATATCCGAAATATTCGCCTACTTCTTCAGTTTTCGGCTCATCAGGCAAATGGGCCACGTTAAGGTGCTTTGTTTGGGCTTGATCGCCAATATATTGAGGTTCTTATATATATCTTGGCTGACCAACCCTTGGTGGGTTCTCCCGTTTGAGTTTATGCAGGTAAGATGGCACTCCATCAAAGGAAACTCTTTTTAACTGGTTTTTCTAGGGAATAACGCACGCAGCTGTGTGGGCCGCTTGTTGCTCGTATATCTCTCATAATACGCCCGTGGAATTGCGGTCTTCTGCCCAAGGGGTTTTGCAAGGCATACACCATGGACTAGGTATATACAATTTGGATTTTAGTTCGACGTAAAGGCAGTGAGAGTGATGTTTCAGGGCGCGGCTGCGGGGCTGTAATAGGAGGGATGTTTGTCACCACGTTTGGGTCAACTTCTACATTCCGGGGTTATGGATTGTTTTGTATATTAGTGCTAGCTGCCTTTATTTTCATCAACTTCTATCGAGTCGACCAAGGTTTCGTGAGAGATTTGCCCCAAACTGAAGACCCGAGACAGGTAAACTTTGCTGTGCAAGCCCCCGTGAACCTATTTCAAAACGAATAAGGTCCAGGACGTTTGAAACCGCAACCAGCAATGATTCTAATAGTTGGTGATGCTAAGGATTGGGTAACTCTAAGAGGGGGGTAACTTTAAGCTGCATATCTTTGAAACTTATTGAGTTCACGGGTAGATTTATGCGGTTTCAATCATCCACTGTAGTCAAGGCTTTCTCGTAAATATCTCAGGTGGCAGAAGAAACCTCTCATTTGGCCCCCCATGGGGTACCCAGCAATCCCATACCAAGGGCGCTTTCCAGTACAAAATTGCACGAGCTGGCCCAGCCACAAGACGGCTACGGCGCAACATATCAAACAGGCCAAGGGGGTACCTTGGACATCCCCGGAGGAGGGGCCTACAACCCTTTCCAGAGTAGCAACAACCAGCAGAGGATAGGAGTTGTGCACGTAAGTTTCAGCTCCGAAACCAATTTTGGAGACTTTTTAAGTTGAATTTAGATGAAAAACTCGGCTGGATGCAACTTCCCCACAGCTAATACTTCCTTGGAGGCTCAGCAGCCCATCACCACCGGCAACAAATCTTATGACTGGTAAGGGGGTTGCCAGGAGATATTATTATTATGAAGGGTTTTTGACACGATTATTGTTGTTTTAACTTGCATCAAAGCTTCTTGAGCACTCGTTAAAAGGCCATGATGAAGGAGGAAGGCCCCCTTCATTTCCAAAGACATATCGCTGAAAGTGCTAAATTCTCCAATATCAGCCATGAAAAAACGACAATTTCAAGTATATTTTGAAAACAGAATATTTTAGTAGGTCTTTAGATATTCTATGGATATACACCAGTATAGTTTTACTAAATGAGAACGCTAAAACTCTTTCGAATTATAAAAGATTGAGGTCTATGATAGTTAATGAGGAATCATTTTTGATTATTGTAGCTCGATGAATTGGTACTGTGAGCTACCCTTTATTCATGTACCATGATAGTTGGATATCCAACTTCTATTTGTGTGAATGTTGCGCTGATAAATGGATTTATTTCAAATGTTATAAAAGCACTTAATCACTAGTATCTATCCTTGTCTAATAATTATACGACTTGTAACTGTTATCTTGTTAACTAAATTATGTAAAATAATATGATATAGGGCACTCTCACCAAAGCTTAAATTAGACCGAAAGATATGAATAGGATAAAAGAGTAAAACGCTCTAGAGAATGTATAGTTTATTATGGCTAGATTATGTTAGTCCGACGTCAAACTGCAACCTCAATGAATACAAAAGAAGTTGTCATAGGACTTCAAAATGTACGTCGTAGAGTTACGTCAGAAGCACGTTGCATAGAGACAATGATCATCGTTTAGGTCCCATTTTCGACGTGTAATGACATCGACTCGACGTCGTGGTGACGTCGTTAAGTCAAAACCATACCGAATATTAACGTCACATTTATCTCGGTTCCTTTCCCCTTTATTAGTTAGGCAACGAGCACTACTAGCTGTAACATAAATGAAATGCTCTTTACACGCGCGAAGAACGTTTTTCTAAAGTTTAATTTCTGGATTATTTTCTTGATTTACATTCGATTTCCGCGCTCATATCGCTTAATACCTTTAGCCTAGTAATAAATTTATTTGCAATAACAATTATTATTAATACACGTGTAGTATACGTTGCAGTAGCATGCTGATAGTCTCCAGTTTTATACTATAGTTTCCTTGCAAATTCTTAATGATACGAAGATAATATTTTGTGACTTTGTAGCCTTAGCACATACATATCGTATTACAATCGAAGATCTAGCTATTTATACAATGAATCAATGTGTTACGTTAATCAGGGCACTCGTATAATAATGTTAAGTATAGTTTGCGCACTTACCAGTACCACTAACGATTACTTACACGTATAAGGGAGATGTGCTATAGGAATGTAATTAGAAATAAACCTAAAATGTTCGGTTACACTCCTGTGCTTTTTCAATGTTTGCCAGGCAGGAATATTGTGATATGTTTCATCGGACAATTTGGATCGTTACAGTAGCAATCTTTCTCGATGATTTTGACTGCAAGGGGCTCGCTCTTTGGGGTTGTGAAGTCTCCAATTAGTCTTTTAGGGTGTAACAAAAATTCAAGCAAATCCAATCCAGTTTGACACGAAAGGGTCCTCTTGGGCACGTCTTTTACCGATCTATCAGGGTCAGTGTTGGTTATCTACAAGATTTACGTTGAAACTGCGAAAAATCCCGTGAGGTTACCCACAGAAACGCTGCTTTCTCTCCAACTGTTCGTGGAATATTTATCAGAGACTGCGGAGGCCACTTTCGCCCCGATGTGGCAACGGATTTTGGCAGTGGTGAAGAAAGCTCGGTTGTTTTTCTCGGGTTTGAAAAGGATTATGTATAGTTTCGGCACGAAGAGGAAGATCCATGTTACGAGGGCGCTTAAGGTGACGCAGAGGCACATGGTTATGGCCTAAAAAATTACGTTAAAAAAAAAAACAATTTGGAAAGTTCCGCGTCCTCCCTCAAGTTTCTTCCTGGATTTCTATCTTACCTTGGCCCCCCCTCGAAAATAAATAGGGACGAATGCAATCCAAATCACACACGTCGTGTACATGGCGAACCCAATGAACTTGGCCTCATTGAAATTCTCCGGCACGTTCCTCGTTTTAACCGCGTACAGGGTGCACAATAAAATCAGCAAAAAATCGCAAGACAGAGGGACCACTATGGCCTCCAGTGAAATTTCACACTCCATCAAAGTTTTATCTACCAGATACGAGTACGCAACCCTCGGAGGTTGAAAATACAGCATAGCACCCCCGATGGTAATCTCCACGCTGATCAGCAGCAGTGCCATCATCACCTGAGCTGCAGCAGACATCAACAGCAACTTCCTTCTAGTGGGGAACTTCTTTTTGCTGCCCGCTAAAATCCTGGCTATTCTGTTAGTTTTGGTCAGCAATGCCGAATAAATCATGGCAAAAGCCACTCCTGGAAGGAACCTGGATATGGTGCAACTGAAAGTTGCCGGTTTGGCCAGCATTGCGAAGATGGACGCATGGGCAAGGGTCATTCCTGCTAGGATTAGGTAACACAATTCTTTGGTCGACGATTTCACTATGGGGGTGTTATTGAATCTTATGAAGGTAGCTGTGGTGATTGAAGTACTCAGGAGGCCTGCGATCGAGATGGCCATAGCTAGGATTGCTGAGCGATCGTGCCATTGCACAAATTCAATTTGAAGTAGCTGACAAACTGGACGTATTAATTAGTTATTGTATCTTCTCCGCAAAAGTACTTGCCTGTTTTGTTTATGCTCGGAGCATATCCTTTTGGGCAAGGTTCGCACCCTTCGTGGTGCTTTGACAGGATTTCCCCAGAGGGGCAAGGGACGCAGACCCAGCAACATGTCTTATCTTTGCCTCCTTGTTGCACATTCTAAAATACTGGTTATTACTTCGATTTGAATGAATACAGTTTGGTACGGAAGAAGTGAAACAGTTGTAGAATGTAAGGCGTGACATGTAGAAGTTTCGGCCTTAAACTAGCGCCACCCTCAGGACATTAAAACTTCCCTTATGTTTGTTTGTTACTTCCGCGTTGAATAGGGGTTCAGATAATTTTAGTTAAAAGACTTTGATCTCATTGTTGTTTTTCAAATCTCCGCCGTTTTGAATACACAATAAGTACCTTGTAATAGCCTTGGGAGCACTCTTCCGCGCAAACGCTCCGAACAATTTTTCTTCCTCTGATCGAAGGAAATTGCGGGGTTTTGGTCCACGACAGGCTTCGGTTGTACCAACTTCCCACTTCCACGTACTCAAAATGTCCATTTTGGAGCTTCTGATAGTTCATGATATCGTATTTTCCCGGGGGATCTCCGTTTTCATCGAATTGGAACGTTTCCGCATTAAACTCGAACGAGACATTCATCAAGTAATTCTGTAAACGAATGCTTTGCTGTAACTTGGAGGGTCGTTCCCAAATACTCCGCAATAGTTCCCACATGACATGCAGATAATCTACCTTGAGCATTGACCCGTTGAAGGGTGAGACCTTAGGGCACATTACTCCCTCTCCACATACATCTAACACCATATCGTGCAGTCCATGGGCAAGGGCGTATATCGCCTTTATGACGAAGCTCAATTTGGGGTCTTGTTTATAGTTTTCCTTCAAGCTTTCCTGCCCTAAAAAGTAATTCTGTTGTGTCCCAAAAAGCTTAACAATTGAAGTAAGAAACCTAGACAAATCCCAATTTCTTTAACAATTACGTTGAAGAAATTGGGTTTTGTTTAGGTTATTGACATGGGAGTAATTTAACGCAGAGGAAGCAAATTAGCACTCATAATCTTTCACCCTTAAAAGCCTATTACTACTAGATACTACAGTATTTCAACACAATGAAATTATGTCAAATAATTCCAACTTTTGTATGCCGTTTTGCAAAAATCCCCTCAAACTCCCAACGGTGTAACAAACAACAAAACCTACATACGTTATTGTTACTGCAGGCCGAGATGGAGTGATTGCGTGAAAAGGGCTGTAAGCTAGAGGGGAAACTGCTTGAAAATACTGTCGTAAGCTTTAATTGCTAAAAACATAAGTATCAACCTGTGCAAAAAGTTCCTGCTTCAGAATAAGGCGTGGAAGTCAAGTTTTTCTCAATTTTAACAGAGCTTTGCTTCCAATTCGAGTTCAAAACGCATCGAAATTTCGCCTCCCAGAACTCCTTAAACCAGGGATTTCTGACGTTGGTCTCCGGCCGTAAGGACCAGTAATATTTGTCAAAGGATTCCACGTAAGGCGAGTGAATCCTTATCGATAACCCACCTAAAGCTTGCTCCTCGTAACTTTGAGTCACGTCGTTGCGGTCCGCCCATCCATCACTGAAAATACGTGCTCTTTAAAACACTATTTTCGAAGATAATATATAATATATATAAATAATATAAAAATAATATAACGAATTTTCCATGAGGATTGTGTTAAATTTAAGAAGATTATAGAGCACTTGACGGAAAAACAATTTTTCTCATAGAAATTTCTAGTGAAAAATCAGCCGTTTTGGCTCCACAGTCATTTTTGTCCAAAAATGTATTGTTAGCTCATCGAAACTGAAAGATTTCGATATTTACTTCATTCTTATTTAAAAAAAAAACGCTAAAAAACATATACTAAAGGTTCCTCTCCCAGTCTGGTTATATAAATGTGCTCTTCGCACCATTGATTCGCACATTCGTTGTGAGATGCGGGGATCTTGCTGCACGAAAAGAGGGACTGCCATAACTCTTCCCACCAATTCCTGCTGGGGGCTATAAAAGAGTTTCGTACACTAATAATTTGATCTAACTATAAAATAAGAAATTCAACGTCCTTAAATCGGGACGTCGCTCTGGCCGCTTGATAGGCCCGCCTCTGCCGATCCATCGTGCATAAAAATATTGGTTTAGATGGCACTGCACAGGACTACCTAAAACAACATGTGTAAATAATCGTTTTGTTGTAACTACATTCTATGTAGTATAGAAATGTGTGCGTTGTCTAATAGCTTAGGGAGTACGCCTGATAGAAAATTCAACTAGACGTTATCAGTTGGACGAGGTGGAAGCAGGAGCGTACCAATTAAAAGGTCGCCAACAATACCATCCGACATGCAAATGGTTTTGATGACCCCTGATCCAATAATCATTTTCGAAAATGTACTCGGGTCTCGTAATCTCTTGCGAATCTAGTGCTTCCACTTTTTGAAGGTGGTTAGGATGTAAGAGCTACGGGTGAGGCACCCGCCACACTGTCTGGTGGGCAGTATTCATTTAATCCGTTGTTGCGAACGCTGGTAGTAAGTTCTTCGTCAATTCGATGCAAAACATCTTCCTTAAAGGCCACTGTTCGTGCAGTTCGTGACTCCGGTTCTTCCATTTGGTTTAAAACTGCCTGTTTCTCGTAATCAATGATGGATTACCGAAAATGTGTTTCAAGACGGATGTGGGGGATTATCGACAGCTCAGCATAAAAATGCTCAGCTTCTTTAGCGTCGTGTCCTGCTTCGCCGCAAATCAAATGCGTGTGTAAATACCCTTCAAACGTAAATTACCATATTTCAATATATTTATAGTTCAAATGTAAATGTTTGTCAAAATAAAAGAAAGGAATGCAATTGACAAACTTAATTCAAGAGACAAAAAAGCGCTCGTTTTGTTCGTTTTTATTCTATTCAGTTAAATTTTATGTCGAAGTCTTTTGAACAAAAATGGCTCTAGCACTAGACTGGCTCAATTTTGACTAGCGGTTTCTGTGTAAAAATTTTTGACCACAATGTTAACTTTAGCCCAATCTTTTTGGAACACCCTGTATAAGTTATTTAGAGAACAAGCGAACAACGTCACTCTTGGCCCAAGAGCGTGAAATGTCGCGCATGAGCTGTACTCGGGAGCGGCATTCACGCGAGTGACGTGTTTTCCCAAAAATGGGTATTTCGAGGATATGTTACCGGAATTCTAGAATTTATAAAATGGTCCGCCAAACTAACAACACCCTGAGTTTGCAACGTCAGAGACGTTATTTTGTGCAAAAAGTACCTTGCTAACTGTAACTAAGGTTTACCGGCGGCGAACAATAATGTACGTGGCAAAAAATAATATAGAAAAAAACAATTATGTACTTTAATGACGAAACGAAACGATCAAAAACAACTTTGGATACGAGTGGTGCTAGCTAAGTCCTGTAATAAAGGGTGTCTGCTCTCACACTTAAATTTAAACATGGACATAAACAAAAAATATAATAAAAAAAAGCTCTACCACGGATGGCAATGTTGTCACGTCGACTTGAATCTCATATTCCTCTCTCTGCAGAACAGCGAGAGTGGTGTGAAAAAGGGAAACGCTGCTTTGGTAGGAGCGCAAAGTTTAATGAAAAAAAAAGGCAACCCCCCATACACCATTGTATGTCCGGTGGCTGCCAGCACTTCGGAAGCTAACTTTCTGATATTGGGTCATCACGTTCTGAAGAGATTATTTCGAATATTTTAAACACAATTCATGAAATAAGACACAAGGAAATGAAAGCACAAATAAACCACTAGAAAATCGTGAACAAAGAAGGAAATCGTAATAATAGATAAAGCAGGAATTAAATAGAAAGTGATAGCATTCTTTAGTTTTAACGAGATTACCTTTACATAGCATTCTCATCCTTATCCTTGCGAGAATTTCCGCGTTATATTTCCTGACGAGCAATTAAAAATACAGCTAACTGCTGTAATAAGTCGAAGGATTAATTAACATGATTTAGGGCCTATAGATTCACGTATCTGGTGGTTTAAGCAAGTTAATCTTATAAGATGATATTATCTTGCAGAAAATTTAACTCTTGGTTGCACGATTTATGTGTAATACGTCTGGAAATTGTATTTTACATGCTACTGAGCTAACCGATTTCCGGCTTTTGTCATAAAAATCCAAATTACATTTCTTCTTTAGGCTCCTTTTTGACGTTCGTTATAAGAACAAAGTTCCCGACGAAATCTAGTAATTAGGGGCAGTATTAAAATAGCACAATAGTTTTTCTGGAAATTAGAATGGAAAACTAGATTTTTAGCCAGGATTAGGAAATCAAAACTAGAACGATTTGCCCTACGTGCTAGTTTGCGCATAGGTCCACAAAACAATTTACTTTTTGCTTCTCAACTTACCTCCCAATAAACAGAAAATAGTTGGTCATGTTTAACCTTTTCGTAGCCTTCAACAGCCCTCGAACCGTTAAACCCTCGCAGAAACAAACCACAACCACAGCATTGGGATCCTGCCTCAAATTCAGCGCCACTTTATCAAAAACCTCATCGGCGGCATTACTGAGTACTGAGTCTTCTTGAGCTATGCATACACCGGCCTCCTCTGCTAGTTCTCTGAAGGCTTGAATTCCTGATTGGCCATAGTTTTCTGTTAAAAAATAAACCAAAATATCGCTTGTCGGCGTCAGCTAATTTATACATCTACCAAGTCCCTCATCAAAGTATCTTCTGATACACTTGCTACTAAACACCCCTATTTACACCGAGAACCAATTAAGTATGAGGGATTGTGTAATTACGGCGAAACATCTTTTGAATCGTTCACTCGTTAACAATAAATGGGTGCAATATGTCAGTTGCAGTTCTGCTTTAACGATGTTGTTTGTATAAGGGGGACAAGACTATGAAACTTTCCTTAAATATTGTATTTTTTTGGGAAGTTTAAATTTCGCGCCTTTGTTGCCGACTAATGAAAACGCGGGGTAAAGCAGGAAAGTCTTCTGGACTTAGGAACTTTTCTGCTGACACAATCACTCAACCAAAAATTATAGAGCCAATACTAATGATGTCACAACTTTATATTGCCTCTTCCGGGAAATACGTCATAGTAAGCCGGAAGTCATGATGAGCTGGTTGTCACAATACTGCGACGCCAAAATTTTTCTATTTGTTCTTCCGGAGAAAACGTCATGGTAATCCAGACGTCGTAGTAAGCCAGAAGCCATAATGAGCCAGGGGTCGCACCACATTTTGTGAGTTTTTTCTTTGGAATGATGAAAGTGAAGGGTGAACCGCGGTAGCACGTCTTATAATTCTTTTATTTACCTGTTGGTAAATTGTTAATTTCCAAGGATCTCTTTGTAACGCAGCATTTTTTGTTTCCATCAAGCTTCGAGACTGAATCTTAACAAGATGGGGCTCATAAGGGAAAACAAAGTTGATGATGGTTGTGAAGAACCGACACATCGAATTTCAAATAAGACGTCGTTGTTTCAAATCGCGCAATTTTTCCCCGATTTAACCGACCACACATCTTTTATGGTTACCAAGATGTTTTTCAAACAGTAAAATGGCGGCGGTTTCGGTTCGAATTTCAAATGTATTTCTGTTTTTGAAGGAAACCGTAACAGGAATTTGAATAAACCATGAACTCAGGAATGCCACACCATCAAATCAAAATTACACGGGCATTCGCTCATTATTTCAATGTTAATTTACTTAGGTACAAACTGCTTGTTAAGCTGGACCCATCTTCGCAAGCCATTAAAGTGTCTAAATTTCCATTTGTATTTCGAACGTATACAACAAAATGGAAATACACTGTTGAAGCTAATCAATTCCTTTCACCGAATCGTCTTGAAAGCCGAGGCGAGATTTTTAATTTCCGAACGGAAGCTTGCAAAATTGTCCACCAAAGACGGCAAATGCAAATCTCGCCAGGATGTTCTAAATCTAATGATGAATACGCGAGTTCAACATCAAGCTTTGCATTTCAGAAAAATTTACTTTCGGGAAAACATTGAGCAATGACCTTACCATCTGTATTAACAACTGAGACGTACGACCATCCGAAGTATCTGACCACATCCAACATCACTTGAGCCTGATAGTAGTCTGAAGGAACCACCCTTAGGAAGTAATTGAATCTGCTCTTGTCTGAAAGATCTCTTGAGGTCGTCGAATATCCGATCTGCAAGTCTCAATCAATCCTCTTCAACGATATTGGAATAGTGCTTTTACCTGAGGAATGTGAAACAACTGCAATAAATTCTGAACCTGCAGGGCCACAGAGCTGGCCCCGGGTCCCAATATACCGATCAAGGGCCCTTTACCCCCTTCCTCAGACTCCTCCTCTTTTCTTAGATAACAGTTTTTAGGGGCTGAAGCAGGCATGATGGAGTCTCTGATCAATTCTATGGTCTGCTGAAGCGCCACTGGGGCGTACCAGCATTCATCCCTAATCTCAACACCAAGGGTGATGTTGGGGAGCAAATCTGAGTCGCTGTTGATTTCATCGAGGGTTTGAAAAGTAGCTTCAACCCTTTGGATGCCGTACAACTCTCTAATATGTCCGCATTTGATTCCTGCTTGAAATTTGTGTCTAGGAATTTCGTAATTGAAAGTGAAGTTTTACCTAAACTGGCAAGATGGTTTTTCTTCGACGAAGGCTGATGGTGTAATGGGAACAACGCACCGAATACAAAATTTCCGTTTATGAAAGCTGCGGTTCTTTTGTTGGTGCCGTTCTCTATGGCACTGACTCCATTCGATGACACCATCATCAGGATGATCCAGACATTCCCGATTCCCTTCCTCATGATAATAATTATCCTCTCACAGAAAACTCAAGTGATAGTATCCATAGTTGTTTCAACAACAAATCCTCTGAGGGGCCTGAAATATTAAAAGCAATACATTCTTAAGTGGAACACCTTCTTAAGATATTTATTAAACCGAGGTCGGGCACTTCAAAGTAGGTAAATTCTTCAGTGGGGAATTATCCACCTGGTTTTGTTCATAAAAGGAGCACGTTCACTTTTTTGAATCAGCCCTTTTGAATTAAATATGAAGGCAGGATTAAAACGCATAAAAGGGCCATTGAGATGCGAAATAGAATATTTTAAGCCTCAGCCTAAAAAAATGATTTTTTAAGTGCAGTAGACGTAAATTGAATCCAATCGGAAATCCTGAAGCAAATAACTGCCTGAAAACCCTCACAGAGTTATGTAAAAACTTTCACAATTATTCCACTAAATTAAGTACGAGAATACGTAATAAAGTGCACAGAAGTTGCGGTTCAAAGAAACATATTTTCTTGGTTTAAATGGGTCAAGCTCCGGCAGGAGATTAAACTCAATTCAAACGGAAACAATACTACAAGTAAACTTTTTACCAATCTAGGGTCATGCATTTTACTGCAAAGTATCCGGAACTAAAAGCTTCTTAAGCGAGATACGCCCTCTTAACAAAACGAGTGGGGTCAAGTGAGTGGTAGGTACCTCTACTTAGACATCGGCGAATTGCATTTTACTTCCCATTTAAGGAAGCGGAAAAGCTCAGCTCGAGACTTGGGCAAATATTTTTTTCTACGAGCGTGCTATAAAGGGGTTTCATTGCGCGTTGCAAGAAGTACTTTGTCGCACGTGTGCTGTAAAAAATTTTACCGCTTGCGTATCAAAGTAATGTGTGTTTGTGTCGAAGCTTTTTGGGGTTGCTTCATATTGTCACCGGTGAAACATTTTACTGCACTCTAATACTTAACTGAGCTTAGAAAAGACAACAAATATATTACACATATAACTAATACGTGCGATGGTGTCGTTACCGCACTTAATAGCTGATCAAATTTCCCTTTACGTTGTTCGGTAAATTTTTTAGATAAATAGCTATGTTCAAGAATTGTCCATTTGTGAAACAGAGTTCATTTGTGAATAATTCCGTTATTGAGTTATTTTTCGCATTAGCTGTAGTACGTTTAAAAAACTTTCAAAAAATCGCACTATAAAGGTATGTAAAATGCAATAAAATATACGAGAAAATGGCTCGCGGCGTGTAAGGCAACGTTGCCGTAATTAGAGTATTGTAGTTATGTTAAATACTCACTGCAATCTAAAGTCCACCGCTCGCAAAAACAAACTGGTATGGTGCTTTCTCCTTCTAGTTTGATACGAAGGATAAGGAAGGAAGAGTGGCTGCTCTTCCGCCGCAGTTTTCTGTATGGATTTAAAATTTATCTCTGTTTTAGGAACTAACTTTGCCTTGAAGACGTTGCTGTGCATTTTGAATATGTACTAAAATCCCCGTTGATTTTGTCCCCTATAGAATAGCATTAAGATCTCGCTGGCAACTTTCTCTATTTACGAAATATTGGCGTTTTAGTGAAGGCTATTCAGGCAAAATAGAAAGAATTTGAGGAATTTCGCAGCGAGCGGTATAATTATCTACAAAGAAGCACTATTTTCTGCATTAATTTGGTACCATTGGAATATATCTATGAAATTTATTGGAAATTATTCTGGAATAATTACAAATTTTCCCTAAAATTTCGTTTGAAAAATGTTTAATTTTCAGTTCTTGCTTCGGTGCTCCTAAGTAACTCAGCTTCTCTATATGGATGAGATTTTGAAAATGTGGGACTTTGAGAGACCTACAAATCGGCAAGATAAAATTCAACTTAAGTTTTCGAGAAAATTAAAGTAACATAAGAAGATTGTCATTTTCCTTTGGAGGTCTACAGCTCCGTTGGTAATGCAGACGAAAATATCGCATTTGGTGTGATTATGTAGCCCCATTTATCCACTTCAAATCATCCCAATGAGTTGGTGTAACAAATATTTCAAGAAAATGAGCTGTACGCGAATAAAACTGAAGGTGCATGCACCGCTAATTCAGGGTCACGTGTAGAATAAAAAATGCTTTGGTTGGTGGCTGAAATAAAAAGTTTGGGGTTTAAGAAAGTAAAAAAGGCAAACAGTTCAGTAATTTTTAGTTGTTTATAGACATTTCAGATACACTAAAGACAATAATTGCATTATTCTATGGAGATATCAAGGAGATAAGTTTTTTAATACATCAAAGCACTTCCCAATTAAAGTAATAATCAAACTAGCACTATTCCATACAGCAATCACGGTTAGGAGTATTCTAATTCATTATTGGACTTTTACGATAACTAAATACTTACCATTAATAATTTATCGACTTAAACAACCGGTTCTATGGGGCTTCATCCTTCTCCTAGCTACTTAACAGCGAATAGCCCCGAAAGCAAACAAGTGCGGTAATGAACTAAAGTTTGCGCTCTCTTGAAAGTTCTCAACAGGCATATTTCATAAACGTTGCGCCGTCGCAACATTCTGCTCTTGTCTTCTCTTTATTCTTCGAAACTGCAATTTTAAAATTTTCTATGAATATGAACTGAACTCTGAGAAATACATAAATCTTCAACAAATAGCGCAGGATATAAGCGCATATGTAATTTTCGCACTGTTATTTTCGCTTTAGCTCTCAAGAATACAATTTGGACGCATGTGCAAACTATGTAAATGTGAAATTAACAACCAACTAATATTTATTAACAACTTCAAACAAATTGATCACACGTTTGCAAAATGCGTAAATATTTATATAAAAAGCAAACTTGGGCAATGTTACATCTCGAAGTTTTAACGGGAGTTGATGGTAACTTTAAGGCAACCCTTTATACAGATGTAGATCCTTGTACGCAGTGTTGTCAGTTCCAGGAAAGATTATTTAGTAAGTTAAATGCCAATAGCCTTTTATTTATCAAAATTTAGTTTTTGTATTAAATTTTAAATAGCTTGAATTTTATTTAAATATTCTTTTTTATTTCATTTTTTTAATTTAATGTTTAAAGGTTAATAGTAATAAAATACTCAAAATATCAATGCGGACTAACCTTGATGACGCAATGTTCTTCAATATTTTAAAGTAACGAACACAGAAACCGGTTTTGACTTATGTGACATTACGAACAATTCCGAAGCATTCAAATGTCATTTTTGACATTCAACTTTGCCGTGTTTTTGATGATTTTGCTTGCCTGTGTGTGGCTCATAATCCGGTGTTTCCCATTTTAATTTCATATTTAAATAAATATTTACTTTACACAACCGTTTATATTTATGCTCAAAACCACTAGCAGGAAATTTTACACACAACATAAAACACTACACTTTCATGTTAGATTTTTAACGTAAACAGTTCAGAAAAAAAATGGTAAGGATCTGCCTTAGATTTATTTTGGGGGGCGTTTCAATAATTTAATTAATGTGAAAAGGCCCTAGTTCCGAGTTAAATTGCCTCTTTGTTCTCTTTTAGGCAGAACAAGGGAAAACTGTTCCTTTAACAGACAACAGTCTTGTGGTGGATATCTCAGATGCTCTCAGTGAAAAAGATAAAGTGAAGTTTACTGTTCACACCCGAACCACAATGAAAAACTTCCAAAAAGATGATTTCATGGTTGTTAGGCAGCATGAGGAGTTCATATGGTTGCATGATCGATATGAAGAGGAAGCCAAATATGCTGGATACATTGTAACTTTAGTTTTATGCAGTTAAAAAAGGGACTATTCATTTTTTTATGGTTGTCACTCAGATTCCTCCTCCACCACCCCGTCCAAACTTCGACGCTTCCAGAGAAAAACTACAACGTTTAGGTGAAGGTGAAGGAACAATGACTAAAGAGGAATTTACAAAAATGAAGCAAGAACTAGAAGCGTATGTTATATTCTTTCTAACTCATCCTAATTCCACAGTGAAAACTTCTTTAGCGAATACTTAGCCACCTTCAAAAAAACAGTTGCCATGCATGAGGTCTTCCTCACTCGCCTGGCTTGCCATTCTGTGTTCCGAGAAGACCCCCATCTTCATGTGTTCCTTGAATATGACCAAGATTTGTGTGCTCGTCCTAAAGGGAAGTTGCAGCAATTAGGAGGGCTAGTTAAATCTATAGGCAGCACGACAGATCAGTATTATTTGAATGCAACAGTTCGAGATGTGAATGACTTTTTTGAGGTGCAAATGGGGTCTTTGACCGAGTACCACGCTTATTTAAAGGAGGCTACAGCTAGGGCTGATAAGATGACTGAGAAGCATAAAGGTAAGTGCTTTGAAAAAGAATTTTGTGTTTATGTTTTGATACAGAAGAATGGAAATAAAGTTTATGAAATTATTGTTGTTACGGAGATTACATATGTAAGGTAAGATTTTATTTACTGCTGTGAAACTTAATTGGGGATTATGGTGAGTTTGAGATACTGCTTAAGTTGGAACAATAGATATTTTATTTCATTTTTAGTTATTTTAGGTTTACTTAGTCATGGAATTTACATTTAAGAATAAAATTTACAGAAGTAGCAGACAGCTATATTAAAATTTCATCTGGCCTAGTCCAATTAGCCAACAGTGACAGCGAGGGCCACTTAGATAAATTCTTTGCTCGTGTTTCAGATTTTTTTGAAAAGTCAAGGGTACGCTGTTGTGTGTTATCTTATTTAAACTCAAATTGAATGAAGGTATTTCTTCTCAAGAAAATCGAGAGTCGGGTGGCAAGCGACCAAGACCTAAAACTTGCAGACACATTGCGCTACTACATGAGAGACAGTCAGGCAGCCAAATCCCTCCTTGTTCGAAGACTCAAGTGCCTTGCCAGCTATGAGAATGCCAACAGGACTCTGGAGAAATCCAGGCATAAAAATAAGGACATTCATGCAGTAAGTTAATTTAATTTTACTACGATGATATACAAGCTGTCTTTTAAACTGGATGATTTTATGGGGCATCTTAGTTATTATTGAACTTGGAAAAGTTTCATATTTATAATGAAACAAATATCATGTTAATTTGTTGAATGAAAATCGAGATTTGCGAGGATTATTAATAAGTACTTATATAAAGCAATACATACTAATAAATGAACTGTAAAATCATTGAATTCAAGACACTCTGTATATAGTCTTTGCACAAGAATGTATATCCTCTTGACTATTTCATTTGAAGTCTTAGAAAATATTACTTTAAGAAAAATCCTGCATGGTAACTGGAGACAATCTAGCCTCGTACTAAGCAGTACCTATTACTTAATATTCATAGGAAATTTTAAAGCTTTGTATGCAGGGTTTGGTATTAAAAAACGTAAGTTATATCTCGAAAGGGCGACATTTAAGTTTTTTTCTTTGAAGGTCATATAATTCTTTAGGAAATTCTATATAACTTTTCTATATAGCCCATTTTTATGTCTTCAGATAAAATAATTAAGGGGAACGTACATTCAGGTGCAATCATCTGTGCATTTGTTTATCACTCTAATGTACATTTATTTTTTTTAATGCTTAAAGGCCCCAGAAGTTCAAGAGGTATTTATAGTAGAAGTGGATACGTGTAGATTAGATAATTATTACGGCTTAGTCAAAAAATTGATGATTTTATGGTTTGTAAAGGCACTTTTGTTGCTTGTAAGTTGCAGCGAAGCTTTGCGAATGAAGCACATCACGAAAGATGCGGGATATAGAAGTGCACAGCGATTAAAAACACGCTTTGGGGCTCATTTTTTTGCTACGACCATGTAAAAAAAAGAATTTCCATCGTAAATATGCAAGTAGCGCATTCAAACCCGGTTAATTGTTAATTTAATTGTAGTTTGTATTATGCATGGTCGTATGGTGTTTTACTGGTCAAAAATCATTTTCTGTAATTCGAAAATGTTAACAAAAGGCGCGAAGCCGAAAGCTCTGTTCTCAGTGGCAGAAAATGCTATTGCCGTCACTCACTGAATAATATATCATTTGCATACACAAAGTGTTTGCTAACCGTGCCATTATCGTTGTAAAGGAAACGAATGAAAGAATGGACTCCTGAAGGTACATAGCAGTATCTGTATTTGGCAGTAATCGACAAGCGCCTAAGAAGGAATGCAATGTTGGTTCTAAAGGCAGTTCTGTGTTATCAAAGGAACGTAAGAGAGAACAACATTGCTAAGGTCAGAGCGACAATAGACATTCCATCTGACATCATACTCTAAAATTATTTTTTAAATATGAACTGCTTTTTTTCATCATTAACCTATTGAGCTAGAGTGAAATCTTAATCAGGAAATCAGAGTCAACCGAGATCCTTAAGACCAGATTCAATGTCTTAAGTAATAACATCCGAAGATTGGTAAAGAACGTTAAAAATTACAAATTGTTGGACGCAGATATTGCGCCCAAGTGAATTTTAAAAAAAATTAATAAACACCCGTTTGAATTCCATAAATCCTGTTTTGCTGCATTTTTTTTCCACTCAGACTGAAATAAACCATCCCAAAGCTCTATTTCCATTCACGTTAAAACTGAATTTGATAAGTTTGAAATTGTTCAAGGCGGAAGCGGCTCAATCAGCCGCATGCGAACAATTCGAAGCAATTTCTACTCAAGCCAAAGAGGAGCTGCTCGACTTTAAAACAAGAAGACTGCATGCCTTCAGAAAAAGGTACGTTTCCTTCCTTTCACTCTCATTTAAAGCTAAAAAAGGCCATTTTCAGCCTCATAGAATTAGCGGAATTGGAAGTGAAGCACGCCAAGACCCAACAGGACTTGTTACGCAAGAGCATTCAAAATTTAAAAGAGCTACTTTAAGATAATATTGTGATATCTTGCATATTTCAATTTTTTTATTATTCTCTAAGTTATTATGTATTTTGTTATTTATATACATTTTTAAATGTTTATTAGTCATTTGGATGTTCAAACATTCCTAGTTTATCAACTTATATATTTTTATAAAACAAAGCCGAACCATAAATGGCAAGTTTCTTTTGCGTTTTTGTCGCTATAGATTTTGGTAATATTTGATGAAGAGTAATGATCCACCTTTCAGTTGAAGGTGGAAATAAATATTAGATTTAATGATAAATGTATGCTCTATAATGAAGTTGTTTATATAAGAATAAAATGCATTTTTGTAACAGAAGGTGGTTTTATTGATGACACACTTACAGTACAGAATAATATAAACTACAATTATTCTCTTAAATAAGACAACATAAATTTTTTCATATATTTTATATCTAAGACTTCTTTTTCTTCAAAGAAGGCTTTTCAAACACCTGTCTAGCCCCTCCCGCTTGCGTAGAATGAAACTTGGTATTTTGTTGATTCTCTACGCTCCAAGGTGAGTCAAACTGAGTGGTATCTTGATCAACCAGATGGGTATACTTTGTCCTGCCCGATCTTCCAAAGTTCTTGACTTGCATAACTTTTGGTAAAATAGTTTTATCAAAGTGATCTTCCAAGGTGGCCTGTGCAAAATCTCTTTTAAAGATGTCTTCCTCTTTGTCCAAATAAAAGGCGCCCCGATGGTAGTATTTCTGCAAGAACTTATATTTGCCCTTAATGGCTTTGTTGACAACAACTTTTGGATTGAGTCTCAATGCCAGGCGTCTTTCTTCTTCAGTCATGTTGCGCAGTTTTTCAATTTCCATCTTTTCTTTTTCTAATGCTTCTCGCTCCTCGCGATCGCGTTTCACTCGTTTTAGTTCTCTGAGTTTCCAAGCCTCATATTCCACCTCATCATTTTCATCATCAGTGCAAATGTCATTAAGATTTGGCTCATTACTGTCCTTGTCTTTATCTTCTTTTTTGTTTTTTATCAACTCTTCTACAATTCTCAATGTTTGCCTTCTACGTTCCTCAGCTTTCCTGACATCATCTTCTTCTAACTTCTTCTGTTTGGCTGCTTCTTTTTCCTTCTCAATAATTGTAACTCTATCTTTTTTCCTCACAAATACTGGTTTCAGCCTGGGACCTGTCTCTTCTTCTGAGTCTGTGTACTCTTCAGACTCTTCATCCTCTGAGGAACTTGGTTCCTCCTCTTTTTTCAGGTACTCTTCTTCTTTTTGGCATTTGGCAATTCTGTGTTTCAAAGTATCTCTGCGTTTTTCAATTTCACTCTCACTAAGCTCCTCCTCAGAAATTTCATCATCTGCTGCGGTTTCCAATGTGTGTCTTTGCTCCACTAAAGTAATATTTTCCTCTTGTTCTTCTTCATCTGAGGATTCAAGCACTTCAGCTTCAAAAACATGTCGTCGCCTTTCTGGACGTACTTCCGTGTCTATTTCTGCATTTTTTAGTCTCTTTAATCTAGGATCTGAGGAAAAGAAAAGCAGATTATACAAGGTTGATAAATCAAAGATGTTTATAGTGAGGATCCCAAATGCAATGTTTGAAATTGAAACTTCAAGTGATCCATTAAGAGAACTTAGAATAGCTTAACTGTCTTTTTTTAACTTGGAATTTAAAAGTTATGTTTTTTTTTCTTTTTGGAACTTGCAATCATACTTCAAATATAATAAAACAAGATACCTTTCAATTCATCACCACTGTTGACCATAGGCTCTGGAGTTGCCTCTCGAGCTCCATGATGCCTTCTTTCCAAGAAATCATCTTCATCGCTTTCACTGCTTGAATGCAACTCCTGGGCGTAATCAGGCCGTTTTCCTGATACATAACGATGAACCTTCACTTTTTGCATTGAAAGTTCGCCCTTTTCATTGCGAACTGGGACGGCTCCCGCGGTACTTTGAATTCCGTAGAGTAATGGAGGGTTTAGGGCCATTTTAGAGGTTGCTTAATAACAACTTTGATGAAAAGTTTAAATTAAGTTGCTTTTGGTATTTACATACATAAAAATATTAAGGAAATAATGAAAAATAAACAATGGCAAAAGCAGAACGTCAATGTCAATTTTGACGAAAAATGTGTAATGGTCTTTTCTAGTAATGTGACAATATCGCGTGAAGTTCTTAACATTTCAATTTGCAGAAATTTATTTCTTCCATTCTTAAAGTGGAAATATTAAAAGTATAATTACCACGTTTAATCTATCTTAAACTGGTAACGAAAATCAAATCATCGCAATATTTTTACAGATATTTGTTTCTACATGTAGAATGTAATGAATTAAAAAATACACTGTTGCCATTTTCACTCCACGTTGAAACTAATAGCGAATCGACAATGGCACTTCATCCTCTTTTCCACAAATATGAGTGAGATAATAAATATCAGAAATGTCTTTTCAACACAAAAAGTGCGGTTAGGATTTCTCTGTGTTGACATTTCTCATTTTTTTAAATGGAAACATTTTTTTCCCTTCACAATAATAATAATAAAAAGAATATTTAATAAGATAATAAATTTACCAATACCGGAATTCCAAACTTACCAATTTATATGGTTGAAATTAATTAGTTTGTAATAGTGTAATCCCTTTAAATAGCTGTTGCAATGTCTTCAGCCATAGTAAGATCCCTGCAACAGGATGTCTTCAATCCTGGGGAAGAACGCCTCATTTCCTGTTGTCACGTTAGTAAATACCTCAAGAGAAAGAAAACCTCATTTTTATGTGTAGTAAGCACCACAACCCTCCCTTTCAGCGTCTCCATAATTCAATTAAAACAAACTGAAAAGCAAGTCTTTAAGCGGAAACGTTCATGGTCCATAGCAGAACTGAAATCAGTGGATGGCCATAACGAGTCATTTGACACTTTAGAGTTTGACTTATATTTTGATAAAGTTTATCGCTGGGTGGCAACAAGCCCCAAAGAACGTTATGCTTTTATTCACAACCTTTGGAAGCAAGTTTCTAAGCATGGGGCTAAAGACTTGTTAGTGTTCAAAAACGTACCTCAAGGCTGGATAACTGAAGATGCCTTAACCCCTGAGAGTAATTATATTATATCCCCTTTAACTGCCTTTGACAATGATTTAGCAGACGACTTTCAAGCCGTAACTGAAAAAGAACAGGAGGATTTAAAAAGGTTAATGGAAGGGTGTGAGTTTGCAATCAGCAATGCTGAAGGGTTTATGGAGATTTTGGCCAGAGATTTGTCTCTTTTGGATGGTGAGAATGTTCAATGTGTTTTGGCTTCTGAAGAAAGAGTTGAGAGCCTAATGGAGCAGTTAGAATTGGCAATTAATGAAGCTGACCACTTGGAGAATCAGTTGAATTCTTATGATGAAATTTTGTGTCATGTCAGAGAAACAATGGAAACAATGGAGAAGAAGAACTCCATGAATTCAATAGTGAATCAAAACAATCAGTTGTTAATGAGTGAGCTCGAGAGTATTGTGGTAAGTTTTTGTTTAGTGATTTATATTTTTCATTATTGAAATTTGAAAAATTGCACAATATGTAGACTAAACTAGACTTACCAATGGAGTACCAAAAAATCCTTGATGATTCAGATTTTACAACACCAGAAGGATTGGCCCTTTCCGTAAAAGCAGCGAATGCCCTGAAAGTGGCCATGAATTCAGATATTGATAAAGCTTTACTGCAAATGTCAGCTGTGCAAGAGCAAAGGAAAAAATTTGAGAAATGTAAAGAAAAGTTTTCTAGAGGATTAAGCAGGCAATTAAATAATTTGTTCATACATTATGGCAATCACAAAGGGGAGGCAGATAAAAATGTAGAGGGGCTAATGTTGCCTCAGCACAGTGGGGTGCATAAAGAGTTGTATCCTTATACAGAGTTAATGCATTGGATGAAGGTAAGCGCATGAAAACGTCTGATAGTGAATTATCCCCCTCCCCAAAAAAAATATATACATTCTCCTTTTTGAAGGTAATGGATAAGAAAATGTATGACTCTCTAAAAGAAGTCTATACAATTTCCTTGGGTAAACTGTACGACAGGGATTTAAGAGGACTCTTTAACGCGGCAAGAGAGAAAATAGGAGGTGAGGTTAATGTTTATCATGCAAACAAATAAATTAATTTCAATCATCAGTTTATCCAGTAACATCTCCAACTACTCTCATTGGCTTAGACAGGGACTTTTGGACCCTAGAAACTAGTACCACGGATCGCAGTAGATATGAGGCAATCCTAGAGCAGGTTTTAAGGCAACTTGAACCAGTTTTTGTGCAAGAACAGCAGTTTTGTGTAAAATTTTTTCAAGTATTAGCATTAATCTTTTATTTTCTAAAAAAAATTATATAACACATGAAATTCTAGTTGGATGTTTTAAGTCCGACTTCAAAGAATACTTTAACAACTTTGGATGGGGGTGAGGTAACCATAGAAATTAATCTTTCACAAAAAAAGGTAGAAAAACAAATAGATGAAGACGTTCGCAGCATGATGAGTAGCCTATTCTCGTGTTTGAAAACTGAGCTTGACTTGCTCATTGATCATATAAAGAGACAGGATAGTTTGTATGTCTGTTACGCATATATAGCTTTCCACTGACTAAAACCTTATGTGTTGCAGCTATTGTATGTACGTCTTAGTTTGCTTAAACCAACATGTAATGTCCGCTCAAAGCTCATTCCTGAGCAACACTTTTGCATCCCAATTAATTGAGATTAAACGATCGCTTGATCAGTTCATGCTTACTCAAATAGATTCAGTGAAAGAGTGTCGCATTGCCTGGAAATCTAAAGTGGGGATATTGCCTTACGTGTCTAATTTGGAAATTTTCGCTGAAAACGTGGAGTGCTTGTTAAAAAGCGATAGGGCTGCTGATTTAGAAAAGTGGTACACACGGCTCGTTGATACGGTAATTGAATACATTCCCATTCATGCTAGTGACCAAAAAACACCACCACAAGTGGTTAAAATGGGTAAGACATGACACATTTTAGGATTTAAGTAGTGTTACATTCATTTTATAGAAAACTTTCATCACTTATATTCCTTGCTGTCCCAGCTAAAAATCTCAGTCCTTGATAATCAACGGAAAGAGGCGAAAATCAGATATAACGAAGCATTGCAAGCCTATGTAACTTTATACTTTGGAAGACCCTTAGAAAAGCTAAATGTGAGTTTACGCATTATTTTGTTAAAAACCCTACGAACAAGCTTTTAGACGTTTTTCGAGGGGGTGCAAGCTAAAGTAGCGAGTGGCGTCAAGGCCTCAGAAGTAAGTTATCAACTTGCTTTCAGCAAACAGGAATTAAGAAAAGTTATTAATCAATATCCAGGAAGTACGGTAAGGAATTTTCCAAGTTTAAGTTACAGGGAATTTTGATGTTTATTCTTTAGGTTAAAAAAGGGATCGACTCTTTATACAAGAAGGTGGAAAAGCACCTCTCGGAAGAGGGAAATTTGCTGCAGGTTGTGTGGAGGGCGATGCAAGAAGAGTTTATTCGGCAGTACAAAATGTTAGAAGAGTTGATTCAGCAGTGCTATCCAGGGTCGATGGTCACTCTCGAGTTTGCCATTGAGGATATTTTGCAGTATTTTTCTGAGATAGCCAGGTCTCATTAGATTTTGGAAAGAAATATTATTTTTTGTTAAGTTTGAAAAGTGTAATTTTACGATTAGTTAAGAAAGAATGGAAAAAATAATAAAAAGAAGTAATTCCTTGCTTATGGTGATTGCTTAGGAAGTTCAAATTCCAAATATACAGAGTAGATGAAATAACAAGAATGTGATTTGAAGCAGGTAACGATTTAAAGGGAATGGATGTAGAACCGTTGTTTTAGAGTTTTGTTCGCCATTTTTACTTCTCATTAATGGAGGATGACAACCTAAGAACCAGCCCCTACGAGTTCTGAGGGTGCTGCAAGGTCTCAGAGTGCCGTAACGTTTAAACACAAGCATAGAACTGAAAAATGAGCAGGTAAATAGTTTTAATAAAAATAAATATCTTTTTTTTGTGCAGAATATGTTCTCCAGGACCATTATTCTGGACATTACTGTTAATTACTGTCAACAATATAACAATATATCATTAATTAAAAAACCGTATAATCCGTAAAGACTAACTAGATGAACTGAACGCACACAAAGTATTATGTTGTTCTGAATACTGTTTCGCATACTCCCATATAAACATTGCACCGGCCACGTGCACATTCAACGACCTCGTTTGTCCAAACTGCGGTATCTCTACGCATGCGTCCAATAAAGGAATGATCTCTGGAGGAATCCCCGTCTTCTCGTGTCTAAATATTACAATAATTTTTAATTAACTTCAAACTAAATCGAGCCAACACTTACCCTAAAATCAAGGCGGTTTTCTTTAAAAATTTATATTTATCAAGCTTGATGCTACCCACAGTTTGTTCAGCTCCAATCACGCAATATCCTTTTTTCTGCAAACTTTTAATATATGTACTCATATTTGGCACTTTCACTTCAATGGCGTTGATCCAGGACTCGGACGACATACTCAGACTTTTAAATTCCTTATCACTGGTCACGCTAATGTCATTGAATACTATATCTTTAATGCCGAAAACTTCGCAAGTTCTGGAAAGACCCCCTAAGTTCTGACCTTTTTCTATCAGAGAGGTTATAAGTATGAAATTTGAGGTTTCAAGTTTATGGGTTAAAGCGCTCTTCCAGGGAGCGATTTTTCTTTGGATATGAGGAACTTCAAAATTTGTTTCTATGGTTGATTCCGGAGGACTTTTCGTATTTGATAAAAATGCGTCAATTGCCTCACTAAATGACGGAATTTTAGGCTGCAACTGCAAGTTTTTGGTCAAAAATCGTACTCTTAATAATGACGGATTTGCAATAAATGCCCGCATATTTTGCCATTCTGAAGGGTGAACTTTGTTTAATCTGCTTATTTCTCCCAGTGCTGACCATGATTTGTCTTTCATAGGGTGGAAATGATTCAAGAAAACCAAGTCCGTTTTCAAAGTATTGGTAAAATTGTTCCCGCTCGCCAGTATGCAGTTGGAAATGCAGGTCTCCAGGTATTTGTTTCTTTGGATAAAATTGCTATACCCTTTTTCTCTGGCATGATCGATTAATCTTTTAATCAAGTCCTGAAACATGTTTCTAAGCCCAACTGCTACAAAAGTACGTATCTAAGACTGACCTGGGAGTAAACTCGCAGTTTGAACAGAGCCCCCATGGTCCAGGGCAAAACCAGATTAACAGTTTTATTCAAGACTTCCTCATTGCCGAGTATGGTTAAATGGTATAAACTTGGGATAATGTTCAATAAAACAGAAGGAGGAAAGTTGGGTTTGGAGGTGATCCATGACAAAACTAAAAACCAATATAAAAACTTCGAACGGCGATATGAAGTAAACATTACTTGGGGACACGTCTTGCACGGTTAAGATTAAAATCCAGTGCAGAATCTGCTTGACGCAGTTCTGGTTATTTTCCTCCTCAAAACAATCCAAGACAAATGCGCTTATTTGTTGGCATTGAATGTCGGACACTTGGCATTGGAAAATGATCAGCAATAAGGCTTGAAGAATTCGCAATTTTTCATAGTGGACCTGAAATTCATGACAATTTTAGAATATCTTACCTTGTCCGGTTTTTCCTTACCTTTGAATCGACAAAATACCGATTCTTGAACTTCCTTTTATACATGTGTTTTAAGATATTGATAACCAGCACTAAACCAGCCTTATTTTGGCCTATAAACGATAAAAGATCCAATGCAAGGAGTCTTGAGGTTGCATTCAAAATGTTGGGGCTGTAACGAGTGTTCTATCATATTGAAAGCAGTCAAAATCAAATTGAAAGTATTTTCTGCTTTTCGCTGGGATTTATGAACCTATAGAAGTCGACATGACCATCTTAGTTTTTCAGTAGAAAAAACGTTAAAAAAAGTACGTTTTCGAGTCTAAGAACGATCCCAGTTGTTCAATTTTTCGGGTTAAAAATTACACATAAATGCTTGGAGAATACTTCCATTTGGAATCGACTAATTATTATCGGACAAACGGTAAAGACATACTTTGTAGCATCATCAAAATTAAAACCTTCTCCTTTGGATATTTGGTGCTCTGCTATTTCCTGGCACAAACCGTATTCGGTCCTGCAAAAATGTCCCCAATTAGTTCTCAACTAAGTCTCTCAGCAATACCTTTACCTTTCATCCTTGCTGACCACAGTTCCTTGAAGGTACATCTCAACTGCCGGCTCCACACAAATATCATAGTAGCTCCACTTCAATGAAACTAAATTTCTCATTTCTTTCAGCCAATTAAGCCGTAAAATCGGGTACAGATGGCAAATGTCCAACAGGTCCTTGCTCATCAGGAAAATCATTGCACCATCGTGCGCGACATTAAGCATATGAAAGCTTTCTGAGAAGACAATTTTAATGAACTCATTGATGATGTCCTTGTAGTATTGGTCCTTTTTAATTCGCGAGATGTTTTTGTGGAGCAGAAGTATTAGGTCTTTGACAATATCGAGGCTGCAAGTCGGTGAAATAAGTTCCAAGGTTTTGGCATAAAGGGCCTTTAGGACTCGATTGTCATATTGTTCCAAGAAATATTCAAAAAGTTCTATGATATTCTGCGTGTCCGTAATTAGAAACTCATTTTTGTGGGTTATATTGAGCAAGTTGATGCTTGCAATGCACACGCAAGGGCTCTTAACGTGGACCTTGCTTACGCTACTTTCGTTGGTAAATTTAATGAAAACTTGATGATTCTGTACCTCAAAACACACAGAAATTTTGGAGCAAACAAGCGAAAAACTTTTGGAAGATTTTTTATCGAGGTTTGCCCTATCAAACAAATAATCCTGAACAAGAACTAGTGCCACATATATCTGATATTGGTTGTATTTGGCAGGAGAAAAGAGGGGCTCATAAATGATTTCTCTAAATGTGTCATGCCCCACAACGTCCTTTGCTACAGACTCCCTAAATAGGCTTATGAAATTATCGGTGTTTTCTTCGGGGATACTTTTTGCATATGCTACCAAGAACGTCTCAATATTTTTATGCAAAACGGTAGATGCGTGGGGCCATAGCAAATAATCCCTCCACACATAAATCTTTGCTTCTGCAGTTAAGTTGTGCAGTGAGCGTTTCACATAGGGCCAAGAATTGATATTTGCAATTTTGAACATTTTTAACCAATCCTTAAAGTTACTGTAGTTAGAGTTCTGTTCCATCACTAAGCTTATAAGTTGATTGGAAATCTTTAAATGCTTCAAATACTTAGAGGGATCAACGCCAGTGGCCATGAACGACTGACTCATTTTAAAGACTTTAAAAGGCGCTTTTTCATTGCATATTACGGAAGTTAGGGATTTAAGACATTCATCTCGGATATGCATATGGGGCAAGTTTAAAGCAATCGTCAATATCTTACAGCACACCTCTGGCTGCAGAAATATTTCTCCGACATTGGGTTGGACTAAAACGTTCTGAACGATTTTCCAGAAACTAACTGAATTCCAAGCAATTTTAGCGACTTCATCTATGACTATCTTGAAATCGCATAAACTTAATCCTGAACAAAACGCACCCAAATTACTGAAAACCTCGCAGGAATGATCGGTGTATTCGTTTCTGTTTAAGACCGGCAGGATAAGTTCTACGATATCTTTTAAACAATCCCCGGTAAATGATTTTTTCAGTATATTATTTGCCACCTGATAGACTATGCTGGACTGAGAGTGATTCAGGTAAATCTTGTAGCAGCATTTTTGCCACAAAAACGGCAAGTGAGGGAGATGCTGTAGCAAAGGCAAGGCAGGTGTGACCAAATGAAGTTGCTTTTCTCTACCAACTTCAACTAAGACGAAAAAAGCTTCCCAAGAATTTTTGGTGTTAATTGAGACAAAAATGTTGTTCATTTTGTTGTCACTTGTAGTTGCACCTACATATTTAGCCAATATGTAGATACCTTGCTTGTGCAAATGGGATTTTGGGCTTGAGATGCATAACTCTACATATATCCAAAACGTGTTCTTTGTCAAAATGCTTGTCTCTTCATAGAACAGTTCCCCTGGAACATGATGTAATAACCCACAAAAAACATCCAAATTTTCTCTAAGCTGACAGGAATTATATAATTTCTCAAGGCAATGAATTCTATCTGGTTTTTTATAGATTTTGAACAAGGATATTAAGGCATCATATGCTAGACTTTTATTCTCTACAGTAGTTAGCTGGCTTATTAAGACCTTAGTAGCAAAGGAAGGATCAACGTTCTGATATAGTAGCGTGGAATCATCTTTCACACAATAAGTAACCACAAAGTGTAGTAATTTTAGGGCTTTAGACTGATTTGTCGAGAGTTTCTGAATATACTCCCCCATTTTTTTCAGTTGCAAAACGAAGTCCTCGGACTTCCATATTTTTAATGATTTCTCGAAAATACTTATCACAAGATCAAAACACAAATTATTCTGCTCTAATATGAAGCTTGGGTCAAATGAAAGCGTTTTCGTATCTGAAGAATCATCAGTAATGCTGAGTTTAATATTTAAAAGGTCGTGAAGAAACTGAGCGTCAGTTTTTTCAGCTATTATGGTATTGTTTAGTGCCACTATTAGCGCCTGTTTTGAAGATGTACTCCCCATATTTCTAGACCGTTTTTCTACAGACAAGTACCTGAAAAGTTGAATGTAACTTGTTACGTTGTATTTCACTACATGACTAATTGATTAAGTTATTCCAAGGTTCCTATTTTGAAGCGTTTTTGGTGTAAAAAAAATCATCAGCAATCTGTGCCTCTACAATTAACTTACTTCTGAACTCCCCAAAAGCCCAGAAGTCTAGCTGAAGTCTTAAGTAAACAAAGCTTAAGCAGAGGTATTGACTTCATTAAATCCTCCATTTTATGTTTTATTGAATTAAAAATGAAAGTGATAGTTCCATCTAATGATCAAATTTTTGAATACCGAAACAAATTCTGTAACTTTTCAATTTAAATTCCCAATCAAAATCAATTTAAAACATCAGTGGGTTTAAATTATGATATAAACTCTGGTTCAAATAAGATCAACCCTGCTAATATTCTTAAAAGTCTAATTTTAAAGTGATTGCCGTTAATCTAGTATTAAAGTGATTTGAATTAGCAATTTGAAGCTAAAGTGTAAAAGTATTTAAACCTCTAGTTACATGAATCAAAAGTACTCAAAGATTTCCATATCAATCTTGGCTTACGAAAGGGTGCAATTTCTTGTTTGCCCGAGCAGAGTTTAAATTACAATAGTATACCTGAACGTTACTATGGTTACTATGATACTATGGTTATTGTTAAAGCTGTAATAAATATGCAGAGCATAACTAAATATATAAAATTAAAGGATCGAAGTTCCTGAGATAAAGTTAGGAACAAAGCGCTTGAAAAATAATTATCATAACAAGTACAATTCAATTTAAAACAAATTCCTGTGGAGAAAACGAGCGTTTTAGTATTCTTACCAATATAAACCTGAGAGACAACGATACCTCTATTTTTTTAAAACTGTTTATGCTTTTTTCAGTATTTCTGAAGGCTATTTTTTACGTTTGTTATCTTTATAAAACCCTCTTGAATCATATTTATCTTACACATATTGGTTAGGACACGTATTTTTCATGGAATGACATGAAACAGATGTCTGTTTATCTCTCTTTGCTATATAGAATTGAAAAGAAAGAGGAAGTACTCCAATTAATTACACCCCTTGAAAAATAATTTTAAGGGTAACCCCCTAGATATCAAAAAGAAAGATAATATTTCGCCGGGGCATACGCACAACGTTATGTGCGGCGCTAAATCTGTTCGCCAGTTATTTTTCATGAAACGCGTACAGGAACAGATTCGTACCGAGAAATAAGAGTGAATTCGTTGTTATTTTCAAGGAAATTATGTCTTCATGTTATCATACCTTATTCGTAACCAGAACGAATAATTTAACAGAATTTTATAAAATAAGTGTCAATAGGTCTAAATATTTGAATAAATAAATAAATTATATTAGACGTCAGAACCTTGATTCTGTAATGAGAGCGAGAATTCAATTTTTGTTCGATCAAATTGGCCTATAAAATGTTTAAAAATAATTTAATTAAAATTTTATTGTGAATCTATAAATAGGGCTCATTACAGCGTCATACCAACGAGGTATTTTTCTTAGGTTAATTTCTGACAATTCATTTGACATTGACAACAATTTTGGCGCCAATTGCGCATGCCCTTCACCTCCGTTCATGTTGTGGTTTTCAATTACTGTTATGTTTATCGTAAATTTTTCCAAATGTTGTGTAGAATAAAAATAAATGGTGACCTCTTTTAAATGTGTTTGCTCTTGAGGATTTGAGGAATATCATTTGGCCGGAAAATTGCCATTAAAATCCAGTAGTAATCAGCACGAACCGCAAAGCTTCTTAGAATGGAATATGACAAACATATAAAACGATTGGTATTAGGTAAGTCCCAACAGTTGGCCGTAGCCCGCTTTTATTATACGGCAAAATATTTTGGAACCATTCTTTCTCAATGCTTATGTATGCTGCATAATTTCATTGCAGTAATACTGCTTGACTATTAAAATCAATTTGATCTGTAATATATTGCATTGTTTAACTTTGAATTTCAGGCTACTTGAAGAATGAATGCAAAAATTCTTACAAAATATTCTTGAGAAGCCATTTCCATAATCAGCATAAACATGTAGCTACTAGAGTAGCTGGGCAAACTTTGGAAGATATTTTACAAGCCTATTCCAGAATACATGATATTAGTAAGAGCCATAAATCATTGTTAGGTACCACATTAAGTTTCATTCCTTTGTTTTCTAGTACAAGGGCATTTAGAAGATACTAACTATTATAAAGACCATCGAAATGAAATATCTCCTGTTTACTTGGTTGACCAGTTATTGTATTTATTAGAATATGACAGACCTTTAACTCCAACTTCCACAATTAGAGACAGGTAAACTGAGCCTACGAATCAATTTGCATCATATTTTGATTATTGAAATGTTAGATCTTCAGTGGCTCGATCACTTGCCAATACACAAAATGAAGAGGAAGAGGAAGAACATCGGAGTGATGTTGAAACAACTCCTGAACATAGTTTGCCAGGGAATTTACATAGCAGTGATGAGAACCATCATTTTAGAACACCATTTAGTAACCCTAGTCCTGTTTTCAGGACTCCATATCTTGAAAAATTACCAACTTCTGAACATCACACAATTTCAACTGTAAGTTACCACAAATAGAGTGATTTGTAGTTTAGTTTCTGCTTTTCCATGTCAATAAATTTGTTTTCAGGTAATGTCAAAGGAGCTCTTAAAAAACAAAAATTTCCCCAAAAAACTTGCTCAAAGCATCAACATGGTGTTGAATACACCAGAGAGAAGTACCTGTAGAAATGATACCAGTAAGTCTCATGGCTTGGATAAAACAGTTATTAAAGATGTTCTTAATAGAACAGAAGCAGATCCGATGTTTGAAGACTTACTTAATGAGTTTTTTGGTATAAAATTGAATAGTAGAGTTACATATTTTCGGAAACCTATATTAATTTCAGTAGGATCAATTGGGAGCACCATTGAGAAGGCAATCGTACCTGAAGTTGCTATGTCCTCAAGCAGGTAAAGTGATGGTTTAAAATTGAAATAACACTACAAATTTAAATATTTTCAGTAGTACTACAACTGAAAGTCCCAGTCCTTTTAAACAAATACCTGCAATGAATGAACACGATACAGAGCTAACCTATTCAGCTTCCACAGAGAATCCAAACAATTTGGGGATACATTCAAACCACAACAGCTGTATTTCAACTCAGCAGAAATCCTCGTCAGAGTCATCTTCTGCTGTTCAACCAATGACAGAAACTCCTAATCAGCCCGAAACTAGCAGTCCAGTTCCTTTTACTGCAGCAAGTTCTACTCAAACAGATCTAATGCAGCAGCAGTTTTATATTGTAAATCAGCCTGTAGTCATACCACAACCAATGCAGATTATGCCAGTTCCAGTGTCAAATTCAATGATAAAGGATATTAGTCAAAAAGTCAAAAATGGAGTAAGCACTTTAACTGAACAGGAAATAATGGCAATGCCGACTATTTTTTTGAATGAACAGAATGAAATTACCTATGCTGGTGAGTACACCTTTCACATGATAAATTAAATGTACCAAGTCGTTTAGACCTATAAAGAAAATTGCAAAAGGATTATCTGACAGTATTGTTTTAAATATTAATAATTTCTAAGAATGCAATGTTATGTATAGAATAAGCAAAGGTTTGCTGTCCCTATTCTATATTGATGAATGTACCGCACATTGCAAAGGGAATGTTATACTGAATAAAAACACGCACATTTCTTGATGTTTTGGCGAATGAATATTTAATCGATATTTCTTCGTAATAGTAAAACACTTATCATTGAATATTTAATATCCAACTAGGTTGACACCAAATCGGACTTACTGATTGGGTGAAGTGATAGCATAGTTTACTGTTAAGATCTGTATGCTATTCTTAAGATAAGAACGTATTCAGTCGAGGATAACTCCCCCCACGGCTATATACTTCAATTTTTTGAAGAGACTTGCGTGTTAGACATTATCAAAAACGTAAAAAACAATACCAGTGCTTTCTTTTTGTTTTCAAATGTATTAAGTATGATAAAAATGGTTTGGAAGACGGCTCCTTTAGGGCTTCTTCCCTTGATAAATTCGTTTTGAAGTCAGAAAAAATATAGTTTAACTTAAAAAATTCTGAGGGTCTTATTGGGAGGTTTTTCAAATATTGTCTACTATGATGTTAATCAGCCATGAGTCGTAAGCAGTAATTTGTAAATATTCAACTTGAATCGCTGACCCTACAAAGATATATTCCAGACGTGAGTAAATCTTGAGCGGGAAATGAAAATTGAGAATTTTACTGAAGTAACTTATTTGTTGAAAACTTACAATATGGCCTCGCCTATAAAAAATGATCTACTGAGATGTATCACTATTCACTAGCGCTCCATGTCCATGGTTATATTTATAATTTCTGTTTGCAGAGACGCAATGTGACTTCAACAAGCAAAAGGAAGTGCAGAATTTAAAGGAATACATCAACGTGTTCGGATTGGGTGATCACAGTCCCATAATCAAACAATCGCGGAAAAAATCTGCCAAAGGCCATCAAATTAAGCCCACTCCGTCGATAAAAGTAGAGATTTTCCAACGCAATTCTTCTCCTAAAGTCCCGACTTCGTTACCTGATTTAAGTAGCTGCTCTCGTAATGATAACGACATTAAAAGTAATTCTTTAAATAAAAAAGAGAAGCGATCTAACTCACCTTCGACTGATAGCAGCAATAAATGTATTGGAGATGAAAATAGACCCAATATTTTGAATGCTATTTGCACTCCTTCTCCTATAGTATGTGTTGTTAAAAAACCCACTCCTAAAAGTAGTTCTCATGTGAGAAGCTTGACATTCCCATCCCCCATTCGAAGGACCAATGAGAAGTCTGAAGAGAACCGAAACTCACCCTCTGGCACTAACAAACAGCAAGCAGCTAAGGATCTTTTCAACGACAAAAACGAAAATGAAAAAATACAGGAAAATAATGAACGTGAAAAAATTAAGCGAAGTTCACCAAGGCAAGTTAAATCTTTAAAGAAAGTTGTCGTTAAAAAATGCAGTCCCTTGAAAGAGGGAAAAAAATTAAGCTGGGATGCAGATTTGAGGATGTTGGCAGCTTCATCTCCCTGCGGCAGTGTGCAGGACACTCCAAGCAGGAAAAGCTTATTGAAGAGTATTAAAAAGCGACCTATGGAATGCAGGACTTTGGAAACGGAGGCCAAATCCTCTAAAGGAGCATTGAAAACACCAAAAAAGACTCCTATTAAAAGTAAAAAAGTTAAAACCAACAAACAGCAGTCGGACAACCAAAAAACTGAAATAGCGACTAACAAAGAAGAATCAACAGAGCAATTAACTGCAGAATCTAAAAAGGTACTTCTCTCTCCCTCCAAGCTATGCAACAATGCTAGTAAAAGAAACATGGATGTGGATAGTATAACCCCAAATAACCCCAAAGAAGGCTCTAATCAATTAATTTCTAACGCTCGCAAAAACATTAATGCCCTATTAGACACCCCGTTAAAAGAGGTAAAATCTTCAAATGAAAAACCTGCAGTTGAAACCAGCACCACTCCATTCACCCCAATGCTAAAAGCCAACCTCCAAGGCCTGGCCATGACCGACAACTTCACCATAGAGACGCCAGACTTCCCAGTAACTCCTGGTTTATCCATCATGGAGACTAGCATCACGAACTATTGCATCCTTAACGACACAGAAACGAATAAAGTCACCGAAGCTATAGTTTTATCCGAGGAAAGGAAGTCTAGTGTAAGGAAAACCGATGACGAAGAGGTGGAGGTAAGCCCCAAAGTATATAGCTGCAAAGTGGTTTTGGAGGAATTCAATAGGAATCAAGTGGGGAAGAAGAATTTGGAGTTATTGGACAGTAAAGGAGTGCATTGGGAGGGGAGCAGCGAAAAAGACGAGAAGAGCGAGAGTACTAGTAGCAGTGAGAGCAACGGGGAATGTAATAACACTGTGATAGGGATTACGAGTGTGGATGTTCGTAGTAGTGTGGTTAAAAGAGGAGGTAAGAGTATGAAAGTGTTGAAGTCTCAGCTATTGGATTCGGAGAAGGACACTAGTGTATGTTTTGAGGAATCATTTACGGATGCAAGGAAGAAGGTGAGTGCTTCTTTATGGATGTTTAATCTTCTACCTAAGTCGTTTATGTGGTCGCTCCGATCTACATAAATGTTCATTAACGTTTAAACCTAAGAATTAAACGACTACGGCCGAGAGATAACTCCTTCACCTGTTTTAGGAACCATCGCTCAAAACTGACTCCGATGCAGGAAATTCCAGCGCCACAATTAAAACGAGAACCTCCAACGTTTCGAAACTTAATAAAATTGAAAAACTAAGTGCAGATGCCGACAGTGAAATAGCGTCAAAAACCCCTTACAAAGAGCGTACTTACGGCGACATAGGGGCTCTTTGTAAAGCCATAGAAGAGGCGTGCGGAGAAGTCAAAAAACGTCAGTCATGTAGCGAAATTACAAAGGCAGATGGTAACAAAGACCAAAAACTTCAGGAAGGATTGAAACTCAAGAACGTGTTGAGCGTCGCTTTAGAAAAGTGTTCAAGTGAGAGTACATTTCTAAGGGATTTAATTCAGTAGCACTAACCGAAAATCAGGTTTTCTAGATAATGACAGTTTAAAGTATGAACTAGAAGAAAAGCGTAAACTTGTCTTGAAGTTAGAGAGAGCAATGAGTGAGAAAAGTACGAGCAGCAGAAAATCCACGACACCTCAATCCACCTCAAAGTCAAGAAACAGCAAGCAAAAAATAGCTGCCCCCAAGAAGCTGCCTAAGAGCAAGGAAGTGTTAATTGATGAAAAGAAGAGAGATTCTCAAGACGAATTCTTTCAGAAAAGCGGTACAAACCTGCATAGAACCAATCGGCAGAGGAGGGCCTCTGAGGAAAGTAAAAGTCTTAAAGAGTTTGAAGGTAGTAGTAAAAGCAGATGTTCCTGATAAATTTTGGTAGTAAAATTTTTGAGTATTTTAGATCAATCCGATGTCACTATAACCGAAAACTCAATTCAAAAAGACGAAGAAAAATCCTTCTGGGATGGACTGCAAATGCACCTACAGTCGGAAGAAATAACTATTGTTTATAACTACGAAAACACCTCAAACAAAGTATCAAAAGATTATTTCGACGTGGACTTAAAAGGCAAAGCTTTCCTAGTTGAAGTCCCACTTACTGATGGTTCCGCTCAACCAGTGGAGATATGTGTGACTCCCTATAGAACTTTATGGGAAATTTTACCTAAAAACGATAATAAAGAGGACAATTGTAGCGATTCTGACAGTGCTCGAACTGATGACCAAAGATGGTAAGTTTCCCAATTTTAGCTTACTAAACGCTTAAATACCGCCTTTAGCCTCAGGAAACGAAAGCACAGGTCTGATAGTTCCAACTCAAACTCCTCAACCAAGAAAAAAAAACCCTTATTGGGAACTTATTTGAACAATAAGAATATCGAGGTGGTGCTGTCAATGCTGCATGGACCTAGCGATAAAACGTAGTTTTTTAAATCTCCAAATTTAGGATTTAAGGGACAGAAGAAACCGATTATTTTAAAAGTTATGTTCAGTTAATAGTTTGTTTTTCGTGTTTATTGTTTTTAGTGTTATTGAAAAATACATAACTCTATGAAACTCGTAAAAACTTTTTAAATATTGATAATAAAGAAAATAAATAAATTGGCACTTTCTTTGGCATCCATAACAATTCTTCATGAGGTTCAGTCCTGCGTTTCATTCATGTATAATTGGGCCAACCTAAAACATGAAACAAGACATTACATATAGGTTCTGATTAAAATAGGGCTGTTTCAAATTTAAAGGAGAGTTGGAAATTGCCCCTTTCATTCTTTCCATGTGCGAAAGAAGTTCTGGATCGTCAAAGGTATACCCGTTTATGCCTGGTGGTATTAGGGTAATTTATAACACAGGTAGAGTAGAAACGTTATCGTGGAAAGAACTACAAATTGTAGCGTGAGTTGCAGTTAGGGAGCTATATCATGCAGGGTAAGTGGCGGCAAATGAAAGCTGCAATTTTTCTGCAGTGGATGCCACGTATTCATCTAGAGTTGGTTCTGCCCAATGTGCAAAACATGCATTTGCACACGGTGAAAAACGTCAAATTGCACGGGGTGACAAACTGGGATTACGAAGCACATTTTTGCCATATTGGCACAATAAGATTTTGAAAAATTATTATGTTTAGCGGAGTCCCTCTACGATAATGAATCTCTAGAAAGTCTATTTCCTATATGCAATTTACCTCAACTTAATTATTCAAAAAAGGGAGGCGTAGTGAGAACTGGTTTACAAATACTGAAAAACATACTTTTTAAAATGGCTTTGTAAAAAAGGACATTTTAGAAAATTGTAGCATTCAAACGATCTCCTGTTCTTATTGTTCTTGACCGGAATCTTGAAAGCAAGGGAGGAGACTTTGTCACTATTTGGCCTTGAGGGAAGAGATTCGTCCCAAGTGTAGCCGCAGTATGAGTCGCAGTTGAACCATAATCCGTTATATACGATCATTAGATACTGAGTGTTCCAAAGTAATGACAACGTTAGTGTAACAGAAATTATAGCTGCTTTCATAAACCTGAAGTGAAATAAATAAATAGCACCTACTTTTCATACGACATCTTTTCCACCTTCCTCAAAATTGTTCTGCTCTCGCAATACTTTGTGTCACAAGAAGGCAGACTTCTGGCTTTAGTTGAAGTCCTGAACTGGTCAATTGCTTCATTAACAAAAACTGCCATGTCGCGCAGTCTGTCATCGGCTGAAAATTTATTTTGTAGCGTAATCGCAATCTATTCTTCAACCCTTACCCGAGCTACGTTCCAACCCCCGATCGTCCTCACTCGCCCCCCCCAAAAACAATTTCTTGTGTTTTAGTTTGGGGATGAAGAGCAGGAGGCACAATATCGCGATCAAACTGACGATTTTCTTGAAAATTACCAGCTTAAGCAATATTTTTCCGAACGTGAACAGATCTAATTTCCACTTGATTTTCTCTAGAATCTTATCCCAGATGTTGACCATGGCGTGGGGGACTCCATAAAACACTTGAAGGTTTTGAGATGGAGGACCGTACCTAAAAGAACTACCGAATTAAGAAAAACAATTTGTTAATACAAGTTCTTACTGTGGCTCCGCAAATCCTCCATAGGGCGGTGGCCCATACTGAGGCGGTCCATATTGGGGTGGTCCATATTGAGGTGAAGGTGGTCCATATTGAGGTGAAGGTGGTCCATATTGAGGTGAAGGTGGTCCGTATTGCGATACAGGTGGGCCATACTGAGATGCCAGGGGTCCATTAGGAGGGTTGTAATTATTCTCAGGCCCCGGATAGACCGGATAGAAACGATCGTTTTTTTTTTCCGCGGTTTTCTTTAGCGCGCTTTTCGAATCTTGGTAGGCTTCCAAGTACGAGTCCCTGGCAGAGACTTTAAGGACTTCTTCATCTGCTAAACCGATAACTGCCTGGGATATCACTAATATCAGTAGAGCTTGCATCGTGGCAACTCAAAGATGAACTGAATCAAAAATTTTCCTTCAATAGGAGTTCGCTTTCTTTGCTGTTTAATATTCAGTGTCGGTTCGAATATTGCTACCAGGATATATCTAAATTTGTGTTGTTGTTAATCATAGTCCAGGCTTTCGACTTCTGGCACAAAACAGTTTTTTTGTGCAGGAAAGTAATTGCGGTTTGTGTGTGAATGGACGCTACAGTTCCAAGCGTTTAGCATTGCTTCTGAGGCAGGTTCGAAGGATTTTTGCAGCAGTCCTTGTACACGATAATATTTGATTGGTATTCACTGAAGTTCCTTAAAAAGAAATGCGGGCAAATGTGAGAAAAATTGTGTCACAATTAATCGATATCGTTTAAATCAAATTGGCCATTGCCATTAAGATTTTTGGGAGGAAATTTGGGTGTATATGCAAATCTATTAGAGTGGGGCAGTTCTATATGCATATAATTTGTGTTTTACTTCTGAGAAGCTTTACTAAGGGCTACTCTACTCAACATAAACAGTTTAAAATCAAATGTGTTTGCGTTGAACACTTCAAAGCAGAGCTAGGGCCGCTTCACTATTTAAAAAATTGTTGCAGGAGCAGCAGCACTGAGCATAGATGAAAATTTGGCCCTTGAGAGAATGCTGAACTACATGAACAAATACTTGAAATTTGTAGCACCTACACGTTTGCAGTAATATGCAAGTTTCCCACTCGAGTGGCCAGTTTCGATCGCACTTAATGTATTTTTTGTAAGTAGCATTTATTCTCGATAAATTTCTCTCAGATTAGGAGCGGTTATCTCAAATAAACCTTATACATGTTTATAACCCAGATTTTCATTTAATTATAATAATATTGATACTCTTGTGCAGTACTTAATTGAATAGATTTATTCAATGTGAAAAATTTTGATGGTTAATAACCTGCGGAGTATTGCGTTAAAAAGTGAAAGGAAAAGTAAAACGAGATCAATGGCAGGAAGCGCTCTCCTTACTTAATCGGTTTTAGCTCAAAATAAGTCTTTCTATACGGCATTTAGGTATATCGTCAAGTAACAGCGCAATCGCGGATTGCCGCACAAACCCAGAAAGTAGAATATACTACAGTTTCTGTAGATACGTAAACGAGTATCGCGTAAGGCACCTTTTCCATTGGCAACGTGCTCGTGTTGAAAGTGTGCGTTTTTGACGCGAATTTGGGCTAAAAGGCACATGGAAAAAATATATTAAAGTGAGTGACACTGTGAGAACAAGCAGCGGGAGATGGAAGGAGCACACGATATTGATGTCCTTATGGGTCACATGGGTTGGTATTTCACAGATCAACAATGATAATCCCAGCCGTTTGTTTTCATCTACTTTAAACTGCAAGGTCAAGGCGAAAATTAAAAATCTATTTTCACGCTAAAAAAGTCGATACTTTACTTCCCAGTAAATTACTAAAAGTAGGGATTTCCTTTAAGTGGATTATTCTACTTAAGTCCTATGTATGTATGTATGAACGTACACGCATTCGAGAATCTGCGCTAATCAAATAAGAAACCGAAAAGACATTTAACAGTAAATAGGTGCCCCTTTCAGTGCGTATTTTGTTCATTCTATATGTGAACGGGTTTCTTCGTTGCGTCTTCCCTTTTCTCGTTCTCTGTAGATCGAATTTTACGACTTTTTTGTTACTGTTTTCGTGTTTTTTCTTATTTCATTATTAATAAGAGTCTAAGGAGGGCAAATTTCGATGTTTACATTAGCAAACCTTCGTTGTTATGAGAGATAGAAAAACTTGCACTCTTGATGTCTTATCGGTATTGTCACATCAAATCGAATTTCGAAAGTTCTAATTTTTACTTGTTTCCAACCGGACGCAATCCCGTACGAACACTCGTTACGTTTCAATTTAACTAAACTTTAACTCCGCACAAATTTATCGATTTTTAGCCAAAATTTCAGCCGAAATTAGACATTTTTCGCCAGCGAGACGGGAGAAAACGCGGCGACGCCATTAATGCTGGCAACGGAAGCGCTTTTCTTTTGTTTCCAGGGACTTGACAACAAAATGTCTCTCTTGCGTGATGACGAAACGATTAACCATTTTCAATCAAATTTGGGAATTTACTTTTTATATTAATAACGTAAATGTAACTTTTGCATTTTTTGGCAGTTTTTAACGTTCTGGAATCAATTTTAATTTATATTGCAGTCCATAGGCGTTCAATTCTTAATACGAAAATTCAAAAAAACTTAGAAATTCTTCCCGAGCACAGTGTTTTTTTCATTTTGGTACACCTTTGGTTTCCAATAGACCATTCGGTTTTTTTTAGCTTTTGCAAATGATGATGAATCGCATTTACGTAGTAATCCATGCGAGTACAATCCTTAGTTTAGCAGTTAAATAACTTAAAAAATCGGTCAATACAGCAACCTTTTAATTTCCATTGGGCACTCGAGTTGCCCGGATCCGGCACGCCTCTGGATTCTTCTGAGTTGTTTTGAGAATTTACCGCCACTCTCAACGATGTGCAAAATTCGTTGGCGTGCTCTGCCTTAAATGAGCAGAAGGATTTTTTGCCATAAACCAAAGCTCAAAAGTGAATTTTGTCTCATTTAAAACATGAAAGTTTTGGTTTTAAGCATAGCGCACCTCTGTTTTCAGTAAATTGCTTTAATAGAATAATGTTTAGCATTTATAACCGTACAATACCAGTTTAACAGCATCTAAAAAATAATCGATTTCGCCCTCTGGCACGCCTCTGCCTTTGACTATCGGTTCCAAGATCCAAATTGAAAATTACAACATGCCTTTGTTATGGGTTCATAGGTGTAAATGTACTTCTTAATTTGACAGTAATAAATGCTTTAAAATCTACTTAAATTCCTATAAAATATCCAAGAATTGATCTTGGCACGACTCTGGTTTCGACTAGAATCTGTTATTTCAGTCAACACGTCTTTCTTCATGAATTCATTGACGTACTCTCCTTCCTTTAACAGCATTTAATTCTTGGGATTAGCTTATAGGCTAACACAACGCGCAATTCGCTAGTAAAAATTCGACAAAATGTTAACAATTTAGTTTCCGGCGATATACCGCTAATTTTGATAACAACTCTGTTACGGAAATTAGAAAATAATGATAATTGCTTGGTTAATCTGGACCGTTCAAGGGCACCAGAGTATTAGAGATTCACCACGTGATAAATCAATCTGAACCATCACGCATATGTATTTACTCAGCGTTTTTCTGAGACTTTTGAGTAACTGCTTACCAACGCAGATTCCAAAAGTTGGATGGCGACAAAGTGGCATTTGCATGACATTTTCGCACATAACCGTCTCAAAGCACTATCAGGCCCCTATGGCTTATAGAGACATTTCCATACATGAGTTTTTACATTTAAATGTTTTCTATTTTTGTGCCGAATAAACCCTAGAGGTTTGATTCCATAGTTCTGAATCACCCTGTATAGAGGAATATTTTCTTCTTCGTACAATTCGTGTATTTCTCGTCTGTTGGTCTTTAAGCTACGGAAAACTGTGAAGAAATGCTAGATGAACTATCACCTCTACCTAGAAATATTCGATTAATTAGGTTCCTGGGTGTTCCTGTACTCAAAGTTATCAGTCGAATCGTCAGCTAACATAGGTCTCCTAAATGGATCAACAGGCGGGTACAACCAGTACAATTCATGAATATTGAGTTACCTAAGTTGAAAGGCATAATCTACATGTTAATGATGAATACATAAACAGAAAGTTTATACCGTCGGTAATGCATAATAATAATGCAATATAATGGAGTAGTAAAGCGCAGAAACGTTTAACTTACGAACTGGCGGCTTCTTATACATAAAGTTTTATGGTCGGAATGATAACGACATCTGCTGTGTCTGGTAGATGGTAGATGGGAGGAACCATCATTTAAAACGAATTTGAGGTGCTCACTAGCACCATTATTATCTGCATGGAGACACTTTCTAAAGCACATAGTAACAAGAAACAAACCAGACTATTATTTATCTCATTGGTTTACCCTTTGCCCAATAAATCATGATAAGGCCGCGCGAAGATGAGAGCAAACAATGTTTCTCCATGGGAAATTAAAGTTCGATTTCAATATTATCAGAGCAAGGGAGCCAGTTTCAACAGCAGTTTCAACGCGCCTCAAACACCACACCAAGATGCACTAATGGTGACCTGATTAAACTTTAGGCTAAAATTAAAATTCGTAGGTTTATTTCCGAAATAATCAAAACATTCCACTACGATGAATTTGTGCCAGGTGAGAATCCCCCGGGTCCCAATCTTAAGCCGTTTCTAAGCTCTCAGATGAGCCATACGGCGTGTCAATTTGAAAACGAATCACCCTCGATATTTCGGTAATTATAGTAGATATATAAATATGCAAAAATGCGACGATTTTATCCTGAAGGGGGACATTCTTTAAGGGAAAAACACATATAGAAAATATTTTTATCACTAAAATTATACATCTCTGAAATATTCTAGAAAACTGTGAAACCGATTCGGGTTTTCTTCTGTATTATTTCTTGCAAAAAATGGCGTCGGGTGGGCCGGACGTGCAATTAGTGGAGACGCTCAGACTGCAAGAATGCAACTGTTCACTTCCGCGTCACCAAGATGCGGAAATTAACATTTTGCCGACATATGAAGACTTCGCAAGAGCAGATCTGCTTGAATAGTGTTTAGGGGGTAATTCGCAGATCGCCAAAGAAAAATTTGAATGTTTAGCTGTGGCGTTTCTCTTTTTAAAACTTTAAATGCATATTTCTCGATATTCAAAATTTCGCACGCGGTACACGATCGCTCGAAAACTGCGCGACCGATTTTGTTCGAATTTTAAGAAAATATCGCTTAACTCATCGGCCTTTGCAAGAACCTCTTGAATATTTCTTGTTTGATGATACAAATAATTGTCAACAGTAAATTCTAAAGATGCATCGCAATTTTCGGAATTTGCTTAAGTTTTAGAGTTCGTGCAAAGGCCAGTGTGTGTGTTTTCATAAAGTAAAGAAGCTTTTTGGTACTTCTACTACAGACGATTTTACCGGTTTCCACAGTATATCCCAGATTTTTTACATTTATATTTTAAGCCGCCATTGTTTCACGATTAATAAGTATGTCATAACAGAGTTTTGTAGGTATTGTAGCCAACAATAATTATATAAAATTGCAAATCATATGATGCAGTAATTTCCGAGAAAAAAAGAATTAAAATCAAACGTTCTATATGCGTTTATCCTCTTAAGTTGCTTGTTTATGAACCCTCCGAGCAGGCGCGCAACGAATTTTATACTGCAATTAGTCAATATTCGGAACAATAATTCAAGCCTAATTTATCTAGCATCATCCTTCTATTGGGTTGTTCGATAATTAATGTCGTATTTTTTATGTTTTTTCAAAGTGAATGTACCTATATTAATAATAAATATTAATCGATGATGTGGCGGCCATCTTGGTGGATGACCTTTCGCCATCTTTCGGCAAGTTGGAAAACTCCGCGTTCGAAAAAGCCTCGATTTTTAGAAGTAAAAAATTGATTTATCTAATTTTTAACGGCTCGATCAGAATCGAAATTTTTGCCATTCAAGTGATTTTGAAGAGAACGAAACAAATAATAATCTGATGGCGCTAAGTCAGGGCAATATGGTGGACGAGGTATCGGTTCCCAATTTAGTTCCCATAGAAAATTCTAACAGAAACCTAACAACCGATAATTATTAGATTTCTAGATATTGCCGGCATAAACTCGGAAGTTGTATTTCGGGAAAATAGCCCAGGAAACCTTCAGAAAAGGAGATTATATCTTTCAAATCTGGGTTTCGCACTGATGGAAGATCATATGAAAGATCGGGCAAAGCTGAAATTTCTTCCAAAGGACATTCAGTCGTTTCTTCCTAAATATAACCAGGAACACGAAGTTCCAAGAAGGACTAATGAAAAGCGAGTCGGACCTTGCCATTTGTGTGATGCTCATAAGACTAATAGAACTACATCTTATTGCACTTCGTGTAAGAAATTCGTTTGCAAAAATCACAGCGAGAAAGTAACTACATGCAATTTTTGTAAAAACTCTCCTATGGACATGGATCAAAAGAGTATTATTAGATTAAGTATAGAAAATAAATGTTTGAAAAATTGAGAAATTAAATAAAAAACGATATTTAATAATTTGCAGTATGAAGTACTGCGCGCGCCCGTTCGTGGAATATCAACATGCGCACCCGCTCAAGGGTTAAACTGCATGTACCCTCTGAAGGGAATGGAAACAACTCCTAAATTTTCAAAAGGGAGATTAAATGATGCCTCATTCGAAAGGTTTTTCAATTACCTTCTTAAATGTGTTTTTTTTCAATGAAAGGTTTTCGGAAAATCACATCGAAACCGGAAACAAGCTGAGGTATCAACTATATTGTAGAAAAATTGTTTATTAATGTTATAAGAGTTCTAAAAGTTGTCTATTATTTTCTAAGCAGTAATAAAGTCTGTTGTCAAATTCCACTGTAACATTTACAACAACTTCTACTTGAATCTCCCTACACGCACCTGCAGTTCTTATCTTCAATCTTTCCAAGTCTTGGAGCCGGGTTTTATAAACACCAGAGGATTATTTTGCTTTTTATTTGTTTATTTGTAAATGCATTGACTGAAATATTCTACCTGTAGAAAAAAAACGGAATGAATGAGGGTCTTCGATAAAAAAAAGACGATAAAATTCTTGAGTTTTTTGTTCAATTATTAATTATTGTGATTTCGTTTTGCGAGTTAAAAGTTGGAAATAACGCTTTGCGAGATTTTTATTTTCAACAGGTTGGAGCTCTATCACATTATTTCCTTTCTGTTAGACAGTGGTTCCGCGATAGGTTTCCTTGCAAATGGATAGGTCAGAAAGAACCGATTGAGTGGCCTCCACGAAGGCCTGATTTAACACCTCTAGATTTTTTTCTCTGAGAGCATCTTGACTCTGTTGTTTATAAAACCTAGCCTCAACATTTGAGGGATTGAAGCGACGAATCACAGCTGCGTGCAAAGAAATTCAAATAGAAGTTCTTGCGAATGTTGAAGTGATCTTTGAAAATAGGCTTTAGTACTGTTCAGAAAATAATGGACAGCATTTTGAACAGTTAAAATATTAATTAAAAAAAAAAATCTGTAATGCAGTTGATACCTAAGCTTGTTTACGATTCGGACGTGATTTTTCGAAAATTTCTCAAACGAAAAAAGGTACATTCGGATATATAATAATTGAAACACCTTTCAAATGAGGTCTAATTCAACCCTCTTTCCAATTTAACATTTTAGAGGTTGTTTCCGTCCCCGCTAGGTGATCCATGGAATTTAATAGAAAACCGACTTAAAAACTGTTCTCATTGAAAATGAAATCGACGTGTTTTTGCATATTTACATATTTTCTATAAGGGCCGAAATTTCGAGGGTGGCTCGCTTTGAAATTGATACACCACATACGAAAACCCTCTAAAGGGAACAAATTTTACCATCAACTTCACGATGGGTACAATTAATATCTTTTAGGTGACTTTGGTAAATACCAAGCATGGCAATTCTCGCTACACATCTTATCAGCCGTAACCGCAGGCCTCAATATGTTATCACTAGTCACAGTGGCAGCTGTTCCTGATCATCGGTACGTAACTGCGACAAGCGTTTATGCTTTTTATTTGCTGTAGATACAGGGTGGTCCTAGGTTGAGTCGAGAAAGCTTAGCGGGCGATATAAATTTCGGAAGAAAAAACAAAGTTCATTTGAACTTGAGCGATCAAAAGCTTCGTTGTCCGAATACAGGGTGTCGAATTGCCAAAATTAATTTTGACCATAATCAAAACGCTTCTTGAGGAAATTAAGTGAAATTTTCAAGTGCAAGCACAGCTTTGGGGCCTACATAAGTAGTCTTGCTAATTCGCGCTGAGAATCCATAAAATATCCATTTGTCTGGCTCCTTTTAACCACTCCGATATTTTATGTGGCACGACATTGACCGATCATTTTATGAAATTTTAAATTCTTGCGCAACTTAGAAACTTCTTTATTTCTCACATTTCTTTCGTGTCGCGCACCCATTTTCGAGCTACCCGAGAGGATGGCGGACAAATAATGTTCTTTTTCCTACGCCACAAGGGTGCGGTTAAGTGGCCTTGCCGCACGCATTTGTAACCTGAACGTGGTTATAGCGGGAAAAACTTGACCGCATGTAAATTAAAGTGGCACGTGTCAGAGTTCAAACTTTTTGATTGTATCTGACATTGACATAAGGGCCATGAAACTCAACGTCGCACGGTAATCAGTGTCCCTGACGCTTGCGCAATAATGTTTTTAAATTAAGCAAGAAATTTAAATTTCCTGAGGCGAACGCTCAGTTGTTTAACACTGAAGCAAAATGGGATAATGCAAGGATGCTTGTGATCATCACGTTTTGGACGTTTTCTCGATTGTGCACAGCTACCTTATCGACCCAACTGCAGAGACCAAAGAGATCTGCCAAACATCTTACTAAAATAATCCACAAACTACAGTAGTTACAAACCAAAAAACTAAAAAAAATACTGAACTGGTGTCACCCGGTATTTCGATAACGAAGCTTAAAAACCTGTAAAGTCTAACGAACTTCTCTTTTTATATCCCCCCCCCCCTCCCTTTTTAAAATTTTATTGTTATAAACATTTTCTCTGCTAAAACGTCAATCACTCTGTCTCACTATTGTGCGAAGGTGCTGGATCACCGGAGAAAACGGGACCAATTTCCAAAACGACTCTTTGATATCGACTCACATCCCCTTTAAAAACGGCAAATGGGATAGCTGCCATTTAATCAACATCACCCAGAATGAGACTTACAAGTGCGACTTTTGGCTTTATGACGATACGTACTACAAGTCATCCAGAGGAATTGAATGGAACTTTGTATGTGATAGAAGGTAAGAATTGCGTCCTCCCAAGGTAAGACTAAATTTTGCAAGTTAAACACCCGAAAATAAATAAGAGTGTTAAAAGTACAAATGGCAGTAGAACTGCGAATAAGGATTAATTTAACCTGCGTGTTTGCGCCTAAAGTCTTAATATAGGCAACCAACAATACGCTTACTATCTGCAACCAAACGAGCGGATTAAACTCGACTGTGCGGAAACACAATGCTCAGAAATAAATACTCATTCTGTACACCTTAAAATATTAAAACTTACCTTAAATTTGCTCAAGGATTCAATACTAAAGCTTTAAGAAACAAAAATAACCTGTAAAAAGGTACTGATACTCGGTACCGGCTCTATTGGGATTAACCTAGGGCGAGAGACATGCGTAATCGGCAGTTTTTTTCAAGGACAAAGGGGGCGACAATTAAAAATTTCGCCCAGGGCGTCAAGCTTGCTAACGCCGGCCCTATTGATACCAACAGCAATGGTTGTCTAGATTGAGATAAATGGCCAGGATCATTTCTTAGATCTGTGTAAAACTTAAAAAGAAGGCGACGTAGTTACCTTTGCGATTTGTATCTTTCAGATTTCTTGAGAAATCATTAATTTAGGTTACATCATTCATGATGGAGTTTCTCTCGCAAACGTTCGAATTCAAGCTTTTTTTGCATCAAGAAGCCAAGTGGTGGTTACCCACACTGTTTGTTGCATAAAAACAGTTTCCCAATCATCTAACATTCCCTTATAAAATCTCATATTTCTAAGATATTGAGCGATATTTTCCTACATCAGGTGGATGGGTGCTGTTGCCCAATCCATGTACATGTTCGGGGTTTTTACCGGAGCAGTCACCCTCGGGAACATGGCGGATAAATATGGGCGAAAACCTGTCTTCTGCTGGTCGGCCCTAATGCAGCTTTTCCTAGGAGTTGGCGTGGCTTTTTCCTCCAACTACTACGTTTTCATCCTGTTGCGATACTTGTACGGCATCTTTGGGTCTGCGGGCAGCTACATTCCGGGTTTCGTGCTGACCATGGAACTTGTCGGTCCCAGCAAACGCTCCATGTGTGGCATATCATTCCAAGCTGCTTTTGCTTTTGGAATTATGTTGGTAAGGAAGCTCCTCACTCAGCAAATATCATATTAATGAAAATCATTTTTAGGTAGCGGCGTGGGGTTATATTATTAAAGATCGAATGATCTTGCAAATTGTTTATGGGTGTCACGCCCTAGTGCTAATAGGGCACTTCTGGGTGATGGACGAGTCGCCCAGGTGGCTGTGGGCTAATGGGAGCAAAAAGAAATCTGTGATTATTATTCAAAAAGCCTTGAAAATGAATGGAAGTTCTGAGAACATTGATCCTTCGGACTACGTGAACAAAACACCAGATAAGCTCGAAGAGCAAGCTGGAACAGTGAATTCCGCTGGGATGACGGACTTATTCAAGACATCCCGACTGAGAAAAATGACCCTTAATGTGTGCCTTGCGTGGTTCGCCAACTCTCTTGTGTACTATGGATTATCACTCAACACTGGAAGTCTCAAGGGAAATCCTTATTTGATCCTGTTTGTGATGGGAATGGTAGAAATTCCCAGCTACATCATCACAGTCTACTTTATGGATAAATTAGGCCGAAGATCTATAACAGCGGTCTGCATGATTTTAGGAGGTTTGTGTTGTATAATCGCAACTAACCTCGCCATGGGCAGCTCTACCTCCACTTCGTTCGTCTTCATAGGAAAGTTCCTCATTGCCAGCTCTTTTGCAGTTATCTACAACTATTCAGCGGAATTATTCCCGACAGTGATACGCAACTCCGCAATGGGGCTCGGCTCAATGTGCGCGAGAACTTCTGGAGCCCTAACCCCTCTTATAATCCTTTTCGATTCTTTCGACCCAAAACTCCCTTCAACAATTTTCGCGGTCATATCCTTAATTTCCGGATTTTTATGCCTGTTCCTCCCGGAAACTTTGAACAAAGCTATGCCACAAACTATAGAAGATGGGGAGAATTTCGGAATTGGAGACACGTGCTTTACAACCTGTTTTGGTGGGGATAAGACCCTAAAGGAACCTGTCGAATTGCCTACCAGTGAAATGGAACCTTTAAAGATGTGATTCGTATTTGTGTTAATTGAGAAATCGCCACTGCCAAAGTACCTATTCATATAGTTTGCTCAACGGTTATTTTGAATGAGGCAGAGGGTTATGGATAACAATTTTTGTATGCAAATTGATGTATGAGACAGACAAACGTCATAACGAAATGTATTTATATTATAAAATAAACGAGATGTAATTTAACATAACCTTGATTAGATTTAATATGTACGATGGGGTATCTACATAATCGAAACGTTAGGAGAGCGCTCGCGGGCTGCAATATCGCCTTGAAAAAAAAAAGATCTCTGTCTGAGGGTCCGTTTATCAATTTGAAGTTAAAGACTAACTATCAGCCACAAACGTTAGAATATCGATTACAAAAATATTGTCAATAGGGCGAATTTTTGCATATTGGCAGTGGTTATATTGCAGCGACGACTCGGTATTATGCATTAAAGCAAAATGCAAACGTATTTGTTATATTTACACAAAACAATCACACTTTCAAGTCTCCATTAGAATAATAATGTACTTAAGAAGGAAACACTCTTCAATGGTACCCTAAAATTGTAGAAATGGAACCTTGAAAATGAGCACTCAATTTATATTAAGTCAGGCCGCTAATAACTAATAGGAACTAAAGAAAATATTCAAAATAAATTAACGACAACACAGTGACAATACAGTGAGGCCCTAAAGTCTTGAGCTTAGTATGAGGTATAGGGAAGGATAGGACATGCGACATGAAATCTGTTTGGAACGTTACCAAAACCCGAAAATGCAATAATATACAGTGTTGTATTTGAAAAATAGACCCCTAAGTCCCTAAGACTTTAAATACTCACTGCATGAACATGAATTAATACCTAAATTTATCCTCCAACTTTGAACAGTTTGAAGTCAAATGTCTTCTGAATCTTTGAGTAACTCTATCAATGTTTCTTCCAAATGAAGTAAACATAAGTATTGTAATTAACTATTAACTTACATCCCACTTCGTACTAATAATCGTAAAAATCCAGCCAAGCCAAAGGAGGGAATAAAGATTTAATTAAACCAGAAACCTTCAGAATCAGCAAACCTTTCTCAATACCTTTTACCTTCATTTCTTTAGCTGCTGGCACCAAACTCATAACTACTGAAAGGCTAGGAAGCGGGACTCAAAGGGAAACGAAGATCCACATAAGTAAAAATATCAATATTTACAATGCGGTAACAATACATCCAGCTGTGTAAAACACGAAATTAAATACGATTCGGGCAGGTAGTGTGAATGATTTTGGGTTTAGCACCTGTGTTGCTGTTTATACCTGGAAATTTAATCTTCATGATAACTAACTAGACCAATAATGCCGAAAACTTACCTAAAGCTGTATGAACAACAATACTTGGTTGTCCAGGAGTGGGGGGATGTAGCTCATGCGATCCCCCCGGAGCTAAAGTAGCTAGAGCTGCCAATAGGTCGTGATTTATAATAGGCTCTCCTTCAGGATGTGGTACCCAGTCTAGAGGGGGTGATGCAGGAGGAGATATAAGGAACTACAACCGAATCAACATAACTCAGTATCAGTTAAGATCCGTCTAAGAATATACCTGTTTGTATGGTGCGGGTGGTTGTAAAGTCGAATTTTTAACTGGAGTAACTGGCTGAGCAAAGTAACATGTAATAATAGAATCCTGGAATTTATACTGATGCAGCTGGATTCTGGCTGTAGCAGCCGCTGAGGGTGTCGTAAAATTAACTCTCAATCGTCTAAAGCTCTTAAGCCATTGAAATGTGACGTCTGGATCATAAAGCTTAAATAAATCCTCAAAGTCTCGTTTTTTCTCTAGAATACACTAATTATTGTAATATACATTCCAATACTAGAAATTAACATACCAGAGGAACTGAAAACTGAATCATGGATATTTGTTACTATGAGAGATGAAGGGAGTCCATCCAATTCATCATCTTCTGAGTTGAACTGAGATTCATCAATATCTTGTTCAGGGAGCAAATTAGGGTGGACATTTGGAAGTCCATCTTGAGCATTGATGATAATATCTTCATCATTTATTTCTTCGTTACACTTGGCCATTGTGGGGAAAATCCTGCAGATGAAGCCTTGAAGAGATCACAACAATATGCTTCTTTCAACAACCTTCATAGAAAATAGAACTTTCCTCCCTCACTTGAGAGAAGAAAATGGGAGTTATTAATAGAGCACTCAACCATTTTTTTGGTGACATGATCATATGACTATTCCCATGCCATGTAGCTTATTATCAATATCTATTTATTTTATGCATTTTTGTCTTTCAGTGCCAAATTCAATGCCAAAGTTGAATCCAAAGTCAGATTAATAAATGCAGCTTTACTGTGTAGTCTCCTCAAATACAAATGGGTGATATCATACCAATTGTGATATTCCGAGAAAAAGAGAGATGCCCCAGGGAAGAAGCAAATGAAAATGAAAAGAGTGGTCCCATAGGGATACTTCTAACATCTGAACAAATTAGAGTACTCTAGCGTAACTCTAAAGTAGTAAATCCCATAGCATCTGAAGATACAACTGTAACTACCAAACTCTCACATGGCTGTCAATTGTTTGAAAGGAATTGATTTAAAATTACTGAAGTCTACAAATACTTAAAGTTTTCCTTAGTAGAAAGTGAAAGAATACCATTGTCAACACTTATACTTGCTTTGTTCCCAATCAAGTCAATAAAAACCAAATAAAGTCAAATGGACAGCAGAATTCCTACTTAAGTGTGAAGGGATCAAAGGCGTTGCAAATTGACATAAAGAATAATAACCATGGAAACATTGAAATAAAGATAGGGTTTTGGGTTAGTCCCACATTTTGAAGGAAATTATATTCCTTCCACTTGGGTATGGGGGTTTTGACCTTCAAAAATCTTAAGTGCTTGACTAGCAGCATTTAACCACAGGAATAAAACGTAAAATACAATGTGCTGGTGTAAATTAGCTAAAGGGCTAAGGCTACTACTATAGGAAGACAACAAATCGAATTTGTTTAATTGTTGAACAAGTTTTGAGAAGAAATACATAGTAAAGTGAAACGGTATTTTACCTAGTCCACCAAGATTCTATGCTGTTGGATATTGGAAATGTCTGAATGCCGACACTTATATTATCTTTAAAATACAGCTAAACAAACTTTATGATCCATAATTCATAATTAAAAAATTTGTTTATGAAGGAAAATGAAAACGATTAAATTTAAAACGTCATCTTGGATAGTTGACAACGACAAAGCACCTGTTAGTGCCAGTTAAAGTAATTTCTCGTCGATTCGGAGTAGTCCAAGTGACAAGATGCTGCTCTAGATACACTATAATGTCAACCGCGTTCACTACGAAATCAGCGGTGTAGCGCATCATAGCAGTTTACCGTTGGTCCTAAATAGCATTGCTTAACATCTCTAGGCAGCGGTTTGAGGTCGCATAGCAGTCCAAACTCTGACAGTGACACCTTCAAATCCTTCAATTTTCCTCTTTCAAGGACTGCTTGCGTTTTATACTCAGATATTTTTCTTCGAAATCCACGGTGATTCATTGTGTGTTCGTGTTCGTTGTGAAATTATTACGCAGTATCATCTAATTTTCCAATTAAATTGATAGACTCTTAAAAACTTCACATTACAAGTTACAAGTTGAGTTACCGTTTCCGTTGTAGCTGCGTTTTTGGTGCGACCCGGATTAAATACTCTGACTTTTCTCCCATTTGCATGCAGCTATTCAACAAAGACCAACAACGGCCAAAGAAGATTTGTATGTTTAATTACGAATCATTATCTGGTTATGTTGAGAATTCCCTTCTGCCAAAAGTCCTTTCCGACTATTTGGAAGACTGTTTCGGATGTTCATCGATAATAAGTTCCAAGACCCATCAAGATACCGTTTACCAACGTCTGCTTTCCTTTATTAGAGCACATTTTGTAATATCAGAATGTCCTCTAGTACATCCTGTGTATTTTCAAGAATGTTATCCGAAAAGGTAAGAAAAGTAGATATTCAATGGTCTTAAAATCATAAAAATTATCCATTGTTCTCAAAAACACCCTCAGAAGAAAAAAATTTAATATGAAATCTAAGCCTTAAAAATGTTTTATTGGGTGCATTGCCTGAGTTTCACCCCTATGAGCCTTATTAGAAACAAAACCTAGAATAGATACATTAAACAATAAAAATTTGGACATATAAACCTGTCAAACACTATTTGATCCCAATCAGATACCCTATTATAATTGTAATATGTAAAGTATTAAATGGGGGTACCCACTTCAAAAAACCTCATTGATACAAGTGAGATTGGAATTATTTCTGGACCTGTCAATTTTTAATTATTTAAAAACATCCATCATTTCCTCTTTTCTATACTTACCAGCAGCTGTTGTCGCTTGGGTCAGCTGAGTTATGTCGACTACACAACAGATGATTAGGGAAAGATACGCTAATTTTCTCTATGTTCCTACTTCAATGATTTTTTATACAATTTGTGATTTATTTCATTCGACTTGTTTGTGAGAAGGAATGTGCTTGTGTTTAAAACCAATGTTGATGGCTACTCATAAACAATGTAGATGAATTACAAATAGGAACTATTTAAGATTTCACAATTCTGAACTTTTCAAGATTGAATCTTACTACTGGGAAATTTGGCTGTATGAATATTTTACTACAACATAAGACAACCACAAAAGGTTAAGAATGTATTTCAGATTGTCCTTCTGATGATGGCCTTAGGGTTGAAATTTAGGTACTGCTTCTATGCAAAAAATAAATGATACTTAGATTTGGGTTTTAATTAAAAATTTTCACAATTCCCAATTTTGTCTCTATAGTTTAACTCAGAATTGTCACAAAGTGGGGGAAGGCCTCTATGGAGAGGTTTTCCTCTTCAGAGATCCATCTGGTGGCACTACTGTCATGAAGGTCATTCCCATCGAAGGTACCCAAACAGTTAATGGAGAGTGTCAAAAAAAGCTGAAGGAGGCTTTCCCAGAATTCTTAATTGCTACGTAAGTTTAAATATATTATAGTATTTTCACAAATGTTATTTGCAATATGGTTTAGGAAATTAAGTGATCTACGATGCAACCGAATTAATCAGACCAGTTCATTCATTGAAGTTAAGAATATTAGATGTGTTCAAGGGAGATACCCAGAAGAACTTTTGGAGCTATGGAATTTGTATAAAGAGAGCAGAGGTTCTATTAATGATTCTCCTGAAATCTTTACTGACAATCAGCTCTATCTCATCCTGGAGACCAGTTATGGGGGCTTGGATATGGAGTCTTTTATTTTCGACAATTCAGCGCAAGCATTTTCTCTATTTCTACAAGTAATTAGCTTTTTAAATTATATTTTCTGGTTTGCAAAAATTCCTCTTTTTAGGTTTCTTTTGCATTAGCTGTAGCAGAAGAAGAGCTCCAATTTGAACATCGTGATTTGCACTGGGGTAATATATTGCTTTCCCGCATCCCCACCGATGAGAAAGTTACATTTAAACTAGAGGGCAAAGAAATAAAAATAGGCTCTTATGGGATTAAAGCGACAATCATTGATTTTACAATGTCGAGAATTACAGCTCATGATGCTGATATTTCTACAGATTTGGGGAAAGATTGTGGCATATTCAAAGGCTCCCATGACTATCAGTTTGAAGTCTACCAATTGATGAGAAGCAAGAATGGGTGGGTAGTTTTAAAAAGTGCAAGAGAGAGACATTAATACTTATCTATTTAGAAATGAGTGGAGTCATTTTGAGCCCTTCTCAAACATTCTCTGGCTCAGCTACATATTGGACAAGACAATAACGGCCTTGAATTACACCGACACTACCTCAAAGCTGCATAAAAAATACCTGAATAAACTGAAAGAACTTAACCTGGAGGTTTTGGGCTATGATTCAGTGAAAGATTTCGTTCTTGACATGTTTAGCAATAAATAATTCTAATGAAGGTTTTTATATGCAAATTCTATAATTTTTGGTTTCAGTGTATCAGAGTGCCTAATATTTTTATAATAACACTTTTGATCATGTTGTAATTGTTCCAGTGCTGTTTTCAAGATTAATAAATTGTTGTTTGGACAATTATTATTATTTTGTTGATGAAGTAATAACATTTTCATATTAACGATGAAGTCTAGGATGTCAATAGCAATGCTTTGAGATAATAAACGTATATTTATACTATAATTTGAGGAACATTTATCCTCTATCTAATCCAAAATATAATAATCTCGCATATCACATTACCAATTTTTGATCAATGGCGGATCTAGTGATATTATTTTCTTGAGTGAATAACTTTATGTTGGGGATGAGTCGGATGTTGAAAATTGTTTTTAACAAATGCAATAAAATACAATGAAATCAAGATTGTCATGCTGAAGCTTAGAATGAATTGCTACGAAGAAGTTTTTTTTTAGTCTTATAGTAAAGAACATGCTGTAAAACTTTGTATTCGCCATGACATCCAGAAGATCTGGACTGGAAAGAAAGATTTAGATGTAGTAATAAATGAACCGAAGCAATGAACTCAGTAAAAGGAAACCATATCTTAGAGAATCATTTTTAGTGATAATTCATTTTGATAAAATTCTTAAAATCTATCTATTGACAATGAGTTGTTTTAAAATAATGCTGAATTGATCTTCTAGAGGTTGCAAACTTCTGTATATAGCAGCCCATTAAAGGAAATGAAAGAAAACTAATGTTTATTAATACTTATGCATTCATCATACTATCACTTAATAGGGCTTTAAAACATTACCATTTCCTTTCACTGTTTGACTTTTTGCGCAAGCTAATATTGATCAATGTGATATCTTGACAAAATGGCAGGGAGGTGTTTTACAAACTAATAACGTCCAAGTTATTTAAAAGAACTGTTTTTACGAGAGTTGCTGAGCTTTGATGGAAAAACACCAAAAAACCTGTCAGAAATACTCTTTAATGCGTGTATATGAAGTTCTACAAACTAGTACTGAAGATACGGTTTAATACAGCTGCAAAGGTAGATTAACTTTTATTGCAAACCTCGTACAATTTTGTCGCATCAAGAATAACTTAGAATGAGGTAGGAAATCAGATATATACGTCGCAAACGTTTTAGCTCTGCTTTCTCCATGGTTGCTCTCAAAAAACTACTATTACTATTTTCTTTATATAGAATACCCTGTATATTTTTGAATTTCTAATAGTTTGGAAGCCTTAAAGACAGCGTGTTTATTAGTTTCGTGGTTTTCATGGAAGTTACCTTCCAGATAAAATTTCGAGCAGCAAATTCGGGGAAGGTGACTTAGGTATAATATGCGTGACTGAAATGAGGAACTGTTAAATAATTAGTTTTAAGTGTCTATTGGAACGTATCATTTATAATATAGATATATACACTTCGTACGTAAATTAAATCTTTGATGGCGATGACGTTTTCCGTTAAAAAATCATTCAGAACCCATCATATTTACAACGTGGCGGATGTTTATGAAGTCGAATCCTTCTAATGGTGGTATAGGCTAGGGGCGGCATAAGCGGCTGGGGAAGCTACAACATATTTAGCTGGTGCTGGATGTACTGGGTGTCCAGTCCTCTCAACCACAGCGTTGAATCCATTGTGGTCATCGGCGGTGTAATGAACAGTCCTGAGGGTTCCGTCGGCCTCAGCTACGGAATAGGATCCCTTAACTACGTCACCTTCGCGTACTTCGTGCTGGCTTTTGTGGTCTCCGGTGTTGGGGTCCTGGACTCCATAGTTGTATTCGTATTTGGGCGGAGAGTAGTAGTCCTGATGCTCGGCAGCAGCGTGGGCCACAGCGAGAGGGGTGGCAGCATGTACGATTGGAGCAGAGTGTAGCAGGGGAGCTCCGTGGACAACGGGAGCTGCGTGGATAAAGGGAGAAGCGTGCGCGATGGGAGCGGCATGGCCAGCGTACACTGGGGCAGAGACAGTGGCGTAACTGCTGGCTGGTCCGTGAGACAAATCTACTAGGCCGGCTCGGGCGGCTGCCACGAATGTTACGATAGCCAAGATCTGGAAAACGTGTTTTTATAGTGGCTGAAAATTATTAATAAAAAATCGTTTGAAGTGTAAACTTACTTTGCCGAACATGTTTACTGAAATGTTATGTTAAGTATGTCTATTTTTTCAGTGACTGGCTATTTATATTCTTGAACGAGACGGCCAAATACCCCCTCCCATTTGGTATAATGGGTCTGTAAATGAAATTTGAAAGTGTTTAATTGGTTCCAAAATACTGCTAAATTGACCTCGATACAGATTTACTCGTATATTTGATAATATGAGTAATGCGGTATGTGTCTAAAGTAAGATCAATGTCAGTGGCTGATGAGGGTATTCGTCAGTTATAGGTGAAGGTATTCTATTGTATTACTTCCCATAAGCGAAAAACGGATTTTATCTAGTTTGCTCTATGCCCCCTGATATGTAATTTTTAAAGCTGCTGGAATGGCCATAATTACAGACAAGGTCTTGTCGAATGGGTTTCATTATCCGGGTATCAATACGTGGCCTTCAATAGATGTGAGCAAGTGGTACTTCAACGTTCTTCATTCAGGGAACCAATTTCTACGTCATCGATAATTGATTTTTTTTTTAATTGAAGGGCATTTGCTCTAACGCGACACGAACCACAGGAAATAAGTAGACAAATTATGCACTTGGGGAACATCTTCAAAACAGTGCAAATTTCAAGAACTGTAGCATACACTAAATTCCAGTGGTGGTGCGGTGAGGCTTAAGCTCAAAGCCACGTATTATCAAGAGCTTAAGACACGAACGTTCTATGACTGCAAGATAACACTACACACCTGTATTAATAATATTTGGAAGAATTTTCCATTCTCAGCTTTCATTGATGCATAGTTTAGAACTTTTCCGCATTAGGAATATCGGTTGTCTCTGCTTTTCGTGTGTTTAGTGATTTTTGAGGAATCCCAGCTTCGCAGTTGAAAAACTTGCGAAATAAAGTATTTGCGGTACGCCCATGGAAGTGAGATAGCAGGCGAAGTACAAGGAAGCTGGGACAAAATGTTGAGCTCTACAATGAAGTGTTGGAGCCTTCAGAGGGGGATTAAGATGTTCCGATCCTAGTTTTGCAAATAATGAAATTTTCCAGTTGTAAAATTTTAATTTTAAGAACTCTAAATGACAAAAAAGACGGCAAGCTTATGGAATGAGTCGTTGAATATAGTAGAAGCATAATGATGGATAAGGACATCTTAAGTCCTTTACGGCACCAACACGTGCACGCTGCAATATTTAACATTCTAACTTCAAAAATTAGATTAAAAAGAAAATGCAACTTGAAATAGTAGTTGCTACATCCGTGGAAAAACATTTTTAGCCATTAAACAGTGGCGGTACCACACTACCAAAATTAACATTTGACGATCGAAAGACACTGACCTTACTCCGCTCCCATGGAATTGAAATACGGAGCAAGATATATATGGGAATTTAGTCAAAATATTTGGGTGTTTAATGAGTCGCCTTTGATTCAGTGGCGGGTGAGAATTTTACAATATTATTGGAGCTGCGAAACTTACATTAAAGACAATAGTTCAACAGGAGAAAGCAGGCGTTACGTCTATGGAAAACATTTTTAGCTATTAAGCAGTTGCGGTCCCAAATTTTCCACGCTACCAGATTTCACGTTTGAAACTTAAAAAGCACCGACTTTAAACACCGAAGACATTGATAGTTGCCTATGATAGATTGTGTCTTTAAATATAGTGAATCTATTGGACATCAAGTTTCCTCTTTCCATTCTCAACTTTAGAAACGAGAGGCTCTTGAGGAGAAATTTAAAACTAAAAAATTCCCATGTTGAAAAAAAAGGAGCCTACGCCTATGGTGTGGGTTATCGAATATTGGAGGAAAATTTAGTAAGTCTTTAACCAGCTGTATGTTCATCATGTATTGAGTCTCGAGTCACTATAGTGGCGATACCTTCGGGAACTTTGATTATAGAGCTGTTTTCATTATGATTTTGCCTTTGGCCTTGTAATCATTCTGATAAAGGCTATTTTCGCCATTTACTATTCTCCATTATTTTGAATTTCAAGAACTCCGTTTTCCCCCATCGGAACCATTTTTTGAAAACACCTATTAGATAAAGACATGGCTATGCTCGTTACATCACTTGCTCTATTTACAAAAATAAATAAATAATACATAAATAATTAACATCATCAGAATCATTTTAGTGATGATAGTATTGAGCGGGGGCAGCATAATGAGCGGGGGCGGCATAATGAGCGGGGGCGGCATAGTGAGCGGGGGCGGCATAGTGAGCTGGAGCGGCTACCACAATCTTAGCTGGAGCTGGAGCTGGATGCACTGGGTGTCCGCTCTTCTCAACCACTGCATTGAACCCATTGTGGTCATCAGCAGTGTAATGGACGGTTCTGAGGGTACCGTCGGGTTCGGCAACGGTGTAAGAACCCTTCACCACATCACCGTCGCGAACTTCATGCTGGGTCTTGTGGTCGCCAGTATGGGGATCTTGGACGCCATAGTTGTATTCGTATTTAGGGTGGGCGTAGTAGTCGACGCTTTCGTGGGCAGCAGCATGTCCGTGGGCGTAGACGGGGGCGGCATGGGCGATCACCGGGGCTGATACAGAGGCGTAGGAGGAGGCAGGGCCACTCGAGTAGCTGGGATAGCTGACCAGGCCGGCTTGGGCGGCGGCGATGAAGCTAGCGACGGCGAATACCTGGAAAAATATCGGATGGCTTGAAGGTCGCTTAATTGAAGAAAGAACGCAGATCAACCTAAATCTATTCTTTTGTGTAGGGAGAAAAGTTTTATTTTTATGATCAATTCGGCTTTTAAATTAAAATGTCGGGTGTTGGTTATGGATTACCCCACTTCGTTCGTCCCTTTTGTTCGCTAAATTATATTTTTACCCCTCAACTGGGAATAAAAATTACCCCTTCACCTCACATTTTTCTGTTTTCACCACTTACTTTGGAAAACATGATGATGTTTTTGATACTCAGCTCAAATCACATATGACCCCATGCTCCCAGCACCACATTTATATAGCAATATTAATTCCCTTGCTGGGGTCCGCCCCCTCTCAATCGTATTGACCTAGGCGTAGTCAAATTCTCATTTGAAAGTGTTACAATACGTCCAAATTTTATTAGAATTTGACCCAGATACCCACTGTATAGGTTTTTTCTGCGTGAGCTGTAATATCCACTACGTCACTCACGATATAATCTGCTCATTATTTTACACATCTAACAATGTGTTGAAACCCATTACATAGTTTGTTCTTGTTTAATTATTTCATTGTCTCGACGGTATCAGGGCTAATCATGATACCGAGAATTCCTTTCAAAGTCGCGGTAACTGAGTATATTAGTACATAGATCAATGAGCTGATAAACAATGAAACGATTTATGTAATTATTCATTAATATTAATGAGTACACGATTAAAATTTAGTGATAAAGATAGTGATGTGATATTGCCAGATTTAAATATACGTTTTTTTTTTATATATATAGTTTTTAGAGCATTTTTCACTTTTTATATAGGAACTTTATCACAAGAGCTCAGTTTAACTCGATTAAAGTCAAGACAAGTCCGGCCAGTTTCTTCTATATTGCATCCATTTCACTGCTGGTTTGCATCCCTAAATATTCTCTAAACAACCGCATGTAGACACAGTAAAACTCGTATTCATGAATTATTTGCATTAATTTTTCTTTAATAAAAAACTAAAACACGATAATTGGCAGTTTAATTTTCCTATTGAACGGACCTGGTAGACAAGCAAGAATTCCAAAAATGTCGCATTTAAATTTCGAAAAAATCAATTCTTCACATCAACATGAAGCTCGTACGTCCAAGATGTTTGGTAGTAAATGCGTATTTAATTTATTTTCTATATACTATTATCCTCGTTTATCTAAATTTGATTGTTGTTGGCAATGGGTTGACAAAGGGGCCAAACCACCGTCGGCGAAAGACACCTCATCATCCGCCAATATGAAAGCGGAAGAACTTACCATCAAATAGGTGAAATGGTCAATGGAACTCATACAACCGTACGGAGTATTATAGATCGTTATATTAATGAAAAAGGGTTAAAACTAAGTGAGGAATAGCTCCAAAAGAATTCTTCACGATTATGACGAAAGGGGGATTTTTAAGAAAAGTTGCGAAAAATCCAAAAATTTCTGCTTCTACATTTTGCAAAAACTGTAGAAATACACAGTGGTGGCCATAAGTATGGAGACTATTTGCATTTTTTGATAAAACGAATCAAATTAAAGCTAAATTTATCGAATTCACACAGTATACTGCGTAAAAGTGATAATGCCAAAGCGTCATTTATCTGAAGAGTTAAAACAGCGAGTTGTACAGCTGTTTAAGCAGGGGCGCAAGCAGTGTGATATCGCTGGTTCTTTAAATGCGCCCAAAGGAACAACATCGAAAATATTGAAACGTTCCCGTGAACGTGGTACAATGGAGAGATTTCCGAGACCGGGCAGGCCCAAGAAGTTTCCAAAACGCGCTCAAGAATTAATACGAAGGATGTCGAAAAAAATCCACTATTGACTTCAATGGACATTTGAAGACTTCTTGCTGAAGAGCACGACATAGTCGAGTCGCACGGTGCGAAGACTTTTGGTAGCTGAGGGTTCGTTCGGAAGGGTTGCTGTCAAAAAACTACTAATTTCCAAAAGAAATGGAAAGGCGCGTCTGGCATTTGCTTGGCAGCATATCAACTGCTCACAGGAATAATGGAATACAATTTTGTGGAGCGATGAAAGTAAATTTCAGTTATTCGGTAGTGATGGTATTCGATACGTAAGACGTCCTAAGAATGCAAAATTCGATTCCAAGTATCAATTGCCCACTGTAAAACATGACGGTGGAGGTGTTATGGTGTGGGGGCGTTTTTCTGCGTCTGGGGTTGGGCCGTTAACTAAAATAGAAGGGACTATGGACCGATTCGTGTACAAGGACATCTTAGCGAACCATATGCTTCCTTATGCAGAACGGGAAGTGCCCTTGTCTTGGAGTTTTCAGCAAGACAGTGACCCCAAGCACGCATCAAAACTGGTTAAAAATTGGTTTGAAGAAAATTGTATCGCGAAAATTGGAATGGCCGTCGCAGAGTTCAGATCTTAACCCGATCGAACGTCTTTGGGAGCACCTTCGAGGGCAAATTCGGAAAGAAAAAATTCATAGCTTACCACGTTTATTCGAGGTTTTGGAAAGGAAATGGAAATTAATTCCAGTGGAGGTTTGCAGAGAACTGGTGTATTCCATGAACCAACGGTGTCGTGCAGTAATTAATGGAAAAGGATTTGCCACAAAATGTTGACACAGTTTTGAAACGAAGGATATATTTCATAAGTTACTGAAAATACATTCCATTTCCACGCTTTTGTCCGCAGTTTTTTTGAAATTTCACATTTACTCCAAATCGAATTCCAATAGATGCCAACACACCATGGATGTTGATAAAGTATCAAAAATAGAATCTGTTTTATATTTACAATTTCAGATTACAATCGTTTAAATAAAAGCGATAGTAAAAAAGTTCCCATACTTATGGCCACCACTGTATACTACAGCATAAGGAAGCGGATGTGAATGGTTTTTTGCAGAGAGCAATATTTTTGGCCAACAAACGTGATTTTAAAGAAAAACTTAAGGAAAGTCCAAACACTTTCGTAAATTACCAAAAAAACATAGGCGGAGCTATCCTTTTGTGGAACAGTGTATACGGATCTTTGGTGCCGCTTGGAACAGAATTTCCGCCCAGTGCATTTGAACAACGTGCACAGAGGTTTACAGTACCAAAGTCACGGAACCATATCTTACATTGTCAACAAAGGAGAGGCAGAGATTCATTGTTTAAGCTTCGCTGACTTTTTACAGTGTATAACAATGATTATTCATGTAAAATTTTTAATTTTGTCACAAGATTTCGTAACTAGTCATTCTAAAGCTCTAATGTGCCCCTTGTGCAAATAAATAAAATACATTGTCAGATGGCACGGTATAATGGGTAACATTAAAAACGATTAGGCTGAAAATACGTGCTTTATTATCCGTTCCATGACCTAGCGAAATTGCGTAACGCAGGGGCATTTGCGTGTTTCGATGCAGAGAAAATAATTTATAATATAAATAAATATTAAGGGAGAGCAGCAATTTATTTCTTATTCACTTTCCAATAAAAATCAAAATCGGCTTACTTCAGGCTAACATACTTGCGACCACCCATCGGCTAAATGATTTCTTACACACATCCCACAACCCCAGTATACCGTTCGGCCGGCAGAAACTAAGCATTTGCCTAATTACTTTGAGACCAATAAGGTCAAGGATGTCCGAAAAAACCGTATGCGAGTCTTGCCTCGTTGCATGGGTGAAAGTGTATCAATGATATACCTACGATCTATTGCCAAAGTCAACAAGTAATTATTTGGGGCATTAAGATATTATTGTGATGTGCGATCTTATACGAACCGAACCTTCGACGACCTTGCTTATGGAGCAACTTCCTTTTGCAGCGTACCATGGGGGCAAGGTGTAATTGGGCGTGATTTATTGACCGCATCGTAATAGCGATTTCGGGTCTACGCTATTACGTAAAAAAATTATTATTGGTACTCGCTGAGTGTAAGGAAATTCGGTGTGATGGCGAAACGGAATTTCGGCAAAAAATCCTCTCCAATCGAGTCCTATAAACGGTACGGGGCTATGCGTCCAGGACCGGGCTCCACGGACCAACGGACTCCTTAAGGAATCGCATGGAAGCAAACTTTGAGACACAACATAAAAAATAATGCGGGAATTGGGAAAGTTTTATTTCTAGACAAAGTTTACGTTTTTTACTTCAAGGCGATAGGGGCCTCTGAAAGAGGTCAAAGGATTATCTGAAAGATTTTGGAGAACAATAATAATTGGGAAGTTCATACGGCATAGAATGTGAGGAATCAGCCTAGCACCCTGTATAGTGTAATGGAAAATATTTCTCGTGCTATATACAATATGCGCCACAAGAACTTAGAGCATAAACCAATTTGAAAAATCATTTATTGAACTTCTGATCACAGAGCGGGATTTTTCGAAATTAGAATTGGCTCTGGTTAGAAAATACTGCTCATTTACTAACTGGTTACGTACTGAAATGCCGTTTTACGGTTTGTCTGTTTCATATTTCAATAATCAACCACATCTAGTTCATTTTACGTGATTTCCAAGAGATCTCCCAGAGACGGGGATCAAAGACCGATTTCTATCCAGACGAATTTTAAGGGTTTGGCACAGTTTTCACGGAATCGCCATGGAGTATTCTTACAGGCACCTTAATTTCCAATTAAACATTTTCTGGAGGTTTAAAAACTACTTTTTTTCATATTATGCCGGTAACTCCGCAACGTTTCATTTTCTCTTCAGTTTTTAATACTTCCACTAATTTTGTGTGGTGAAATCAATTTTCGTCCCTATCGAACGCGACTTACGACTCAAAACTAATGTTAACTGACACCCAGTTCACACCCATCCTCTTCTTGTACGCGAGTTTAAATGAAACAGATGATAGTTATGAATTACGTGGCAGCTCCATTCAAACCGACTTCGCCACTTGAAAAGTTATTTGACGGGAGGTAGGAGGCGCTGGGGGTTTTTGATGACAGTGATACAGTGGTGGCAAATGATACTTTCGACGGACAAACCAGCAACTTTTCGAGTGCCAGAAATTCGTAGCTCCTTACGGAATCCCGAAAACTGCTGCGAATTGCATTCGAGTGAAAGTCACTACGCACTAAATATCGAATGTCAGGACTAAAAAGACCGTATCTGGCCCTTTAAATATCCCTTGGGAGGTAGTTGAAGATAAGTTATTTCCCACTCGAAATCATTTGAAGTCTTCGGAGAAATTATAAAGCATTCTGTTATCCCATCTGGCCAAATGAAACTAGTAGACACATAAATGAAAAATCACTATTTTATTAATCTAAATGGAAAAATAAATATGGCATGCTTAAATGAAACGCAATCCACTTCTACATGAGGTATGTACTCTAAACACGCAAATTTAGTAGTGACTGTCATGAGTGGCGTAGTGCTCCGGATGTTGGGCCTTCCCAATCTTGGACACCACTGCGTTGAATCCATTGTGGGGATCAGCGGCATAATGCACGACCCTCAAAGTACCATCCGGTTCCGCTACAGAATAAGACCCTTTAACAACGTCCCCGTCACGAGTTTCCTCTTGGGTTTTGTAGTCCCCGGTGTGGAAGTCTTCGACTCCATATTTGAACTCGTATTTTGGATGAGCCTGGAAAGGGACCAATCATTATACGTTTTCCTAGCAATTTAATTCCTGCGCCGCTTTCCTAGTGGCATTGCACTGGTAGTAAACCCCTTAAAGGGGAACTCGATGATGGGACCATCATTTTTCAAAGTGAAATGAGCTTGGTGCATTAAATTGTGCAAACTTCGTATCTATGGTTGCTTCAACTTACCATATTAAGAGCAAAGGAAATTTAATTGGGAAATCTTTGTGGCACGATCTAAACACGGCATAGTTGACCTTAATTGGTGTCTTTTGTAAAAGTTTTCCGTTACTGAAGAAAATCTGTATGCGATACTATTGAACATGAGCAAAAGTTAAGTTTTTCTTCTTGGAAATAGCCGTACGCCGACCTCGAAGATCATGAAATCCGCAAATGCCAAATCACGAACTGAATCATGCCCCTATCACGACAAAGCATATATTTCTCTCTACAATTTCCTAACGCTCCTGGGAGTTTCTGACCTTATCTGACATTGTTTATTGATCTGGGTTAACTAATGCAAATGATTCAATTGTTACTTAATGTGTACTTTTGTTCTAATACGTTTTTAAAGAAACGGCAGTGCAATTCAAACTTAATCGTGTTATACAGGGTGAACGAAAAGTACGGGCCGGCATTTCGGGGACGTGTTCTACGCACTAATGTAAGATAAAATTTTAAATGCTTTTTCTCCTAAACCGTTTCCTTTGAAAGTTATTGCAGTTTGAAGATGGAGTTGATGAAGCGGCTCTTCGACCCTAATTGGTGAGCGCGAAGTGTTGAGATTTGGTACGCAGCCGCAAAATTGGATCTGGAAGATTCTAGAAAATTTTATATTACAAAAAAATTCCCATTAAAAAAATAAGCATGTGTGCCCCCTCCCTAAAAAACATCACTCTAATGATTATCTAAAAAAAATCTTCTTACGCAATTATTCCAGATCCGGCCTTATGGCTGTCTACGAAATTTCAATACTTCGCGCCTTCCCGTTCGTCAAGTCGAGAGGAGAAAAGCACTTTGCCGGCTCTACCCTTAGGTCGTCATAATTTCCGTAAGAAACGATTTAGAAAATGAAGGTTTGAAGTTTTATCTCAAATGAACGTGTGGCGTACGCCCCCGTAGTAGCGGCTGGTGCTTTTGAATCACCCTGTAGTTCGCTCTCTTAATACACAGCAATTTTATTTAACCCTGATCGATATGAGGTATTTAGCTGGGCGCTCGATCGAGAGATAATTGTGCATGTTACGGGGAACTTACGTAATAATCCACATCTGTTTTAATTTCTGGAGCTGCGTAGATTACATGTTCCCCATGTCCACCACCATAACCCAGGTATCCGGCACGGGCGCAGGACACCGTCAGGATGACGAGAGCTACAATCTATGTAACAGATATTTATGCATTAGGAAATGATCTATGGAGAAACTAATGCATAATGTATACGGATTATGCAGTTTTTCTGGTATTGCTTTTAATGCAAGGGCTCCGCTTTCGTATCTGCTCTTTATTGTTGTTTTATGGAAAGTGCTCTTGCACATCCATGTTGGGCGAAATACATATAAATGAAAGTTGAGGAAAATCCGGAGACCCAAATTTGGTAATAATTTATGCTTGTGCGCTCTCTATGATGATTAAGTTGTCCTACATTAAATACAGTCGGTCCAATTTGCAAGTGCCTCTCTGTATAAATTGTAATTTGGTTAATTACCTAGTCAGTGCCGGGGACGGCGGTAGGACTTGCTACCTCTGCCCTTTTCTCCTGACGAGAAAGGTTTTTTATAGTCGAAAAAACTCTTTTATGAACGTCCACCAGACTCTCCTGAGGGAATATCCCAGAAGTCGGAAATGCGCATCGTCACGCTTGCCTCCTCATAACTCCGTTCAAATGAAACATTCAGTATATGCGTGTGGAAAATGAATTTAAAGGAAAAGAATGGAATTTTATTTTAATACGACAATCTGTATTTTTTTTTCATAACGGAATTGCGTGTCGGGAAATTTGATATAAGTTCATCGAAATTTTATGGAGTTTTTTTGAAAACTGAATGGCGTTCCTCAAGTATCTGGAAAAACCTCGAGGGACGATTCTTTGGGTGGTTCTAAGATCAAAAATTTATATTAAACATAGGTCTGGTAATCCTTCGTTTTCAATATACAGGGTGTCGAACTTTTTTTTAAAAGTAATTTTTGCCTAAAAATCTTAATAATAAGAAATAAATTTGGCAGTGTTATTTGTGATTGTGGTGGTTATTTACCCGCTACTGACTTTTTAAAAACATTAAATTTTTTCCGCATTAGAAAACGAAAAATGCAACTTTTTCGTCTCTCGAATTTTTCCGCATCAAGTTGCATTTTCCGTCGCTTAATGCATAAAAGATATAAAAGCTTTAAAAAATTCAGTAGAGCATAAACAAAACCACAAATCGCCCTGCTAAATTCCAACAAAATCGGCTAAAAGTTTATTAAGATTTTTATGAAAAACCGATTTGTCAAGAAAAATTTGCCACCCTGTAGCTTGAAAACGAAAAATCACCCGATCTATTGTTATATGAACTCTTCCTGTTAGAATTACTCAAAGAATCACCCCTTGAAGTTTGACTGCATACTTAAATAACACCCAGTATAATTCTCAGTTCGTAGCTTTTTTAGCTGAATTATCCCACTTTCAGTGTACTATTCCCCCAAATGACAATTTTTTGGGCACTACAAGTAAAATTCTTTTTTAAAGCTTGTCCCCGCACGATCCTCACATCAGCGGCAATATCTTGAAAACGATAAGAGGTATTTATATCGATTAAGCGATCCTCGGAATGAATTAACACATTTGCAGATAACGCACCTTAACAAACTCTTATTGAACCTTCGTTACACTTCATTGAGAGCACTGAGAAATTTATCTGAATGAAAAGGAATAATCTGTCTTAATTTTCGTTGTTATGGAAATTATCCTTCTGACATCTCTACCGGGATTTTGACTTTCAATGAAATTCTTGCCCGAAGGGCCAAATTATTACCGTGCTGTCAATTTTCAGTTCAAACTAATTTGCATCGAAACGGCGAACTACTATTTGTCAGCTTTTTGGTTTCCGTGGAAACCACCTTCGTGTTAAGGTTGGCAGCGCAATAATAATATCGCCCTTAATAGCAGGACCTCCGAAAAATAATTTCCCCAGAAACCAAGATTTAAAGAGGCAGGATGGTACAGCCTTCGGCTTGGTTTCCCCGGAAATTATCCTCCAGATAAATTTACCACTACTTTGCTCTGTTGGCCTTAAGCCAGTTGCACCTCAAACCACTACACACCTTAACGAACATGTCGATCTAATTCGGTAAATGGGAGCACAGATTGAACGTTACTGATGTGGTGGCATCCATGTCTCGCTTATATACCAAATTAACCCGAACCATTGCAATGGTTGGACATTATGACACGAAAATGTAAACAAGAAGTGCATTTGTATACAGGCCGCAATGTTGGAAAGTGTATTGCCATAGTCGCGACACTGATTTTGATCTTTTTTCGCATAGCAAATACTACTGAATATGGAATCTCAATGATCTTGTTTTCAGTAGGTTTTACGCCAAACAATCAGATTATCGTTTAATGGTATTAAAAGCATTCTTGCATGGGCATCTCAATGCCGTTTTGTAGTGTTTGATGTTGGGTCATTGGAAGGCTGAAATACACACGGGAAAAATCGGAATTGCGTGATTGGCCTCCGAGATCGTTCCAAATCTCCGTGCACTCAGTATGTTAATCAGTATTTTATTAATGAATATTAGTCTGAACTAAGAGAAACGAGGACCTTCGATTAAAATCGTTAGATTAAACTAAAAACTAACGTCGGCGATAACGCTTTTTCAATATTATAGCAGTGGTTCCGACGAAAGCAGGCAACCACCAATACACGTGTGTTGCTGCTAAGCGGCAATGGTAGTTTCCTGAGGGCATATTTCCCATCCAACTTCCTAATTCGACTAGCGACAAGGCTTATACGGTAGGTTGCCAGATGGAGTTTCCCCTAATTTACAGTTAATAGCTGGTGTTGCTCAACTACGTATACTATACATCATCACAAAAATGAGTTTCTTATTTAACGAAATAACACAATAAAACATTAAAACAGCCGTTAAGCTCGTTCGTTGCGCCTTTTAACCTGACAAATTATGTGCGAGATCTTGGTTAATAGCTTAGATAATTAATGGCGCATTGTGACAAAATTTCCAAGCTAAAACATGTTTCAAAACATGATGAAATTGGCGTTATTTTAACATGCCATGAAATCGTTGAACATATTCAATTTTTTCGATCATTTATTGAAGACCGATCGCCGCGCGCGCGCGCGCGTGTGTGTGTGTGTGTGTGTGTGTAGTCCGCCTGCGTGCGAAAATGCTCAATTTTAACAGATCTCGTTGGATTTTGATTAATTACCGAATCAAATAGAAGCCCGAACGAATAATTTTCAAATAATTTAAATAAGCAGCATTTCTAATCGACGTGATTAATCAATGGATTACTATTATAATGAATTAATATGTAACAAGCGCCGGTTTCAGTTTGCTGCGATGACGCACCCGACGCCTAGGTACTTAATCACGCATGTAAAAATAACACTTTCGATGAAAACTATTACTACAATGGTGACTGAAATTGGTAGGCATGTAGGTGAATGCAATTAAAAGAGAAATAACTGCTTTCCGGAAGGCTCGAGACAAGAATATCACCAGGTTCATACTTGAATGCGTACGCACGGTGCGCTTACAAGGACGTGCGTAATGAATTATTATGCAAGGGGCGTTTTACGTATTATATGAACTTGTCTTTTTCTTTCTGATACCGTCAATAAACTCGTTAATTGCAGGCACGCCAATCAATGAATACTAAACACAATTCTGTTCCTTTCGCGTTCCTAGTTTTTGTAACGTTGAACAAACCTGAAAATATTGTGTTCACTACCTTGTCAGATATTAAATTCTGCTCCAATGAAGAAATTTGAATAGGAGACCTAACGCCATTCGGCCGAACCCAAACTGCCCTCGATGGAAAGATGTAAATGAGGTTCACATTTACGTCAAAGTGATCATGTGAAGTTGCTTGAACGAAACTTTTGATTTGATTGCAAATTTTACCTTACAGAGTAATGAGGAAAATTAAGTAACAAATATCTGATAAAATATGATAATTTTGCGTCGTCGATACATAACTAAAGCGTAGGCATATGGTACATTTTTCAAAATGCTCACGTTCTCTACGCTCTAGTAATCGAAAATTTCCCCGTCAACGGAGTTTTAGGTGATAGTTTGATAACGATTATATAGCTGTTGGTTTAACAATAATCGTAAATCATTTACATAAGACAAGCTAGAAATCTGACAACATTATGTAATGTACTAATCTACAGGTGAATTTTAAATGAATAAAAAAATCAGTCCCATCAGACATTTATTGCAACGTAACGTTAAGACAATACTGCGACGATCTTAAACTAAAATAACGACATTTATGTACAAAAATAATACGTGTAAAAGGATAAACAGATGAGCAACTATAAAAATATTCAATCATAGCCGAGTCGCACCTATAGTAAGCAAATACATCAATAAATTACTTAAATGAGGGGCAATAAATTTACTGAGCTTAACTTAGCATTTGTTTCGGCCTAACCCTTGTAAATTCCATATGGAGAAGCCAAAGCTGGGGCTCCTAATGGAAGCGTTGCATGAGAAATCGCCGGGGCTGCAATGACTTTATGAGAGACCAGAGGTGTTACTGGATGGGCAGCATGGCCGCTCTGATGACGCAATAAATAATATACCCAGTTCAATTTCTATATGGCAATGTGCTTACTCTAGTGACGACAGCATTAAAACCTGTGTGATCGTCAGCGGTGTAGGTTACAGTCCTGATGGTACCATCAGCTTCCACCAGCGAATATTGTCCTTTGACAACGTCCCCATCTCTCACCTCCGACTGAGACTTTTGGTCTCCAGTGTGACCGTCAGCCACTCCATAATTGAACTGATATTTGGGATAAGCCTGGAAACGACGTTTCGTACATCTTATTTGATGATTTTTAGCGAAAAAAATGGTCCCAGCATGAAAGAATTCGTATAGAAATAATAGTCCCTCTCTATTTGTTTATATCATAAGGACACCTATGTGGTTGGTTCTCATTTGAATACGTGGTAGTAATATCAATAAGAAAATGGCGTATTTGGTAGTAACCTAAATACAGTCTAATGAATGAAACAAGTACTGTTATCCTTGCCTGGTTGTTTAAAGGTAAATTGGTTTGGCAATAAAGCAAATTATTTCCTTAATTAATTAAGTGCTTGGTAGTACTTATTCGATATTGATGATATACTGGTGCACGCATTTCACTAATTTTTAATGAACATTTTGATATGAACCACTTGACCAATTGCTCGGGTCAATTAAAAACTACCCATCCCTGTGTTATTATCTTGGATAGATTCGCGGAACGCTTCTTTTTGCGCTACATCAATTCAAAATCATCACGCTAAGCCTAACAATACTAAACGGATCATTTTTTGAGTTTGCTATTACAATACTCTAGGTTTCATGAGACTGTGGCGCCCTCTTGCAGTGTCTAGCCGAACTTAGAAATTTTCTTACAAACAAACGATATTCCTGAGAGTGGATTGTAACTAATCGTCAATAGGTGGCGTGTTCTGTATTAATACGAGATTTTTGTTAATTATAATTAAAAATGAATCAAATAAAAGGCCGAACTATGCCAATATAAAAATAACGATAGTTTTGAATTCCCCCAAAAAAATAAAATAATAATTAATATTCAATAATTAATGCTCGAAAGTGGAGATTCTTGATGTGATGGTGAATAAAACGCGCTTTTGATTTCGTGATTTCCTTCACAACAATGATGTTAAACTTAAGAATGTTGATACAAACCTGGGCCAGAGCCGAAAACACTTCCTAAACATATTATATACGCCATTTAAAACGTATTTAAAAGTTTAGGAGAAAAGTAATCTTAAAAGCTAATGAAAAATCCTCGAGATATGAATTAAAATTTGAGAACCTTAAGCGTTGTAACAGAGAATAAAGATCAAACAGCATATTTGTTGTAAAATTTACGCTTCGCAGCATACAGATACAGTGAAAACACGGCGTTCTGAATGCCAGGTGTTCAATGCCTTTTAATCGCCATAATTGCCGATATCAAATACTTCAAAAGTGAAATTCAAAGAAGACTGCGAAAGCGTTTCTGGGTCTATAACACTGTGTCAAGCGCAGGAAACGTCTTTTTTGTTCCTCAAACCCTGAAGGCATTTTAATTCAACACTAACGACCAAAGAAGCTTGTTTGACAATTTTTGGCCCATATACGCAAATATTTCAAACAATACTTACAACGTAGTCTACGGAAGGTGCGACTGGACCCTTCACCAAGGGGGCTGACAAAAGGGGAGCTGAAATTGCGGGTTTAAGGTATGCAGAGCCTAAAGATGAAAGTGCAGGTAAGGCCGAGTAGGCAGGAGCTAGGGCTGCTCCATAGGCTGGTCCGTGGTCTAAGCTGAGGGTCGTGTATGCTGGTCCAGGAAGTAGACCCGCTTTTGATGAGGCTATGAAGGCCAGCAACGATAGTAACTTGAAAGAAAATCAATTAAATTCATTAGTCAGGACCAAAATTGATTTTAAATATTCCTTTATGCTCGAGTAACTGCGCTGTTTCTTGACCTAGACCAATTCCATTAATAAACGTGGGTAGCCGTTATGGGTCACCATATTGAGCTGGTCTAGCAAGTCATAATATGCGTTATTACTGACCTTTACTGGTCAATAGCAATTATGTTGCACATGCTGGGTGTAGGGCTTCGGTTTGTGGATGAATGTATTGACAAGTTAGATGTTACTCATTCGGTTAACGCGAGCCGCATAATTATGCTTCATAAATAGTAAGATCTAGAGCGAGTTGCAGTAGATTTATCTTGTCCCTCTGAGAGTTTATAGAGTTTAGTAGGTAATTCATCAACGTCATTAAAAACTTGTCTAAGATTAAGTAAGATAGTGACTAAGTGAGTAACTTGAAACTAAGTAGTACGGAAAATGAACAGAAACTAAAACATTAGCGTTAATTTCTCAATAATAATCAGATTTTAGGAGCTGTCATGCTTATCGACCGTTGAAGCGTCCATGATGAATTTGAAAGGTTCTAATGACAGGACTTAGAAATGACCGTTTGTCACTGTCTGTCTTTGTTTAGCACAATGTAAAATGTAATCGGCGGAAGGATAGACGTAAATAAATCGCCATTTTTAGTCTAACTTTAAGAAAATATTTGTAAGGAATTTTCAACTATGAGTAAAAAAAATCTGAATATTGTACAAAATTATTTTATTCGAATGCCTTATTGGTGAACTAAAAAAATCCAAGTCGGTACTTTGAAAGGTACAAAAAAACAATAATTTGCACTAGTTCATCAACACGTTAATGCATAACAGGCCCTACCTTTAGTTCCATTATAGAATTGCACCGTACAGCACGCACACTCAAACTGGTAAGGCACCGGCCTAAAAGCTCTTTTATAGCTCGATTGACAACCCCAGAACCATTCCGAGATATTAAAAATTCCGATTGCAACCCGACGTGTCTATTTTTCCGAAAAAAATCCAGCCGCATTTACGGTTATCGTATTCACCAAATCGTTCGGGGCAAGGCCGGCGCTGCAATTCACCATGGTGTGGGCAACCATGGGCGTGTCTGGAAGACACATTAGATTGGTATTACACAGTGATCATTGCAAAGGAATTATCTCATAAATGAGGTAATTGCTGAAACGTGAATGGCGCGATAGTTTCAGAATGGTATTGTGCTAAGAAGGTACTTATTTGGGTTTTTCACGTAAAAGGTTTTGGTAATGAATAATTCGGGGTTTGATTTAGAATTTCGACATTACGTTGAGATTTGCATTGTTTCCCCGTCCTCGTGCGTCTTGTGTTGGTTTGCCATAGTTAATGATTTGAAAGTTTATTATTTATCTTCCAGGAGTGGAAAAATACCTAAAATTGGTGGAATCGGCGAATGGTATAAGCTCGTGCAAACCAGGTGGCAATACCTCTTTTAGTTTGTGAGATACGGGCTCAGTTTACAGAGCTGCCTATAAAATTAAAGGGCCTCAAGTTGCATTGCAATTTTCCACAGCACTCAATCGTATAGGGTCATTTGGTAAAAACTGTCCACCCGAAAAGTATAAAAAACCACAACACTACAAAAAACATGCGCATCGTCATTTTGGGGGCTCCCTGTTGACCTAAAAGTGGACGTGCCGCTACTCGCTCTTTCACCTCGAGTTATTGTGTTAAACATAAACATGAAATTGTACAAAAATCTATAATAAAAGTTTTTGAATCATAGTCGTTTTTCTTTTCCTTTATCAAATATTATTAATTTGGTGATGTTATTCGATGACGTCATCATCAACCTTTAGACAATGACCCGTGATAGAGGGTAATTTTCGGGCACTTTGAAAGGGCCGGATTTAGGGATAAGGTCGTATTCATAAAAGTTGTAGATTTCTTCCTTTTAAACACAATGCCGTTGACGAAATTGGAACATTCAATTCGAAATAAAGCAGTTGTTGACGTTTGAAATCGTGGAAAATCGGAGGCGTATTTCGAGGGTTAAGGAAGATTTTTTCTTCGATTCAAATGCGCCAAAATGTAGCTCATTAAGTCCTCCCTGAGCCCTAAAAGGCCGATTCTGAAATTCGCAGCGATTAGGGAACGACACTGTTTTCCGTGGAACATCGCAGTTGTGAAAGTTTTCGGAATGACTCGAAAAAGGGCAAATTTGAAGCTAAGACACCTTGCAAAAACCGACCTTAGAATTTGAGGAGAAATCTAAAAATGTAAAACAAATAGGGGGGTTTCATGTAAAATGAGGAAGCCTGTGTCACGTACGAAGGCCTGAAGAATGCGGGGGAGAGCAAGGAGGCCATTTTTGTTACTAAAATAAAAAACGGGATCCCCGTTTGAATCTTTCTTCTAATGTCAAAAATAAACAAATTAGATTGGGGGCCAAATTTTTAATGGGACACCCTGTATAGGTTCCACATCATTCGACTCGATTGCAAAGCAGGACATCAAACATTAAAAAAAAAATTGTTTCTAAGATAGTCAACCTCTTCAATAGCTCGGAGTTGAATTTCAAAATGGTGGATAGTTACATTACTCCCAGAAGCCATATTTTATTGCCATGGCAACAACCTTCTAATAGCGTATGTATTTCCCATGTTATTCCTTTTATTAATTATCAAAATTAACTGTTTTTGCCAATAAATTATTGAACATATTTAACGAGCTGCTCCTTTTGATATTACCGTGCATTTTGGAAAAATTTCGGCCAAGTAGATTTTGAAATGATTTGACACAAAGACCGTATGTCGGTGATATGTTCTATGTAATTTCGAACGTAAACAAATGAACCTAAACTCACTTAAATACGACTTCGTTTACCTTCATTGTTTGTCGCGTTTCGTTAAAACTAGTCCTTTTCAAAAGCTCCACAGACTTGTGCGTTGATTGGTTGAAGTTTTCTAAGTATTAAAAATATATTTAAACAAAAGGCCTTTGTGATTAAGTGCTATTTCGAAATGGGCAATTCACAAACAACGAATCGACTTTCGGAGTTCAGCCCTGCCTTCTCGGCGTTTGTTATAAATAGGGTGAGTAAATAAATATTAATCAGATTTGTTAATGCTTCATTTCTTCTTGATCGCTCGTGACGATTAAAATTAACGGTGATGTTGGGTTCATTTGTTCGAGATTACGTCGAACATATCAAAGACATACGGGCTCGGTCTCATATAATTCCAAAGCCCACTTGACCGGATTTTTTTTTCAAGCACGGTACCTTCACCTTCACCTGTGACGTAATCTCGATTCGACAGATTTTCTGATAATAACAAAAAAAAGACAGTTGCGACGTTGCCATTATCCTATATTTATATTAGAAAAGAGTTGCCAACAGCATCGGCTAGCACCTGTTAATTTGACGCTCATTACCGAGCAGTAATGGAAGTAATTTACATGTAAGAATACATGTGTATGTGGCTTAACTGGGATCCAATCTATAGGTGTGTTCGTGTCTCTATTATTTATTCCGGCTCAAGAAAAAAATTTGAAGTAGATGTGGAACGCATTATTATAGATTGCAGGCCTCATGTTTATGTGAATCAGATGCTTAAAACGTGAAAGTTCGCAATGAAATTTGTGAAACATCCCGTGGAGCAAAGAAGAAGTGAGAAGTGTTCTAAGAATATACAGGTTGTTTAAGAATAAGCCTGCTAACTGCGGGCTCCTGTGGCCGAAGTAAAAAATAAAATTCATGCGAACATGGGTCTGTTTTCGCTTCCTGTCTCAGATACAGGGTGATGAGAAATTATTTTTGTGCTAGTAAGCCCGTTCTCACATTAAACACTTTTACGAAAGTTGGGGGAGACGCGTCTTTTAAGGGGAAAAGACGATTTCAACCTCATCGGGAGGTCCTCATTCATGTGGGCCTGAACATTTGAAGCGAAAACTATGATATGCCGCTGGTAAAAAAATAAGTGATCGTCCGAATGCTTCATATCTCTGTCAAAAAAGGTCTCTTGAATATTTTTCATGCCGTTTTCATTGAAAAAAAAGAAAATCTACAACTGAGAAATCGTGTAATTCATTTGTTTAACACAACAAAACCGGGCATGCGTTTCATCGCCGCATTCAATTGTTCGTTATAAGTAACGTAATTTACCCAATTTAATCCTGCAGTTTTAATATTGGTTTTTTTTCAAATTGGTTAAGCTATGAAAAATATTCAAGAGTCGTTTTTTTTGATACAAATCTTAGGCAGGCAGAAAATGGTTTTTGTCTTTTTAACCAGTGGCGTATCATATTGCTCGCTTGAAACGGTCAGGTTCACATCACCGGGGACGCCACTGGTGAAACTTGAAACGTCGTTCTCCCCTTAAGAGAAGGTATGTCTCTACGCGCTATTTTACGCTTCCCAATTTTGTTCTGTGTTTTTCTTTCGATAACATCCCGTATAATAGCACCTATGCATTACATCGCAGGCTATTTCCTGTCTGCTAGTAGATCGGCACCTTTTGGTGCGCCTTTCTACAATTACATGTTATTATTCATCACAATGTAAATGCGAAGGTAAATCGGGTCGTATTGGGTATTGGATAAATGATAGGTGTACTTACTACCCGATTATTATCAAATAAATATTCTAGAACAATAAACGTCATTAGATAATTGCGCACGTTTAGCGCTGGTACGCCTTGCTTTATTTATGGTTTGAATTGGTTAATTCTAAAAAAAAATCTAGTTTTAGCCATATTTAAAACCTTATTACGATAGTATAGGAATTGTTACGGTCTTAAAAGTATTCACCGTTTAGTTCGGGTTAGTTCAGGTTAGAAGGATCTAACCTACTTCGCGACTTGATGTATCTGAAATGTAACTTCACCTACTGCTGCTGATTCCTCACAGGCCTCACGGGCCTTCAATTTTGATTTATAAATGGACTAATGAGGTTACAATAAGCCTAACGATCTAAATAACATTGATAAGGTTAACACAGCACAAAAATGATTAACCGAGTAATTGGAGCAATTTGATTGGAGATTTTTCGAGCAATATTTCCTTTTGGAGAATTTTCGCAGAAATAACTTAAGTGTTTCACTCGAGAACCTGAAGATGACTCTGATTTGTTCACTCAAAGATAGAGAAAGTTTTGACTCCTTAACCACTTTCTTTGTCGCATTGGGACCTTAATCCACTTTTCGCTCGCTAGTTAATTCATGCAATTGGCTTAGAACCGAACGTTTCTTGCAAGTGAATGAAACTTATACCTAGTGACGATGCAATGTGGCAACATTGCCGCTTGATATTTTTTAATGTTAAGAATAACTACCTGCCGCAATACTAGCGTGAGATTATCAGATCGTTTTTGTTTTGTATGCATTATATTGTACGTACGTACGTATGTATTCTTTTCTGATCTCGTATAAGATGGTGGAACAATGTACATCGCAGGTTTCCTAGAACCGCGAAGGAATGATAGAAAGAAAGAGGACAAAAGATGTATAATTACGAAAAGAACTCTCTCGTAAAAGTGACATCAATGTAAAGATCTGTCACTTCATCTGTCGTCTATTGCATGTGCCACTTTGTGAAGTGTGGACTTGTTGCGAGGTGGCCGCCAGTCAACTGGGCTGGTAACATAAATGGCAGTCAATTCTCGAGATGCGACTTTAAGCGATTTACCTGCTATTTGGAGCAGGAGGCGTTCTCAAATCTCCCGTGCACAGGTCGTATTTATCTTTCGGACAAAAATCCCCCACAATGACTTGATGCCCGCCTTCTACACTTTCCAGATGTGTTTGGTATGCAGTCAACCTTAATTTGCGTTAGATAATTAATTCTCTAAACCAAGTTATGATGTCATTTCTTTTTGATTAGTCGGCACCTTGAAACTCTTTATCGAACGAAGGCGAGCTGGATCTGAAATGATTCCCCCGCTGGTAATACAGAATGTTGCAAATTAGCGGGATAATCCGCTAACCGCAAATTCCCTCAGCGAAAACAATTAGATATAATAAATAAATGGACTTCTCTTGCGCAACTTTTCTCTTTGACGCTTTGTGTTCTATGTGCAGATTTTTGAATATGCGAAAAAAATATTTACAGCTAAGGTCGTATACATAGCACACATACTAAATTCATATATATTTTTTTAATTGTAAATGAACAAATAGGAATTTAAAGACAACTCGGTAGATGTTTAGATTGGCCAGCCCAGAGCCCAGATCTGAACCCAATAGAACATCTGTGGCAAAGAATTAAAAGTGATTTGAGTGGCAAAAATGCCAAAAACATGAATGAATTGTGGGGGTTCATTGAAGAAGCGTGGAATGGAATTCCTAACGACTTCTGCCAAAGATTGGTAGAGTCTATGCCTGCCAGATTGACAGCAGTTATCCAGCAAAATGGATATCCCACTAAATATTAAAAAAATTGGATTTTTATGAACGAAATTAGAAGTTTATACGACCTTAGCTGTATTAATAATTTCGGTGTTTCTTAACGTATTTTAATACAATTTTACAGTGATGCACGTCTCGATGAGGGGTACTTTTCCTATTATTCGAGTAAAAAAAATTGCCAAAGTGGGGAAAACGGGGAGCATCGGACGCGCCCTTCCCTCTCAAATTTTCTTGACACACGCCAATGGTGAACGCGATAAATTTTTGAAATAAATCTTTATCTCATTTTCATTTTCCTGGAAAGTTTTAATTTACTGAGTACTTCGGAAGACATTTCAGCGTATTGCTGCCCGTGTGTGGTATTCATTTTTCTCCTATATCGGGAACGTATCTTTAAAAACACAGCATGTCGACACTTGGCTATGCTAAATATCACGTTATGACTAAAACAGATCTTTTCCTTAACATTTCTTCAATATTTTAATCAATTTTATGCAAATCGAATCGTTTCAGCACACGGACCGTGATTTTGGAAAGGTAAAGATAAACGATAATAATGCCGATAAGTGGACTGAATGAATTCAAATTAAATGTCCAACATAATAGAGCCCCCTTCTTGAAAGCAGGTCCGAGCCTTTGTATAATGTGTTGAGAGGCAACACGCTGAAGTACCTACTAAAGTAAGCGATAAATTCAAATTCTTCAAGAATAAAAAAATTAAGACGAAGGGTCATGCAGTTTATAAAATTAAATACGTTCGTCATTGGCGTGCGCAAAAAAAGTGGGGCGGGGGGGGGACGTGTCCGCGGTCTCTCATTTTTCCCACTCTGGTTTCAATTTTTTTAGCCTAAATTAGGAAAAGTGCGTCACATCCAACTGTGACGAAAGCATCATTATTTTCGCTAAAGGAATCTGCGGTCAGCAGGCTGGCTTCCAACTTTGCAGCATCCTGTATATTATTCGACGTGCTCAGGGCGAAATTAGCATTCGTACAAATTTGATTTAAAGTACCAAATCTGGAGTCGTTCGAGGCGTCGCCGCCATTGAATCTTGAGATTGCGCACAGTTCTCCATGAGAAATATGCTGAATTCCGACTCAAAGCGTTCGTAATTAACTGCAGAACGTGAGGTAACACGCTGGGCGTGTCATTCGAAAAATTTGAATTATGGGCCTTTGGACACCAGCCGGACTAAATCGGCATGTAAAATTTCATAAGTGTTGGTTGTAGAATTTAACCATCGAATAATGAAGTCGTCCTCGAAGGCGACGATCTTGCTCTCGCAGGTCCGAAACAAGGACTTGGTCTAATTAGACCACTTCGTCTTTCGTCTCTTTGAGGCCGTGCTCAATGGTGCGTTGAATGACCGCAGGTGCGAGCTCAATCCTAAACTAGATGATTTTATCGAAAAGGGCCTCGATCCGTGGTAACAGTGACACTAAGCGGTCTACTTCCCTTGACTAATAGTGACTAATATGCGCTTATCTTACACTGGTCTAGATCTACAGATGTGGGCAAAAGTTTGAAATATTTGTCGAAACAACACTTTTTTGATGATTTTCTTTCGCCTTCACAGTTTGGCGATAAGGTTAAGGTAAATTCCTGAATCATCGAGCGATGTCTAGCTTAGGAATGTTGTTTTTTTTTAAAAATTGCTGGTGGCAACAATCTTTTTGTTGGATGAAAGTATGGAGTACTGTGTAGTGCTGTTGTTTGTGGGGGCACCATCAGCCGTCCAGTCCGACTGTGTGGTGCGTTTTATACGAAATCTGCCAAAGAAAAGGCATTTTTCGGATGGCTTTCGAAATTCAATAGTCCAAATATTACACGATGGCTGCAATCAAGAAGATACTGCAAAGACGTTAAAAATCGACCAGACGGCTGTTTTCAAAATTTTTGGAAAATTCGGCAATGGTGGGGATGGAAAGACGGTGCAAAACCTGGACGTCCAAGAAAAACGAGTGTCACTACCGACCGACAGATTTAAAAAATATCATCTGCAGGCCCTCCAGGACTATAAAACAACAAATCACTAACAATAGTGACGTCAACACGAGCGATCGCAGCGTACGTCGTGGGTTGCGCTAAATGGGAATAGCGGGAAAGATTTCAGCGAAGAAGCCCTCAACTTCTAAAAAGAACAGAAGAGCCAGAACTAAATTTGCTCGGTTTTGGTCACCTTCAAGGTGAAGGTTCGTCGATCGATGGGTGCTAGGTTTGATCCCAGCCATCGAAAACCAACAGTGAAACATGGCGGTGGCGGCATAATGGTACGGAGATGGTTTTTTCCTGGTCAAAATTAAGGGAATCATGGATCGATTTCAATACATTGTCATCAGTGAGGACCATACGCTGCTATTTGCTGATGAAGACATGTCTATGCGTGAGCGTTTCCAACAGGAAAACGCCCCTAAACACTCATCCCGATTAGTAGAAAATTGGCTGGATGATGATAACGTTCCCGTGTTAGAGTGACCGCCTCACTCGCCGGATCTAAATCCCATTGAGGATCTGGGGAATACCTAAGACGAAAAATTCGAGACAGAAATGTGTCCGATCGAGACGAGTTATGGAGAGTCCTGCAGGAAGAATGAGTGAGGAAATTGTGAAAATTGGATCGATTTTATGCACCGTCGATGTAAAGCTGTTATCGACTCGATAGGATGTGCCACGAAGTGTTAGTTTAGTTAAGGTTTTGCATTAATTATAATGGATTTTACGAAGTGTTCCATTCTTTCCTCCAGCATAATTTATTGTTTTTATTTATTTTTTTACTTTCGTCGAAATGGACTTATTTGTTTCGTTAATGATATTGTTAAATATACCGGGTGATTCACGGTCGATACCTGAACTAAATCCCTGCAGCTAAAACGGTTTAGGTCTAGGGATATACCACATCATTTAAAAGGAAATTTAATTGCCTTTCGGCATGGCTGGTAATATACGGAGGGTTTCGTGTGAAAAAACACACTTTAGACACTTTTACTGTCTGCCCGCAAGACGGTCAATTTTGAGCCACCCCGTACAAGACAGAACATTCTTATTTACACGCGACAAGTTGGTGCACCTTTCACACAAGTTACATTCCGAATTTTGTCCCTCTGCGAATTCAAACCATGTTGTAACAGAGGTTTTATTAAAGGCCCGACTTTGAGCGAAAAATTAGAAAATAAAATAATATTCCGAAAATTGCTAGAGGTAGGTGTAGGAAGTTGAGGGCAGAAGTTGTTGGGACGAAATATAGAACCCGGAAATGAAAAAATATACGGGGTGTTCCATTTAAAATGTCGGAGGTGCTAGTACTTTCCGGTAGGACCGGCAACACTGCACCACTGCAGAAAATTTTCGTCGATAGAGCAAGTTCCTCAGTCTAATGCAGTTTTTAGTATAACATGTCTATTTTTTGGCGGTCAACTACCATGATCAATACTATGGCGGATGTAAAATGTTCCATACTTTTGTCCGCGACTGTATGCGAAGAAATTCAGCCTGGCAAAAGGCAAAAACGGTTACACTCTTATTTGGGTTAAAGGAAAAACGATTTAAGCCGTTCCATAAAAAGATCGCATTTGAAACACTGATCTAGGTCCGCCAATCCGGTTTTCTGATGTATACTATAACCAGACAATTAAATTTATGTAGACACTCTAACACGCACACATTACTTAGTTGACGTGAAGGCAGTGCCGCAATTTCAACTTTCTTACCTACTTAGAATATAAATCGTTATCAGGTCACTCCCAATTTAGTTTCTACCCGAGATCACCGATTTCCACTGCTTCAATGGTGTGAACCCACCACCGCATTCATTTTCATCCTGACCGAAGCGAATTTGGTGACCATCACAGCAACAATTGTGACATCTGAGACGGCGACTAAATAGCCATTACGGCTCTGAACGGGATCTTTGCAGTTATAGGGCGTGGCCCATGCAATATTTTACAACTCAAACGCATATTCACTGGACTTTCACTGTTACCTCGTTTAAATTATCTTTGACGAAGAATCTAGGTGATACCTACTTACTTACTCATAGTCGACGTTTTTCTGTGACCGTCACTGTTTGAATCATAATTAGACGCACACGCGTCCGGGCGTTAGATTAATGCGTAATGGTTCCAGTCATCAACGGTGATGATGCAGTCGTGCGTCATATAGTGTGTTATGATGCGCAGGGGCGTTGGGGGCAAAATTTAAGTCGTCGCTCAAGTTCTAGAAACGAGTTTTCCCCTTGGAGATCCCTCCAACGCTTTTTTTCCACGTTTTTCTCGCTCTCCCCTTTCCTCTTGCCTCCTTGCACAGGGGGTCTCTGGAAGATCTGCACAAAATTCTGCCACAGATTTCTGAGGCGGAAACATGATGATTTAACCGATTTTACCGCAGTCCAGAAATGGACGGTTTCCACAATACAGGAAGTCAAAGCGCAAATTAAAGAAAAAAAAAAATAACTTCGTTTGTAATGGTACTTTGTGAACAAGATGTCGCGTCGGGGGGTTTTTAGGAACGAGGGATCAGAGCCCGTGTACATTTCCGATAGACATTGTAGAGGGCGACGTCGGCGCTACGTGAGCTCCCTGTAAAGGGGCGTAACTTTTTATCGCCCGGTATAAAATTTCTTGTTTTGTGTCATCTTGCATGTTTTATGTTGGGTTGTTCGATAATTAAGGTCATTTTATTCTCCTAGATGGATTAATTTATATTTATATCGAGTGATAGTGATCTCGTCGCTCATATTGTTATATGCCATTTTAAAGGTTATGTTTCAGGCTTTTTCGAGACGGTGGTGGGTTTCTTTTTTTTGGAGTGCTCCGCACGGAGGTGGTTCACTACCGTGAGAAGCTTTAGAGGTTTATTTTGGACAAGAGCTCTCCCCACTTTATTTTTAAGAAATCCTTGCACCTTAGGCAAGTTTCGTTGAGTTTTAGCAACGAGTAGTTTCCTTCGGCGGTTTATTTCACCTTCGGTCGTAAGTCCAGTAAAGATATCTGTCCTTGGATCACTGGTCACTGGCTATAGGATCGATTCACGCGAGCCGTCCGTGCAACACTCGTCTGTGTTCACCATACAACTCTCATGGTCTGAGTTTGCATCGTAATTTTCCATCGATCAATTTTGAGGGACAAACAGAAACCCCTTCGACGGCGTTCCTTGATTACTCGCTGGTGTAAACGCACTCACACTAAAACGACTACGGAAAAATCGATAAAGTTATCGTTTTAAGGGGCTTGATGTTTGGGAACGGGAACTGGTAGAGCAACATGACATGGCAGTTACGTGCAAATATGGTTGCATATCTGGATGGAGATAGGAAGTAATTTAAAGTATATAAAAAAAAATGACAAAAAATGCAACTACACGTGGTGTTCCCAGGCGGTCACCCATCCAGGTACTAACCACGCCCGACGTCGCTTGACTTCGGTGATCGGACGGGAACCGGTAGACCAACGTGGTATGGTAGTTACATATAGTTATTGTCGGGAATCATATATTAAAATGGTAAATAATTTGAAGTGTACAATAAGTGTAACTTGTTACATTTGTGAATTCAATTTATATAATTAGAGTGCCGTAAAATTAATAAATAATAAGAAAAAAGTCTGTAATGAAAGAAATTGAACAACGTTTACAAATAAGAAATATATCAGAATGTAGTTTTGTAGAGGGTGGCGAAAAGATACGCTCTCTCAAAGAGGATGGACACAGAGTGAAATATCTCGACATTTTACATACACCAAACAGTACAGTGTCAGTGTAGGCTTCTACCCCAAACCAGTTCAACTCCCCCAAAAAAGTCATTCAAACATTATAAAGGGAACCCCCCACCCGCTTATGCTACACCTCCAACGACCTCGAAAATTAGATTGTTGCTGTCTGCGTGCGCATGCAGTCGGTGCAACGCGGCTGGCTCCTGACCGAGATTCAGGTAGCAGCTCCACTTCGAAGGGATCTGCCGCCGATGTGCGTTCGAACTGCTCCTCTGAACGACGTGAAGTCCATACGGACCAATCAACCGATCCTTCAAATGGGATTTAGGGAAGGAGGGTTCTGACGGAAACTAAGAAACATAAGTGAGAGTGAGAGAGAGAGAAAGTTGACGAAGATGAGAAGAACAAAAATGAAAGAGCGTAAAATGTTCACAACGTTTTCTCGGGTAATTTTGGATTTAGTTGTTGGCGGGGGTGGACTAATTGATCCTATAGAGGAACCGGCACTGTTCATAACTCTCCTCGTTGAATTTGCTAAGGATACCTTCCCCAATTGGAAATACCTAGTATGTGATAACAAATAGGAACTTTCCGAACATTTGTCGTCGATATTCCTACGTCCATTGTGTAGTGGTAACGAAGTTCACAGTCACAAAATATCTCCAAAACTATGGAAACTAGCTCAGAAATCAGATTACGTGATTTGGAAACATGTTTAAACTATAAGAACAAACGAGTTTTAAACATTCCTAACAGTGGGACAATTTATACAGTATTTACGTCTTTCCATCAAAGTTGCTTTCCATGTAAATTTACCAATGTCCATTGGCCCAAAAACTACGAAACGAGCGATCTGAAAATATCACTTTATTCTATGAAGTTATATTATATCACATAAACTACCTATTTATGCATGATTTAGAGAACGATTTTGCATCAGGTAGCTTAATAAAATTAATGATATGAGGCAAACTAGATCAAGCCATAAATCGCGGTCTTAACGTTATATGGGATTATAACGTTCAATAAATCGTTCAGTTGTGAATTAATGCGAGAAGATATAATCGGCCTATTTATTTATACGATTATTATTATTCGCCGGGCAGAATCTTTCCGAAATTCCTCTATGTCGTTTCGAATCCCTGTTTTGGCCTTCAATTACCTCTTCAGGCGTTTATTAACAAGTTTCGCCCAGGGAAGTTTACAAGTACAGGCGGTGGAAGACGGAGAGATTATAAAAAAGTTATGTCGTTCACTCTGTATAATTCTCTCCGGTGTTTCTACATCACCTTGTAGTCCCACGCTTTTGCTTTCAATTCTCTTGTCAGTAGTTTATTCCAAAGGTTAAAATAAGAGACTTAGAGGGGGTAGGAGAGAGCGAGCTCAAAAATGTATGCACCTTTGCTTTGTATTTGTTAATAAAATTATGTTGAGGATGGTTGTTTCCATTTTTTCCCACGTTTTTGCTTCCCCGAAAATTGAAAATGGGACGTTGCTGGGGGTGGAAAAATCAGTTCGACTCAAGAAGGGATAAGCAGAACTCTACCCACATTTTCAACATTATTCCGTTGGTACTTACGCAGAATAGGCGGAGGTACTTTGCAACCGTAGCGGATACAATAAGGGCTAGAAGTATCGAACACGTATAGAGTAAAAAGTTTAATACAATAAAAGTCTAGTTTCCAGAAAAAACGTATTAAAAATAAATAAATAAAATACTTATAATCAATCGTATTACATAATACTAATTTCTATAGTATATAATAGTTTCTACGGCATATGATAGTGTCGATGGTACATATAGTAGATGAGATTAACATGAGAAGGAGCGAACTCATTTGAAATTTCGGAACTCATCCGATTGTACGTATAGTTTAATTGCTAAATTTTGGTCAGCAGTCCAAGAGCATTATAATGGAATGAAGAATCAATGGCACTATAAACAAGTCACAATGTGGTTTAGTGTAAATCCATCTAACAAACTGTTGACTGCTAAAAGAGAAAGCTTAAATATCTCCCTGAAAAACAACGAATTTCCATTTTATCGCCATGAAGTATTCAAGTACCTAGATAATTTTGAAGAAAATTGTTGGATAAGTACTATTATGATGACCGTTGCGTGATGTACAGGGTCATCACAAAGTGGACTTTTCTACTTTATGATAGAATTTCTATAAAAAGGGCAATACTATTTAGGACTCGTCAATATGTTGGGGACCTACGGGGAGCACTTCAAAAGTGCACCCAAAACATCCTTGTGGACGCGATACTAGGGGCCATCTCCAGTTTCCTAGAAGCTGGGGTAGGTCCCAGACAGCTCTTGTAAAAATCGAAGCCTTAGGAGCTTAAAAGGTAGTTTTGCTATATTGCACCTAATCCAAAACGATAATCGGAGGTGTAGAGGTCTCTGTCCGCTCGCAGTATCCACTGCCGAAAATTAATTAAAAAAAAAACACATAAATTTCGATTTTGATGTGCTACTGGTCCGGCCTCTTTTATCCGACCGACTCTGGAACGATCTCGTTGGAAGACCCAAAGGTCCGTCATTGATCGGCCAAATTGTCCACGAGCCAGCTTCGGCTCTGCGCGACTCACGAAAAGTCAAAACGATAAAATATTCTACAACTAATAATTACGTAAAATTACGTTACTTTGCCATTATGTCATTTCAATTATGGAATGACCGTCTATTAGACTAAACACATGCTATTTCCCTTTTCATAAAATTTCAGGTAAAAAGTAGAGAAATACCTCTCGTGCTGAGACCCATATACCTATCTCTTCACGCTCGAATTTATCATGCCTCATAACTCACTCTTTTAGCATACCGGGTATACCCGTTATTTGAGGTGCTCCGGTACAGCCTTGTAAGCTCTGCTTTATGCCGATCTGCAGTCAAAGTCTGCTTCAGCTTTGGTTGGTAAGCGTACCCTTGCCCCTGGTCCTGCAGATGCTGCGCCGGCCCCGTTTTGTGCCTATCTGCAGTTAGGGTCTGTTTCACTTTCGGCGAGTAAGCGTGCCCTTGCCCTTGATTATTCTTGGGCAGTCTGGTGTTAAATTTAATGCCGTAATTGTAAGTTTTCGTCGAGTAATGTTTCAACCCTGGAGTGGTCTGGGGCTTCTTGCCCGATTTAAAAGTATTGGGAATTTGCTGGAACGTGGAGGTCATTGGTTTGGTCGCAGGTTGAATTGGTTTAAACCCAGTTTCTATCACCGGTTGCGACGTCCGCTTATTGTTAGTTGCGTAATATTCCGCTAAGAATTTATCAAGTTCCTCTTGAGTAAGCTCGCTTGGCTTAGTTGAAATCGTTTTTTTAGTGCTATCTTCATGGTGAAGCTGGATCTCGACAGGATTTATTTCCTGAATATCCAGGGGAATGATCTTTTCCATTGAGGCTTTTTGCAATAAGCTTAAATCCACCGGGAGATGAGGGAGGTATTTCACGTTTTCAAACTCTTCTTTGACCCTGAAGAGAGGCTTTTTAGGTCTGTATTCTGACTTTAAAGTCACTCGTTGAGACTCCTCTGCCGCTGCCGCATCTTCAGATTTGACATACGCGTATTCTTGTTCTTTCTCATCTAAGTTTGCGTCTAACTGACCGGCATCTGCAAGAAACGTTATTCATTAACCGCCAAATATTGAAAATTTGGTTTATAGGTATTGTACCTTCGCTGGCGTGATTGGAGTACTCATACAGCTCCTCCGGCTCCTTTTGGGCCTCGGCGTAAGCATGGGTGGGCTTCAAGATCACGTTACTATGGCTGAGAGCATCCTTCGAATCATGTGTTATATGGTGCAAGGGACCACTTTTTTTGATAATAGCGTTAAATCCGGAGTATTTGTCGGCGGTGTAGTCCACAGTTCTGACAGATCCGTCTGCTTCCACCAAGGAATATTGTCCTTTAACAGTGTCCCCGTCCTTTTTCTCCCACTGGCTTTTCACGTCTCCGGTGTGCAGGTCCTTTACTCCGTAGCTAAAGCTGTAGTCTGCAGGTTTCTGAAATTTTAATACTGATTTGGATATGCCTACCTATATGATTCTCCCGCGTCCCAGATCCTTAGAATATCGACAGTGCAATTTAAAAGATTGTGGCCCTTAATTTCGGATTTTATCCGGCAACGTTGCTTTCTCAACATAGTGATGCTCCTCTAGTACTGAGATTTGTTGTTTTGGTAGAGTAAATCACTAGATTTGTTCAAGTTCTCTTAGATGTATATATCCGGTTGCTTACGCAAATGACTCGGTAACAGTACATGCAAGGGCAGGTTCGGAAATTCATTGTAGCATTAAGCTCGATAACTTAAGTTCTGAGTAGTTTTTTAATACAAGTCTATTTTTGTTCTTAAAAACGCCCTTTTCAATTCCCAAAAATACATAAAAACACGCGTTCAAAACTAATGAAACGGATCTATGACAAGTACTCGAAGAACGGCCCCTGCAGCGTGCATAGACAACCCCTGGATGACCTCGAACCGATTGAAACAAGTAACCTTTTATTTCTGTCCTTGTCTAGCATCATATAATAAAAAAAGGTGACAGCTATAGGGATAGGAAGTAGTTTGACGTTGCATACAGCGATAGAGGGCACAGTGGTGGAAATTCCAAATATTAACAGACAAAGCACTCTTTTTATGGCTCAATAGTTTTAAGCAAAGTTTTAAATGGGATCTAACGATTGTTGATACGTTGTGAACTGGCACTTAGAGCTTTATCGCACTTACATCGTATTCAGGAGCATACTGATGCACTGTCACGGCACTGCTATAATTGAGACACGTGAATCCTGAGAGAACCAAACATAAGACCTAGAAGAAAAAGGATATAAAGAAATTGAAATTCAATTTAAGACATCAAATTTGCTTTCTTATCAAAATCCGACACCTGCTATTAGAAAGTTATAGACGCTCAGTGGAACAATGCTAATTCATTACTAATCTTCCAAAATAATTAAGTTTGGTGACATTTAAACAATAATTAATGGGCATATGGAGTTAGTTTAAGGCTTAAATTATCAACTTTTGGTCAAGCAATAAATACAATTTTCATAAATTTCTGTGGTAGTGGTATCTGAGAGAAACCGCGGAAATCGTTGAACAAACGGAATTTTCTAGCACTCTTATAATTGAGACCTAAGGTCACACGCTCCAATACTATTCAGAAAATAAATGTTTTTACCAAAATCCCCATATTTAATCGAAACCTCACTTCACAAACTCCCGATTAACAGCACGAAAGGATCGCCAATGAACTTGACATACGCAGGATATATAATGACCCACCTGAAGAAATCGCATCTTCGAGTTCGAAGAAATTCGCTCAACTAAAAACCACTTTCACACACATCTATGGGTGAATCCTTTCCTTTATTTATAATCTCGAACGACACCCTACTATTTTACAACCATCGACGATTACACTTTCGAAAACTAATCAGTTGATATCGAAATTTTTTCCCATCCATAAACCAATAGAGATTGATAGAGAATGTGCTCGGAAATCACGGGAAGACTACAAAATCGAAGCAACATTTTTGATGAAACACGTCAGCAAAAAACAAAAAAATTCTTGAGCGTCGGTTTCTTCGCGAAAATTGTTAATTTTCTCAAAATTAGCGGCGCATCAAAGTTGAGCGCAAAAACTCCTCGTGAGGCCACAAGAGTGGTTAGAAGGTCTAAAACGCATTGGTACATTTCACTTAATGGGAACTAGGAGGTATCTCAAAAACTTCTTTTCCTCCGATAGACATAAAACCCATCTTTGATGATCCAAAGAGGTTTTAATGTAGTACTTTCGATGCCTACGCAGTGAAACTACCACTTTACAGCCCGAAGTTTTACGCATCTGCCACATTTCTTTTCAGTCAAACTTTTTACCTTAAACACAGGAGAACCAAATTGGATCCACACAAATGCGATAAGTGTTTAAGGAAACGGAATCGTACCAGATCCTCTTAGGGCTCCATTAGTCCCAGCAAAAGTTCAACTGCCGAGTACGTTGTAATATTACGTAAACGACCTGCAGCATTTAGGGAAAAAAAAGGCAAGTTTAATGAAAATGCATAGGCGGCAGAGGTTGTCCGAAGGACCAAGTGGAGGTATGGAGGCTGCTAAATTGACAAAATCGAAAGGGAGAGCCCTAAAGTGAGCCACAAGTGGCCGATATTTTGCAGATGAAGAAGTATCTTCAGACGAAAAGATAACTCCCCCTGGTGGTCGTATTGCCTTTACGGGTGGCGCCCAAGACCCCTTGGTAACCATGCGCAGAGGCACGAACGAGGCTCCGAAACGAAAAGTACCTAAGCTGTGCGAAAACTGCAATTATCCCGTGTCACGAGCTCACTTCCGAAGAGATCACGGAAGGGTTCGTTTTGCGCCGAAACAAGATGGACGATGTAAATGGTCACGTGACATTTGATGTTTCGACCATGAGTAATTCGAAGGTCAGTGATAACGGAGGTGTTATTGATGACGAAAGTTGTCAGGAATCAAAGGGACGATGGAAAGCTTGGTAATCACAAAAGTGAAAATTGAGAGGGAAATCCACAAACCGGAGAATTGTCTGTTAAGGATTGGGGTGGGAAGTGTCTTTTTCCATAAAGTCGTAAAAAAAACGTTTTCAGGAAGATGAGTTTGTAATGAGGTGATTTGCGTCTAATTAAGTGGAGCGACAGGTATCATACATCGGTAAAACTTCTGCTAGTCGCAGCTTAACCGACTTCGTAGTTCCTCTATAGTAAAAAAAAAATGATACGCCACTGCTTAATATGAATATATTTCTTTGTTGTTCCCTCGGTTCGTGATAAAAAAGGCTTCTTAGTGTTTTGTCACTCATGTAGCCGTTTTCGAGATGAAAAATAGTTTCTCATTCTTGCGCCTACCGAAAAACCAGTGTAGGTTTTCAGGTGCGACTTTTTTTATTCTTTAGAGAGGAATTAATGATTTTTTTTTTAGCAGAGGTAGATGACTTTCAGACAAACATTTTTTCTGTAATAAAATGTATCCGCAGTGTAGCGATTTTGACTAGAAAAAAATAAAAGTCATATGATAAAAAACGCATTATAATCTAGTGTTTTACGCAAAGGCCAGTAAATCAAAATAAAATAGATAGAGCACAAATGAGGAGTATTTCATGAAAGTTTTCAAAATTTTGGCCGTTCTTGTCAACGCATGCGTATCCCGGATCATTTTTGAAACATTTTAAAAACACTTTTAAAAATAAGAAATTAAACACTCTATGTCTTCACTTGAGAACTTCTCAGCATTGTTGCCGGTTTCCTTCTCAAGTACTCACTTTTGGGGAAAGACACTTGGTTTTCCATGTAGGCGCAATATCGAATATTTACATTTTTAAAATCGTTATAAAATTCCCCCTTCAGTCATATATTACGTTTGGCATTTTTCTCAGAAATTTTATGAGTTACGGCCATTAAAATATCTTTTAACGCGATAAATAAATAAATGCCTAAGCAAACCATATGCCTTCAATTTAAATACCATTCTTCTGAACATAAGTTTTCCGGGTTGTTTTCCTTCTGGGAACCAATCGAAACACAATACATACATATGTTCAACATCCACATATTTTCTATGACCTAATATGCAACATGACAACATATCAAATTTCTCCTCATTGGAGAAGCAATTTGGAGACAATTACACACACGTATTATTATATAATAATTATTATAGTGACGTAATAATAATTGTATAACAAATTTAAGCTTTTACAGCTTTGAAATATTTTTGAAGTTTCGATAGCTATAAATCGAAATCATCATACTACTCGGCTTATCAAAAAATGTTTTAGCGGCCGTAATTCATACAGTTTCTGAGAAAAACACAAAATGTAGTAGGGAAAAAGGTAGGGATTTAACAAGAAAACTGGCAACACTGCTAGGAAGTTATCAAAAAAAGTGTCTTAATAATGTAAAATTTTTGTTTATTTAACTGTAGCTGTGCAAGAGTTGTTGGTAAAAAACGAAAATCACTAAATTCGTTTGCTGTAGCCGATGTAAAAACTGCTCATTAATTTGCTTCAAATACCGTAACTATTGTTTATTTAAGCGAGATTGCATCTATTTCCGTTTGATTTTGGCCATTCAGCAATGTTTGAACCACTGTAACCGCCACACGCACTGATCTCTGATCCATATTTTGAGTGACCCACCGTGGTGGGCAATTTCTTCAATATTCAGATGAACGATGGTTTCCAGAATCCCGTCAGTACTCGACGAAAATCTTCATCCTCTGTAGGTCGTTTTTCTATGAACACATAAACAGAAGAATTAAAAGGAAAAGGAGTTCGGAACGGCACTGCCCGCGTGTTGGGTGTAGCCGATGGTCATGAAGACATTTCAGGGGCAATATTACTCTGCAAAATAATATAGGAATACCTATAAACCCACGGTCAAAAACGCGTTATTTTCCATATACAGGGTGGCGAAGTTTTACATTTTTTACATATTTTGGGTCTTCCTCGCGTGTACATCAAGTCCGATTATTATTTTGGCTGAAACTCGGCCATGTCATTCTACATTACAGGCCCGGATGTGTAGACTGGACTTTCCTAAATTGCAGGAATAGACATTTTTGCAAATTCGATGAAAATGGTGATGGATACGAAAATACCATAAGAGGCAAAATGTCTAAAACGACGAGGAAGGATTTTTAATTTGAAATCATAATTCATACAGGGTGTTCCGAAAAAAGCTACAAAACATAAAATAGTACATGACTCGAACAACAACGCCCTGTACACAGCTACCGACGATTTTGACAATTTTTTTTTATGAGGTCTTAAAGAAAATAGGAGCGCGATTGGGCAAATTAAAAAAAAAAGGTGCAACAGAAAAACTCAAAATATGAGAAAACACGTGACAATTTGCCACCTTATGCATCTTTTTTTTTTTATAGAGGGGAAAAACCTTCTAAAGCTACCCGGTCTGATGGACTGGCGACCGGGTTATATGGGATTCACCCCCTGAAGGGAGGCGCCTACCCGCTAAAAACCCACCTCTCTTCACCGTTGTTCCCCCCCCGGAACCGCCGAAAGGCATTACTTCAGGGGGGTGGTGGCCACCTTACACCTCTAAAATGATGCGTTTTTAACCACGTGTCTATCAGCATTTTTTTTACTATTTCTCAGAGTACTGTTGCCACCTGAAGTATTTTCATGTCAATATGTTACACTCTATATAATTGAGTAATTCAATAATAATTCGGAGAATACTCGCAGCATAAACAACTTCGTTGCGCTATTAGTGCCCGGGATTCCCCTTCACTATTTATAAACAAAATTCACGTGATAGAGGTCTTCGTTCCGTAAATTCACAATGTTCGCAATTTTGACCGATTATTGCGTAAACTGAATGTGCGCTGCTAGGGCTAGGAGGGCCGCGATCCCACCATGCCACATACCGAACAGGAGCATCTCACCGCGACAGAAAAGCTCCAACGAAAATCCTTCGTTAAAAAGAGTTGAATTTTTCCTCGTCTGAAGATCGATTCATTAGTGAACAGGAAAGAACAAGCTGTGGCTTCCAAAGAAGAAATAAAACTTTCGTTCATCGTGTAGGAAGATGTGGCAACTTTTACCTGTGTAAATCCGACACAATGGAGACTCTATCACAGCTACACATCGAAATCTGTAATAGGTCTCCTATCTATATGATTAATCAACGTAACCACTGAACTTAACAGCTATGATTTTCTCAAATTTCAATACCATTACAGCATATGAAAGTTTAGCCAAAAATTTAAATAATGAAGAACGACAGATGGTAGGCCTTTGGTATGTAAAAAATACCTTCATACCTAAACATATGCTTAATGAGCGTGTACGGATGAATGAATAAGTGCTTGAAGGTGAATGATTATTATCACGATAGTGATTTGAAAAACAAAGGGAAATTGAATTTATACGGATATAAACTATCTCGGAATTTTCGGGATATGCGAAGGAAAATTTCAGAAATTAATAGTTATTCGCTTAACAAGGCGAAAAAACGGCAAGTTTATTACCGCAGTGATATTCATGGCCGAGTCAAAGTAATCATGGTAGCAAATTTACGTTTTCACCAAGCGAAACGCAATTTTTTCCACCCATTTTTTTTCCATTTTGGTACCAATTGGTCCGATTTTCTCTCATAGACAAAACGTGTAATTAGTGAAAATATTCGGATCCTCATTCAACTTCATTTCTCGGCAGGATTTCTGGCTCATCAGTGAAAACCCGATTTTAAGGATTAAGTCTATGTATACGAAATAAAGTTAATCGATGCTGATAGGTGCTGCCATCTATTCGTGATAATTTGAGTTTCCGACGCGCAATCTCATATTACAGTAATGCGCCACGTAGGTATTAATCTTCATGCATTCAGATATCTCCATTCCTTTAGAGTTAAGCATTTGGGAGATGTCGCTGCAAACAGAAAAAAATCAAAACTCGTTTCATACACATGCAAACAGCTACTCTTGCGATATTTCTCAGCTTCGAATCAACTAGTGACTCATCTATTCATGAAGTAGTAAATGAGAATCGACATAAACTATGAATATATTCTTCCGATTCTGGGGTAATAGGTCTCACTAATGAACACCATATCTACGCAACCAACCATACACACATGGAGCGCAGACGTTGACCTCTGCCATATTGGCCGAATTTGTTTCGCGAAATTCGTATTCTTCCAACTCCACGAAGTTTCGGTTACTAATTTACTTAATTAAGGAACATTGGTTGATTACTTACCGTGATTATTTTAAGCCACAACGTTGCACTCGTTAGTTAACACAAGAACAATACGGTTCCAAAGTGAGCGCCGAACTGTAACATGAAATACATAGGAATTCCTTGCTTATCAGTTTATTACATTGTTTATAAAGAGAACAGAAAGTACGCTCATTTCAAATTCGGACCGCTCTTTTTCTTGGGAACTAGGTCCCCAGGAGTTCTCTTGGAATGGTGCTGATAGGCTGCGATAATCTGATTGGATGCTGAAAGTCCCTGGGAAACTTTAAGAGGCTCTTGAGAACATCTAAAAGAAACGAAAATTAGACTCGGAAAAATGCCTTATTTTAACGAACGATGGAACATAAATCCATCGCTAAAGGCATAAAAGCGCAAGTTTTATGACATTTCACCAACCGACCTCCGATGCAACAATCCCTAAAATGTTAACAAAGAAGTGTCTCACTATAAAAACAAGTGACCTTTAGACTTACGTAAAGCTGAAGAAACCATAATAATAATCCACTTTAAAAAAGTAAAAGTAGATTTAAATAGCTCTTTGAAAAATAATGCATGCATAACTTAACATTTTAATTCTCTCTTACGGGGTATCTTTCTAAAAGCAATGTACACTCGAAACCCTCTCCCCGGTTCCGCCCTATAATGAACCACCCTGATGATACCATCGGGTTGCAGAAAGCTGTAGTATCCACTGATCACATCGTTGCGAGACTCTTCGGTGTGCTGGCTCAGAATCCCTTCTGAGTCGATAATGTAGCTGAAACTGTAGTTGTTCTGTAATAAAAGATAAGTTGGTAACATGAAGTTTTATTCATATATTTCATTACTCACATCCGTTGATATCGAGTAGAGCCCTAGTGGCTGGAAGATTGCTAGATACGTAATGAAGATCTATAAAAATTATTTTTATGTGAACAAATTTCGTGTGGATAATTGTTAGTTTACATACCCATTTACGCATTTTGATGAAGAATTAAAACGAAAGGGAGAACGTGTAGTGCATGTCGCAAATAAAAACAAATTACAAGAAAGACTTTGTTAGAATGGGCCTGAAACCGATGGTACTACGGAGGGTAGGGATATTTTTGCGCCATCACATTCTATTTTCCCAAATAGAGATAATGTTCCTTGCTGGCTTTTAATTAATTGTTATGACTGCGGACTAACGACTAGTCAAGTATGTGATTATGGGACTTGGAAATGCAAATAACTACATTCTAGCACCCTGTAAATCTGTACGAAAATGTGAATTTTCTTCAAATATTAAATAAAAACTGAAAAATGGTCCAAGACGTTTTTTAGTTGTTCCCTAAACACATGGAAAGACAACACATTGGCATTCGGATTTTGGCAGGCACCGTTGCCTGTCTCACGAAATTACGGATCCTAATTAAATGCATTTAAGGTTCGCCGATTCTGATCAGCAACACTCTGAGGGCTGCTTAAAATCTTATGGGACTTACCCAAAATTCTTGCGACAATAAATTGAGTCATCTACCAACAGCTTTCTTCTGGTTAATGGGAAGTGCGCCCATCCTGTTCATTTCAGCATCATATCCCCATTAGTTTTTTTTTCAAAGTAAGGATTGACGGGAAAGTAACACGTTATCTTCCTAATTTCTTTATTACAGTATATTTCAAATTTTGTCCATATTCAAAAACCTTAATCCTACCAAGTAATACTACATATTTTCTATAGAAATAAATATTATTTTTTAAGATTTATCAGAAAGTTTTTGCTAAAAATGCTATTTCAAACAGATACTTTTGTATGTAACTTCATATTTTTAATCAAGTAAAATTCGATACGTATCTTATTAGGTAAATAATTCATAGGTATATACATACATAAAATACGAATATGAAACATACAAAATAAAAACTAACAAACTAACTTACAATTTGAAGTAAAAGGGACCTGTACTTAAAAAGAATAAAAGACATTATACACTGGTAAAACATTAATTCTAAAACATAAAACGTGAGAAGAGCATCTGTACAATAATTAGTAGATATGTACATGTTTAAGGTAAATAGCATAAATAGCAGCAAGACGTGGAACGTAAGTAGAAAGAATATAATAAAATTGTAATTTAAAACTAGTAAGTAACTTATTTATTTTTATAGTCAAATAATATGAATTATGAGGATATCGGGAAGCATTCCAATAATTTACAGCGTGTAACAATTAACTTTATATTAGCAATGATAATGGCGTGTCACCATATTGTCAAGAAAACCTGAGTCTGGAACTGAGAATTGGATGGTAAAAGGTTCGCCGCTATATTGTCAAGAAAAGCTCAGGTAGAAGCATGGGTTTTCACTTTTTTTGTTAGTTCTAGTTTCTTCAATAATAACTTCATATCTTTTAATGTCAGCAGCTATGGCACAGAATATTCAGTTCTCTAGAATAAGGGTTATTGCCATTTTTCGGATCCATCTTCCCATTTTCCACAAAATTCAGCTTATCAACGACTTACCCTGGAAAGTAATTTTATCAAATTCCAATATATATATACACTGTTTTCAATTATTATCTCTGATTCTGGCGGATGCAACTCTATCACTGCCCATTATATACTAAATACTTTTCATCATTCTTATCATAAACCGAATTCTCATCAGCCCCCGCTTCCCCATTGGGGGTAAAGTAAATCACTTGCGGGATATAATACCTAACTCCCGAAGAATAAATCACCCCAATTTGAGGAACATATTTCTGCTTTTCGTTCGCCTTTACCCGATTCTGAAGCTCCCTCTCGGTGTATTTAACAGAGGGTTGCAATGTGGTCTTCTTGGAAGGAGGGAGGAACTCATATTCCTGTTTCGAAAAGATATGGGGTCCCGTGTAATTTGGGCCCAGCGTCCTGGAGTACTGCTTTCTGTGAACTTCGTACTTCTGCAAACTGAGGGTATAGACTTGATCCAACGGGGTTCCAAGGATGAGATTGGGGTTTGGTTGAAACGAGTAGAGCTTGGTGCGGTAGTGGTGCGGAATCGGTGCTTGATAGGGGTTGGGGTTTGGGATGTCTTCTTGGATTTCTCGCACTGGTGCCGGACTTCTCGGCACTATAGATTTCGGCTGCAAAATTAAATAAATTTGCAAAGAAATTCTAGCACTAGTTTAATAAATTTGCGTCGGCTTGGAAATCAACAAAAAGAAGAAAGTGTGCAGTATAGGAAGCACGTTGGCAATCTAAGTAATTGTGTTTGCTTAATTTCAATCAATTATGAAACCTAGCAGGTGGCATAAACTCGATGAAAACAAGCTGTACAAACCATACCTGAAGGCTGCTGCTCCGCGCTATTGGTTCCTTCGGGGGGATGATGCCTTTACTTGTGCCAAACTCCACCATAATGCTTTCGCAACCATCCAAGGCGACCAACCAAAAAACAAGGGCCTGAAACAATAATTGCGGAGTAAACATTCGTCTCGTTAACAATGAACTCGAAGTCCTAACTGGGCGCTACCGAAGGTTGTCAACTAATTGATCTCAATATTATAATGAATTTTTTGTAAGTTTCTAATACAGTTCAATACTCCCACACGGAAATTATTATAAATGTCACAAATAGCAACAAAGTAGCTTCTTGCCTCATAAAACCATGATATTTGACTTCCTACTAATCATTTACATAACAATAGTTCACGTTTGTTTTAGGAGATTGATTGTGGTTCACCGAGTAGGTGGTAATTCGAGATCGATTGTTTGGTAGTTCAAATAGACCATTAGAGCGTTTTTTTGGGGGCGACATGCTGTTGATTACACTTCACCGTTTTACATTAATTGACGGTCTATTGTGTCTAAACTGATGGATTCTTAAAGAATTCAGGAAGAAACCGAAAGGAGCGGAACCGTTTTAACAATTGATTAGAAATATGACAATTCTCAGTTTAAACGGTCGAAAAGCAGGGGCGTGGAGGGACGCGTTTTCGATGGGATGAGAAAATATTGCGAGCAAACTCTCACGTTTGAATTCGCAATCGCTCAACAAAGATAATTGTCTTTATTTATTGCTTAAGAGCAGAAGGTTAGCGCAGGACCGTTACGTCCGCGCAGACCGCAAATAACCTCACCCCAAGCGACGCACGCCATCACCAGTGACATCTATGTGGTCAGGGAGGTTGACGGCAGCAGCGCGCCACAGCGGTGTGAATTACGAATTTTGACGATCAACATCAGTTTTTAGCCGATAGCATTCGTAGCTTAGTTCATGATTTATGCTTGAATTTTCTCGGAGTAATGTGTTTTTCAAAATTGGAAAATTCCAGGATGCTCGACTGCGTACTTTAAGATTCGGGCCTCGCACGTATCAGTGGCACTTTTACTCGCATACATTTATTACAGTTACCGGTAATTACATTACCTAATGATGTACACAGGCGCTTTATATCAAAATTTCACTCCACTCGTTATTGTTATTAACTGAAACTTGTGTATAACAACAAAAACTTTCTACCCTCAATCTCTTGCCTTTGCGGCGTGAAACTTCCTGAAAAAGCATTTGTGAAATTCGCACGTTTCCCCAATTAGCAACAACATTTTTTCCGTGTTTTGCAGTAATATAAAAATAATTTTTTTAGGAGATAAATTCAACTTACTTGAAATTGTTATTAACTGCAGCTTGTCATGTTTAAGCACTCTGCAAGTGTATGTGCAATTTTATTTATGCGATTCTTTTCGATTACGTGATTATTAAGCCGTATTGATGTGGATGGGTATTGATGAACGAACTATGCAGTTACGAAGGATATTTTTAACTGCACCACTTTTCACTTGTACCTTCACCACGAAGAAAATCGTCCATAAAGCAAGATTTCATGAGATTATCATACAGGAAGTGCGATTAAATTTTAATAATAATTATAGAGTATAATCGTTTCACTCGATAAAATCGAATTATTTCTTATTTACAGTGTACCTTTTACTTATGTAAAACCCGCCTTGCACCGTAATATCGGCGGAGATAGTACATACAGAAAGAATGAGAGATAATAATGTATTGCAGTCAATGGCGATCGTCTCAGTGGCCACCAGACAATGCTAAATAAGGTTGAGGCTGTTTCCTTTTACGTTTGTTAAATAAATAGTTTAAAGTAACAATAGCGTTATTTTAATTTATTAATAATAACGCGTGTTTCCGCGATGTCGTCCAAACTTGGATAAATTATAGAAAGTTCGAACGTGAGTGAAAGATTTTGCTTGCTCCGAGGATTAAGACGAGGAGAGAAGAGCTGCGGAAAACACTTCAAACCTCAAGATTAAAGATAAAATTGTTTGATGTGTGTGTGTGGTTGCCAACACATAACGTAGCACGGAGATCTCATGGAGCATCGTCCGGTGGGCGAAAATGCCGAATTCGCAGGGCAAAACGCGAATTAGTATTCTACTGATGAGAGCCCAGCGTCTTAAACATAATTAAACGCGAATGTTTCCCAGGTCACTCATCCTCCCCAAATCGCAAATCACGCTGATACTGTATGATTGCAATTACACGCATGATATCTTCGGTACTTGCCTCATAATGGCCGAGTAATTAACGAAGTCAAGGCTATATGGTTATATATGGAAAAAATAGAGTCATCATCGATAATAATTAACGTTATTTACGTTGATTTGAACTACCACAACGACCTCGTCATTTGCGAATGCACCTTTTTGGTTCCGGCACAACCGGATCTTCCTTGTGTTACGTGTTAAGGAGCATTCGGTGTGATTTTTCCCGCGTCTTCGCTCATCAATCACTCAAAGTTGCACACGAAAGTGAAATTTTGATATTTTTTCTCCTCGGGCAAGGCAAACGTCGAAGATCCGTCTTATTTGCCGAAACGGAATGCTCGTTATGTGAGACTAACTACAATGGCGAGAAAAAGTCAAGTATTAAAAGCAAATATAGTGAAACGGTCACATGTTAGATAAGACGTTACTGCAAGGCAGGACCAAAGTGACCCGATTTCAACGAATTTCGTTCAATTAGCATTAAAAGCCCCGCAATATTTGAGACGAGCATCCTTTCAATTATTGGCAAATTAGTTTTCAAGGAAGTGGTCATGTGTAGTACCTATGTCAAGTTAATTTATAACTCATCAGGTACCAACTATCTCCCGATCAATCATCTAGATACATCATCAGAGTTTGTTTCTCAAGGATTCTATTACCGGCAGTTCTTTTATCCATCACGCTCCGTTTTGATGATACGATTAGACAAAAACGTGCCAAACCCAAATAGCACATATACACTATGATAATGGTTAATGTCACGACATTTAACGTTGAAATTAAAAACCATCAAGAACGCGGTTTGGTACAAAAAACCTTTAATTTTACACTATATCGCATATTAATGTCAAGTTCAAACCATGACTCTAAAAATATTCGTTAAACCTTTGTAATTTAGTGCCACTAACCAGTTAAATTGTCAGGTACTTATATTATACCTTGCGGAATAATTTATAATTGTATGCGTGGGTTTGATAAATTATTCTGTTGCTTTATTCTTCCTGTCTAAAATTGCAGATTTCGGTTGCAGGCACGACACGGCAACGCCGCGCTTCGTCTTTGTTTCTGGGGAGAGCTGTTAGAACTGTCAGCTTTTTTCAGTGACACTTTCGCTGACAGCGTCAAAATTTCGAGACTTTTTCAATTTTCTTCTTTACGGTGCCCAGTTCGGGCTCGTCGGGACGAGAATCGAAATGCAACCGAAAGCCCTTTTGCGCGTCCATAATGCGCCCGCATCAGTTCCTCCACCGTCCGACGGTATCAAAGCACCACAGGCCTAAAAAAACGATCTTCGGTCATGACGTGTCGCATTTTTTGGAAAATCGGGCAAGTTGTGCCATGAAAACCTCAATGTAATTGACACAAACGAAATATGTAGTCAAGTCATTTTTGTATGTAAATAGATGTCTGCTTATAAAATTCCAATGAAATGTTCTGCAATTCGTTTCAGCCTTGATCGCATTCGCCACACGAAGTGAAAACTATAATCAATTCATGAATGAGAATAATTACTAATTAGTAACATTAATACGTAATTAATCTGCATATATTTATTTTTTGAAGCCTTTGTAAGTAGGGAATGGCCGGGGCGAAATAAGTTATCGTCAACGACGAACGCTTGAGGCAGATCGTTGATTAATAGCTGCCCGATTGAGCTTGTCCAACTAATCACTATTTCCCTCCCATGTGCCCAGAACGTGTATTACAGTAATTTGAACATAAGTTTTTTAATATCGGTATATAATCGACTAAAATTGACCTCTATTAATTCTTCCAAAGTCCCCCTACCCCGTTCGAAGTTTATTGAAAAATTGCTGCCTTGACTGTTGAATTTATCATTTCTCACCGCTGTGCCATAATTATTGTCATCATTGTTTCAAACTCTTTTCGATTATTGCATGAAGTCAAAACGAAGACGGAAGCTATGACATTACCACTGCTGCTCTAAATGGTAAAACAGGATGTGGTTGACATGTACGTGAGAATATGTGATGGGTGAATTTAAAAAACCTCGCAATAGGCGGCAAACCGTAAACGTAAGGCGGTGATTAAGTCATTTTCTGTTTACCATCAAACAACTGACAAACACATAGAACAGCTGATGAATTTATTCGTAACATGTTTCAACGAATAGAGTTTTTTTTAATGACCACCCTGTATCTCTTGATGCCTACATCAGAAAAGCATGACTGGGAACAGGAGTAGTGGTGGCAAATGAGAATTTAGGCAGACAAAATTAGGGATTTGTTCAAAATTTTAATGGTTTGGGTTGAATAGGTCTGCCTCATTTTTGGGCCAATTTCTACATACACAAGTTCAACGGGAATATGGGGCCACAAATTCAACCACGTATTCTAGGTAGCAAAATATATAGAAAGCTTCATATAAACATATGTATATCGAAAAGCGCTTCGTTTTCGATGTAGAAGGTGCTACAGAATGGTTCCTGGGGACGGTTTTCGATTAATATTTTCGAAACGTTTGGAGATGAATGAGTGAAATTTTGTACTTATTATAATTTTTTGCGCTCTTTTGAATCTCTACAGAGAAATTGTCACATTTTTTCAGATAATACGGGGGGGGGGGTGAAAAAAAGTGCCTTCATTTTTTGTGCTTAAATTTATTGATGATTTTATAGCAACAATATTAAATTTGAAGATTTTTATACAAAAAGGCGCTTTCGTTAAAAATCGAAATCTCTTACAAACTACGAGAAAATCGAGATTTAACAAATCGGTGGGTTTTATCAAGTGAACATCAGATTTAAGAAAATTAAACTTGAGATTTCGACTTTCAACAAGAGTGCCCTTTTTACGTAAAAAATTTCAACTTTAGTATTTTTCTTAAAAAAAAAAATCATTAATAAAATACAAAAAAGTTTAGGTACTTTGTAGGCACTATCCTCTTGTATTATCCGACCCTACAAAAATGTGGTAATTTCTCTATAGAGGTTCGGAATGAGCACAAATAGTTAAAAAAAAGGCACAAAATATTAACCAGCCCTTCACGCCCTGTATATAGAAAACGAAGCGCGTTTCGACATAAATTTATATCAAGTTTTCATCATATTTCGGGACCTAGAGCAAATGGTTCGTTTTGTGACATTATGTTCAGCAACGACTTGTATAATACTTAAAAATGTATTAGAGATAAAGTACATAAAGATATCACTAATCTGCCTGCTTCATTTAAGCAAGAAATGCTCGAAAAAGAACAATTCACCGGGAAAATAACTTTGCGTGCACCGTTCTAACATCGACAAAGAAAGGGACAATCTATTTAATCAAATCCCGTAACTGGTTGGGTTAGATTTCGCCACTAGTTACATAATGACAGTGGATACCCTCGTATCACAACACAGTTACCCAACGTCTCAACAACAATGGTTCGTACGGTTCTACAGAAACAGGGAACAGCTTGCGCATGCGCAAAAGTGAGCCATTTTTTTAGGATTTACCCGTCGTATAGCAAAAAGGAAGATATGAAGTTCAATGCTATTTTACTCAACTCGTGCTGTATTACGCGACCTCATTTCTTACGGAAAACTCTGTATTTCTTAACTGGTTGCATACGTCTCTATCGCTCTACAAGACACGAATTATTACCACCAAAAGCAGATGCGTACAACACACGAATACAGAATCAATCAAACTCGAATTACTCAATTTTGGCCGTGTTCACGGGGAATCGTAAATCATCGGCGCACCTTTAATGAAGGTAAAAATGAAGGTTTAATCCCAGACATTGGAAATTCACGAAATTGTTAATTAATAAGCTGGCATGTACGAAAAATAAATCAGGAAATTGTACTTTATTATTCATTCGCATTAAGCATTAAAAATCGTCAATAAACTAAACGAGATTTCCGCAGTAATTAAATATAACTGAAGTAGTTTCCTAAGGATTTGCCGAGGCGCGAGTTAATTTTAACAGGGAATGAGTAAGCCTGGGCTTACTTGATTTTCGCGCGGAATTGTCAAAGCTGCATTTTGATTTCGATGTAGAGAGAAATAGAAGAGAATGCAATTTTAATAGTTAAACTCCATTACATCCAGCTCTTCCGCCAAAATTAGCCCACATTTACTGGGTTAATTTCGGTTTTTTCTTGACATTTAATACGTAACTGCTAGAAACCAGTTATTTCGGTAGTTGGCCTTAAGATATTTCTTTATGATAATGAGATGTCTGCTCCTTGTACTTAAGTAATAAATCAGAACTTGGCTTCAGTCCTTAGTTTGTTATATAATGTCGTATTTTATTTTTTTTTAATTGTCGTAATAGTACATTACGCGCCAAGGTTGTTAAATACATCATTATGACAAGAACGTCAAGTTTGGAATTTTTACCACGTGAGGGTCACAAGCGTTTCACAACCGTGGCGTTCATACGATTTTTCTACTACTCGATTCAACACGATTCAACAGAATTTCAACAAACTGATACGCGTCAAGCGCATGTAAATTGTATTTGAAGCACAAAAAGACAACGAGTCTTGAATCATAGCGTCGCCGGTGGCTTTTCTTTTCGTGATCATTTCCATGGCAACCGTAACTGAAACAATAACGGGGACGACGACGAGTCGGTGGCCGATTGGCTCCCTAGGTATATAAAGAGCTTTGTATGTACCATCATTAACCTGTTATTCAACTGTTTTAGGGAAACAGTTGGGGAAACACATTTCATACTCGTTCGATACCTCTGGTAAGGGTGTCTTTTAAAGCTAGGTGTCGAAACACGGTATTATTGTATCTGTCCTCGAGAGCCTGAACCTAAAAGCACCCCAGGGTTAGGCAATAACGGTTTTTTTCATTTCAAAACGCAAAATTTAGCTTTTAATTTAGTATGCATTTACGCCGTTTTACATAACACGCCGGCAATGGAATCTTGAACTTTTTACGCTTTTTACGCTAAATCTTTTAAGTATATTAGAATTAAGTAAACCTTCTTATCTAGATGGCCTACTGTCCTCCCAATTTAAGTAATTTAACGGGGCCATATATGGAATGTAAATTACGTTATTTTTTTTTTATTGTGGCATATGGTGAATGTACATAAGATGCTTAACTTTTGCTGATATCAAATTTCATAACACTATGATTATCCTTGCTTGCCGCGGATAATCACTATCACTAAATTACATAAATTGATAACTTCGACAGGATGCAATCAGCTACCGCTCCGCACCTCCGCACCTTTTGCACCAGAGATAATTCAAGTTTTTCCCAATATAGCAAACATGGTACTTACTCGTTTATCAGTATTACTCAACATTTTACGCGGTTATGCAGTGTTTCACAAGAATTTATGGCTTTTTTAAAAGAAGATTGTAGGATGAAATATGAGAACTTATCGAAATTGCTTTCGCTCACAAATACCTGGGCCATGTTCGTGATAGCTACAGCGGCTGAGCAGGCTCAATTCAGTTTGGTCGATGTACTGTTGTTACGTGTTATACTGAGGCAGCAAGTGCTCGGTATTGCATTCATCGCGATGATTAAAATTCCGCTAATAACTGGAAAGAAGGTGTAAAGTTCGTAATTGCCACCACTGTAGCCCAGCGGCCCAGTGCTAACATCCTCGACAGAGGTCGTGCGCAGAGGAGGGTTACTTCGGATGGGCGACTGTAGATGGGGGTCGGAGAGTTTTCGGTTGTGCGTTTTCAACAATAGTCCCGAGGGGAGATGAACGTTTCGAGATGAGTAAATTGAACCCGTGAAGATATGGGTGTCATCTATGAAATACCCTCGAACCTTCAGGTATAACTTTCGTGTACGGGGAAAGCAATAAAAGGCTTTTACTTATTGAATTCCAGGTTCGTGTTGGTTGGTTATACAACGTACCAGTGCCATTAATTAAGTACCGACAATACTTGGAAAGTTGTTAATTGTCTCGTAAGGCCATAAACATCCGGTGCTCCCTTAATGTCACCTTCCGACCGCGTTACTTTTAAGCCATTTGCTGCGATTCGCTCAGGTACCTATCGAGAAATTAATAAACAGGGGAAAATTGATTCTGCAACCAATTAGCTCCCGTTTTTCGCATCTCGAAGCAAACTGTTTCTATTCAAGGAACAATTTGTCGGACAAGAATATTCCTCCTGCGGTCGTGTATTTTCACACAGGCAATAACCATAATTAATCTTAACGCCTCGGAGATATTGACCATAAATTATAATATAAAGCGTTAAATTAAATTACGAGTTGGATTTAGCAAAAGTCGAAACTAATATCATACATTTTCAGTAACATAACGAGAAATGCCAAAGATAATTATCTAACACTACACACATCTATCAGTCACGGCAATCTGCTAATAATGAAAGCGGTCAAGTATGTATAATTTGTAAAGTAAATTTGTGTTCGACGTGTGTAATTTTATGAAAGTGCTTTAATACTTTTGTATATATGATATTAGTTGCCAAATATACAAAAGAATTATATATTATATAATATTATATAGTTGTTGTATTGTAAGGGCCTGTGCGGACCAGGCACGTGAGCTCCAAGTCGACGTGACAACGTTGCCATCGTCGGGCCTTGTTTATGCTTATGTGTAAGTTTAAGTGTAAGTGCACACACTTTTTTAGGCGTTTAGTTAACACCACTCGCCTCGAAAGTGGCTCTTTGCTCGATTTATCTCGTTATTTACGTAAACTACTCGTTTTTCTCAATATATTTTCTTTCGCCGAGCACATCGATGTTCCATACCAATAAATTTCAGCGATAGAAAACTTGTCGTTTTTGTTTCGGAAACGGTATCTCCGAGACTGCGAACTGAAACTGGTTAAATGTGAATATCCACTTCATGATTAGTTCATGAATGCCAAATTACGGTAAACGTCACCGAAGCACGTGGTCTTTTGGCTCTTCGAGCCCGGATGCATCTCAGTTAGATCACACTCCAAGAAGCTCGAGACTGGAAGCTCCCTGGACGATTTGCAGAAAATGTTGAATTTTGTAGGGAGGCTGCGTGTGCGCACTCGGAGGACGAGTGCAGTTCCAAAGATTTACTAAACTCGCCCTTAAAGATTATATGAATTTGATTAAAAGTAATTTTTAATTAAAAGTTATAAGTAATTCTAATCGCGTATAGAATTTTACTCGAAACATTTGCATTGATGCATATATTAAACAAAGATTTACCCAATTAAATGATTCTTACAATCTAACTCAAAAAAATAATAGTGACAATGTAGTCAATAATACTAAAAAAAACTTTGACCAGCAGGAATCTCCCTGAGACTGAAACTCTTGTTCTTTGTAAAGGTTTACATTACTCTGTCACTTCCAAACATCTACACTCCTCAGCTTTGCTTGTTGTCAACTACAGAAGAATCCCTAGTGGTGTGAGGTGTTAAAAAAAAAAAATATATATATATATAGGGTTGCTCATTAGTGCGTCAAAGTGCGATATCTCAGTAAATATAAGTTTTGGAAGGACCAAAGGAAATTGGTCCTTCCAAAACTTATATTTACTGAGATATCGCACTTTGACGCACTAATGAGCAACCCTGTATATATATATATTTTTTTTTTAAATTATATATATTATACAATTCGCTTCAGACATGTAAAACATATGTATACTTGGTATGCAGCTACAAAAAGATAAAAGTAGCTATATTGAGTACATTCCCCCAAAAAAATTACAAGGAATAAGAGTAAATTTTAAAATTTGGACTCGGTTTTTCCCGATCATTACTGATAAACTAATTTTTCGATGTCTCGTGCGAAAGCTTAATTGGATCCTATAAAAGGAACTTAATTAATATTTTAAGTTAAGTTATACTGACGCTACGAACTTAATCGCCCGTTAATATCTCCGTAACATTGATTAGCAATAGGACGATCAATCTACATATTTTAAGCCTGTGTTTTCTCCAGAATTGAGTACTAGAGAATTATTGCAAAATTCAGAAGATCAAAAATCATAAATAAACATCATCAAAAAAAAAACCTTCGAAAACATAAAAATCATCTCTTAACATTAAAGGCTTCTAATAGCCTCTAATTTTGTGTGTTTAATCTATCATTTGCAACCACTATAAGTATCACTTAAAGGCAACGTTAACTGCAGTGCAGCCTTGCTTTTCTTCTTTCTCACACCATTAAATAAAGATAAAAAAATATAACGTAGGTGTAAACTGCATCCACAGCTTTCTTCTATATCTTGTACCAGGTGTCTCGCATTAGTAGGCCAATCCGTTACCCAGTGATTCCTTATACGAAAATAATTAGACTTTCTTCATGTCACTTTAATCTTTGGCGCATTATACTTATTACACCAAATGTTGAAGTTCATAAAAAAATATGTTTGTTAATAACTTCAGTGTTTCTGAACATGTTTTGATGAAATTTTGCAGCGATGTATATATAGTTCGACAAGACGCACATTTCCTGTGATTTAAATGACCAAAAAAAAATGAGGGGTCGTGTGCTCGTTTTCCCTCAATCTCCTCTTCACCCGCCAATGGTGCGTTTGTTTAGTTGTCCAGATTAATTGTATTTTTATCTGGATTTCTTCATTCTTGTAAAATTCCGATTTCCTGCTTACTTTAGAGGATCTTTCAGCTCATTGCCCCTAATACATGGCTTCATTAAAACGTGTTAAGAAACATCAAAATTGCTGAGAAAAGTTTTTTTTTCTAACCCCGACACCCTGCGCCATGAGTGTAAAGCACCAAAGCAAGAAGTGCCGCGAAGAAAGTCTAATTATTTTCGCATAACAAATTTCCGGTTAGCGGATTGGCCTACTAATACGAGACGCCCCGTATAATAGACATGTACAGATAATAATAAACAAAGACCATTGTGAAACTCAAATATACTTATAACAATGTCATAAATATGTTTTGATGACACGGTGGAGGCAAATGGAAGTTCTAACGATCAAGCAGCGTTGGTATCTTAGCGCAGGGATCTGGCAAATGGCTAGAAGTATAATAATACTATATTGCCGCACTCCATTAAAGTGCGAGTCCTTCTGGCGAATCAACCGTCAGTTCAGAAGTTCATTTAAAGCCGGCAGAGGCAGTCACACTTAGTCTGTCAAAATTTAAAGATATGGCGTCACGTATTAAGGATTATTTCCCCGCTTTATCGATAAAATTATTATCATTTTCCATTGCGGCACGACATCCCGCTGTGGGTTGTTTGACGTCATAACTTCACTCTTCAGAACGATCAACGACCCCTACTGGCATTGTTGGACACATCCAACACCAATTAAGGCTTCAGGCGATAAATCTATACTCGTACATTCTCTCATGAACATGATTCACACGGTTTGTTCATAACACACCCGCAAATAAAAAAGTTTTGAGTACATGATTTCCTATGCATTTTACTTCTCAGTGCGTGACATCCTCGGTGACATAATGTCACTTATCAAATTTCACTTAAAATGGTAGTTGACCAGAGTTGCGTAAAAAATAACACGTATTAAAGGCAGAAGATGGATAATCTTAAATTCAACAGTGCGTGACTGTAAACTAAATAATTTCCTAGAGGCCCATCTATTGTCTTATATTTGCTGAATGTAAGACTAGAACAATGGCTCGTATTGAGCAGATGACTTCTTATGTAACAGCTGAAAATAGATGGAGATTGAACATGCACACTCATTTTGATTATGTATCGGAGCGTCGATTAAATAATCATTACCCACATGGAAGAAGCTTCAAACGTGTCCCATCCAATTCGAGGGTTTACACGGGATGTCCGTTTCTGGAGCTCAACCCTGAGAATCTCAGTAGTCGTCAAGATACGAGGTTGGGGTTAAGTTGAGGTTAGGTGTTCACTTTCAAGGTCAATCATTTTGAATCGTAACACCAGAAGAGCTGACGTAAAAAAGAACGTTTTCAAAAAATTTCAGTTTCTTGACACTTCGCAGAATCGTCATAATTCACAAAGTCTTAAAACAGCGAACAATCCGCCTTCACACCGCACAACTTTACCCCAATATCACCGGTCTCGTGTCTGGTACGGCCGCCGAGGTCCCCGTGGTTGAGCTCCAGAAGGGGGTACACTGTATACGGAATTTGCATGATTTCAAAATTGAGCCAACCAACCTTTCAAGTTTCCCCATAAACCTAAATATATCTTATTTAACTATTTAGCATTCATTTCAATGTAGCAACCAGGATTACGTTCGGTATTGTTTTCCGAAGTAATAAAGCGGTGACTTAATTCTAAAGCGTTACGGAAGAAAATTTGAATTTCAAATGCGATTTTATTTACTGTAGAAACGATTCGAAATAAGTCTAGGTGATGACCGGTAGTTTATTAGAAACATATTCCCACCTTCGATCGCCATTTGCGGCTTTTAAATTCTCACTAAATATTCTCGCTAGTTGCGTAGTTATTACGTGATCCCCAAGTACTATCACAGCTCATGTAACACCCTCTGGCATGTATGAATTAAAAAATTATTTTGCTCCGTCAACTGTTCCTTGATGACGTATCTGTCTTTGTCTTTCAACTGTGCAGGATAAAAACGGAAATATGAATTCCATTCTTGGCACTCGATTTGACGTAATGCGAGCGCCTGGATTCAATCGCTCGGCCATTGTCAAATCAGTTTCTTGTCTTGCGCATCGAACCCCGCAGTTTTTATACATATAAATATATATATAGTTGATTGATTATAGCCTGGGGTGTGGGAGTTTTCGCGTGTTTTCGGCCCTCAAGTAGGGATGATTTCGCATTTTCAATATTACGGGCAAAAACGACGAAAACCGGAAAACAAATCGTAAAATTTTATGATCGTGAACTTTTCCACGGGAGACACGTCATCATCGTTATAAAAATGCGCCTGCGCTGCTCGTGAAACTGAAGTACCTACGCCGCTACGTAAGAGGCTCACTGATGAAAACGAGAATATACGTTATCGGTCCCAATGTTTGACCGGTGAAATTATGGAAAATGTTAGCCGATTTGGAACAGCGGAAGCCAGACGAGGTCATTAAAGTACATCGTTATGATCCGAGCATCCAGTTTAAATTCGGAAACACGTGGCGCTGAGGGATCTACATGAGTCATAAGTATTTCATCGCAGTGGTGCGAACGCGATTTTTTGAACTACTAGATTTGATTCGATTTCGTAAAATTATAATAAATTGGCCTAAATTGAATCTGAAACCTACAAAGAAAACGCGTCTTCGATCATAACATCGACGGTGGCGTATCAGTTGACGTTCATCTCCATGGCAACTATAATCAAAAATCACGTGGGACGATGACGGCATCGTAACTGATTGGGTCGATGGGTAAAGAACGTGTCATTATCAGCTGTTTTTGAAAAAATAACACTCATTCTACCCTTACCGAATTCAACGGTCAAATTCGCAAGTATCCAAATAAATTCAATTTGACCTGTCCCCCTTGGTCAAATACTTTCGCGATATTTACTGATCAATACAAAAGAATGTACCTGCAAGCTGATATGACTTATCAAAGCATTTAATAAATTTAAAGGCAGTGCAAGAGGATGGTGCTCGCCTACGACTCATTATAACAATAGTTTTATGACCTTTTACTGTATCATCACGCGTTTTGATTATTATCATTGTTATTAAATGCGAAGGTTTTTTTACCTGCCAGGACTTCTCACTAGATCGAATTAAATCTCTTGCTTTCAATTAATGCATATTAAGAAGACTTAAAGGGAATCTGGAACGTTTACAGTAATACGAAAACAAATTACACAATTTTAAAACATTTAACATTCTACTACATCGGTAATAGCAGATTACAAGCTTTAAATGCACGTTTCATCAAATTTTGCAACCTCCCATCAACGCGATTAGTGCATCTCGGTACGTTGCGCTTAATAACGTTGCAACTCTTTAAAAACCGGTAAATAATAACAATAACAACCCAGATTTGATATCTTAAAATTTAATGTGCATCGGTATTCTTTCTATATAGACTTTCATCCAATTTGACCTAAATGATATAACGAATTTATGATATAACTGCTCTGCCGTTGCTGAGACGTATCTGCCTGCAACAGGTTTAATACGCTGTCTTGATTGATCCCAAATTCGTACAAAACATCGCAGATCGGCATCGGCTCAATGCGATCAGTTCTTATTGTTTTAGTAAACAATTTGTCTGCGAGTAATTCATGGTGTATTAATCAATAATAAATGTTATTTTTTATTAAAATGTATTTTTTAAAATGATGACTCTCCTCTTAGCCTTTTTACCGCTATACCCGATTTAATTCCACAATGATGTTTCCGTACAAAATTAACAACTGTGAGGCTTCAATATTCATAAGTATGAGTGCTTTGTCGGAGCTTCCACTAGCTTCGAAAAATTCGACGACTTGTTTTCTTCGAATTTTCTCATCTTTCGGTGAGGCACTGACTTTTTTGAGAAATTTACAATTATAAACGTTAAAATCCGTTGTCGTGCGTTATATGGAATCTCGTGCCTATATTAGAATATGGCGATGCAAATGGAACTTCATTGAATTCGGTACAAACAAGTCAACAGGTGGTTTTACAGTGATACGTCATTGAGAAGCGAGAATTAGGTTAAGGAGGGTTTGGAAACAAAGCAATAACGCTTCGTTTGTCAGTATTAATGGCGTCTATGTGTTTCCTCCCACTTCGCTCGCGAAAAATATCAAATTTCTAGTGACAATATGCAAAAAGACTCTGGAAAGTTCGTGCGGAGTTTAAGGATAATTAAACAGAAACGTAATGGGTGTTCGTACAGGATTGTGCCCGGTTGAAAACAGGTAAAAAACGCATTTTTAAAATTGGCGTTACTTCGCAACATCGGGAACATCGGGTTGTTTGCTTTCGGGTCTCCGAAGTTACACGAGAACTTTCGGCTATTCGGCGGAACAAACTCAGGGACATACGTGCAGCTCGGCAGTGCGGTGAGAGCTCTATCGAAAACGATGACTGAAATTGCTTTGCTCAATGGCTGACGGACCATCTTTTCACAAGGTTGATTTGGTGTAAGTGATTGGTGGTTTATCATTGTACCTAATTTAACCTCCTTTTTTCATTTCAATTTCTGTGCGGGAGATTACAGTAGCTGGTTTTTGCTACTGTCTAGTTTCCTCTTATGTCCCTCCGCGAACGTAGGTAACCGAGCATTACCGAAGTTTACTATATAATGAAACTACGGGAAACATAACTGTCATCTGGACATAAGGAAAAATAATGTTCTACACCTGTTACTTAATGTTAATTTTTGTATCGACGTTCTTAAAAAATAATAGCGACCAAAGTCAAACTTCTCCAGTTGCACGCATGAATTCAGTTTGATTTGCATCGAAAACTGCCTGAAAATTCGTTTTTTTAACAAAAATTGTAAAATAAATTCGCAGGTTACACGTGTAGGTTTTTTCACATCGCGTAAGCCCCCCTGGTACTCGCACTGAATTTTCAATAATAACTTGAGGAATCGTCTTCCATTGTTCCATAATTTTCCCCTAAAGTTTGAAACTCTTGCTCTCTTTGCATCAGTTTCAGTTCCATTGCGCTGCGAATTGTTCCACCGCATTCATGTTCCTTTGCCTGATCGATTTCATCTTGTCTCAGAATTTCATTGATTCGGTGAAGACGAACACGTCCACCAAAACACAAACTATCCGCAAAGTTCTGAGCTGTGACACCCGTAAACGTCAATGGTTTATGCTTCTCACAGCTTCTAGGAATTTTCGCAATTTTCACTTTTCGCTTTCGGTACGACTCTGATTTGTCTTTGTGATTGCTGATTCTTACGTGAAAATTGTCTGATGTGTCTTTCTTTGGCAAGAACCCGACCTTACAGTATAGGCAGTGACGGATCACCGAGGGAGGAGTCCTCGGACACGGCACCGAACTGCTCGGATATGTGTCTATCCTCCGTACCACCCTCAACCCTACATAATGGAGTCCAGCCATGATCTAATGTTTGCGTCTCTTAGAGGAAAGTTTAACAAAATCACTTCGAAACGGTTTCGTTTTAAAATTCTTCAATTTACCATTTTTGCAATTTTAGTTTTTAGCGTGGAGCCTCTAAAGTCAACAAACGCTGGACATTCTTAATATTTGATCTGCGTGCTTCACAACCCATATCGAATACAATCCTCACGTTAAGCAATAAAAAAGCATATATTTCCAATTAAGCATTTGCAATTATTAGTTTCATTAGTTGCATTGCGGAATTTTAATTACTTACGGTCATTGAAGTAAAAAATCGATAAAAAGGAACGTACCATTGCAAAATATTTCCGATCCATCCTCGCCATGTCAAAATCAAAAATTCCCACCAAAAATCTGGTCTGAAAGCTCGCTATACGTCTCGGAAACACTAATCCAATAAGGCCCGAACGGCGCATCAATTCACTCGATTTGGCAACTGGTTGTGCATCACGTTCGGCGCCAAAGTCTAAATCGACTAATTGTGGTTTGGTATGGTATGGTCGCGGCCAAGTTGGTATTTCGTAACCAAGATGCTCCGTCTGTTTCGCGATCGCGATGCCCGTTTGTTCACGACGCTCATACGGTGATCGCGGTCGTATTGCTGAAGAAAAATGGTGGGAGCGACGCGACGTTACGACAAAGACAAAACAAATCGCACATTGATTGCATACCTTTTGGATAAAACGATTTTTAGCCTCTGACCGATTAACAGAGTCCTTCGAGCAGACCTTTAAAAAATGTTCAATTCACGAGCGAGTTTTTTTAAAATTTTTTATGTGAAGTCACAGGTTCAAGTGACCCGAGAATCAATCAAGATAACTACGAGAAAGTGCATTTGCGGGCTTTTCCTTGTTATAGCTGGAATTATAATTCAAATTCAATAATGTACGGGGTGATATTGGACCGCAACCACTAGAAATATTGCCCGCGCATTTTACCTCCAAACCTGCTGGTGAATGAATAGACCAATAAGCATTTTACTACTAAAATGAGTCAATAAATTATAAGTTTCGACACTGACAACGATAAATTCTATTATATCATCCGTGTGCATTGGAAAGAAAGCGAAGACGTTACATCCTTGATTTTTAAAGTGGTATAGTTCACATAACATTTAGAAAAGGTCAATTTATATGCAAAACGTTACAAATTTGATTTTATAATTGCTTTTGAATAGTTCTATGAGGATTTTATAATTGCTTTTGAAGAGAACAAATTTTGATAAAGCGTTAAGTCATAATTATGGGTGCATGGGCAGCGAATCGAGTGGGAACTTGACGAGTGCCCAACTCCATTAAGGATATTGACAGTTTGATCGTTTAAATTTATTTGATTTTTCACGACACATCAACCAATCACACGCGAATGAAATTTTGCAATTTTAACAAAGCCCCTGTGTTTTCTTGAGTTATTTACTGGTTAGTAGAATGCTCATCTGTATCCCAATTTCTCCTCGCGCGAAACGTTACGTCATCGAGTGTACTTGTAGCCATCAGCGATCCGAGCCACATACAAATTTGCGCTACTTAGTAATTATAATTATTGACAAGTCTTGTAAAACTATAACGGAATCTAATAAATCAAGATAATATAGCAAGAAAGTGAACGTTCTTTGATTGTTCCTGTTATGGATACTCCCAGTAGATAGATGTATCGATCTTAACGTTAATTCGCTTCCTCGGTGATAGGCATCGTGTAGAGGAAGATAACATACATCTCTGCAAATCCATTTGGCATGATTATTTTTAGTGAATTGCATATTGCATAAGAAGATCTACTGATTCCCGAGATAGTGACACAACACTAAGATTAGTATAGGTATACGATTTGTTATGCATTTCTTCCTTAAAACAATAATTAGCGAAAACAATTAAAACGGGTAATTATATGTATATAGGATTGAAACGAGGAAATTGCCAATTACTATAAAGGTTTGAAAATGTGTATACAAACCGTCTGTTCTCTGTTCAGCAACAATTTTTTTTCTAACACACAAGGAAACGCGGCACTGCGCCGCCGCAAGAATTCAGGAAAATCGTCACGTATTATTTCAAGGTAATTTACCTTGAGAGATTAAGATGATAACACCTGAGGATAGAATCTTATATGGAGTTTATTCAAAAGGGAGCAAGTGTGTATATTTAATTGCTTGCGTAACAGTGACCGACGATAATTTAAGAGAAAAGATAACGAAATGATGATTCCCTAACGCCACGTCGGAACGTACCCATACCGTACTCGAAGCCGATTGCAGAACAGTCCCTTGCAGAACATCATTGCACGATAGGTCGTCAGCTCCTCACCGACTCCCCATTGCATCACCACGTCCTTTTCTTGCAAATAAGACTCCGGATCTTTTTTCCTTTTAATCGGTCGCATCGAAGCGACTTTCTTTGGGTTAATTCGGTTTCAAGCGGCTTAAACGTTTCGTATTGTCTGAAAGTATTGGGTTGGTCGATAATTAAGGTCTGTTCATTCTCGTAGATGACTTAATTTATATTTATATCGAGTGATAGTGATCTCGTCGCATGTGCCGTTTTAAAGGTTATGTTTCAGGCTTTTTTCGATCGAAAATCGAACGCGATTAGTCAACAAGAAGTCGTTTAAAATTTAAGTTGGAGATGGACAGTCGAAGTGGGCATCATCGACGCATTTCATTACTTCACTTTCGAAAGGGCAAAGATGCAGCACGAGCTCAGAAGGAATTGTGCGAAGTTCACGGTGAGGGCTGCCTCACTGAACGCCACTGCCGGCGTCGGTTTTCTCGCTTTCCTTCCGGAAATTTTAATGTCCAACACGCTGGACGCCCAATCACCATTGGTAACGATAAACTTAAGGCCTCAATCGAAGCTGATCGGCGTATGACAACTCGAGAGATGGCAGAAAAGTTGATTCGGTCGTTTCTCTGCGTTTAAAAGAGCTTGAGTACGTCAGCAAATCGGATGTTTGGGTTCCTCACGAATTGAAGGAAACTCACCTCACCCAACGCATTGACATAAGCGATTCTTCGCTGAATCGCAACCAAAACGACCCACTTCTAAAAAGAGTCGTAACGGGTGATGAAAAATGGATCGTCTACGATGACGTAGTCCGAAAACGATCATGGACCAAACAAGATAAACCTGCGCAATCGACGTCCAAAGCGAAAGAAGATTTTGCTATTTGCGCAGTGGGGCTACAAGGGTATTCTTTACTTTGAACTGCTTCCGAGAAACCAAACTATTGATTCGAATGTTTACTGTCGTCGGCTGTCGAAATTGAACGAAGAAATCGAAAGAAAACATCCTGAACTCGCCAATCGCAAAGGGGCATTGATCCATCATGATGACGCTGGACCCCTTACGTAATTAATAACACATAAAAAAATTTTGGAACTTAGTTGGGAACCGATACCTCATCCTCCATATAGCCCTGACTTGACGCCATCAGATTATTATTTGTTTCGTTCTCTTCAAAATCACTTGAATGGTAAAAATTTCGATTCTGATTGAGCCGTTAAGAATGAGTTCCGCGTTCTAAAAATCGAGGCTTTTTCGAACGCGGAGTTTTCCAACTTGCCGAAAGATGGCGAAAGGTCATCCACCAAGATGGCCGCCACATCATCGATTAATATTTATTATTAATATTGGTATATTCACGTTGAAAAAACATAAAAAATACGACATTAATTGTCGAAACACCCAATATATGGACGAATGTAGTAAACAAGAAAAAGGATTCAAATTTGACATATTCTTATTGACCATCCTCCGTCATTTTTTCATCTCACTCCTTTGCGTTGATATTGTATAAGACCCTCCCTCTCGTTGCCTTGATGGCGGCGCGGTAGCTTTAGTCCAACGATTAGGCAACCAGTTATGAAACGATAAAATTAATTTTTAAAACGTATTTATTTATATAAGGTAAACAAAAGCATAGTTTAACGCTAGGTTTACATATGCCCAGATCGCGTATAAATTAGTTGTGCCGACAACTTCACCGAGTAGATAATTTCCATGGAAACTGCAAAACTAACTAATGATCTGCCTTTTTTTCACATGTCCATGAATATTATCCTTTTGGTAGAGTTGCCAGGACTTTGATCTACTGTCCTTCATGGTACATACAAGGTGTTTCAAACTTCGCGCCTCACACTTTGTGTGAAGAAACGGAAAATAAAATTAAAAATTTGATCGCGGGCTCTCATAGAAGGGCCACCGAGCCCCTTGTTTATGATTATAAACTTGTTTTTCTGCTTTTCATAACTATGAATACAACCTCTTGTGTAATGATTTCCCCTGAACATAATTTTTCCTCAATATTAGAAAATAATTAAGGAAACGTACCCTCTGGACTGCTGCAAAGACCTACGAATTGAGTAGGAAAAGGGACCCAAATACTATAGAGCGACAGGAAATAAAATGTATAGAAGTCTACTGGCTGCTACCAAGCTCTATGAAAGAAGCATAAAAACACAGTCAATATCAAAAATATTGGAGTCATGTCCACCGTACTGTAGGCGTTATGGTACGGGGTGCTATCGCATATGGTAGCAGGTCGCCCCTAGTTTTCATTAGAGGCAACATGACTGCCCGACGCTATACCCTAGAAGTATTGGAGCCGATGTGATTCCACATTTTCGAACTATCCCGAACGCTATTTTCCAGCAAGACAATGGTAGGCCTCACGTTGCCAGGCAAACAAAAACGTTCGCGGATCGACATCAAATCAACCGTTCGCCCTGGCCGCCTCGATCGCCGGATCTGTGTCCTATTGAACACGTCTGGGACATGATCGGTCGCAGACCGTTGAATTTACAGCACCCTCCACAGAGTTTAGCCGCCCTTACTCATGAAGTTCAGATTGCCTGGAATGAGATACCTCAAGAGGACGTTGACAATCTTATTAGATCCGAGCCCGGGCGCATCAATGAGCGTACAAGGGACCGCGGATGCTCAACGCACTATTGAAAAAAAAAATAAAAATGAAGTTCTTCCTCTGATCTTGCTGAAAATTTAATCATTGAATAGGTATGTGGTACTGAGCACGTACGAAAAAAATTGTCAAAATTAAATTATCTTTGATGGGTGTTTACCCTTCTTTGTCACGCAGTATACTGAAAGTATCTGTGTCTCCTTTAGAAGTATTAGAATTGAATCGTCCCAATATTTTTGGTACTGACTGTAGGTACAATGGTGCGCTGCTATAAAGTCTTAAGAAAGAAGTGCGCAGTGTAGCATAGAAGTTTTCGAAGTTGGATTACTGCAAATAAACTTTTTTACGCTTTAATAACCCTGTAGCTAACATCTTGTCTGGGATACAGAACAGGTTACTAATTAAAAAGTAAAAGTTCCAAATATCATACCGCTCAGATTTCTAAGGAAATGCACGTATCATCATATTTTATCTTAACCTTACACGTTTGACGTTGGCTCTTTTCTCTTTACATGCATTTTAGTCACTTTCAGAAATCAGTAATTTTTTCCCATATTTCCCATAATTCAGTTCCTTACCAATTATTAATACTTCTGTTCCTCAGTAAATTTAAGAGGCTTAAGAGGGCTTCAATTAATGACGATGTGCGCACAACAAAATGCGCTGTCATATCTGACATCCCCTCGTATCTTTGGCTTAACACGAACAGTCGCGGTCATATAAAGAGCACACTTTCAACTTTAGGTCCGACTGAGAAATAAACACTTCTTATCTGCAAATGTTGATAAAATTTAGGTTTTTTGTGAAGAGAGGACATTTTTAAAAAAGGTCTTAACCTGTCCCTATACACGTTCGATCATTTAATTAAAATTTTTTAGTGGGTAAAAGTAAGCATTGTGGTGTAGAAAGACGAAGTCTCATTGTTAGTTTGAAAAATTAAAGTCTCACTATTTCAGAGATTGCTAATAACATAAAATGTTCTCGAAAACTTGTTCACAATGCCCTTAAGTCGTTTGAATCTACCAACAGTGCTGAAGACAAGATTAGAATGCCCAGGAGTCGCAGAACCTCAGCAGCAATGGATAGATTAATCACCGGAAAAAGCAAGTCTGATCCTTTTTGACACAGCTAGGCGAATTAAACAATAAATTTTGAACGAATCTGATGTCAATTTATCTGTTAGGACTATTAGAAGGAGATTGAATGAAATTAATCTGAGAGGATGCACAGCGAGAAGAAAGCCACCAGTATCCAGACGATATCTAAAGAATAGATTAAAATTTGCGCACGATCGTGTGAATAAAGACATCAAATTTTGGAAAAATATTCTGTGGAGTGACGAATCAGAGTTCGATCGGTTTGGTAATGACAGAAAAATACTTGTACGGCGCCCTCCAGGCCGAAGCGTCAGTAAAAAAACACATTATTTAAACAAAAAAATACACTATTAAAACCATAAAACACGGCGGAGGTAGTGTCATGGTCTGGGGAGCTGTCTCGTGGAATGGTGTTGGTCCAATACATAAAATAGACGGTATAATGGACCGATTTACGCATAAAGATATCCTTTCCACTATCATGGAGCCCTATGCAGATGGGTGTATGCCCCTAACATACAAATTCGCGCACGACAACGACCCTAAACGTTCGTCAAAACTTGTAAGAGGCTGGATTAGGGATAACACGATAGGTGTTTTAGATTGGCCATCACAGAGTCCAGATTTGAACCCTATAGAAAACTTATGGAGCCGCATAAAACGGGATCTACAAAATAAAAATCCTACAAATTTAGAGGAATCGTGGAATAATATTCCAGATAGTTCTTGCAGAAAGTTAGTGGAGTCTTTGCCATCAAGATTAAATGTGATGATACGAAATAACGGTCATCCCGGGAAATACTGACTTATGACGTCAAAAATTTGGTTTAATGTGAAATGTGCTACTTAAATGTCCCATCAAATATCATAAACTTTAAAATAATTTTTGTTTTGTATTTTTATTAGTTTTTTTTTTGTTTATATTTTTCGCATTGGCAAAATAAATCGGGAGACAGGCACAATTGATAAATTAATGTGTAAATATTGAAAATTTAAAAGTGTGCGTTAAAGTACGACCGCGACTGTAAATGGTGGATAAACAGGTCTATAATTTTTCGTATACCATCAAATCTGGTTCTTTACACGCAGGTTACTGCGAACTGAATCAGCAAACTTTCCGAGTACCGTGAACTATAGGCTACTTAAGTATAAACACATCGTACAAAATCTTATGCTAGTTATCCTATGATCAAAGTCATATTCTAATTTACGCGCGTGCGCACCCTTCCAACAAGAATGCGAAAAGAGGGAATGAAAGCGCTGCAGCTGATCCGGTCATTATGATCAGTAAACGAACAAGAGAATAATTCTAAATTAAATTATTAAGAAACAAAATTATACAATAAATTTTTTCAAATTAAGTTTAAACTTAATTTAAATAAAAATAATAAAAAAGTAATTATTTACACGCAACTATTCGTTCGTTTTACGTAAACTAATACCTATTATTGCTATGAATGTCCCCATAGTAGTTTTGAAGATCGTAAGAGTCTGAAGGATATTCCAGGGCCGTATCATAGTCGTTGTAGTAGGCATCGGCCGATTTCGGGTAACCTAAATTTAAGTTTTAAAAGATCTCTAGAAATCGAAGTCTCCTGGCTATTTGCTAAATTCAGTTCAGGCAACCAACGCACATTCCTTAACATCTTATTGACGTTGTTAACAATTGAAATCAATTACCGAGCTCAATGAAGAAAAAAATGTGGCTGCCGGGTAGCATTTCTTAACAATTCTCCAGACGTTATTGCTTCGATATACAATGCGGGGAAACAGTTTTATTTGGCATTCATATGAACCAGTTCAGTTCCATAATTGCCTCATGTAAAGATTAGGATAATGTCAAGTGGGTCTTATTTATCATAAGTCCTTGGTATTTAAAAAAAAATCGATTCCGATTATGTCCAAATCTGATGGGTTTAAGTATTCATCAGCAGATAAATGAGATCAAAATTTAAGAGAAAGCGACAGCGGTGGAGCCTTTGCTTCAGAATTTGGAAAATTGAGTCAGTTAATGGCAGCTTAATAAAACAATCCTTGTGAAATTCGTTTAGTAACGCAATCAAACGCTGAACAACACGAAACGTATGGCGCCATCTCTTATCCACGCTTTACTACCGCTTCCCCACATATTTATGTAAAGCGTAAAAATGTAGAAATCCTATACATACCAATGGCGGACGTGTATTTCACCAGCGGCTTTTGGTATTGTACAACAGGTGGCAGCACAGGTGCAGCTTTAACGAAGGTCGGCACTGTCTTCACGTAAGTAGATACCACTGGTTTTACGTAAGCGGGGACGTTATGTGAAGACAAAAGTCCTTCGTGGGCCAGAACCTGCTGGGGCTCCGCGTGGACGTTGGGACCGCTTTTTGATACCACAGCATTGAATCCTATAAAATCGTGAGAAGTCATAAGAGGCATCGCCTCCCTTCAAGAATCATAAGATCTTTTCTTTTGGTATCAGTAATCAGATAATGGATTTCTAGCCATAACTACATATCGAACATCTTGAATGTCCCCTGACGATGCAACGAACGCATTAATTTTTTTATTGTTTTGTCGCCCTGTAAACGTACTAATTTATCGTAATCTACGTATGACATCTACCGTTAACGGGATCGGCAACATAGTTCACAGTCCTAATAGATCCATCAGGTTCCACTAGAGAATATTGCCCCTTCACCACTTCACCATCTCGAACTTCCGTTTGCGACTTGTGGTCCCCGGTATGAGGATCTGACACCCCATATTTAAAAGCGTATTTCGGGGGGCTCTAAAAGGGTAAAAACTGAGCCCAATGTTTACAAGGAACTACCCCATTCCTACGTAGTAATCGATTTCGCCGGAGGAGTACTTCTGTTGATGTAAACCATGAGGGTCGTAACTCGAAGTTGCCAAAATTCCTGCGGAGATTGAAGGGAGTAACAGGGTGGATATAACGACGATGGCTACCTGTAAATATAAAGCGTTTATGTACTGGATACAATGGCGTACAAAACATCCCGTATGTTTTGTTAGATTTCGCATGTGTCTGCACGTTTTATGGTAGAATTAACGAAGGATTTCTAGTTTCGCTTCTCCTTTCTTCCTCTTAATGGTCGAATTTTCATAATTGGTCATAGAGCGTATTTTTGAATATTTTTGTTGATGATGGTAATTAACCAGCTCTAGGTATCCCTATTCATATGTACGCACATATCTAACCGTTTTGATGGTAGTTGACTTAAAAAATTAAATATTTAATATAATTTAATTGTTAATTAATTATTAATATTTAAATATTTAAAAAATATTTAAAAACTCAAAAAAAACTTAAATTCTATATTAACAAATATCTTTAACCAATAGTGGATACAAGGTTGTCCTGGAGAAAACGTTGACTTTGCTGGCCATAAGAAAAGGCCAGATTAGAATGCCATTCAAGATGTATTGCGAATATTCTCTAGAATAACCCGAAATTACTCGAAAACTAAGAGGGATGGATGTAGATATATTTAAAGGGATTTATCCCGAACGAGCCCTGGATTCAATATGTGGAGTCATGTACAGGGTATTTCATATGGAAAGCTGGTGTTTCAAAACCCCAATAGAAAGTAAATGATTTTTTTTTATTTTGTAGGACCCAGGAACTAGGTGTAAGTGTGTGTTAAGAAAAACATTCCTACCACCAGTGAGTTAAAAACAAGAAGTAATGTCTGGGGTATCCCGTGGAAAAGGGAAGTTTCCAGTACTCATAAGAAAACCTAGTTTGATTCAGCAATTAAGGCGTTTACAGGTTGAATTACACAGATTCCAATTCTTTATGAGAAGGAATGATAACATTCTGATGCTGCCTGATATGGGCAAGAAGAAAGTACTCCAAGTGGCACATATAAATTGTCAAATTATTCATATTGAAGCCATAAGAAGTATTACGTACTTTAGCCGTATGCACACACAACATAAGGAAACAGAAGTGACGATTTTTTTTTGTGAAATTGTTTACCCAGGACCATATGGGACATGGCGTTTATTTTTTTTATGGCTTTGCACCGTGTCGTATGGTGAAATATGTACAAATTGTACACTTCGATGACGTAATAGCTTGATTTAATGTCAAGTAAACAAAGTTCCAATTTCTCTACACAGAAATAACGATATGAAAATCGAGAATCTGAATAAGTCCCGATGACGATAAACTTTGAAATTAATTAAAAGAGCTTACTAATGAGGAAACACTTGGCAATCTCTAGAAATGTCCGAAAGAGCAGTTAAAAAAGTTTAGGCATCGGGAATTTTCGTGCAACTTTACATTGCCACTTCACTAAGGGCCAACTTATTAGTGAGCCGTTAATTTTAACTGCGAGTTAACAAATTTATCTTCAAATTAAATTCCCTAGATGGAGCCTCAGTATGGGCCCGATTCCCGGCCGTAGCTCGTTTGATGCTAAAGTTAAGAGCACACCAACGGTTTGGCCCTAAAGCCTGAACTGGCCACTCTTTAAAACCCAATTCTCTAGGCCAGATCCACAATTCCCTTCACTGCAAAGTTCCATACGATTGACCCTTCTTTGGCACATCCTCTAACCGACACACTAACTTTCACGAGGTCACAAATTAGCACCTAATTATAGTACACCATTCTTGAGATGAAGATTACCTTTAGATTGAACATTTTCTTGGCAATTTTTCCACCAGCTTGCTATTGTATTTAAAACTAACACACTTTTGACTCCTACTTATTACTTATATGCAGTGCGTGGTTCCCAACGCATATTAACCCCACTTTGGTTCTGGGGTATGCCGCAATACTCCATCCTAGTGCAAGGCCATACCGAAATTTAATAGGCGCGTTATTTTGAGACTGCGAAATGGTTCATTAGGGGCTCTGTCACACGTAGGCGGCAATTGGAGTTTGACAATGTAAGTTGTTACTGCACAAGTTCGGTAATGGCGCACGAACAAAAAAAAAGAGTTTTTTCATGGGCGTTTCTGTCCCGTTCCTAAGTTGTCAGATGAAAATTGGGACGTATGTGGGCAATTTGCGAAAAATACGCAATCTAAATTTGAAAAAAAGGGGGAAAACCCGGCGTTTTGATTGCGAACGCAAAACTTGAGTTACATTCTGTCGGCATTCCCGTGTCTGAAGTGTCTCGTGGAAACAAATACTGTTCAGGAAGTTGTGAAATCGAAGCGATTCGTTCTCACAAGTGCTCATAAACCGACACAATTTGGAAATTGGCAGTATCGATTCATACGAGCGAATATTCGACCCCATTTTACTTCAACTCATTTTGGTTGATGGTCATGCGTAATCCCCACATAGTACAAGAATTCTCACAAGTTTGCCCCGGTGTGATTAGAAAATGTGAATGATAATGGGGCCGTTTTCACACCTAAAACGAGCGATAAAGAGAGAGTTACCATACACTTTTGGGAAAAGTCCCAATTAAGACTTGATGAACGACTGTTTGTCCTCTCGGACAACCCTAAATTGCGCAACAATCCTCGCACCTTCTACCGGCAACATCATAACGCGGTAATGACTCAAAATTAATCATTTTCACACCATTCTTCTTTCTGAAATTACAACTTGTCGAAAGCTCATCTAATTTGAATCGTATCAGATTTGGAATAATTTAAATATCATTACACGCGTGGTTAACTGGTATTATTCATTTATTCGCCTTATTAAATACCATTTAATGTCCCTTTAAACGTTTAATAGCCTCAATTACTCTACGCTCAAAAAGATATCGTTGTCATAATTTGAACTTAATAATATAATAATGCGCAATGGTGACCTCATTTCAAATGCACGCATGCGGAGCTTAAGGTTTGAACTTGTAAAGATTCGCATTAAAATCGTTAATTCGTAAAATTAAAAATTTCTTAATTGATAACGGTTTCTTGAATTATAACGAATCGATACTGCGACTACCGTGTCTTATGTGAAACAATGAGAGGTGTATGAGGAATTCGCTTTTAATAAACAGTACCTGGACGCACAATGGTAATTAGAGAATTTCAACATGGAAATGAGGCAATAGTATTCACCTTGTTCTGGTGGGAAATGTGCCAAGCAAGCGGATAATAAGACATTGTCTGCTGAAAAATGCCATTATTTTGCCGTTTTAGTATCGAAAAATTCGGCATTCAGATGAGACAGGGAAAATTCGACCTTTTATTGGATCAAATTCGGACGTTATTTCAACCAAAAAATCGTTTCAACTAAAACTGGAGCTGTTGCACATCTGCAATCTGGAATGTGCCGATTTAAATTCTGGAAATGAAGCAGCAACGATATGTAGGACGATATGAGTCGATGTAGGATTTGGTGTCAGCTCGCTGCCAGTCATGTACCGTATGTTTCGGCGAAATCGCCGATATTCGCGTTTAGTTTAAATTTTTGCCAACTTTGAAGCAAGTTAATTCAATAGAATGCAAATCCGGTAAAGGCTCGGTAGAACACGATTAGTTGTGAAGTGGAAAGTCGAGAGTAGGAATGCGAGAGAATGAAAGCTCTGCGAGCTTCGATAACTACATTCACCAAAACCTCAAGAAAAAGAGTTTCATCCCTCTGCGTAGTAAATGTGCGCGAACTGCAAAATTCCCTAAAATTTTCATTTCCTCGGGTTTCGGGGCTTTACCAATTACATTGGTCAGATTTTGAAAAATTTTCACCATTAAAAATATATGAAATTCCTTGCACTCGTTGGGGGTACCCCGTCGAATATGAATTGAATTGAAGCAGACAGGCCAGTTCTCTGCTGATGGGTCAGCGAGGCGACTGTTAGGCACTTTAACTTATTGGCTTTTGTTTCTTTGTTTTTTTATTGTTGCTAATGTTGGTTTTACCACGTATTTGCATTTTGTCCCTTAAGTTACGCCCATGTACTGCGATACTCATTCGGAGAGTACCACCTGGGTGCCAGGCCAAAGCTAAGGGTGCGCTTCGGCTGGGGAATGCGCTACCAGTCGAAGGAAGCTTTCTCCATCGGGACTATTGCTGTGATGGTCAATCTGTTGGGCCTGCGATATTCCCAGAAAAGCGACTAGTACAGATATTCCCCAGATGGCGACGAGTTATGGGACCCGGCGTAGCCACAGCCCATAGTGGTTCTCAGTGGTGGTGCGCCCCTGGTTGGAATTCCTCGGGGTTAGTACTTAAGGGATGATCGGAGTAATTTTCTCTCTCTTCTTTTTCTCTTTTTCGTGCGAAAGCTGCGTCGGTGTTGGAATGTGATCAGAATCATAGTGTGTGACCCGCCCAATTAAGCGTTCTCCCTCTTCTTTACTTAGACCAAGACTCTTTCATTATTTTGATATAAGTGCAAATTAAATAGAGTCCATTTTACGTGAAACAAAGTGTCTTTGTCGTGTTTCATTTATCGAAGGAACTCCTTAACAGCGATCGAGCTATTTTATTTCCTCTCACATGTATCCCTTAGACATATGTTTATGGGTCTCTGCAGATAAAATGAAACTTCTGATGTCGATACGGAATTTCGAATTTATTGAAACTATTAATTGTGTTTTGGATGTCGAAAACAGAAAAAGGTGATCAGGGACATATGATATTAAATTATATAAATTACATATTGTTAATTAAAAATTGCGCTACTCACACAAATTAAAATAAATACTATACATTACGTCTAACTTATGCACAAATCAGGTCTATTGATTTTACATTTCCTTATTACGAGAGAGACTCAGAATACTCGCCACGCACGTCCCCTTCGAGCTCAGCGTTGGGCGCCTGATGCGGTTGAGTTTTCTTTGCTGGGGGTGATCGGTGAACCACCGCGGTAAAACCATTCTCTTTATCGGCGGTGTATTGGACAGTGCGAATCGAACCGTCAGCTTCAACCATCGAATATTCACCTTTGACTACGTCACCATCCCTGGATTCGTGTTGGCTCTTTATATCTCCCGTGTGGTAATCGTTTACTCCGTAGTTAAAATAGTATTTAGGAAAAGCCTGGGAAAGTGTACGATCGAGGGATGTTTCACGATTTACCAAAAGAAACTTACGTAATGATCAATGTGATTGTTAAAATGCTCCTCCTGATTATTAAGCCCTTCCTCGTGATTGTACTCGTGCCCCTGTCCCTCATTTAGATTCTCCTTCAATATCTGAGGTTCTTCTTCTCCGTGGTTTAAGTGAGCATAATGATAAGGATAATCCTGTTCAGTTTTGGGAACATCTTGATAAGGATAATTCTGTTCAGTTTTGGGAACATGTTCATAAGGATAATTCTGTTCAGTTTTGGGAACATGTTCATAAGGATAATTCTGTTCAGTTTTGGGAACATGTTCATAAGGATAATTCTGTTCAATTTTGGGAACATGTTGATAAGGATAATTCTGTTCAGTTTTGGGAACATTTTGATAAACTATGGTAGGATGAGCATGGGTAGTTGCAACGGTTAGGTAGGTTAAGATGGCAATAGTCTAAAAAAAACATTTTAAAAATGTGGAAAAATGCACGTGCGTCAATACCTTTAATTCCAACATTTCGTGAGGGATTCCACATTCGGCAGAACAGCACACTCTCAAGATGCACACACAAGGTGCTGAGGAGAAATTAAATGTAGCTTATATAGCGTGCTTTCTTCTTCGTTTAACACAACGAACGGTTTAACTCAATCGAACGAGGAGGAGGTACGTGATTTATGCAATTAATGCACAGGTATCAGGTGTATACAGGTGTCCAATCAAATCGTCACCGGTCCTTTTCATCACTCCGACATCTTTAAGATTTCAACAACGTTAAAAAGTCGTAAACTTTACTGTTTCGATTTCTCGTCACAAAAGATCTCGTACTAACCTGAACTAACCTGAATGGGACAGCAGGAGAAAAATTCGCCTGATGCGAGATGGGCAAAGCCTCATTTGAGGCCTCGACTCCGCTCCGAAGTTGCCGCAAGGACCCCCGTTGCGGAAACCGCTTCAAGAGAAGCGCCTGCGCAGGCGAGGCGTTAAAAAAAATCATTTTTCGTTTCAGTTATCCCTGCGCAAATCGAATATTTTATCATACTTTGTCTGGTTAAACAATGGAACAAAAATTTCTGCGAACACTTCGTTCGGCTAGCCGTAGGCATCATTGGGTGGCTTACATGACCAATTAAGCCCGTATGATATCAATTCAATGACCATCATTACGCCTGAACTTTCCTTTGCGCCTAAAGATGAGCTTGTGCCATAAAAAGTGAAACTCTTTTTCAAAACAGTGAAATTGTAGCGAAGAAGAGTGTTTATTTAACATCTGTTCTTGTGCACGTAGAATCGCAAAGTACCACCGATAATCTTCTTTCGTAAACGAACTGAATACTGATTATAAACTGTAATCGTTGAGTCAATCGTGTAGGGGGCAAGGCGAGCTGACCTGGGGACAGTAAGACAGAAGTTCAGAGCGGCGAAGAGAAAAGATTCGACTCCAATCTTGGAGAAAACGCACAAAGGGCAAATTTGTCGCATGGACGCCAAGACCTGAGCACGACGTCCCCTGCCGAAAGGTCTTATGGCTCATTAAACCCCTTTAAGGTACTATTGTGGATTCCACGTGCCTCTCCAATGTCTAAAGGCGGACTGCAAAAACTCATATGGGCTTGCTCTGCCGGATCTCATTTCAAGCACGAACACAAGGAAGTACCACACTCGGGTACCTGTCGTTCCTTTCAACTTAATCCCCGAGATCTTAGATATTACACTGCACAATGCTTTGTTCTGTTGAAGGTACTAAATGCCGAAATCTCCAATGTGAGCGGAACTAGGTACTCGCACGAAACACTCCCCGGCCAACTCAAGTGTCGTAATTAAAATATTACAGCCGAATGACATTGTCTGGATCTGTTGAAGAGCTGATGTTGGTCTTAATCGCCTCCCAAACAGACGATGTGGATCTTGATTCCGATGGAGGAGGAGGAGGAGGGTGCTGAAGTCCACCCCGAACGAGGAACAGATGATGCAGGATCAGATGATGAGATGTTTGCGGGTCGGGACGTGATCGTCATGTGGGTGGCGTCAACCGTTCGGACCGAGCCAAGCTATGCTGTTGCAGTGCTTGTGGTGATTATGCTTTATCAGAAGCAACGTGCAAGAGATGGCTTCAACAATTCAGAAATAACAATTTTGATGTGGAAAATGAAGAACGCGGCAGACCACCGCAAAAGTTCGAAGACGTCGAACTGCAATCGATATTGGATGAAGATGACGCTTCGAGTCGAAAGCAAATGGCAGAAACGTTAAATGTTGCACTACGAACAATTTCTGATCGTTTAAACGCTGTGGGTGTTTAGGCCAGGGGCTTTTAGGCTCTGCCTAAGAGAATCGACTGCCTCGCAAGGCACCCGAGGAGGTATCCCCCTTTCGCTGGGGAGAGTCGTTACGAGTCCAAGGACCAGCCGCTGCTTCGTTAATTGAAATACATGGGGTCCAAGGGTTCGGGGAAAACAAACTCCGTAGCACGAACTAATGAATTTACTGCAGACTACAGATATCACTCTGATTTACACACTACAGATTTACAGTGTCGGTACTGGGTTGCCCGAGATCTGAGAAGGTCTACGTGCACGATTAGAGAGGTGTTTTACGTATAAGATACGGGACAGAGGTTTGAGACAGAGAGTTTCGCTCTCACGGATCGGGAAGTGTCCGAGAAAACGGGAGAGAAAGAGAGAGTTGAGCGACCGACCGTGAATATTTAGGGTATGACAGAGTTAGAGTTGAGAGAAAGAGGGTTGTTTCCGTTCGCGAACGCTGGTTTTAGAATAATGTTATGAGACAGAAATTTGAGACTGAGATTTGAGACAGGGAGTTTCGCGTTCACGGATCGGGAAGTGTTCGAGAAAACGAGAGAGAGAGAGAGCGTTCGCGAACACTCGTTTTGAGATAATATCTTGGTAAGAATTGTTGGATTTTTTGCCTCCCAGGGATGGCGTGGCTGGAGGGAGATCACCACGATAAGCCCTTGACCAACCCCAACCGACACCACCCCCTGGTTCGTGGGAAGCTTTTTTTCCAAAGATCTCCACGGTCAAAGCCCAAATGTGGCCCGCTGGTTCCTTTGGTATTTTTATTGGTGCCCCCCATAAGTCGGAAGAGCGACAAACCAAGGAACCAGTGCCGTCGCCGTGGCCGGGTTTAGGCACGTAGGGGTAAATGCTGCATCGCACCCCGCGATATATTGGAATTGTCCCAACGTCTTTGAGGCCTAATTGGAACCCAGCGATGCCGCTGATTTATGTCGGGTTTTTCCCCAACGGTGGGAAAGATCCGAAAGTGTGGAAAATGGGTGCCGCGTGAATTGAATTAAAGACAGATGGACTAACCGAAAAAGCAGCTGTGAAATTTTGCTTCAAAGGCACGAGAGAAAATCAGTTTTGCTTCGAATCGTTACTGGAGATGAAAAATGGATTTATCATCGAAATCCTAAACGGAAAAAATCACGGGCTGATTCGGGACAGCCACCAACGTCGACTGAATGATCGATTCGGCAAAAAGGCAATGCTGTGTGTTTGGTGGGATCGGAAAGGTGTGGGGCACCACGAGCTTTCAAAACCTAGTGAAACTGTTGATACTGTTCGCTATCGACAACAATTGATTAATTTAAACAGTGCATTGATCGAAAAACGATCAGAACGGGCCAGAAGACACGCTTGCTCCATGACAACGCACCTGCACAGAAAGCAGCACCGGTTCAGGATATACGATCAAAACACTCGGCTGGGAGTTGCTACCCCGTCCGCCGTATTCACCAGACTTGGCTCCTTCGGACTACCATTTGTTTGGGTTTCTAATTGGTTTGATGTCAAATAGGCACATTTCTACTGGCGTGGTATTCGTAAATTACCAGAAAGGTGGTCAGAATGTGTAGGAAGCGACGGTCAAACATTTTGAATCAATTTTTTTTCCTTGTTAAAATTGGTGTTTTATTTTCACAAAATGGCGCCCATTTCATGACGGTAGACCCGGTACTTTCTACGTTCGTAATTTATTTATTTGTTTCAAGTTCAGAACGCAGTCAGTGTGCTAAACAAATATGGAAAAGTTAGATAACGAGCAGGTCTCGTATCTCTACTGGCGTTATTTCCATGTCCTTACGTATTACTTAATAGAAGCTATTATCGTTTGATTAACCAAAAATTCAATAAATGCTATAAATAACATCTAAATTCGCTAAGTTGGAGGTTGAAGAAGAAACAAATGAGAATTTAGTGATTTTTACGAGTTTAACAATGGTACCTCACCGAGTTACGCACGTAATTTTCGATTTGGATGGCTTAATTTTAGGTAAGTCGAACTCGCTTTTATTACACATAGACTTACTTCTGGTGTTCTGATTCGTTCAGATTCGGAAGCAATTTACGAGGAGATAATGACGGCAATGGCCCGGAGTCATGGCAAGGAATACACTCCTGAAGTGAAACTGAAAATATTGGGAACACCCGAACACGAAAGTGCTCGAATCTTCGTCAAGGAGCTCGATCTTCCTATAACAGTGGAGCAATGTTTGGACGAATATTACAAAAAGATAGCTGAAGAATTAACAAATCCTCCATTCATGCCAGGTCGATAAGCTCCGACGTACGTTACGTGAAATACCACTTTTTGGTTTTTAGGGGCAAAGAAACTAATCAAACATTTAGCTAACCATAATGTCCCCATAGCAATTGCCACATCGTCCGGTAGGGCGCCGTATGATATCAAAACTCAATCGCATCCCGAAATTTTTAATTTGTTCCTTCACGTGGTGTGCGGGACTGATAACCCCGAGATCAAGCATGGAAAGCCAGCTCCAGATATCTTCCTGAACTGCGCTTCCAAATTCCCTGACAATCCGGACCCCCAAAAGGTTAGTTTGTGAACGAACTACGACAATTATCCAGAAATTATACTTTCCATTTCGGTTTTGAGGTTTTAGTGTTTGAAGATTCTCCCAATGGCGCGAGAGCAGGAATGGCGGCTGGCATGCAAACGGTGTTCGTTCCAGACAAGGATGTGAATGAAGAAATTAAGAAAATTGCCACTTTGTCATTAAACTCTTTAGATGATTTCAAGCCCGAAATGTTCGGACTGCCTCCATTCGAGGATTGAAGAGGATCATACGTTAAAGAACTTTATCATGCTAAATCTTGCTAACCTTAAAAAGAAACCATTTTTTCTTTGTGATTTTAATCTCCCTATGACTAATTATTCCATGGGAGTATGCACTTCTTTGGGAAATTGTAAGACAATCAATTCTAAGGAGTAAACTTCAATACTTTTAAAGCAAGAAAAATATGATTATATATGTCGGAGCATCAACAGGAAGGTTTTCCATGATGATGCAATGTATTTAGTTTACTTTCGATAGCAAGAATAGAAAAAGGGCAAAGCCAACGAGTTCGCTACCACACGAGCGCTTCTCGTCACTTGCCAATCTAATCTGCCTGTCCCTTTCGGTTTCTGGTTTTCCAGATCTCGCGAGTCCTTCAAATCCGAGGGATAAGGTACCTGCTAGGCCCCGTTTCCCACGAAGGCTCGCACACATGGCCCCTCGATTTCGCCCTTGGTGGTAGCGACCTCGTTCGACAGTGCTTTATCTCCACGATAAACCTGTCAGCCTGCTCTTCAACCTTATTGCTAACTAAAATTTTACATTTCTAAACTTAAGGACTAATAAATCTCCGACATATAGATATATAGAAAATAGGTAACATTGGTTGGTCTCAGGAGCTTCCCCGTCCTCTTTTGAATAATGATTGGACCTCCCTGGCTTTGTACATGGGAACGCTCTCAATGCTCGTCCTAGAAATCGAGCAAATTTGATATGAAGCGCCTTTTTGACGATGAAATAAAAATCTTTAACTAACCTATAGCCGTGCTCATCAGCTATGTAATTGACAATGAAAACTGTATTATCTGCAGATACCCAACCATATTTCCCATTAACCGACCCATCTGGCTTTCTCTCTTCATCCCGGAATTGCATGTTACCAGTTTCGGGATCGTCTACATCGTATCCAAATGCGTAGGTGCCTTTTCCTTAAGACGTACAATAATTACGTAGCCAAACCCTCGACATATTAGGTGTATAAATCAATTCTCGGCCCTTAGGTAAAACTGGTTAAAACACCTCTCTGAATTTACAATTTTTTCTGATTAAATAGTCCGTTTTGAAGCGCCATCTGTGAGCTACCAAACCGCTTAATTTGATTAATCTAACCACGAAGAACGTTACAATTGTCGTCTGACAAGCAGCGCTTAAGGCACTCTCGTCTTTTCACTTTTCAACTTAAAAAAGATGCTGCAGATGCGCAAGACATGATTTGTTCAGCCTTGGGAGAGAATGCTGTATCTTATAGCACGTGTAAAAAGTGGTTTCAAAAGTTTCGGAATGGAAATTTTGATCATTTTGTAGATGAAATACGCCCCGGTCGACCAGAAAAGGTTAACGACGAAGAGTTGGAGAATTTACTCAATGATAATCCCTGCCTCACACAAAAAGAGCTTGTTGACGCACTCGGAATGACTCGACCAGCTGTTTCGATACGTTTGAAAAAATTAGGAAGGATACCAAAGGGAGGTCACTGGACACCTCATGATCTTAGCCCTGATAACAAAGATCGGAGCTGCGAAATTGCAATGTGTCTACTGATGCGATTCAGAAAAAAAGACTTTTTAAGTAAAATTGTTAGTGGAGATGAAAAATGGATTTTGTATGACAATCCTAAGAGAAGAAAATCGTTGGTTTATCCGGGAGAACCATCAGCAAGTACCGCAAAACCAAACATCCACGGAAAAATATTGTTATTGAGTATTTGGTGGGATTCCAAAGGTGTAATTTGTTGTGAGGCACTTAAACCAAGAGAAACTATTACTGCCAACCGTTATCAAGACCAATTAATAAAATTGAGGGACGCTATTGAGGAAAAAAGACCTTTTAATGGTGGTGGAACACGGCAAGTCATTTTGTCGCACGACGACGCGCGACCTCTCACGGCAAAAGACACCATTGACGTCTTCTCCGCGTTGGGCTGGAATGTTCTCCCTCGTGCGGCGTATTCGCCAGACCTTGCACCTTCTGATTATCACCCTTTTCGAGCACTACAACGTCGCCTGGTTGATACACACTTTCAACGTCTCGAGGAAGTCCACCGAACAATGGAAGATTTTATCCGACCAAAATCACCATCTTTCTTCCGAGATGAGATTCGAAAATTACCTGATAAATGGCAGAAATGCATTGAAAGTGAGGGCAATTACTTTGATGATTAAATTGTAATTATTATTATTTTGTAATAAATAAAATATATAAAAAATAAAAATCTAAATTGTTAAAAAAAGGCCGTGAATTAATTTATACACGTGATATATATTTTATTTGAAGTAAAAGATTCTCCACTCTGTATAAATATCGAGACTGATCGGAACTTCTAATTACGCACATTTGCGCTACTACACAGGGTGTCGGTGAAACAACAGTTCGGTGCGGCGTTGCCGCTTAAGCTTACTTTTACCAATCGAGTCACATTGTCGGCTTTAATTAAGTTTTAAATTGCTTTTAGCAACATTAAAGCTGAACAATTTTAACTTTTTCTGTTACATGTTAAACAATCAACATCTGGCAAGTAGGATTATCAACATTTTATTCAAATTTCGAGCTTATCACAGCTGTTCGGTCACCAACGTGTATTTTTTAAACTGTTAGGTTTTCGACCTCTGTTGTACGAAGCTTTTTTTGATTAAAACGATGTTCCGAAACGTTGGTTAAATTTGCGAAACTTGTTTCGCTAATGCCCTACATCGTCAATGGCAATTTTTCATGTATCTACTTATAGAAAATATTTGGGGATTCCCATCTTTATCGCAATAAAAAAGATGAAAACGTACCTTCCGGTTCAAGTATGTTGTAACTCGAAAATGGGTTTGCCGACGACAGCCGCAATTCTTCTAAAATTGGTGAGGAGAATCCTCTGGAGCCCAGAACTAGAAGCAGGAATACCTGGAATAAAAGTATGTAACACATCAAAGCTTTAAATTGCGACATTACGGCCTGAACATCGATTTTAGATTGTGAACATTTAACGCATGAGGGTCGTAAGTAACGAGTGATTAGTTAAAAGAACCTTTGACTAGGCAGCGGTCCGTTAACGCAAGACTTTAACATACGCAAATGCGAGACATGCCTCTGATGTTTCAACGCCTGTTTGAGGTTTTCGGTTAATGATCAGCCTTTGCTCTACAACTGCGGCGTATACGCGATTTTCTCCTCTCTGCTAAATTAGTTGAAATTTTATAAAATTACGATAAACTTACCTAAATACAAAACACAAAAAAAAAACGAGCCTTGAATCATAAGATCAACGGCGACCTTTAGTTTTACGTTCATTTCCATGGTAACCATAACGAAACAACAATAGGGATGATCATATTGCGGCTGATTAGCTCGCTAGGTAAATAATGAGCCATGCACGTGCCATTATTAACCTGTTATTCAACCACTTTAGAAAAAAAGGCTAGAAAACGCACTTCACGGTCATTCAACATACCAGATGATGGTGTCGTTTAAAGCTGGTAGTGGGAAAAAATATGTCGATCAGCATGTATCATGACTGTGACCACATGATGCTTCGGTCCATTAAGAATTGTCGGTTGCGGTATAAACAAGCCATTAACGGGGGGTTTGAAATCAAAGGAAGCCGCCGTTGACAAATTTCCTTTGGACACCTACAGTAGTGGTCAAAAGTAGATAGACAAACAGGATGTTTCAATTAAATCGTGCATACATTAATTGATCGGTTTCCCTTGCACATATGTTATTTGTCGCAAAACAATAATATAAAAAATATTAAACAAATGTCGATAAAGTTACTTTATTGTCAATAAAAAAATAAATCTTTGGAATTCACCTGGTCAAAAGTAGATAGACAATTTAAAAATTAAAATAAAAACAACAATTTCCTTTAATTGCCATTTTTCTTGTATTTTAATAAACAGTCCATCGCAATTCGAATAATTTTTATCTCTCAATCCTTGGTCAGCAATTTGCCACAGGTTCTCTATGGGATTCAGATCGGGCGGCTGGGAAGGCCACTTCAAAATCGGTACTTTTTCTTCTTCAAAAAACCGTTTAACTAACTTCGAGGGTCGTTGTCGTGTTGAAAATTGAATCTTGAGGGTGAATTGTCTTCAAAATAAGGTAACATAACATTCTGAAGTACGTTCCGGTACAGAAATCTGTCCGTGATTCCATTTATTCTATGTATAATAATACCGAAACCGCTGAAACATCCCCATATCATCACTGATCCTCCTCCGTGCTTGACCGTGGGTCTGGGGTGTTTAGTGTTTAATCGCTGACCAGTGGGACGTCTAACGTATCGAATGCCATCGGAGTTAAACAAACTGGACTTAGATTCATCGCTCCAGGAAACTCGTTTCCAACCCTGTTTCAGCCAACGAATATGTTGTTTGGCAAATTCCATTCGGGCCTTCCGACTTTCCTTACTGAGAAGTGGTTTTTTCGTTGGCCTGCGTGCAAATAATTTCTCTTCGACTAGTCTTCGTCTTACAATCCTTGAAGACACAGGAACTCCGAAAACTTCCAGCTCAGATCGAATTTTCTCAGAAGACACGAATGGATCTTTCGAACAAATAGTCTTTATCTTTCGCACATCTCTTTTGCTCAGCTTCCTTGGTCGTCCAGTTTTTAGCTTCGGGTTAATTGGTCCAATTCTTTGATATCTTTTTGTTATAGCCCGAATAGTGTCCTTTTTAGCATCGAACCTGCGGGAGATTTGCACTTGCCGTTCGTCCTCATTGAAAGCTTTAACAGTTCGTTCTTTCAAATCAGTGGACACTTTTACACCACGAGGCATGTTGTGGACTATAAACCAAGTGCAAATTTTACTACTAGCTTTGCGATATCTTAAGAATTTAAAGCAAATTCGACTGTTTTTACCACGTCTACCTACTTTCGGCCACCACTGTACATTAATCACTTCATTTTTCAATATTTGCTCAGCTGGACTGCAGGAATTCAATTACTGTACCGACAAATTATGTATTGTTCACGTTCCCATGCAGAATCGTGCAACCGAATTTCATTTCGCCTCGGATGCAATTCGTAACTTTTCATAAAATGGAATTTGATTTTGGTCACTAAACACCCGAAAATCATAAATTAGATGCAGCATCGCTTCATCGATCACTATCGCGATCTCTTGGAACGAAAAGCCTACAGGACGTGGGTCCGGCACATGGATCGTTTACGAAATTCCAAGCAAACAAAAGGAAATATTGCTGTTATTGTTAGTAGTGTCATTATCACTATCATTGTTCACGAGAAAATGCCTCTCCACTCCCCTGCGGGCCGAGGGACAGTCGAATCGCCTCAGATACCGCAGGCACCCAAAGGATGAGACCCGGTAGGACTCGCAGGGCGGTGGAAAGTCATCATCGCTATCATCGTTATTATTATTATGGTTATCATCTAACAACTCACGTTGAAACAGGAAATACGAGGATGTCCCATTTTCGTTTCGATAAGCACCAGCACAAGAACATTTCCCGCCGTCATGGGCACGACCAAAATTCAATAAAATCAGACTTTTTATTTATATTTTTCCTAACTCCTACCCAAACTTGTTCCATTCACGTAACGACATAACGGAGTTTATGATCATCACGTTTGGCGCTAAGGCGATTTGAGCTCACATTTTTTTGCCATTTATTTGGACGATCAAAAATAGCTTTGTTGATCGTCGAGACTGGGATGGTTTAGGCAGAATCCTACGCAAGATGTTGGAGAGAAAAAGTGATTGATGGCATAGCATGTAAAGAAATAGAGGAGGAAAAACGGGAGTAATGTCTGTGCGCTCCTGTTGGTAGTCCAAAGCCTGTTTGTGGGCGCAGTTGCTGCTCAAAATCCGAGTTTAAAAACTGGGAAGTCTAAGAATAAATTGGTTTTCAAGTTAAAAGTCGCGACTGCCGAATTTGAGTACCACATTGGAGATTTTTCACGATTTTCCCCCTTTCGGTTTTATTCCTTATTGGTTTCTATCAATTGCGATGAAATCCCAATTTACAGTAGTGGCCATAAGTATGGAAACTATTTGCACTTTTTGATAAAACGAATCAAATTAAAGCTAAATTTATCGAATTCACACAGTATACTGCGTAAAAGTGATAATGCCAAAGCGTCATTTATCTGAAGAGTTAAAACAGCGAGTTGTACAGCTGTTTAAGCAGGGGCGCAAGCAGTGTGATATTGCTGGTTCTTTAAATGCGCCCAAAGGAACAACATCGAAAATATTGAAACATTCCCATGAACGTGGTACAATGGAGAGATTTCCGAGACCGGGCAGGCCCAAGAAGTTTCCAAAACGCGCTCAAGAATTAATACGAAGGATGTCGAAAAAAATCCACTATTAACTTCAACGGACATTTGAAGACTTCTTGCTGAAGAGCACGACATAGTCGAGTCGCACGGTGCGAAGACTTTTGGCAGCTGGAGGTTCGTTCGGAAGGGTTGCTGTCAAAAAACCACTAATTTCCAAAAGAAATGGAAAGGCGCGTCTGGCATTTGCTTGGCAGCATATCAACTGCTCACAGGAATAATGGAATACAATCTTGTGGAGCGATGAAAGTAAATTTCAGTTATTCGGTAGTGATGGTATTCGATACGTAAGACGTCCTAAGAACGCAAAATTCGATTCCAAGTATCAATTGCCCACTGTAAAACATGACGATGGAGGTGTTATAGTGTGGGGGCGTTTTTCTGCGTCTGGGGTTGGGCCGTTAACTAAAATAGAAGGGACTATGGACCGATTCGTGTACAAGGACATCTTAGCGAACCATATGCTTCCTTATGCAGAACGGGAAGTGCCCTTGTCTTGGAGTTTTCAGCAAGACAGTGACCCCAAGCACGCATCAAAACTGGTTAAAAATTGGTTTGAAGAAAATTGTGTCGCGAAAATTGGAATGGCCGTCGCAGAGTTCAGATCTTAACCCGATCGAACGTCTTTGGGAGCACCTTGGAGGGCAAATTCGGAAAGAAAAAATTCATAGCTTACCACGTTTATTCGAGATTTTGGAAAGGGAATGGAAATTAATTCCAGTGGAGGTTTGCAGAGAACTGGTGTATTCCATGAACCAACGGTGTCGTGCAGTAATTAATGGAAAAGGATTTGCCACAAAATGTTGACACAGTTTCGAAACGAAGGATATATTTCATAAGTTACTGAAAATACATTCCATTTCCACGCTTTTGTCCGCAGTTTTTTTGAAATTTCACATTTACTCCAAATCGAATTCCAATAGATGCCAACACACCATGGATGTTGATAGAGTATTAAAAATAGAATCTGTTTTATGCTTACAATTTCAGATTATAATCGTTCATTTTAAATAAAAGCGATAGTAAAAAAGTTTCCATACTTATGGCCACTACTGTATATTCTTCACACATTCTGGTCTAAGCTCACCCACTCGTATATAAAGGTATAAATGTTCATTTTATAGCTACATTAAAACAAATAAAATATATTGATGTGGGCATTATGAGTATTTTCACCTCTGTGTATAATTTTAGTGACTACATAAAATTACCCTAAAACGGTGTCTTAGATATGTGCCCATCTTTAAACGATAAACTCCTCTTCCTGGTTTCACTTCTGCTGTATCAAATTTATGTCGCCCACAGGCCTGGGATTCCGTGAAATTTAATACCGACTTTCTGACCTCAGTGTGAGACTACGTCAATTAGCCCCCGCAGTATTAATTACGACGAATTATTTCGTGTGTTTGTTAATAAATTTGTTAATATTAAACTGGACAATTTCCCCCAAGAAAATTACAAAAGCCATCAGCTGCATCGCCCCAATGAAGGTCAGTGTGGGAATTACTTGGTCCAAGGTGATTACGAAATTTCTCTTATCCTCTTCGACGAAATACAGCACGGCGTAATAGTTTTCGTAAATTTTTTCGAACTTCGACAAAATCCCACTTTCCAGTAATTTGGTGAACCACTCGTGGTACTGCCGGGAGTAGTATACTCCCCTGGGCATGGCCATGATTTGTCTCATGTTGAACACCTTGAACACGCTGAAGGACTTCAAAATGTTTGGTCTCATAATTAAGTAACCTGAAACGCAATTATTTACGTTAAAAAGCGAAGAAATGTCCGAATTTTTGTCCTCAGTTTGGTACTCCAAAACCGTTCCAAAGAGGACATTCACATTTGGGTGTTTCAAAACGTCGAACGTTTTTTTCAGGCAACGCGCGCTACTGAATTCCATCAAAATTTGCGGCCCGAACCTTTAAATAAAATTCGGAAAATTAATGCGCTGAAATCTCAATTTTGTCTTATAAACGAAAAAATGCTTTTAAAAATCGTTACCCCTTGCGACGCCACTGAGTTTTCGCGAGGTCACAGTCATAAACCTTAAGTACAATCCCGAGAATGACCGCCGGCGTCTTAGTAAAAAGACAGTGCCTGCCAAAATCTGACCTGACTTTCATGAATTCTATGTACATTCAAAAACTGCCAAACTTCCTTCTCCTTTTGCGGACAATGCCCATCTCTGAGTGCCATTTAGGCCCTACCTCCAGCCCCTGCGTACAAGCTTGAAAGTGTGCGTATGCCTCAATTGGTGCCTTAGGGCAGAGGCATTGACTCCCAAAATCTGAGCTCATTTTTGTACGCAAAAAACGCTCCTAATATTCAATAATTAAAAAAAAAATGTTTCTCCTTTAATGGCCCATGTACGCCACTGAGTTTTATTGAGGTTGGAGCCCTCGTCGTTAAGCTCTAACAGGAAAATATACAGAGTATTCTACAGTTAAAATAAAGGTAATTTTGTTGTACAAACTACATCCCAAAAATGCTTCGTTGCGGAAATACAGGGTGTGAAAGTTTCCTTCAAAAATTACAATTTTTGAAATATTTCCGAAACCACTTGAGACGTTTTAACGGAATTTTGCAGGGTTTGAGAGTTAGCAACGCTGCGTATTTTACGCTAAAACAGTGGCTGCTGTGCAACCAGTGGCGTGCGGACAGGATAATTGCTGGATGTTTTGAATGAAAAATGTGGTACGCCATTGTTCTTTTCCAATTACGTTCCTTTTTTAATTACGTGTTCGATTTGGAAGGAAAAACGTCTTTTGACTTTTTTTCCCGTAGGACGCACCGTTTTCGAGGAAATAAATAGGAAACATTGTGGCTAAATTTCTTCATCCTTTTTTATTATTCTTAAGAGAGGAAATACCTATGTGAAGATATGATTTTTTTTTGCTGTTTTGCACCGCTGCCAACTCTCAAACCATGCAAAATTTCACTAAAACGTCTCAAGTAGTTTCGGAAATATTTCAAAAATTGTAATTTTTGAAAGAAACTTGCGCACCCTGTATTTCCGCACCGAAGCATTTTTGGGGATGCAGTTTATGCAACAAAATTACCTTCATTTTAGCTGTGGAACACGCTCCCGAAGTTATGTACCGTACTTAGGAAACACCCTGTATGCATTTGCCATGTCTGAGATCTGATTGCAGAACCCGTTAAGACATTCTCCCTTAAAATTTCTAAGATCCGCAATTTGAGCAGGACTAACGTTACGATCGTTCAAAAATATATAGTGAACGTTGATCACCGTTGGAACACGTCAGGAACGAGAGTTCTCTGACTTCGTGTCACTAGAAATCTGATTTTTGGAGTTTCAAAATTTGGCGATTTTTAACGTTCGCTCGGTATTCATTTACAATCATTCACTCGATCGGGGGTCCCTTACCTGAGTCCACACAGGTGGCAAAATTTCGAAGGCTTACGGCCAAATCCCCGGCTTCGACGGGATAATTCATCCCTTCCAGAGTCTCCATGCGCTCAGACACCTCGAAATCTCTCTCGTTTAAAGAAATTTGAAACAAATACGTCATAGAGCCGAAAGCTTTGATTGGTAGATTTGAGTCTAGAAGCTCATCGACATTTTGTATAGATATTCGATACACGCTGCCGCTTAAGGTGCTCACGATGCTGCCTTGGATGAAAGTCGAGATGCAGAAAAATCCCAGAAGGACTGAGACTGCGTAAATAAAAATCTCTTTACTATTGAATACTCAGTGTTCTCAGATCCTTACGGATGTACAAGCGGATTGCATTAGTGTTAGGTAAAATGTGTATTGCAGGAACTGCCAGGAAAAGCCCACAAAATATGTAAAAAGTTTTCGGAAGAGAATGAAACAAGGCACGATCCTCGGTTAGTTTTACCATGCAGTTAAACAATATAACAATCACGGTGAGAAATATGCAAACTGAGAGTAGTATGGTATATTTCTCTAACGCCACGTTTCTTTGCCAACTGTTGCCAAGCAGCTTGGGAACCAGGAACAATATACTGACTTCGCTGACCACTGGAGAGTAGTCGAATAATTCCGCAGCATTAAGGCTTACAGGCCCAATGAACATGTCGGAGTAGCCACTGTCGAATGACTTCAACAAGGAGTCGAAGCTGTATGACTGAGTAATTTCCTCAAGATATGCCGGGTTATAGGGCATAAACGTCATTTTCCTTTGGCTGATGTGCTCGAATGCCTCCAGGAAGTCCACCAGTACTCCTTTGTGGGAGCTGTTGGGAGGGTTGATGTACGGCAGCAGAACGGTCCACTCAACTCTCAACGGACAGTCCTTAAGCTGTTCCTTCATGTCCCATTCGATCATTCCGGCATCCCAACTCTCATCTTTCAGGTTAGTCACGAACTTGGTGGATATATTAGAGCCGCAATCTTCAACGTTGAGCTTATGGACACTTGCATTTTCTTCATCGTAAATTACTATTAGAAAATTAGGGAGTCTGTATTTGAACCACAGGATTTCTGAAATGTCCTGCAGCCCAAGGTTGTCTCGAAAGAGGATGATAAATTTCGAAGATCCCGTGTATTTGCCAATCTCCAAGACTTTAAGCAAATCTTCCATTTCTGGATCTATGATCACGCAAGTGCTCATTACACTCATCCCCTCCGTGATGCTGATCAGTCCATTCAGGTTGAGGTCCAAGTGCGGATGTTTCGGTGATAAATTGAGAAACTTACTGTTTGATAAAACAACGTTCAGGAAGCTTTGCCTCATGCAGTCCTTCAAGAAGAGCTCCGTTACATGTGTAATGTGCGAATTGTTGGAAACCTTAAATAACTTTAATGATCCTGAAACTGGAATGTTAGGAGAAATTAAAATGATAAGGCAAATTCGTAGCATTGTCTCCACTGAGGCAATGAGACTCGTGTCCGGAGGTGAAACGATTAATTCCTGCCCGGAGGTCGAAAAGTGTTTGCCTGAACATTAGCTTTGTAAACAGAAAGGGGCATCAGAAATGTATTACAGATCAGATCAAGAATCGGTAATAATAGCCTTTAAGTTGGGTAACGAATCGGGTCTATTTGCAGTGGCTTCAGAGTCGGTGGTGATTAGCGGTAATTTAGTCGAACAAATAAGAAGTATACTGAGCGTTCTTTCTCAAATGCGTCTTCCACATCTAAGGTTGCGGCCCTCAAAGAGTCTTTAGGCACTCTCGAGACTTTCCGGCACGTCCGACAACAACGCACGCACCCTGGAAATATATGCTTCGCGCTCCGTTCCGCGCACATTCGGAAACAAATGAGCAATGCGAGATTGCCAATTTTGCATTTTTATTTTACCTGAATTCGCATACGTCGTGTAAGTGCAGTTTTTGTTAATACAGCAAAGTTACAGTTTATGCCAAATACGCACGGCGGGCGGGTCTGTCTTACTCTACGAGGGTATTGCAGCCCTTCTTCTAGCACGACTTCGATATAATAAATTACACTTTGAACTTAAATCCTTAAAGAAATCGCCTACCAAAGGGCCCCAATTTTAAGTATTTGGAATTTTCGAAGCGAAAATGCTCGAGCCTAATCTATCAGCAGTCGCTGGGTGCGCAGACCTATCTACCCCCTGCTCAGCAGTTACTGTAACGTTTCAATGCAGAAAATTGCAGTTTCAAATCTGAAAAATGACTCTAGGGAGAGTCGCAGAGTAGAATGTCTTGAAAAGAGAATTTTTAAATCGGAAACCGTAAGTCTAGTCGGTCAGGTACCACGAAACCGTTGGGTTCTTCGTAGAACATCCCAACATGCGCAGAACTGTGACTGAATCGGCATCTTTGAAATTTTAGGACAAATCGCCGCCCAAATATCTTTGAAAACTCATAGAAATGAGGTTTTACATCTTCTTCGGTTTTTGAGCAACGGAATCGCTTCGATTCCAGTTTTGGGGGTCTTAGGGGTATGTTCACCTAAATGAAAACCGCTCAAACTGCTGCTCCAGACCTCTTAATTCTGGTAAGAGTTCGTATATTGCCAAAATCTCCCGACTTAAAAGACAAAAGCCACCTCACGAAGTTTGAGATTTTTCTAAAAAAGACCTCAATGGCACCTCTTACCCGATGTGTTTCAACTGTGATCCTTGGTATCTCGGTAGTATTTGGACAGGAACGCTGGAAAAAGCTAAAAATTGAGCTCCTCGAGGAGCTTCGTGAGCCTGCGCAAACGAGGAAGTTTCCTTAGGTTCCAAGATGCACCGTGGTACCCATCTGGAGCCTTGCCAAGTAAAATATCTTTTCATCTAGACCTTCAATTTATTTTCGAAAGATGTGCCGACAGAAACTTGATTTCATCTTGTCATAGAACACCTCAACAGCAAAAACTACCGTAGAAAACAGATACAGAGCCCCAATAACCTCAACTACAGGAAAAAACTGTTTGAAAGTGACCACAAATTCCCTTTTCTCTTCTTCAATGGAGTTTTCGATGGCGTAATAGTTACGATACAGTTTCACATATTTCGCCACGATGCCGATCTCTATCAGCCTCGTGAACAATGCAAAGTACTGATTAGAAAAGTAAGCCCCTTTGGGCATTGCTATGGCCTGTTTCACGTTGTAAATCTCGATAGTATTGAAGGACTTCAGTATGTTCAGACGCATTATCAGGAAACCTGAAAATGTCCCCTCTAAATGCGTAATCTAGGTGGAAGAGTGCCTTTACCTGTGTCCACGATTGTAGCAAAGTTTTTCTTGGCCACGGCCAAATTGCCGGCATCAAATAGATCCTTAACGCCCTCGAGGGTGGTCATTCGTTTGTGCATCTCCATATCTGAAGACCTCTGTGAAAATTGAAACAAATAAGACAGGCCGTTGAGGGCTTTGATGGGCAGGTTCGAATCCAGAAGCTCTTCCACCGACTCTATGGGCTTTCCATAAATGCTCACACTTAGGTTGCTCACAACGCTGCCTTGGATGAACATGGACACCACCATGACTTCCATCAGTATCATCCCCAGGAAAATTCTGAGGTGGCCCTTTTTCGGGAATCTGTTATTCAACGAGGGCGTGTCCAGGACCATCCCAACAAACACGAAGAACATTCGCCCTATTGAGGAGTACGTCAATCGCTCCATGGAAACTTTTACCAGACAGCTAAAGGTCGTGGCCATGAAAAACATAAGCAGAGAATAAGCGACAATGGAGATCGCCAAGCTCTTCGATAAAATCTTGTGCCAGAAGGCTGCCAAGGGTCTGGGGCACAAAAACAGCAGGCTGTTATCCACGATTATAGGAGAGAGGTCGAAAATCATGATGGTGTGAGTGTTGGCAGGGCCTAGGAACACTTGAGAGTACTCCCCGTCCAAATCTTTGAGTACTGATTCAAACGTGTAGGATTGCGAAATCTCCTCTGCGTAATCAGGATCGAAGGGGCGAAATATTATAGACCTATTGCTCATTTGGCCGAAGACCTTCATAAGCTCTACAAAAATGCCGTCCATGGAGGCGTTAACTGAGTTGACGAAGGGCGGCATGAAGGTGAAAGTGGCGTACAATGGACATCCACGAAATTGGGTGTCCGCGTTCCGTTTCTCGAAATTGAGGAGCGAATGTTGGACGCTAGACGCGTCTGACAAGAATAGGGCCTCAGCTTTCTTTCCGCAGTCCCTTATGCGAGCTTTGAAAACTTTGGCAGAGGACTCGTTATATCCTAGCATCACAATATGAGGCATTCGTGATTTCCAGAAGAGCTCGGCAACGTCTTCTAGTATAGAATAGTTCCTTGTTACGATGACGTATGTGGCTGCCCCAGATAACAACTCCCTATGGGTAGCTAGCATGTAACGAAGTGATGACAAAGAGAGATTCAGTATAATGAAGCATTTGGGAGTTAGGTCTAAGGACCTTAGAAACGAGTCCAGGTTAACTGAGGTTGTGCTAAATGACACTAGAGACGTGGGCAAATGATCCTCACCATCACTCACTAGAACATTTCCCTGGACGCTGTTTGCGAACGTTTTTAGGAAATTTGCTATTTTTTCCGAATTTTTGTAGCTACCAGTCGTTATCGGTGTTAGTTTTGAGTGAACATCCTTGGACAAAACTAGAAGGATTATTAAGACAAACATGGCTGGAATTAAACTAAATTTTATAAAGAACAATGAAATGTTATTTATTTCATATTAAGATTTAGATAGGAGAGTTGCAATTATCTATGAAAGTTGTATAAAGACATTAGGGCGAGTCCATTAGGCTATTAACGTGGTCAACTCTTTTGAATTTTAACCCATATGGGTTAAAACAATATGAGCTATCAGCGGTCTTCGATCGTTTTATTGGAAAGCAATTTCATTATAATATTATTTTTATGCTGGGATTTCAGTGGCTTTTTGTGAAAGAGTCAGTCGCCCATGTAGAGTTGAACGCATTGGAGGATGTAGTGATGACTCTCCTCACATCACCTCGAAATGCTCAGTGGTAAATAGAGGTCGTGAATCACGTACGCGTGAGGAACTAACTGCTCAGTCGTGATGGATTTTAACGTATTTATTTTAACAAGTAACGAAGATAACAACTAAGACAGTGATAACAAAAAAATCCCCGAGGGATATCAAGTGCGGCGCCCGTTTTGATCACTTGCCGAGGGTGTTCTGCCATCTTGCCGTATACCACCATTGCCTGTCTCCCCGATCCTTAGTCATCTGCACCTCACGTGCAGCACAGATACTTCCTAGCCGTTGTCCACTTGTAAAAGGTGCACGTGGACCCATGTGTCTCCTTTCCAACGAAGGGTATTCCTTCCCTTGGCCGCGATTTACAACGGGAGATGGGCAATGATTTACAGCATGCAAGAAGTCCGAACGTGCATCGAAACCGCATTTGAAAGAGAAGTAAGAAATTTGCGAACACTGCCTGAAGTTATATCTCCACGAAGAGCTCCCCTACAAGCCCGCGTAAATAGAGCTGCGGTTCCTCCTTCAGTTGCACGAGATATCGGGGGGATTTTCTACTGTTCTCTCATTTCGGAAGTGGCCTTAAATAAAGTCGCCTTGAAGTCCTGACTGCACCTTTCGACAGTTAAATCCCGCATTTCGCCAAAGACGGGACTTGCAGAATTCACACGAGGCTTTCGCCTATCTCCAAACGACGCCCCTGTCGGGTTTGATGTAGACCTGAGCCCTACGGCAAACGCTCAAGTATGCGAGTTCCGTGAAATATCGACCCCGATATGGGCTACCACGTGTCGTATGTTTTATCAACGATGATATAAATCAACCCTCGACGCTCCCATGGGAGCAGTTCTTTCCCAATCCTGCCTCAAAGGGCCATGAACAATTTGCTTAATGGACGTCTACTCCAATGTGCAATTGCCCTAACAATGCAGATCAAATTAATCCCCTCGACTGGTCCCATGCGCTTAAGCATGTCGATCTCTTTCTTTTGGTCCCCGTTTTAGTTGTGAATCCAGATTCTTCGACTAAAGTTCCACAGCCTCCATGCAGGAACAACGTAGGACTATGCTTGTCGATGAAGGAAGCAAACATCTCCCCAAAGGTTTTAAAATTTTACTCAAAACTTCCAAGGGGCCGTAAAGAAGCCAATTTTATTCACGTTTTGAGTATTAAGCGTCGATATCTCGGGGGCGCAGGGTGTCCTTGTCTCAACAAAATTACTGAAATCAACCACGCATTACCGCCAAATTCGCAAAATCTCTTTGGGTTTCTGAGATCCTGGATGACGTTTGCATCCATTTTTGCAATTGGGATGCGTTGTAAAATGAAGTTTCTTGCCCTCAGAGAACACCTCTCTGGCCAATCTCCCGCTTCCAGAGAGCACCTCTCTGGCCAATCTCCCGCTTCCAGAGAGCACCTCTCTGGCCAATCTCCCGCTTCCAGAGAGCACCTCTCTATTGTTAAAATTCTTCTCCTTCCTGTGCATAAAAGATATTCACCAAATTAATCCGACTTCTTCGTAACACATTTTCATTTAGGTGAGCTCGAAGAAAAAAACAAAATCTGTAGGTGACCTGCGCACGAGACCGAAGGACAAAGATGAGTTTCTGAAGCAGTCGGCACTGGCGGGTGGTACCTCTTGTTCAGGTCAGCTCAGGTTCAGATGAAGGAGCGTAGATGGGCCGAATCTCTTATTTTTTTCAGAATAGATTAGGCTCTCACGAGAGCGACTACAGATTAAAAAAGAGAGATGGTTCATTGAAGCGATACACATTAGATGCGGATCGTGCACGAATGTCAATGACGTTTGAACACTAGATACCCGGAGAAACTAACTATCACAAAAGACTCCTCCTAGAAACGGTGAAAATTGCCCTTTGCACTAGTTCCCAGTGATCATTCGCTAATGCATCCGAAATCAGGTGCATATTTCACCCAACTTTCTCACCAAGCTGATATTTCTCTCGAACAGGTTGTGCCACACCAATTCACAAATTAGAACTACGACTGATATCAAAAATCCACAAATGAGGATCCGCACCACTAGCAAAAACTGCCTTAGATCCATGTTGGTCTTCCTCTTTTCCACGTCCACGGAGTACTTCAATGCCAATTCGTTGTGATGGAGATTTATGAATTTGCTCAAAAATCCTGTCTCCACCAACTGCAAAATCCACGACTGAAGCTGTGGAGAGGAATAATGGTTCTTCTTCATGGCCGCACCAAACTGAATTGTCAGATATTCCAACAAGGTGAAGGTTTTCTCGGCGTTCGGCCTCATCAATAGAAAATCTGACGAATTAAATGTGAGAAGATCTCTAAGAATGTTTGGTTTTCTTACCGGATAGGGCAAACGTTGCGTAGTTTCTCTCCCGAATCATCTCGTCCAAAATGTCAAGCATGTTGTACTCATCTATCACCACGGAATTTTGCATCAATGTCTCAGACACGGAGTCAAAGTTCTTGGCAAATTGAAGGTGCAATTCGTGCATTCTCGTCATTTTCATCACGTGGCCGGATTCAAGAAACTGCTCAATGTCTTTTATGGGAGGTTCGTACATGGGACCTGAGGTAAGACTGCTTATTGCAGTGGCTTGGAAGAAGAAGGAGAACACCATGTATTGGAGCAATATCGTCCCTGAAAAGGTCGGAATTGTTTTTATCTAAACACATCTGAAGACGAATATTTAAACCTGTGAACAATCGTAGAAGATGATCGGTCGATGTTAAGCCGAACCCTCCTCCCACTCCCACGAGAACTCTGAACTCCATCAGCATCACCTCGGTCAGAGAAGCAGCAGCACATCTCCCGTTATCTCTCTTATTGATATAGTAGGTCAACGTGGCCACTATAACGAAAAGTGCGAACCCAAATACAAAATTTTGTAGTGATATGGTAGATGCTAATCTGCTCCACTGGTCCGCCATGGCCCTGGGTACCAGAATGATGAATGCGTCGTCGAACAACACAGCGGAGATATCAAATATCTCTGCGGTGCTGAGGTGAACAGGCCCGATGAATAAAAGAGTCTCATTTTCCAAGTCCTGCAGTACTTCCTCATAAGAATACATGTTTGCGATTTGAGAGTAATATTCAGAATCATCGTCGCTGAAGATGATATTGCGGCCTGATAAGTAGTTTAAAGGTTTCAAAAAATCGAACAAAATTCCTCTCCAGCCGTGCGGGTTGGTTAATGGGTAGATGAATGGGGGGTAGCGCGACCAGAGCACCCTTAATTCGCAGTCGAGGAATGAAGCCTTGTAACTAAAATGGGGCAACTCCTCGAGTGCTCCAGTACAATTATCAGGAAACAGAGTTAAAATGAGATGAGCACGGAATGAGGACCCGCAATCTACTATTTGAACTTCGTGTATGTTTAGGTGGGTGCCGGGGGTGGGTTCGATGATGAAGCTGTCGGGCAGTCTGTAAGGGAGAGAAACTCTTTGTGATTATATTTACATAGAAGTAATGTCCAAATTTACTTGAAGTTCCATAAGACTTTCGCAGTGTCCTGGGGATCGTTTTCGTTACTGCTTAAAAATATTACGTATCGAGCAACGGCAAACGTTGGAGAATTTACAATAATGTCTAATATTCTTTCTAGAGATTTCAAAGATTTTGGCCTGATAACATACGAGTCAGGCTTCTGAGGAATTTTTGCCAGGAACTTTTCTAAATTCAACCCATTGGAAACTACAGTGGCACTTTTTGGGGAAAACGTTAAATCAGAGTTTTCAGCTATTGATAGTGATGCCGGTCCCCACCGATGTGCACCTAAAATGTCCCCTAAGCAATAATTCGCTTCATCAGCCCGGTTTATTACTTCAACTTTGCAAAAACCTGATGGAAATGATAATAGCAACAAGCCAAACCAACAAATCATGATTCTTGAACAATTATAGTGGACACTCTGCGTGGACGAATGAGGGTGGGCCTCGTTAAATACATTCGAATGTGTAATAACATTAATAATAATAAATCATTCAAATAGCAATAGGTCAATGGAGGATTTATCTTATCATTTGATCTTCCAATGGACAAATGATTTGCATTACTTTTTATCCATTCTCCGCTTTAAATGGTTTCTTACACAAGCCGTTTCGGCCATTGTAATATCATCAATAGGTGTAGAGCAGCTTTTTGTAGTTTCACTTCAATGTTTTGAACCGCAAACCGAAGTATTTAATTTGTGGATTTTTGCGTGTGTTTCGTTGCCTGTGCGGAACGGTGGTTCCCCCCTATCCCCAGACACGCTCAGCCTTAGAACAAATTTAAATACGAGGGGAGGTTCAGAAGTTTTAAAACACCTTTCCAGCTTCGTTAAACAATTTCATATGGGAGTGGTGTATTCGCTAGTGTTCAGAAGTGAGTATAATCAAGTCCCTTTTCGTATTCGTGATTAGTTCTGAGCTGCTGTAGAGAATATATATACTTCAAGTGCTTCATTCAGTTCGTTTTATTGTACTTACGAGCCATCCCTTGTCGCCTAAAAATTATGGTGTAGGGCAAGTCCGATTTGCCTTTTTAAATGCGAACTTCCACTAGTTTTCGACCCAGATAGAACCGCATTTGCTTATTATGATGGTGATTTACCAGGAAGCCTGATAAGTCACCGAAGTCATAATTGGTAAGTCACTGAAGCAAAGCCACAACCGGTAAGCTTAAAACCATGAGAAGATGATTTCCGCAAATAATATTTTCATATAAAATGGCATAAGGCGGTTTCAACCGGCACATTTTTGAATAAACTGGGCCTAGAGACGTGAAACGAAGATGAATTCAGTATTTTTATTAGTAGGTTGATAAATAGTTGTTTCCAAATTTTTTAACTTATGTATATTGCCACAGATTGCTTCTTCAATTCTTCACGAAATGGCGACTGCAGACGAAAAAAGCTTTTCGTTTTTCAAATTTTGGGGCCCCGTGAGTGGCAAATCTCAACAGATCCTCGTTTCTGATGACCATGGAGACAACTTCGCAGAGCAGAGAATAGACTATGTGGTAAGTCCAATAATCACAATGTCTTCTCTTTTCATTATACTTATTTACACAGGCAAGACCAGACTATTTCTTCCACTACGGCGTCGAAGACTCTGAAACTGGGAACTCCCAAGGGCACGAGCAAAGAAGAAATGGCGACATAGTTGAAGGAGAATACAGGGTACTTCAAGATGATGGTTTGGTGAGAATTGTCCGGTACAGTGCGGACCCGGATAAAGGTTTTCAAGCTTCAGTGGAGTATGCAAAAATAAAACACTGATGGGTTTTGATAAAAGGAGATGTATTGCAGTAAGTTAAATAAAGTTATTAGGTAAAATTATTATTGTCAAAATCAGTACGTTAACAATTTTAAAATAGCTAAGTAGGTAGGTACTAAAATAAATATTATTGAATCTATTGCTTCTACAAGAGTAAAATCATGTTCAGGTATCAGTCAAACGTAAAGTATATCTCACGGTACGAGTTTGTCTTGAAATCTGACTAAAGAACTAAACATTTTAGATATTATACATAAGTTAAAGCAGGTACTTTTTTACTTATAATACTTGAATACAGTTTTTACACATACAAATAATTATTACCATATTGTAAACCTTAAAAAATACATAAATTACCATAAAGTTAATTAACTGCTCAAGGTGCTAATATCAGTCATAACGATATGTTTTTAATATTATTTTTTCTACACACACAGTTAACGTATTTATGGTGGTTTTTGCCTCAGACTTTTTTACCACTGTGATTTTACGTATACTGCTGGACGTAGTTAAAATGAATTTATTAACTCTTCGGAATTAAGCCTAAAAAAGAAGTAACCATAAAATTTTTAAAAGACAGAAAGTAGGAATTTTCATGTAGGGACTTAAATCGACATTTAATAGCGCAATGTATCTGTCTCAACGCAACAACATTCAATATAAATTTAACGCAATTTTACCTACTTACCATAGACATCTATGTTAGTAGTTACACCGGGTCTAAAAATTTTGATGAAAGTGTCACAAATGTGAAGGAACTACATTCAAATGCGAACACACTGTGCCTAATCGAATTTTGGCCTTTAAAGTCGTATGTGACAAAGTTTTTTTTAGGCGTTTCATGTGATCACTACTGCAACTCCCGGTTTTAAGTATGTTCAACTATTGTATTACCTCTACACATTTATTAACACTATACAACATTTATGAGATATACTATTGTAACGATTTGTAGCAGGACTTACGTCTCGTGTTTGTACATTATGAGAATAAACAGACATTCAATGTTAACTTTATTTGAACACTAAGATCGTTGGAGTCCCGTTACAGGTGATTTGATTATCAAGAGGAGCTAATATTAAGATGTATTTATAAATACACATCTATTCACCGGGGGTTTAGGATAACAGTAAATAAAAAAAAAAACGGGCAAGAATGCCGGAATTCTTGAGAAAAGTTTTCAATGTAAGCAACTGCTCAACACATGTATGAAAACTCTATAAAAGAAAGAGGAACTTGGAATTTTGTTTGGAAAAAAAATTAACACTTAACCAACAAAAAATGTTGGCCGTTGAAGATGGTGGAATATCACTTCCCGATTTTTTTTAAGAAGCCATTAACTGTCGCTATCGTTCTGGTCAGAGAGATCCTCCTTTAACCACTTGGGAATAATCCTAATGCCATTCTTCTTAAAAAGCTTTACTAGCGCAGTGTTGTGGCTCAAGTAGTACCTCTGCAGATACTTCAGCGATTTTTCCTCCATGGGCGGGTATTGGCGACCTTTACTGCGTCCCAAACACTTGGTGCTGTCACCGTTTACCACTTGGCAAAAAAAACCTTTGTTCTTGTCGAATCTAAGGTCCAAAAAGTAAATTACTATTAAAGAGATGATTCTATTGTTAAGTTCATCAAACGAACTTACCGCAGATGATCAGTATAATTGAAGAAAGGCGTGATCTTCAAGAATTTCTGCAACTCATTCATCACCTCCACAGGGTTTGATTTTAATTGTTCCCCGTCGATAATGTGAATTGATTGTGGCGAGAAGAACGTCATCCATCGTTCGAGGTGCTGCGCGTATTTACCGGGATTTAGGCATCTGAAATAAAATTTTTGCTACGGGTGTATGTGTTCTGTACAATGAAAAAAAATATTTTCAATAGATAAATTTTAGATACAACAATAAGTGTTTGTTTTTCCCATCGTCATACCTACCTGTTCCTAAGATCCCTCAATGGTTTCGGAGCAGTATCACTGGCAGTGATGACCTGGTGGAAGCTGTAATTGTTGGTGACAATATCTCCGTGAGCTTTTGTATGTTGGTACCACGAGTACGCTCTTTTAGCAGGTGAAATTAAGATAGTTATTAACCTTGCATGAGGTAGCAAGGCGTGAACGCGCTTTGGCACTAATTCCCCGTCAAAATATGTCGCACTTTTTTCGAAATAATAACGCGCTGATGAGTTGCTGTCGCTGGGGAAAAAGCTCATGTACCTGGGGAAAAAATATAAAAATCCAAAAAAATTGTGAGAAAAACAAATTACCAATCTAGACCCCTGAGGTAATTGTGCGCGTTGAAAAATTGAATTTCTTCAAACGTGGTGGGACTAGGCAAATTGCTGGCAATCGCCGGATGTATTGAAAGAAAAGAATACAATGCGGTAGTTCCAGTTTTTTGAGGGCCGATGACCAAAAATTTCGGTAAAGAATCGCAAGACTTTGTTTTAGACCATATTTTCTGATGCCGTTGATCGTCGCATGGATTCTGCGAAAAGAAATGTTTACATCTTAAGATAAATTCACATATTTATGAAAAACGTACTCCCCAAACTGGATCCGATTCTCCTGGATAAAGCTTGAAATAGTTTTCTGCTAGTTGCAAAGGAGGAGCAGATGTCAACCTGATGTTAGTCCAACATTGAACAAATTTAATCACAGACTCGAAGGTATAAAGACTCAATCTGTCGTTGCCATAGTTGGACATATGCGTCATAAAGATGTTAATCTAAGTCATCAAATGTGAACTAATGATCTCAATACAACATTTCTGAACTTACGGGGTTATAAACTATTGACTGAAATAATTCCCCTCCCTGAATTGATTCGTCCAATTTCTCGCGTCCCCCAGGATATTTATCTATGAACATCGTGTGAGTGAAAAGGCCGCACGTTTGTCTAGGCATTACCATTATATTTCTGTGTATAAAACCTCTTCGTAACCTAAAATAAAAAATGTGTTAGTTTCTCTTCAAAACAAAACAAAGGCTTACCTAGCAGGTCTTAAATGGGGGTATTCTTCAGTTGATGTAACTCTAATATTCCACACTTTTTTCCATGCTATGTATAAAAGGTCATGAACCGGATATACCCCTGAATGATGCGGAGAAACTGAATATCCAGAATCCACAGGAATTCCTGAAGTTTTTTCATAAGAAAATTCGGTTCATAAAATGCACAAATACCAACCATATTGTTTGGCGAAATTCTTATTGAGAACCATATCATCCATAAGCACTGTTAGGTTATCGTACAAATGGGGTTGTTGGTGATTCCACATATGCGAGAACCACATAAACTTCTCGACGTTTTGCAATAACAGATCATCACCTTCGTCTTCTTCACTGTTTCCGTGGTGATAATATTTCCCGGAAAATCCCAAATTAAACTTAAAACCCGGCACCATTGCAGCCAACCTAGCAAATCTCTGTTTTAGTCAAAAGAACTTTGATGAGAACATAAGGTACCTTTCTTGCGCGCTTATTAAAGCCTCTACATCATCGGGTCTCATTCTAGTGCCAATTTCCCCCACGAATATGTCATCTACATCTACCAAAATGGAACGATCCAACGATAAACTGAGCTGTCCGTGACTGAGATAACTGAGACTGTCCAGGAACAATAGTTTGTGCAACCAGAATTTTAAGCCGTAGCCGAAAATTACTCTTTGGATGTTGTCAAAAAGACCGTGATCTTGGATTACGGTTGGTAGAGGATTTCTTACACCGCCTAATATAAGTGTTCAGGCTGTAGAATGTGGTTCAAAACCAAGAGTACTCTCTATTGGGATATTGGAAATAGGTCGAAAAGCAGAACAAATTTGTAAGTTAAATTCGGATCAATAACACGCATAGATAAGTGATTACAGCCTAATTTATAATAAGTGCCACTTGTAACGTCCTCAGAATCCCTCCAATTCTCCAATCAATACTCATGTGAGCTACTTTCTATTATATAGGATAATTCCAAAGTTTGATAAATCCTTGTACCAACCATTGAAGCATCAAAAAGTAAGCATTTTTTCCTTGACACTTTGGCAAATATCAATATTAAAGGAATATTCAAATTTTACTTAAAAAATTTAAAACTATCAATTTCCGTGTAATAATTTTGCCACTTCTCTTTTAGCTTTTTTTAAGCTTCATTGACTAATTGAAGAAAAATTATCTCAACTTTGAAGTTACCGTATATAAGAAAATGAGTTTTTGGTTCAACCACAAAACTTACTTTCATTAATTTGATAGAAATCATTCCTGTGTGCCCATTCCAACGGTTCATATGTTGAATGGTTGGCTTGAAAAACTGTCCAATCGCTTCCAGGTAGTTCACCCCATGCAGTTTCTCCTGCTCTGGTGAGCCTCAAAATTTGAGAAGCTGCGTTTAAGGCAGCGTCACGCAATTTTAAGTTGGTGTGAATAAAGAGTGGAAATCCTTTAAGTTGAGACCCGACGTAGGTTTCATCTTCTGGTGGTATAAAACCTGTAAATTGGTTTAGTAAAAATGGCTAATCAGCTGATCTAAAGTTAGATTATTTTGTAAATATTGGCCCTAAAGATGCACAGTTAAGTATGTTTAAATATAGATATACAGATAATCCTCTATGGCTTAGCTAAATTTTGTTGAATTTATAATTTGATTTAATGAGAAATAGCGTCAATTTAAAAACACATGGAAAAATAACTGCAATAAAAATCAGAAAAACAAAGGTTTTGATATTTGTTTGTGTTTTCAATATACCAATATGAAACATTTATTTGTTAAAATACATAATACAAAACTCCAAGGGAGTTACAACGCTTACCTATTATACCAACAGAATATTCCCTGCAATACTTATCAAGTAGTTCTCTGTTCCAATTGTCCATTTGCAAATATTTGTTGTAATTTTCAAATACAATAACTCCATAACGGCCTTTATCCAGATTGGTTAGAACAGGCAAACTTTTGCCTGTAACTTCTATTTTATACCTACAAACAACCCATAATTACAGAATCTTGCTATTGCTTCTTTCCTGGTTAGAGAACCAAAACAGTCATTTTTACAAGAAAAACTTACTTAATTCTAGTATGGACAAGTAGTTCAGCAATATCTTTCCCCAATTTTGAATATATAGTTTCAACAAAAACAAGTGCTTTAGGGTAACTTTTTAGCTGAGCATCAGTTCTGTGATCATGGTTTTGTACCAATCTAGGACCACTTACAATCCCACATCTTATGTTGGGTTCTGGACGTTTATTTGATTTAATAAATCTAAAGACATTTCGAGCTCAACAAGTGTTGATTATTGCATTAAATTAATACTTACTTTGAGAGATATGGTGCTTGTGTTTGCCGTGAATAGTAAATAATTAGAATTATACTAAAAACAACCACTGCAACTACACATCTCCTAAGAGTTGTTGGTCCAAATATCCATCTAGAACCTCTAGGCACTCCCTTTTTAACTTTGGGTCTTATTGACAAAGTCGAGGGCAAATAATTATTTGCCAAGAGGGTTTCCTTCTCATCTTCAGTCATAATTATTTACTTATATAATAGCAGAATAGTACAATACTAATTGTACTGCTTATTGACTTTGGTTAATATACTATTGTTAACTAAGTACTTGTTAATTATGGCTTATATGTAATAATGGCACATTCAAAAAAGGAATGTTTAAAGTGACTCTTAGAGTGCGTTCTTCATTATCTTGACTTGTCTTTGTCTATAATTTTCCATTTACTATGTTTCCAATTTTCAATATTGATGTAGTTCAGCATTGCTTTGTATATGTCTCCGAGTGCTATCGGCATGATGCTGTACATACCTGCATGGTAGACACATTCCTTAACTGCTAGTTTGATGAACTAAAGAACAGTAGTTTCTGCAATGTGAGAATTGTTGGGATTAAATTGTATTATTTTAAACTAGACTTGCTTGAACTACTGTGATATCTCAGTGATGCATTTGAATTCTGAGCAATTAAACTTATGCTGAGTAAATTAGGATTTAGTATATGGTCACAATGTGATGGGTAAATTGAACGTGAGATGTAACTAAACGACTTAATTTCAACATATGTATTTAGGCAGTAAATTAAGTGCCTACCTCTGGTGTTGTAGAATACTAATTTAATCCTTTTGACACGGAAGGGGTCAATTCCAGGATTAATGCTATAATTTGGTTAATTGAATAATAACATAGTTTTGCGTTTTTCCACTGTGTTGCTCTACTTAATACGTATTTATCAAAGAAGTTCAGAAAAAATTTGAGATAAAAACAATAAACAAACATCGGTAATAATAATAGAACAATTAGTTGTCTTGTCTCTCGTTTGTTGACAGTGACATTTGCCCAAGTGATTTCCTTTTTTAACATCAAGTTCATGTGCTGTCTTTGTCTTCTGTATGGTTTAGAATGAGAAAACACAAGCCCCTTAAGAATAGCTTTGACACATACATAAAAATAAAAAGTTTTTCAAAGATTTTTTTTATTGTTTACAAGTAAGACCATCTGAATAGTTTCCTGTTTGAATAGAGATTTCTTTAAAAATTAATTTTTTCCTGTCGTTTCGTTTAAAAGACACATCCACTCATTATTCTCTACCCTTCGTCAGTGACCTTTCTTTAATAAATTAACATCTTGGCCGCTATGGACAGTGATGATCCCTACTCCCACGTAGCTATTGGGAAGTTAAATCTCAAAAAGGACAAAGGAATTAAAAAGAAAAAAAAGAAAACTAAAAAGAAACTTCTGGAACAAGTTGTGAAATCCATGGAAAACAGCCAAACAGACTCAAAGCCGCAACAATCTCAGAGTACCAAAACTAAAGCTGAATTGGCTTTTTTAGAGCAACAAGAGAAAATGGTAAGTCGTAACAATTTTCTATTGCATTCGCCATAAATGATCTCTTGCAGCGAACTAAAAGAATCCTGGAAAAAGCCTCAATGACACACAAGGAAAGAGTAGAGAAATTTAACCAGCATTTAGACAGTCTTACTGAGCACTTTGATATACCAAAAGTATCCTGGACAAAATAAAGTTATTGTATATTACTTATATTTATTATTAACAATTAACAAATAACAGTCACTTAAAACAACAAACTCAATTAGTTTTTTTACTTAAGTTCGTAATATCCCTCAAAACTTGCTCAAGACTCCTCACAAAACTTCTATATGAAAATTTCTCTTCAAGTCTCTCCCTTCCTTTCACTCCCATATTTTTTGAATCTCCTTTAACAATCCTATACATAAATTCTGCCATGCTCTCAGAAGAGCACTCACAAAGATATCCTGTGATGCCATGATTCACAGTTTCTCGAGGTCCTCCACTATTCATTGCAATAACTGGCTTACCCAATAGCATAGCTTCTAATGGTACAATACCAAAATGTTCCTTCAGTGGAGTGTAAAGAAGGGCAGTGCATGAATGAAGTAGATCAACTTTAATGCTTTCAGATGGCGATTTTAAAAGGAATATTTTATTTCTTAAATTTTTTTTCCCAATCATATTTGAGAGTTTGGTGAAGGTGTCTGCATTCATTTTATTAATGGGGTCATACCCTCCTGCCATTATGCAATAGATTTTGTCCCATTCTGAGGCTGATGTCATAGATTTTAGTATCTCCATTGCTGTTACTGCAAATTCCAATCTTTTTGCAGGATGGAACCGGTTCACTGATAAGAATATAATTAAATCTTTTCTGTTACAAGCAATTTCAGGAACAATTTCTTGAATTGGCTTAAAATGTTTTCTTCTCTGGACAGTCTGTAGATATGAATATGCAATTGTTGGGTACAAAATTTGTATAGGTTTTTTAATTTGAGGGAATGTTTCTCTGAATATTGAAGCAGTGTATGCACTATTTACCAATATAATGTCAGCAAATGAGGTGGCTTTAAACTCCAACCAATCAATGGGTTTTCTATAGATCCTTTTCAGGCAACCTCCAGGTGGAGATGCAAGTAAGTCCGGGTGATGGCAGTAGTAAATAACATGCTTATTAGCAAATTTCAGGAAAGGCATTGCCACAGGAATTAAATCCACAAAGTACAAATCAGGCCATTGAGAATTTTTTCCAAATACCAGATAAAATACTATGAGGTATATCATTCTAAGATAGGCACATAGTGCTTGAAATCTGCCACATATAGTCCTTGGTAGCCAGTCTCCATAGACTTCCACTGGAAATTCACCATTTTTTAGGTCCTCGAAGGAATGGCTTTGGTCATAGTGGTTGGTAATGAAGATGACTTCATGGTTTTGCTTAGTGAAAGCTGCAGCAACATCTAGGACTAGCCTTTCGGCACCTCCAATCCCTAAATCGGGGTGAATGAAGGCGATTCTGAACTTCTTTTTTGGAGTCATATCAATTCATTTTTTTCTCAGTTGAAATCACGAAAAACCACATAGTTAAAACATCGAAAATACTTAAAATTAATTAATCTTATCTTAAAGACGTGTATTTAGTGTGAGTTGAAACTGTTTTGCGGTTATGTTAGTGAAGTGTCAGTAATGGCAGGTGTTAATTTGCGGATATGCCTAATTTAACATGTCCAAAAGTCCCTTTGGTTAGTAAGTGCTTATTCGCTAATTTGAGTAAGTTGATTTATCTATGTTAATTAATTAAGTTGTTTCTAATATATTGAACTTGAGCTGGAAGTATGAAAAAATTCTCTTTTGTTGTTTAAACTATTAATTCAAATAGTTAAATATTCGTGCTTCACTCTCTAGAAAAAACAAAGAAAAAAAATGGCAGCCGCATTGATGCCGTGTATCCAGTTTTTAGTCTAAGAAATGTCAATTGAATGACATATTACCTCATTTGCCATCCAGACTCCAGACCTGTCTGTCACCAAATTTGCCAAATGGCAATAATGGTAAAAATATTGGTAATTTAGCGTTAGCAGTTAATGGATCATGGAAATAAACTGGTTTTTCTTATTGAATGGAACGTCAGTGAACACATATTTTAAAGTTAAAAAACTGGAAATTCCAATTGAGTTTATGTTTCCTGGATCGTTTTAATCTTGAATCCCAACATACGTTATTCCATATTCCAAGAATATGGCAAGTGTGGGGTTTAGATGGCTAGATATACTGGAAAAGGAATTTGATAAAGCGTTTGTGGACCTGGATTTGGCCCTAGGTAAGATCCAGTTTTATGGTGTTTCTTAATGTAATTTACTCTATAGAGAAGAATTACTTGAGTTGTTCTCAAAGAAATATATATATTTTACAAAATTTAAACCATTAACACCTCAGTTGTATTGTTTATATTACGTGGTATTGAATTGGATGGACTGGTTCATCTGCTATCTAAATGTTGCGGCTCACTCAATGTAGGACAATCTTACTTGTCATGCCTTAACAGGTTGAAGTTCTGGTAAAGATGATAGGGACCTCATTATATTCATACTTAAGTCCTAGATGACTTGATTATGCTAACCCAAAGGGTTTGGGGTCATGCAACATTTCCAAACCATTTTGGAATTAAAATGCAAAGATATGGAGGTGCCCATCAGTGATCTTGGAGCAGATTCTAATTCACTGATGTTTTCAAATAATCTTTTCATCTCATACATTACTATTGCATGTATTATAGCTTAGAATACTGTGGCCTTTACTTTCTGCTATGCTGGACCCATTTATTTCCAAATATACTCCCAGTCCTGGGCTATTAAAGGTTTTGAAGAGCCATTTATATACCAGGTAGAGTCTCTTTGTTGCAGTTTTAACATGAATTCTACACTCTATAACCTCCAGTCTTGCCTGAGTAAGGAGAAGGGCTATATAGAGTTTGCTGAGTGTTCTGTTGTCATAAGGTGAGAGATCATATGTAAAACTCCATGGTTCTGAATATCCCAAAGAGCTTCATTATTCTTGGTGCTGAATAATTTTGGATTTTGTAATGCCACTTGCTTGAGTTTATATGTCTTCTTTCTAGTGTCACTTTCTAGAAGAAACATAGGTAGTGGAAGAAAATTGGGAATTCTATAGCTAGTATGAGAATGGTTCTCTTTACCTTTGTTATTCAGAGCAATACCCAAGAAATATTTTATGTAGAGAATAATCATATAGATAACCTGTCAGTAAAATACTGACTGCCCCTTATCCTGTCTTCAGGAGAAATTGAATTATTGGCTTTATTATGTTTGTGAATGGTAGAATCCAATGCATCAAATGTTTATGTCTTTAACACTCATGCTTTGTTTCAATATGTGTTTATGCAACGGAACAATTACTGTTTTCCTGGGATTGATAGTTATCATTAACTTCCTCCTCCCATAAACTGCCTATTATATCCAACATCTTCTGAATGATGCTAAAGTGGGCCGTTCCTCCTAAGTATTTCTATCTCCTCTGGTTTGCAATTCCACTTCTTATGGGACCACAGTGGCCAAAAGATATTCCTTGAGAAGAACAAAAACCCCTTTTTGCGACAATCCTTCACCACTCTAAATGGATAACTTGCATGTGGGTTAACTCAACTTATTGAGAGTTGAGAGGTGACTAACAAAGGGATATAAAAGAGTTGTTAGAAAAATAGTATGAGTAGCTCAATATGTATTTGAAAGTTTTAATTCTTCTTCTTCTATAACATTTGTTCACAATAATTTGCATTGAAGAAATGTTTTCATTTTTAGGTGAAATTGAAGGAGATGACCCAAGTATTGTATTCAATGCTAGGCAAAAGCTTTGTACTCTGGGATCTTGTTTTGCACAACTTTCCCATAAGGCCCAGACAATTTTTCAGAACAGTGCTAAACTGGAGGTAAGTAAACACTCAAGTGACAGGCATGCACTGATATTAGACGTTAAATAAAACCACGTTTTAAAATTTTCATTTGAATTAGGTATATCTATTGATTATTTGACATTACATATGTATTGCTCTAATCTTCTCTTCCTTTGTGAGTTGAAGATTCCACTTCAGCTATAAGTGTTGAAGTTATAATCATAGAATCAACTTCAGTAGTTACGTCCATTTCATCGATTTTCACTCCATACATATCAGTTGTGGATTCCGAGTTTTCTTCAAATTTTACATTTATTTTAGGTTTATAATTATTACGTCCATGTTTTGAATTAGTTTTCTTCGCACCCTTCTTTGTTGTGCAATTGCTGCCTGCATATCTCGTATCAATCATACTCGCCCTTGCAGGAGGACACAATTTGTCCTTTTTTGGCACCTTAATTGTAGCGTGGGGTTTTCCAAAAATAGCCAAAATTGTCTTGTTTAAATCTGCTTCCATCTGAATTTCCTCAGAATATGTTCTATTTGCAGTTTTGTTACTGCAAGAAAAGCCAGCTCTAACATCAATTAAATCTCCATAGTTTTGAGAGCACATGTCTAACTGATTGAGAGTTAAGTTGGTACTATATGTTCTCACAAGATTTGTTTCTGTCTCTGTATTATTGCTACAATTCATTTTTAATGTCTTTAGCACTGCATTGTTGCCTCGTTCTAATATGTGTTGGGTTTGGTTTATGAAAATTTCAAATTTCTCATTGAATATGTTTTTTAATACTTCTGAAAGCTTTTGCTTGGAGGATAATAAGTTCGCCACTTCTGTGGATGTATTTTCTGCATTTTGTATACTGAAGAGACTCATATTGTGCAATATATCTGAGAGCATTTTCTGAAATTATTACAAACTTAAATAAAGTGGTATAATGAAAATCGGGACTTACCTCCGTTACATGAGATTCTCCCCCTGGAGGTAATACATCTTGCACAAATGTAAATAAGGAATTTACTGACAATTTAATATCCTCCAACGTAGCTCCGGCGTCCCTGCTCTGCTTCGTTATTTTTTCAAAGAGCGATATAATGTTTGTAATGGCCTGATTCAAATTTCTATTCACCCTTGAATCGTGAGATTTTAGCGATTTTTCTATTGCCTTTAAATCCTTAATTGCTATTGCTAATCTATAATGGAAAAATCAAGCTATTTCCTCTTCGAACTTTACAGAACACACTCACTGTACATCGAGCAAATCAATGAGTTTCCCTAGTAAGGTACTTATTTCAGATTCAATCTGAGATTCATCCATTTGCACTCGGTGGCAGCTTTCTAGGAATAATTCTTGGTTCGAGATTATCTTCTCCAAGCTTAGATTGAGGGCTTTCTTTAAGGATTCAACGGATGTTTTATCTAAAATATGTAGAGTAGTGAGGCATTTTATGGTCAAACTTTATAGGCGTATTTAACCATTATTTGAAAGACCTGGAGACGATCCTTTAGAAGTTTTTCCGATTTGCAGCATTAAAGCCCTTACGCCGTTTTGGGATTCAATTCTTGAAGCGTTAGTCACAACTTCAATGTTCTTGATCTTGTTCTCGACCCCACTGCTTCGTTTCCATATGTCCATATTTAAGTCTGAAACCTAAAAGGGATGAGAATTATGGAGTTTGGTTAGTTACCTCTAATTTCTTTTCCTGCGAAGCACCTTATTCGCATAGGAGTTTAGATCTTGTTCCAAATCCGTTTTCATAGAGTCGGTTTTTTCTTTTACTTGACGAGTCTCGTTGAAAACTTCCAAAACTCCTCTATTAATCAAGTCGAGACGCTGTTGTACAGTGCGGTTTAAATCTTGAATTGTCTTGGTTATATTTTGAGCTATTGTTACCTTTAATTTGCCTATTAATAACTGATTTCTGTTACCCGTTTACGACTCACTTTTAAAGTATTCGCTATGCCCATCAATGCGTTTTCAGCAATTAGGGTGGTAGAAGTCTTGTACTCTTCGAAACTTAACAAGTTTTCAGATAATTCTGCCTCAATATCTCCGTGTCTTTGCGCCATATCGTCTTCCATTCTCTCCAAGCGCTGCAACGTCGCGTCAGCCTTACTCTATAGGAATTCAATTAATAGGAAAAATCAGGGGTTTTTATGGGTGCCTTTAAACCTGTAATTTGTCAATTGAAAGCTCGAATTTTCTCTCCATGTAACTGATTTTGTGGCCGAGACCTTCGTAGACATTTTCCAGTCTTCGAGACAATTGCGTCCGAGTTAAATCATCTTTGTAGTCTTTGGTGCTGATGTTTTCGGAGATCTTATCCAAATTCAGCATCACCAGCGACTCCAGTCTGATGATTTTCGTGTCCAAAGTTTCCAATTTTCTGTGGTATTGATCCAGCTTGACCTCTAACGTGTCGGATAATTGCATCGAGTAAATGTTGTCCAGGTTTCTTAATCTGTCCTCAATGGATATTAAAACAGATTGGAAATTCTACAAAGAGCAAAATTCGCACATTTTCTATCTAGATAAATTTAAAGTTCACCTGTTGCTGTACGGAATTCTGAAACCTTTCGGTGGCTTCATGCACAGTCAACACTTTAGATGGAACCCCAAAAGCACTATCTGCTCTCCACACCAACACTAATAACACGAGTTCACTAATCATCATTGAATGGTTTAATGTTCACTGTAGGCATTGCAATTCAGCAATGAAACTAAAAAACTATTAACATCTCCCAGTTAGAACCGAGAACTTGCGACACGTGGAACAGGCGCGAGTTTGTTACTGTTATGTATTTGACCAAAAGTTTGATGGACATGTGACCCTGAAAATGTCTGCTCCCCTAATTACTGTAAAGTGATTTTGATAAAATTTCGATTTTATGAGCGTTGTATTGTCTTTTATCGAGGAGGCAGAACCAACTGAACGCCTCGCATTATTCCAATTGGGTGGCATCATTTGTAGTGCCCGTTTGGCGCCACATCCATCGATAAGATGGTCCTATAAGATACTGGTGTGTGTGCTACAAACAATACGCGGAAGTCATCTCTGCATAGATATGGATATAACTAATGGGTTTTAGCGTTGGTTCGCTTGGATGTTGAATAAAATAGGAATCGTTTCACGTGTAGGTAATAGCAATGTCGCAGGAAGTGACAAATATGAATTTATCTAGAAATTAGTACTTTTTTTCCATAATTTTGTGTCTTAAAATTTAAAGGTAAAACCCTTATGCCGAAATCTAATCTAAAAAACAAGCTTTTATAATTATTAAACGAAATGTAACAGCATTGGCTGTGGATCTGATACGCCACTGTTTTTTGTGTCGAATGATGCTGCAGATTGTAACGTTTACCCTTCCTGAAGTTTACTGGCGTAAAAGGTCTGTTTGCCTCATTAGAATTTTCTAAAATCCCCTTAAGATCTGTTAATTGTGTTAATGCTGCTCCACCCCGCCACTGTTTCTAGTCCAATTTAGTGCAAATTTTACCGTTTGTTTTTCAGTACTTAGGTAATTGTCCTCTGAAATTCATTGGCGTAGAGGGTGCACTTACATATTTCGAACCTTATTTATTTCTTTTCCTGTAATTTTCTCTAATTTCAGTAATTATTTTTTAGTTCTATATACCACAAAAATATCTCTATGTACTGGAAGTCCGCAATCTTTGAGACCTCTTAAATGTTTCGTCATATTTATTTCAACTTGCAAATCTGGATACCATCAAGCCAGACCCATTAAAGCGTTTGCAACTTTTTTCTTGGTATGTGATATTTTTTATGTCTGCGATTTAGTTAGTTTTTTTTTTAACATGTGACAACACTTCAGGCGGACTTCTCAGCCAAAAACCGCTGTAAAAATACATTTAGAGTGTCTATTATTGAGGATATTAAATCTGGAAAGGCTGTTTTTTTTTTACCGATATACCCAATTCCGAACCTCGTTCCCCCAAGATGAAATATACAATTTTCCACATTCAGTCGCAAACAAACCCATAAATTTCTGGTGCTTTACAGACGTGGGAATTCCAAGATAAAGCCTCTTACAAATGCGATTATCTGTAAACAAATATTGAACGAACATTAAAGTTTTAAGTGCAAGTAAATCTTAGATTTATTGTGCTGCCGGTGTTCATTTCCAGGAATGTTCCAAAGAGCAAATAACACTTACACAAAACTTTATTTTTCTGATTTAGGCTGAATTGATACATCTTCGGGCCGAACTTATCGAGTCGAAATCAAAGAAGCAACTCCTAGAAAACGAACTTCACAACTTGTTGCTGCAGCTGCATTCCTCACAGCTGTCTCAGCTGCCCGACAGTTTGGGCAACAAGAAATTGGATCAGCATTTCAAGCCTGACGTAACTGCCATTAAACGGAGATTGGAGGCGGAAATCAAGCAGAGCCCTTTGAGGTTGAGAAGAGCCAGTAAATACGGAAATTGACTAAATGTGTCCGAATTTGTTGGCAATTTTGCTTTAGTGAGCACTGGCGCCAAGGAGAATGAAGCAGACATTAAATTTAGTCCTGGGGTTTTGGAGCCGGTTCGAGCTAAGGTGGAGAATGCTCAGCTTTTGGGGGAAAATATGGCGCTCAGAAACGATATTTTGGCTTTGACTGCGGAAGTTTATGGGGCTAAGTTAGCAGCAAAGTATTTGGACAAAGAGTTGGCTGGACGAATACAGCAGCTGCAGCTACTTGGTGATTTATAAAAACCTCTATTTGAATGTTTTTAATAGTTGTTTTAGGTAAGGAAATGCGCGGTGACGTGAGGAACAAACTGTGGAGTCAGCTAGAGTCGGAAATATTGCTGCAGAGACACAAAACCGTAGTTAGGGCTTGCAGACGGAACAGCACTTGGAATAGCAACCATGACAAATGTCAAAAGTCTATTCCAGAGTCTAGTAACGGTCCAGGGCATTTCGGGGACATTAGAGTAGTCGTAGTTAAGAGGAAGGTGGATCAGGGGTTGGGAATTAGCATTACGGTAAGTTAAAACCAGATTTACTACATCCTACAAGAGAAAATGTTGAAAAATATTATGACATCCCAATGCCGCCCCTACCAGACCTTGTTTGAATAGGCAATATTTTGGAAAGTTCTTGCTAAACACCTATAGGTTCTATACCAACGAATTTCTAGAAAGCACCAAGTTTAAAATTTGTACGCAGAAATCTGGCCGTTCAAATGAATCTCCAACCATAGATAGTAAACGCAAACATTTAAAATGACACCTGAAACATTTGGGGCCCTCTTCAACAGGAACATGTGAGAATGAGAATACAGTTTTTGACTGCGCTGCTCGGTCAAAAAATTGAATTGCCTAGTCTCATTGGACGACCAATTTCATTCTCACATAGTCCTGTAAAATCTTAGGTTCTAAATTTTATAGAAATATGTGAGGATTGGAACCAACATTTGGCCCAATGAAATTAGCAATTTTTACCTCACCAATTGATGTTGATCAATCAAAATTCTCACTCTCACATGTTCCTATATAATTGAGCTGCCGGCCTTACTCTAACTTATCGCAAATAACGGTGCAAAGCGAAACAAAAATTGCGCTTTAGGCAACCAACATTACAAAAATTCCGCTTTAGGCAACCAACATTACAAACAATTGCATAATTACAGAAAAGATAGTAAGGGTAAGTGGTGGTGGCTATTTAAAAAAATATCAACTATAGATTATCATTTTCTTTATTAATATAAAGGCTGTTTTTGTATTAAATTGATACAATTTCTCAGTAGTTCACACGCCCCTGGTGTGTAAATTAGACTACAAAGGCCTTCATTTTAAAATTATTTCCGTAAAATAAAGCATCCCGATTATTATTTATTGTTATTTTCAAGGGTGGTCGAGAGCACGGAGTCCCTATCTTAATTTCTGAACTAGAACCAAATGGTCCTGCGGCCACTTCCGAGCAACTCTACATAGGGGACGCTATTTTATACGTAAATGACATAGATTTGAGAAATTCCTGCCATAAAGAGGCCGTTTCCATACTACAGCAACAATCAGGGGATTGTGTACTGCAGGTTCAGTATATCGCTGCGGACGACAGTGATAATTCTTTAGAAGAAGACGGCTTGAATTTCAGGTTAGTTCAAGTAATAAGAAATTGAGATGATAAGTGTTTTTCTGTAGGTTCTTTAACGAGGAAGTGGGAGATTCAGACAATAATAAGTCTAGTCTAGTGAAATGTTCCGGGGATGTTGTAAACACGCCCACTGCTCCGCGTACTCCGGATTCAAATTCAGTCAGCAGGTGAGGAAGTTGTTTTGGCTGTAAACACAAGAATATTTTTCACTTCATTTCCGGAGCAAATGCAAGTCTCTAATTTAGTTTAGAATGTTGACATATACGGGATGTATCTAAAATATAAACAAAATCCAGGGGTGTCTCTTGGGTTTGTTTTGTTAGGTGAAGATGAGAATGAGAATATAAGGTGCTTCAACTTTACATTACATGAAGTAGTTTTTAATGAAAAAATATTCTTGTGACACACCTGTAAGTATTATTATATGCATGTGTTATGAACAATGCCTAAATCAAAGTTTCCTATATGTGATCGCAATGATTCCATTTTTATTGTAAGTGCAATAATTAGTAGTTTTTTTTGTTAAAGTTAGATCTTTGCAGTTTATTTTATTCAGGTAAATATATATTGATTATGCATGGCTTTTTGTTCTCAATTGCCCTTGACCTTATCTTTGCTGTGAACAGGTAAGATATAACGGGAACGTTAAAAACGTTCCAATATACATTTTATATTAACTTGATGACTTGTAACAGGACTTACGAATTATTTGACTTGATTGAATCGACTCTACTCCCGACTATCTAGGATTTATACAGGTTGTATTCGAAATAAATACATTCATTTAAACCAGTGAGAGATTTTGTTAAGGGCAAATTTTTCCTAGGTACCACGTTTTTATTTTTACGTTTTCCTTTTTAAAATTCGTGATGCGCCAATGGTTTTTGTTGTAAAATTAAAGCTATTTTCCAAATATTAGTCAGAGATTGAACTGCTGCTACACGTAACTTCGTTAACATATCAAATTTATTTTGTATCGCGGCCGGTTATTGTTTACACTCAGTGTTTCGACAAATAAAGCAATTTAAATCTATTAAAAATGGTTATATTTCAAACAGTGAATACACCGATATGATTTTGGCATATGGCGCTTTTAATGAAAACGCTGCTGCAATTCCCAGGATCTACTCACACAATTATTTAAATTGTTAAATTCCTAATGAACGCAGTTTTATTGTTTTGATGTGATTTTACATTTTGGGGAAATTATATAAGTAAATATTGTACTACAGTTAAAAAATGTATATATATCAACATATTTCAGACGGTAAGAATCCGGTGTAAGTACAAAAGCATTCGAACCTTTTTAGCAGTTGTTTTTCATGTTTGCAGTTGAATTGGTCAGTGCGGGGTAGTGAATGTTGTTCCAAATTAATTTAAATTTTTTCTTGATAACTAGGAGTGATCGAAAAAAAACCTATTAAAGAAAGTTGTTACCCTGAAGAAGTTTTACCACCAATTAAAATTAATGTACTTATTTTTGATACACCCTGTATATCTTTTATCTGCAATCTGGTTACTTTCAAGTCTCCGTTCCTACGCATCGGATACATTTTTGGAGTAAACTTGTAAACGAAGTCCCGAGTAATGTTCATAATGGACTGATGATGTTTGATTAAATAAAACGTCTATTGCCACGATTCGAGCGATGTGCAATTCAGTAGCTTAAATTATTAAACTTCTTTGAACGAAGCTAGCAAAATCATCTGGGTCTTTCAAATTTCAATCCCATCACATACCCACAAAAGAGCTGCTTTAGGTGAGTTCGAATACCTAAATTATGTATTTATTTAATTTTGTTTAGGTGAAACCTCAACACATCATCTTTGGCACCTCCACTCATATTGGCAGCAATTTTTTATTTTCTTATAAATTGTTTTACTTGATAGTTGCTGCATGAGCACATAACGAACTCTACATCATTGTCTAAAAAACAAAATAATGAACATTTCAGATTGTCCTCCTCAAGCCGCAGAAATAGTCATGAAGTGATAGATGTGGCGCATGATAGAGATAATGGGAATATTTTATATTCAACTGCAGTCACTAATGTCCAAGACTCCAATACCAATTCAACGTTCGAACTAACCACCTGTAATAACAACGATTTTCCCGACAACATTACAAAATTTTCATCGGATTTATCCAACATAGATAGCAGCGAATTGATCCTACTCGATAATGCCACAAACAACATAATTAGGCTTGAAGATTTTAAGAAGGTGGATGTATTTTCAACGGTCGAAAGCAACTTTAACTGTTCAGCAAATTCGTTAATTTCGGAGAATTTGTCTTCCCCCATGCAAACTAGCACCGATGTTTACGTAGACTCAGAAATTTTATCTACAGATATTGCTTCTAATGATTCTCATTCGCCTAAAAATTTGCAAATCGACGCTACAGGCTCTAAATTGGCTTTCAGTTATGAGAACAATATAATTGAAATTGAGGGCGTTAATGATCTACCGGAAAAACCTAAAATATATGTGTCTAGTGAATCTTTAGTTCAAGCCAAAAGTGATGAAAGTTTGTTGAATTCTGACGAAAGCGATGGAAGTTCGCCTTTAAGAAAACTTAACAAGAGTTACAAAAAGCAAAAAAAAGTCAGGAAAAAGTACATTGGAGTGAAAACCATTCAGAGCATATTTAACAAACAAGGATATTCTGATGTATCCACTACCGCCAGCGAATTAGGGGAGGACGTTCAGCTGTTCCCGATAGAACACCCTAGGGTCAGTGTGAATTCACCCCCTCAAACCTCACAGAATCTTGAAGAGTATCGCAAACCATCCAACAACATAGTTAGTCCGCAATTTGAGGAACAAGTTCACAGCATTATTTCAGATATTCTGACTAAAACTCACTTTGACCAAACTCCAATTTTCAAATCGGCAAATCTAACCACTTCGAAGAAGTATTTTTCATTGCACGGTCAGAATTTAAGGGTGAGTAAGGCTCTGCGTTTGTGTCCCAATGAGAACCTTAAGGCCATGGATCAAGATCAAAAGAAAGAAAAACTACTAGCGCGGTACGTTTATAATGCGAATTCTTTAAACGTGGATGGGGTCGGGGATCCCGATTTTGGAACCCCCGTGTGAGCTTCAATACGAAAAATAATGAAAGTATAGCGAGGGGTACCATACGCCGTTAAGCAAATGAAACCAGTCATTAGGTTAAGATATTTCACCAAGTATTATGGTATAGATTTAATTGAAGAAGTGAAATTATTTTTGGTGTAATGTGTCCTCAGCAAAGGTCGTTGTTTTTGAGCGGGATAATAGTTTAGTTTTCGAATAGCAATCTCTTCTCAAAGTGAAAGTAATTTATTCTCAATAATTCTAGCATCACCTGCTAATACATGAAATATCATATTATATGAGTAAGTTAAACAATGCGCAACTTTAAACAATAGGTATTAGTGTAATCGTTATATGCCTATGTAATAACGTAGTTAGGACATAATTTTAATAATGAATTTAAATAAACTATTCCTAAATCTATCCCCACACTTAAATGCTTAGTTTGCCATCACAATTATTTATAGTTTCCTTGAATAATTCAAAAAGTTCTTGTACCAACTCAATTTGTGGTAATTATAAGTCGTATTATTACTAGATAGGTAGTTATTAAGCTCCTTTTAATTTGTATTGGCGAATATTCAATTAAATTACGCATTTAATATAACAGAAAACCCTTTTTTTTTTTTTTTTAATTGAAGATACACCTGCAATTCATTGACCCTCAAAGAGCTATTTCTCAAATTCTATTTTAGATTTCCAAATGCAAGAATTGTTGGAGCATTTTATGCCCCTCCAAATGAAGAATATTTTAAGTGTTTAATTATTCAAAATGTTCGTCTTTATTCTCGGCGTTAAATTCTTCATATTTTTTTGAATAATCCAGAAAAATAGCAACGGTAGCGATTGGTGTATGTTGAGCTGCCTACCCTCAGCAATTAACCACTCAGCAGGTATTTCTTTAACAAAAAATTTTCATTCAATTGTAAGACAGATGCTTATCGTAACAATGTCTGGATAACTATTGGTAGTAATGTTTGCAATTTCCAGTTGGTTTAATTCGAATTAAATGTTTAAATTGCAAGTGGTTCATAGGTTGTCCCTAGTCATTTGCAGGACCTACGTTGCCAAGTACGCAAATCGTAGTAGAGTTGCCCAATCGACATGGTTTTGCAACAAAAAAATTGTTTGGACGAAATTAACTTTTCTGCCGATTAATGGTGACATATTGGCTTAAGCAATCTTTAACGAGTTCGAACGCATTAATTACTGTATAGTGCGCCCAATTCATCCTCTCATTTTTTGATATTCTCTATCTATGTTCCTTTACGCAAACATTCTGGCAACGTCGCTTAGGCCAGTGCTGTCGATTGAGTTGGCTTGGCTAGTGTTTCGAGCAAAATGTCATGAAGTGATTTCTTATATTTTACCCTTAAATAGTGTCCTAAAGTTGCCGAAATCATGGAAGAGTCGCCGGTGGACTTGACCCTGATTTGCAGGACGTGTAAATGCGTGTCCCCGTCCATGAAATCGGTTTTCAGCGGATTAGAAAATGGGAATATTTCGGTGCACAATCCCCGTATTGACGAGATGCTAATGGCCTGTGCCGCTGTTCAGGTAAATAAAGATTTTTGTCCAGTGGTGGATTACGAGAATATTTGCCCGAAATAAACGGGAATTATTTAACCTCGAGCAATAAACATGAAATTGGGTATTGTTGTTAATGTTCGAACATGTGAAATGCTTTTCATTTATATTGAAAATTGAGAAATTTGGCATCCAAAATCTCATTCAAGATGGCCTTCAACCTACACTCAGAAACAGGGTTTCTGGTTAATCTTGAAATGGCAATTTGATATTCAGTTTCGCCGGCTTAAAAGCGCTTTAAACATATTTTCAATTAGATTTTGTATTTTTCTATGAGAAAGCAGTGGGTGATACTTAAAAAAAATCTCCAAAAGGTATTGAAATCTCATGTTCTAAACCATTTTATCAGCTGTTAAGTACTTGTCAGAGGTTTGATGGTAAATAGCTGATAACATAATGTATGCCCTGCGTTTACGATTCACTGCCTATTGTTAACTTTTTTTTATGATCTTCCTTTTGCATGAATTTCTTACTACCTGGGGCACAAAATATGATCATAAAATTTAACATCAGTGGGAGCTAAAATACTGTTGAGTTTTTCACAATGACACCTGTGAATGGCCATATTTTGCCTCACGATTTTGACATTTCTCTGTATTTTCAATGGGAACTGAAAGGAATGACTGAATTTGAAATTTAGAAATATTATCTCGGTGTAGAATAGATAATTGGTAACTTTCCTCCAATAGACAGGTAGAGCGATGTTAATTGGAAGGTGAAATGTATGGAAAAGATTGTTACTCTAAATGCTAGTAGGGATGACAGTATTGCTAATAGATCGTCCAAAGTTTAAAGCCATGACACAAGTGCATTAATAAGTTAGATATTCTCAACTTAAAGCATGACATAACCTTTGACAGGTTAAGCAACTTGGTTCTGTAGGAATGTCACATCAAAGCAATAAGTAAAAACCTCACTATGACCTGCATTATTATTAACATATGAAGCACTCACAGCTTCTTATTCCAAAAGCTGGTTTTTCTTTCAGAAAACAGTTACCTTTTTGGATTGCCACTATTAAATGCCCAACTTTTCTCTAATTCAACTGAGTCTTTGTTCATTACTGTTTAAAACAGCCTCATACTGGACAACATTATCTTGGACACACAGTAGAGGATTGTAAAAGCTTTTGAGATGCTGCCACAGTATATTAAAAGAACTGTTAGTTTTCTGAGTTTTTGTAGTGAGGCTTAGTTTTTTCAAGACAGAAGTGTTTTTGTTCTTTCAGTTTCCATTAATAAAATTACAGCTAGAGTTACTTCCTACATTTATGTCGTTTAATTTTCCAAGAAAGTATCTTCCTTTTTAGGTATCATATGGAGATGGCTTGCCGACAATGATGTGTGAAATGTGTTGTCAAAGTTTAAAGGGAGCATTTACCTTCAAAAAGCAATGTGAAGCTATAGATAATAGTCTTCGAGATTACTGTAAAACCTTGAAGGTAAACGCCATTAAGCAAGAGCTCCAAAACTCTGAATTTATGGGTAAGTTGCTAGATATTAATACAAAATAAATGATCTAAGATGAGATCGTTGTACTTCAAAAATTATTCACGTTGTTCTTGGCACTAAGAAAATGGAAGGATTTTGAACTTGTTCTAGAGTCTTTAAATACCTTGAGCAATTTATTAAACACCGGTAATAATCAATCTTCAAAAATAACATCTAAAGAAGACGGACCTATCGAATTAAATGAATCCTCGACATCGATTAACATTGATGATACTGAGAAAGCGTCAATGCACCCTGAAACCGATTACATACAATTTCTTGACAATAATCAGATGCTTCTGACTTGCCGAGAATGCTCTAAAATGTTTACAACTTTAGAAGGATTGAGGTAATAGTTTTAATCTCCAGACAAACCAAAAAATTGGTTATAAATATTTCAGGTGTCATAAACGTGTTCATACGGGCTCCACGTTTAAATGTAAGCAATGCGATAAAGAGTACACTCGGAAAAATCATTTGGACCGACACGAGGCGTCTCACGGGAAACGAAAAGTGCACGTTTGCAAGCTATGCAATAAAACGTTGACTAGGATGGAGCATTTGAAGCGGCATTTAATAACACACTTGAGGGAAAAACCCTATAATTGCAAGACGTGCAATAGAGGGTTTAATAGGGTAGAGCATTTGCACAACCACGTTCCGAGATGCAGAGGTAAGGAGTCGGTTATGTCTCAAAGTGTGGCCTGTTTAAAAATATGAATTTCAGGTGAAATTGTGCATATCTGTCCCGTGTGCAATAAGGCATTCAACCGCGAAGATAGTTTGGAGGTTCACAAAGAACAACATGATAAGTTGTCTTTGATGCTGCCAACCATTGATAATTTAGATAATATTGATGAACACTATTTTGAGGTATAACAATAACTTTGCTTTTTCCTATTATTTTCGTTGTATATAACATATTTCGGTTAAATAAACAGTTTTCTGTTGGTTGAAGGTTGATTATGATGCCACTATTAACTTCTCTGACAGTTCTGATGTTGAAGATTGCTTTGAGCCTCAAGTAGAAGTAATGGAAAGCATGGACGAGTCGAAGATTGAAGACAGAAGGAGCATGTCTCCTGGTCAAGAGCCTGGTAACCAAGAATCAGAGTCAATCATTGGTAATTACCAGTTAATAGCTTTTAACTTGTACAAACTTGAAATTCAACAAGGATTAAATCATTTGTCTTTTGTCCCAAATAGCCGATTTGCCCAATAAAAAACAACAGAAAAACACAGATGAAGATACACCAGAATGCATAGAAATACGTCAAGACGTGGAAGACGAGGACGATGAAAAACCGCTCTCGTCACTAGCAGCCCTCGTAAAATCCGAAGATAATCAAGTCGATTTTCATATGGAGCATGATGATGACGATGAAGATGACGATATGGACTTTAATGATAGTACTGAAATTGACAATGAGTATGAAGAAGGAGAAATCCCTATTGAATCGACATTGGAGGCAGACACTGACAATTACTGTAACGACACTGGTAATAAATCGCGTCTTATTAATTTTTTTGTTCTAATAGATTTTTTTAGCTGTAGACAGTTCAATTGATACCTCAGACGATGAATATCTTCCTCAGAAGCCTGCACAAACTTCTCCAGGAGGGAAACGTAGAGGCAGACCCCGAATTCATCCCCCAAAACCTAAAGGAACAGGCCGGCGGGGTAGGCCTCTAGGTAGATCTTTTTTGATCGATTTGTATCTCGTGCCAATTTTCCTCTTTCATAGGGAGCAAAGGTGTAAAGAAGAAGGTAAAAATTGTTGAAGAAGAAGAGATCGGAGAATACCCATGTCCTATCTGCAGCGAGTTTTATGACCGCGTCAGTTTATTGGATAAACATGCTAAGGACATACATCCAGGCTTAAAGGTGTATATAAATATAAATGTTTTGTCCTGTTTAAAATAGTCATTTAAACGGCTAATTAGGTGCACAAGTGCCACGTTTGCGGCAAAGATTTCAGCCGGACCAATCACTTAAAGCGCCACATGACGTCGCATTCTGAGGATAAGCCTTATTCGTGCGATATTTGCACCAAGAGTTTCGTACGCAAAGATCATCTTTTGCAGCACCAGAAACTTCACGATCAGCACGAGGAATTGCCTTGCGAAATTTGCGGCAAACCCTTCACGCGAGCCGACCACTTAGCCAAACATAAAGCAGCCAAACATGGCATTGGGGAAAAAGTTACCGTAAGTTTCAGGCTGAAGCTAGGGGGTTTGAGAATGTGCTCTGTCACGTATTCAAACATTATTTCCGAGAAACGTGAAATTAATGTTGCAGGCGTTGACTATATAAAAAATTTGAGAAAAGCCGAGGGGAATTTTCGTGAGTTACAGGATGTTCCCGCGATCTTTTCTCACATTTCTTATTTTTATTGTAAGGCCATTTTCTTATGATTTAAGATCTTGTTTAATGTATAACTTGATATTGTTTTAGGGTTAATAACGTCCGATCTTTTCACAAACTGAGCGTTAGTTACATTAAAAAGGTAGTTCCAATTTGGTTTTTAGCGAAACATTTTTTGAAAATGAGTACCATGTTGGGGAGTTATCATTTTTTGAAATGTCGATTTTTTCCTAAATTGTCACTACCTCTACCGACGTTATATACTCGTCGATACTTGCATATGACATGTTTAAGTTTTGCAGAAAACAATAATGTTTTATAAGGACATGATCACTATTTGTAAACGTCACAAAGACCGCATTATTTTCATGTTGTTGAAATTAGTGTTTTATGTTGTGACTAGATAAAGCTAGCTAGAAAAGTCGACGGGATATTTTTACGAGTTTCAGATTTTCCGGCGCTTTTTTCTTACATTTATTAAGTCCTTCATTATTTGGTTTTTTCGGAGTAAGTTATGTATTTTGGACAAAATTTTCTATAGTCAATGTGTAATACAAAATTGAAACCCCTTGTCTTCCCATAGATAATGGGGGAAAAGAAGTTCTACTGTGATATTTGCCAGAAAGGTTTCACTACCGAAAAATACCGCGACGTTCATATGAAGGCGCACAACGGCGAGAAGAAATTCCAATGCAGGGTGTGCGAGAAGGCTTTCCTTTCTAAATCGCACCTGACCGAACACATGAAATTCCATAACGAACATTCCAAAAAATTCCTCTGTTCCGAGTGCGGGCAGCGCTTCATTCGGAACGACTATCTGGTGATCCATATGCGGAGGCACAGGGGAGAGAAGCCGTTTAAATGCAGATTTTGCGGAAAGGGTAACTAGTAAAGTAAAAGGAGAGATGCCGATGTTAAAAGTAATTTCTGTTCCTAGGATTTCCGAGAACTACAGATCTTACGGTACATGAACGATACCACACGGGAGAAAAGACGCATTTGTGCACGGTTTGCGGCAGGGGATTTGGACGGTAAGGGTTTTGTTATATTATAAATATTTACTATCAATTTAATATTTCTTTTTTGGTGCAGGGCTTACAATTTAACTGTGCATATGAGGACTCATACGGGTGAAAAACCATATCAGTGCACATACTGCGACGCTGCATTTGCGCAAGGAAACGATCTCAAAGCCCACATTAGGCGACATACGGGGGAACGGTTTCAGTGCGATTTATGCAGTGAAAGTTTTTTAATGGGGTACTTGCTTACTCAGCATAAAAGGACAGTCCACGGTGAGTTTACACACATAAAATGAATTAGGATTTTTTCCAAAATGAGGCATCATTCAACTAAAATCTTAACCATCGTGTTATCGTTTTTCATCTCGAACTCCGCGTTTGTCGCGCTCACCAGCTTGTAAAATGGGTCATCCATGTTTGGACAAAAGACCATTGCGATTTTTTCTTACTTTAACCAAATTTTCTTTATCTCTAGGTCTGAATGTAGTGAGTAACATCAGACGGTTGCAACCAGTCCATAAAACCGAAAATCCAGATGAACCTCCGCCCATAACCATACCCTTACCAAAACCGATAATCCCTGAAAATCTCATGTTCAATCACCTGCTGCAGCCCCAGCAACACATTTCAGGCATCCAAACTAAACAAGAAAAGATGGAAGATCCGCCCCCATTGGCCATTCCATTGTCGAAACCGATGATGTCTGAGAGTTTGATGTTCAACCATCTGCAGGCGCAATTGTCCATCTCTCAATTGCATTTTACCAGTCAAAGACCTACGACCTAACTCCGCGAGTGATAATGGTTCGTTGTACAGAATATTAATTTGCGTATGCAGTGTTAGGAAGGATAGACAGTTGCTTGAAAAAGTTGATTTTTGCATTATTTATTATTATGACTATAATAGTAGGTAATGGGAATTATTATTTTCAGTTTTTTGGTAAATTAAATACGAGTTTTATAGTGCCATTTTTCAGGAATTAACGTCATTTATGAACAATGTGGAACATCCCTTTCTCTTCTGTACACCCTTGCTCCAATCGTCTTTAGTTTCTTAACATTTTTGGTATCCTGAAAATATGTTTCAATCTTTCGCATAACATGTGTATTTCAATTTCTAAGCCCCACTTCACAGACAAACCTCTCCTGGTTGAGTTTTATAGACGTTACGTTGGCAGATATTTCCGAAACCCATCATGCCTGTAAGTATATTTCTTGAAGGTTCGGTTTGGTGTAAAGAAATGTAGATGCAAAGGTATATTGTGTAATACGTAATGGTGTAATTATAGGCTTGTAAATATCTACTTCAAATCTTATAAATTGATTTTTATTTCTCGACTAGCGAAGCTTTTCTACTGTATCCTTATCTATCTGTGCACTGTGGAAAATGCCTAAAATTGTAAATTTTGCAAGATACACTATGTGGCGAAATATAGAAAACGCATGTGACCTTCTTCTTTCCTCTTAATGTCCTTTTATGAAGGTTAAAAATCCTCCAAAAAAAAATAAATACTGAAGAAACGGCTTCAGGTTAGCGTCAGCGATAAGAGAAGAGAATTGACAACGATAAGTAATACATAATAAAATATACGATAGCGCACGGTGGGCCTGCCATCTTTGGAAGTCTTATGTGAGACCCAGAAGGTAGCATTGTCGATATTCATTTTTAGCCTGAATTTTCGTTCAGTTTTCGAAAGCGTCTTAACAAAGTAAGGGAATCTCATCTAGGTAATGGTCACACTTTTACCTTTAGATTTTGACAAGGTGACTTGTTGGTGTCTTAGAATTGTAAAACGTGAAAAATCATGCACTCGTATTGTTTAATAACTATTATTTATTGGCCAACAACAATATGTTATTAAACCACCCTAGTTCTCAGTTTTCGGTAAATTGTTAAGCCAAGTTAAGATTTTACCCACAAGGTCTACTTCTTTTTCCACTATATCATTTTTATGTATCCCGAATAACTTCTTGGATTGTTCCTGGAATAATTTTGCATTGCCACCAGTATAGTCCCCGACTTTGTTTTCCAAGCGATTTAAGGTTTCCTGCAGTTTACTTATTTGGGAATATTGGGACGCATCAGTCAATTTTGCCCAATTGTTGGTTATATCAGCTGCGGGGTTTTTAGTCATTTTTGGCAAATTTAAGGCTTTTTTGCTCTGCAGCTGCAGTTCGGCGATTTTATCTAAGGCTGCCTCGCCTGCATCTCGTAAATTCGACCGAAGAAGCCCGTTATAAAAAAGTGGTTCTTCATTGAGGTTTTTCACAAGCGGTGTTTTAAGGCTGTTAGAAACTTGTTTGTTCAGCTCATCTGTTTTTTCTCGTACTTGTCGAACTGCATTTGAAAACATGTCGTGCTGCCTCCTTTCAGTCAGATTTTCCAATATTTTTGGGTAATTGCTTGCCTGCTTTTTAAGGAATTCGGCAGCATTTATTTTAGGCTCAAATAAACCAATATTTGGTGACCTTTTGGCAATAACATTCCCCTTTTTTATTTCTCCCTCGTTTAACTGCTCTTTTAGTTCAGCTTCCTTCTCCAAAATGACGCCCACAGTTTCTTCAATCGCCGAATGGTTCCTGGGGCAAGTGGTGTTTTGGCACGAACAAAGTTTATCCAAATTGACGGATATGTCCAAAGTGCCATCGGCTGATTTTCCAATTTTTAGGGGTAGTTTTATGCCATCGCCAATGAAGAATATATCTTGGGGTTTGGAAGAAGACTGGGCAATTTGTCCTAAGTTTCCAGAGTATGGAATTAAATCCTCGTTCTGGAAGAGAAGTTTTCATTTTATACACGCTCAAATGGATTTTAAGTTGTAACTATCCTAATAATAAATAGTAAGGAATTCCACCCGTTACAATTTGAATATAGGTAACCAAGTATGTGCATATCTATCTGATTGAAGGTTGTTTCGAGTGTTATATGATTTAAGTGTTCTTATTTGATTTATAGAATGAGATTAGGTACCATCAGTTGTTTGCAAAACTCACCTTGAATCCAGCCCTACTCTTTAAAACTGCATCATCCAGCGGGCTCTCCATTGTAGTTCCATCTTCTTCAAAAGCCCTTATAGCACCAAGGACATTCCCACTCGTTTCTTTTAGATTCTGCTTCAGTTCTCCTGATTGCATGTCCTCGTTCCCCATTTCAATCGGTGGGCTCCCAAGTTTATTCCTTAAAACTCCTAAGTCACCTACGTTTCCAGCGCGACTTTCCTTGGGCTTTTTAAGGGATTCCACGTAGTCCTTTAACTTTTTCCTCAGCAATTCTCGTTTGGAATCCTGCACTGACTCTTTAAATATCTGATGTAATTTCTCATGGCCGTCGTGTTTGGAGACCGGGTCGAGTCGTGAGGAAACGATGGGAAAATCTCCATTTCTTTGCTCAAGAGGCTTTTTTAAGTCTTCCACATATCGCCTCATTTTGTCTTTTAATAAGTTCATTTTAGTCTCATGTTCATCTACAGATTTTCTAGAAATGTCCATGAGATTCGAGCTTTTGGTCGGATTTTTTACAGACTTTAGGTTCATAAGGGGACTTAGTGTATTTTCGGAAATTTCATTTCTTGAAAACAGTGGAGGTGCAATGGTGGACTCTGATTTTACGTGAAACCTTTCAGGGGAGTACTTGCTTTGCCTGCGTTCCTTTAAATCGACCAAATACCTCTCCCACTTGTTTTTAGTGGGCTGTGACGTGGTTTTTTCTTGTATTAATTCGGGCCTTTCTGTAAGCCCCACTAATGAGTCTGCCTCCGTCCCTGTCGCCTCTTCATCGACATCTGCAAATCTCGCTGACTGTGGAATTCCATCTGCATAATTTGTTGGTTGCTGCTCCAATCCATTTAAACTTTCCTTGAATTTCCCGAGTAAGAATGTTGGCACCTTCTTCAAATCGTGTATTATCCTTTTGGTACTCTCTGAATGCTCATCATCCCTGGGAGAGCTTTCACTGGGGCTACCGATGGTATTTAAAGCGTCCTGGACCCTGTCAATTAAGTAATGGTTCACATCTTTGAAGTTATCTACGACCCGAGGGGGGACAGCTTTATACAGCGGAGATCCTGGAGTTTCTTTAACGTTTGGTGATTCCAGAAGGCGGTTTGGTGTTGCGTTTTGCGCTTCTTGGATATCCTTGACCATTGATTTCATTTCTTGTAAAGCTTTGTTTATGCTGGACACCGCAGCTTGGGATTCTGATGCTGGATCATCTAGTGCAAAAAACACGAGAAAATAGTTTTAAATAAAAATAGAGTTTTTCCTTCTAGTCGACTTACTGTTCAGAGATTTCTGCGATGAAGGGTCAAGATCGTTATTCTGAGGGGGTAAGGCTAGAAGGTCGCCGTTGGAGCTGGGGCTACCGTGCAAGAAGTTCTGCAAAAGGCCTCGTCTTGCGGTGGGATTGTTTGTATCTGTGTTCGCTCCTCTTGAACCTGTTGAGATTGACGCGTGGCACGACTATCATACTTTCAAGGGTGTACGCCAATGTATAGTGCGACTCGCAATTTCGACGATTTAGGTCACAATACGGGACGTTACATAATTTTTTATTTTGCCGTCGTTGTTCCTAAATTTAGTTCAGAAACCGTTTTACTTTTACGTGGTTTCTAGATGAGTAACATTGCGAGAGTTGTTTCCCCCCAAATTCGAGGAGTTTTCGCGATTTGAACGCATCTTACGTTCATTCGTTTGATTATCAAGATTAATATCAAAACCGTCGTTTGTTTTATGCTCACAACGTTAATTTTCGTTTTAGGCGCAGATTGTCGAAGTACCAAGTACACCTTGGTGGCGGCCATAATGATTTTTTTGACGCTCGAAATTAAGGAAATAAAATTAAATTATTTTTAATTGAGGCCCGTAATAAAATCCTGAATTCGCCATCACTCCCTGATCGCGTGTGATGGATGCTATTTGCTCCCGTCGAAATCTAGAAGCGACAGCGTTAAGTTTAATCGGGCGTCAAACTGCCAAGGTAGGAGTGCCAAGGATTCTTCTGCTGTGCGATGTCTGATAAACTTCGTGCAACCAATTTTCGATGGAATAAATTTGAATTAATAGGAAAATTAGAGACGGGAACTCGAAACGACACCGATCTCGGTAAAACGGCCTCACCTGGGATTTTTGGTAAGTACTTAGGTTAACCACTTCAGGGCAGGAGTCATCTAGTTCAGTTTTAAGTGATTTTTCTTGATTTACGGTTAAAATGCGCGTGATAAACGAAAGGCTCACCACACGAAAGAATGCATAACCCAGAAAAACGAGTGAGGGAATGGACGACGTAAAAGCGGCATTAATAAACGGTCTTGCCGGCAATAATGTAAATCAGCACACGTCATTTTCGAGGAATGTTCTATTGATTCGCTCTAAGTAAATAATCACGCACCGCATTCCTCAAGAATTTTAGCGTAAATATAAATGCATTTAATGCACGTATATGTACAAGGTGGTCCCAAAAAGAAAGATCCCCATTTACATATACAAAGATCTATCTCGTCTTGAAATCATTAGGTTTATCATGAATGCAACATTTCTTCCGAAAACCTCGACCTTGCTCTGTAATCGAATTAATTCCAGACCTCAAGTGTGAAAACTAACCTTTTAGAATCGAAAACGAGTTCTTTTTCGGAGTTTCCGCGTCCTCTAAATGGCCTAAACTCCCAAGTTTCTTCGTTTGGTAAGGATCGGACGGTGGTTCGTTAGTTGTTATTTGCAACTCATCTGATTTCAATTCATCAGACTGAAATTCTTTAGGCTGGACGATAATCTAAAATAGAAAGCGTTCCCGAAATTTCAAAAAGGAATTTTGTAAACCATCTCACGGGGTTCTCATTCAAACTGCTTTGTAAGAACGGAGGTGGGCCCTCTATGAGTCCAGGGTTTATTTTCGAAGCTTTGGCGAATGCGCTAGGTTCTTCACCACTATCACTGAAAGTTCACAATGCGGATTTTTCTGATAAATAATCAACTTACTAATCCATGAATCTTCGTGATTCTAGCACTGGCGCTGAGTTTGAATTTTCGTTTCGGGCTCGATTAGGGCTTATTGGTGGTTTATTGGAAATGGTCGTAACTGATATAGACACCTGAGGACAAATGTTTTTTCGTTCCTTAATTTTTTTCATATATATTTATACAGCAAGGGCCTAACGTACGCTTTCGATGTCGCTTACGTCGCTGATTCCAACGATTTTGCAAACGAGCTCCATCGCTTCTCCAGTTTTTAAATTTGCGACAGGATAAAGAGTTTTGGGAACACTTTGAGCTGCTCGACTGGACATTCCCACGGTCTAGCAACGATATGACGAGTTGAAACGTTTTGAGTAAATATGAAAAATCCATCCTGCTTACCTCCTCATTATTTTCTACCACCGATTGTTGATTAATTAAGTTAGAATCGTGTTTACAATATTTGTCACAATCGCTACATTTTTTTAACACACTACACGATAGTTGACTCCTGTAATAAGTATTGTAAGCTCATGTTTGTTGTCAAATTTGTAAGCTTACATGCAGGCTTTGCACATTCTTTCGTTTTGTGGTAAAGAAAATTCTCGCTTGGTTAAACTGCTACCGAGAAAAGGCTCATTTGAAGGTTTCCTTTAGGAAAAATTCATTTTCTGCCAAAATTCTTTTTAAGCTGGGTGGTAACTTACCCTCCGACAGTGCTAAAACCTGTATCATCATTCCAATCATTAAACCAATTAACAACTCCGCACATACAATTTGATACAGACAAAACGGATACAATAATAATAATAAGTTTAACATACATCTTCTTTTGGAGTATTTTTTTAAATGTGAGAATTTGAGCACATTTCAATTTAAACTAAAATGCGAAATTTAAGCTGCAATTGTGAACAGTTAGCAATTTGCGGTTGAAATTGGGGCAGTGTATGTTTTGGTTCGTCATTATGTTGCAAGAGCGCATAAATAAATATTTTATGTTATTCAAATTAGGCAGAAAATATTAAACAGAAGACCATTGATGTCGTTTTTTTATGCTGAAGTTTGCTTCTTTTACAAATATTCTTTTTTCGTTAGCGTTTAATCATTTGAAAAATGGCAACGCCGCGTTTGGCATTTGTTTCTTAAAGCCCGTCTAAATAGGTACTGCCCCTAAGTGTGTTAGGAGCCTTTCGTCGATAAACGTTGCCATATGGTGCACGAAATACAGAATTACAGAACTGAACAGAATTTGAAGGTGGTTAAAAATGGCAGTTAAATTTTTAGACTCCGGCGCGCCTGGTAAATTTCCGTGTTGCTGCTAACATATCGATGGAAAATTATTTAAAACAGTTTTAATTTTATTTTTTTAGTTTTTGATAGTGCAATCTAGCAACTTAGTACCTTAGCATTTTTTCTTTCTACTACTAAAGACCGAAAACCCAAGACTTTCGAGACTAAAGAAATTAGGCTTCGTCTAAGGTGGCTTATAGGTTTACGTGGTAGCGGCTCTTATCTCGTATCTCCCACTTTACTCTGATTCACTCTCTCAAATAATTAAGAAATTGTATGAAACATTTAGGGGCGGTTTATAAGAAAAATCGTAAATATAGAAATACATTTTCAATTTAATAATGAGTAAGTAAATAGTACAATTCCGTTCTTACCACAAAATTATAAGCATAAATTTAAGTGTATATAACAGTAGTAAATAAAATAGCACATGCTTTTCAAGCCTTGCCCTTAAACTATACCTTACATTTTCGTAACATTATTTGCAGACTACTACAAAACAGATTCGATTGTGTAGGTAATTATTTTCATCTGCTTATGAGCTTCAAAGAACCTGCTAAGTTTGTTACAGGAAATTAAATCATGTAAGAGAATTTTTGACGTCAAAGTGACCACGAACAAAATGATACTGGACGTTGCCAACCTAGTCACTATTAGCGAAATAAAGAACCATCACTTGTTCTAAATGAATATTTCCACGCCAAAGCCATGCTGTTAAGGCTGTTGTTTTACAATTTTTATTTGGGCTGAAATGCTCAAATGTGGACCCACCGTTTCGAACAGGTCTGTTTTACCGGGATTACCCGGAAAAAATTTGAAGTGTCAAGTTCGGCTCGGTGAAACGTCCACACTATGCAAATTTGAGAGACAAAACGTTCAAATATGGACTAACCGGGGTAATTAAACGATACAATGCAGTTTGAACGTAGATTCACATTTCAACATTTTGACCGGAACAAACAAAATGAACGAGTCAACCAAAATTCACATATCGTGGACGATTCACTGAATTAAACAACCTGAATAAATCTTTAAGGAGAGTTACGTAGTGTTATGCAATTCTAGCATGGGCCCACATTTCAACATTTTGCCCAAAATAAACGAGCTAAACAACCCAAATTCACGTAGTGCTATTTGATTGCTCCAGGTACCCCCTTCTTACAGTCTAAAATGTAACAAATTTATTTCAATTTAAGATGCCACCAAAAAAAATCTATTACTAACTCAAAATATGTTGTGCTACTTAATTCTCACTTTTAACATTATTTATAGCGTATTTCATATATCGCGCCTCATGTCTTTTATAAAGAAACGGAGGACGCAAGAATTAAAAAAAATAGTTTACACTAAACATGTACTCTATGGTCCTTTGAAATCCCGCAAACCAATTACCAATTTTATTTTCTGGTTATTTACGTAAGACGTTAGGCTTGAAGTTTGAAACGCCCTGTACGTGTAGATAAATCAATTTCAGTAAAAAGCTTATTCTTGTATAATATTCACATCCAGACTTATCTCATTATCAAAATGCTCCACTATTCACATTTAAATCCATTTAAACAAAAATTAAATTTATACAACACCTTTAAAACAATAAAACTGCCAAACAAGAAATGATGGGAATGGGAGTAGAACGTACACAACAAACATGTGGAATGTACAGAATTCTGGTTGAGTTGTTCATTTTATTCGTTCCTGGGCACTCACCTTCTTGTGCTTGTTTAGACTAAAGCATTCAAATGTGGACCAACATTCCGACTCCCCCTTTGCCATGTGATTGAAACTTGATATTCTGGTCATAATGATGCATTTCATAACCTAGGTCTACAATATACTACTATACATTTATATCACTTTTGAGAAATTATTCAATTTAGACAACTTCATCTGTTAAAAGTAACTGAACAGTAATGAGTAGACAAGAAAACTTTGTTTCTTCCATGTAAACAATTACCTACAAATAATAATTATTATTATTTAGACTATATTATAACAATCAGTGACATTTATGTATTGCGGATTTTACCAGGGACATAGTTTTTGTCGATTGAGGACTCCTGCAAAAACATATGTAAACACCTCTCATTTTGAGCTAGAGGGTGACCTGCTATTCTGAAATTTTATTGAAAAAATAATCAGTAAAGGAGATTTTATGCAGTTTAAACAAAAACTCACATGCCAATACACAGAGTGATTTTTAACTTTTACTTATTGGTGGCAAAATTTTGTACCAATTACTTACTTATTAATAAACACCTCCAGTCCTTTTCTCCTATCCTCAATGAATCCCTCCTCAAAGATGCCGTCATCGCCTCGGAAGGGGAGCTGCCGTTTCCATGCTTTTCCAGGTAAGGGAGGCACCACTATTTTGCTATCTCGTTCTAACTCGTTTCTGAGCCACTCAAAGTCGCTGTATCGCCTTCGAACACTTGATTCTTTAACTTTAAATACAGGTAAGTTTGTCTGAAAAATGTTTTCCATTATTATCAATATATGAGGGGGTTGCGAAAGAGGTAGATGCAGTTGCTCGATCCTACAGAAACTTGCTTAAAATATGTGTTTGTCGCTCTCATTTACTCACCCTCATTTTAACTTCATAATCTGTGAACCTCTTCTTCCCCACACCAATGGTGGTGACCGGATTGACCACGTCTATTTCCAGGAAATTGGCCGGTGCTGCGTAAGCATCGTCCAGTGTCTGCTTCTTCACATTCAATCGTTTTATGGCTTCCGCAGTTGTATCAGATTCCGACATCATCTTTTGTTGTTGTTTCCCTATTATTATCCTCTCAATGGAGATTTGGGAAGCCTTGGTAGTTTTGATTAGTTTGTATAAATGAGTCACTGCACCAGCTGGGTAATTGTAAAGAGATTGAAAACACCCCTTGAATTTAAAAAAATGGAAAAATCCTCGTAAAACTACAATTGTTTTAGCTACGATGATGGAAGATAAGTGACGTTGACAAATGACATTTATTCTCTGAAGAATTAATAAATTTTAATACACCTGGCAAAAAATTCACATTGGCAACAACATTTAAAAGTGCCTATTTTTAGTGATTTTTGGAATTTAATATTTTATAAGTTTGAATTTTTTATGATTGTTTTTTTAATTAAATGTACAGCTGTAACGCCAAGACTACTGTTGAAATTAAACATATCTTACCTATTAAAAAGCTCAACAGCTCACAGAAACATCCAAAAGAGATTCTACAGTGAAAAGTACCTATACATTAAGCTGAAGATGCTTTGGTTGGACATTTTTAAAGCCCCCAGGATTCTGCAGAAAATAAATATTATGCCAAATATTTGACAATTTTTTAGTTTTCTTTGGAAATTTCAAACTGACGATGTTTACTATTCAGTTTTAGACTATTTTATTTTATTAGCTCTTTTGTGCGAGATAAAGCTTTCTTGTCCAAATGCAGAATGCTAGACTTTCACAATTATTTTTTACGATAGATACTACTGGTTCCCAAATATTTAAATTAAATTATGAACGTATGCAGATCTTTTAAACGTTTTAAGTAGAAATTAAATTTTTAGTTGTTATTTATTAAGGATATACATTAGTTATTCTTATAATAACAAATTGTTATTTTTGGCGTTTAATGCCCAAAAAAAACTTCACATTTCGATGAAACATAAATTTTTCTTTAATTTTTAAATTTAAACATTCCATGAAATAGCGCTTTTTGTTGTCGGCCAGCGTTGCCACATTTCAAACTTTACGCTTTATATTTTTTATTTGTCGATCACTCACGACCAGGCAAACGGCAGTCACTTGTCAATTCTATCGTTGTTTTTTTGGTATTATATATCAAAATTTTCTGCATTTAATTGGTTATTTCTTAATTTTATCTGCAATATTTGGCGTGTTAGTGGAATTTCGTTTTTTGGATAAATTATTTCCAATTTGAACTAATATTCGAGTATACCTTTCGCAGCCATGGGATCCAAAAAACAGTCTAAACGGGATTCTTCGTCTTCATCTTCTGAAGAATCCGATGCATCAAAAGAAGGCAGGAAAAAGGCATATCATCAAAGAGATCGTTCCAGGAGCAGACAAAATAATAGAGGTGATAGGGCAGCTAGGAGAAGTACCAGTAGACAGAGGGACGAAAGTCGGTAAGTCATGTCATAGCACTTGATGGCTTCTAATAACTGATCTATCGACTTTAAGGCATAGAGATTCTTCAGCGAGAATTAGAACTTCTTTGAACCCAAGAAGGAGTCGATCTAGGTCAGAGGGTAGAAGTGTTCAAAGAGACAGACCTAGGGAGAGGCATAATCAAAATTATGGACGATATGATAGGAGAAATGATAGGCAGAGGGACAGGTTAAAATAGTTAGGCATTATATATTTTTGGCACTATTGATGAGGATTTTTCTTGCAGAAGGAGAAGAAGCAAGTCTTTTGATCATGCCAATGCCAAGTGGGGCAAAGACGATGACTCAAATAAAGACAAGCAAAGAAAGAATAGTGAAAACAAGGCAAAACCAAACTTTGGCTTGTCTGGCAAATTAACTGAAGAAACAAACACATACAAAGGTGTTGTCATCAAATACAGGTACCACAATTCTTATTTGTCTTTTATTGTTCATTTATAGCTCCTACCAGTTAGAAACCTATCTTGACTATAGATTTTGTTTTTGCATTTACAGTGAACCTCCAGAAGCAAGAAAACCCAGAAGAAGATGGAGGCTATACCCTTTTAAAGGAGATAAAGCTTTACAAACCCTGTATATTCACAGAGAAAGTGCATATTTGATTGGGCGAGATAGAAATGTTGTTGATTTACCAGTGGACCATCCATCTTGTTCCAAGCAACATGCAGCTTTACAATATCGACTAGTCCCTTTCACACGAGATGATGGATCAACAGGTGAGTTTAAAGTGAGGAAAAAACTAAAGTTCAAAAGTTTTTTTCCAGGTAAACGAGTTCGGCCTTATTTAATCGACTTGGAATCTGCTAATGGCACTTTTATAAACAACAAAAAAATTGATCCAAAGAAATATGTGGAGTTATTAGAGCGTGATGTGATAAAATTTGGGTTCAGCTCCAGGGAATATGTGATGTTGCATGAAAACAGTAAGGATGAGACTATGGATGATGACGTAAAAGCTGAGTATGAAGAAGTTAAAAAGGAATTGAAATTGGAAAAAGAGTAGAACTCCAAGCAATTTGTGCCTGTTTTGAAGATATTAGTGTCACATTTTTATCACTTACCTTTCTTTGTTAATCGAGAGACATACGTCATTTTGCGATGCCTGAAAACTGTGTAATGGTATAAGGGTAAGTTGCCTATTTATCAATAACGACCTTATTGGTATTTTCAATTAAGTCAAGTTACAGATGTGTAATGTTATGCGATCAGTGGCGTGACAATTTTTTAAGTTAATTTTCAAAGACACTAATTCGCATCTACTTTCAAGTTTATAGAATTTAATGTAAATAGGTTTTAGAACCAAGAAGAGGATTCAAAATTAAATGAAAAATGATCCATCATTAGCATTTTTTTTTTAATATTAAAATTTTGTTCGTATTCAGCAATTCTATGGCAGCTTTACTAGTGTAGGTTTTAAAGTGGGAGTTTTTGAGGAGAAAAATTACCTCAAATAATTTTGATGGCAAACTTTAAATAATGATTAAGCGAGCCGGCAACGTTGCAGAGCTCCGCCTGGCCTGCGCATCAAGCGAGCAATATCGCAAACGAGCTCCATCACGTTGTATTCGGATTTTCTGTACTATGAATCGAGATGCGCAGAAACAGACACTCCTTCGTATGCCTAGTTCGCTGGGATTTACTGTATATGCATTTCAATGTGATGCGCTTTTAGAACATCAACAATGTATAATCTACGCGTCTTTAAGCGTTGCACAATCTTTCTACTTGTACTTATCATATATCCAGCTCCATGTGTGAACGTGACATGGTTTTTCATACATTTATTTTCCAAGGTTTGTTTTTTTAATAGATGCCATAAAAATTTCAATGTTATATATTCAGCTGTATTTTTTCAAATGATTCATTAGCAAAACTATAGCATTCATTGACACAGTTCTTACAGAAGCTAAAATAATACTACGTCCTATATTAAATTGAATTATTTTTTTTTTACTTTGTACAAAATCGCACTTAAACATGCAAAAATCAACATTTTGACAAACCGAATGAGTAACAATAAACTATGGTAAGAAATCACAATCAATAAAATAAATATTTACACTAAAATGTACAAGAACAGTGCCCTGCAAATTACGTATTCCAATAAAAAAAACTTAATTCCCTTCAAGGAAAAATAGTCGGCTAAGTAACGTTTCTAGACATTTATGACGAGAATTATACAACAAATTACGGCGTATTGCAATAATCCATTAAATATACCTAAAAGTCCGTTTTTAAAAAAGGCCATTTCTATTTACAAAAAATATATATATAAGGAACATTACCCAAAAGCCTAATCTCCATGAGCAATCGACCCTGCTTGATTAAATTAGAAATTTACAATCTTTGGTACTAAATATTTACTGCACTATGTTAATGTTAATATATACACGATCTCGTCCGGGCTACTGTTTATTAACCTCCTGTGCATTATTATAGCTGCACGTTGCTGTATGAGCGCTTTTTCAAGGATCCACCACCATCACAGTCTATTTGCGACTCTGAAATGGACAACTCTTTCTGTCTCATCATATCGTTGGGCACTTCATAGCCATCATTCTCTAATTCGGAGTTGTGTTGCGGTTCGTATAAAAGTTCTAAATATTTAGGGATTTCCTTAGCACCTCCAGCAGTCAAAAATGGAATTTCTTCCCTGTCCATATCCTCTTCATTCTCGGCCCTCCAAGAGGTCCCTATAGGAAGGAACTGTTGAGTATTTGATAACGTATGCGAAAAACAATTAGGTTAATAAATCACGTGCACAGGAAAACGTTTATATGAGTGTTAAGATGATTCAATTTACCTGAGCTGTTTTGATTCTCATCAAGAAAATATGCATCATTCGAGATTCCGTCAAACACTGAAAGCATGACAAATGCAGTTAGTAAATATCCGGAATGTGGAATAATGGGGGAAGGGGTTGCAATTTAATGTGGAATGAAAAGGGAGATGAAATATTATTGGAACAAAAAATGGAGCTCCAAATTCGCACATGTTACATAAAGTATTGTTAATTTGTTAGTCTGGATACATGCAGCACATACAGAACATTTACTTACGATCTGGCACTGTGCTCACATACTGCGAATGGGCACCAGTAATAGCTTGGTGTAAATGATCTCTATGCGCCCTGTCCAGCACTTCTAAACAGTGCTTAAAAGTTGGTCGTTTGTCCGCTTCGAATGCCCAACATTTCAACATTAAGGAGTACCTTAAACACCAAAAGTAATTTTAAATCGAACACAATTGCGAACATAACTTACAGATCATCCGGGCAGTCAGTGGGTTTTCCTAACCGTCCTCCGCCTCTGACATAGTGCAAAACCTCCAAATTACTTCTGGCTTGGTAAGGCTGTTGCCCTAGAGTCATGATTTCCCAGAGAAGGACCCCGAATGCCCACACGTCAGATTGACAAGTGAATACTCCATCTAGAAGTGACTCTGGCGCCATCCATCTCACTGGCAATAAACCTTCTCCTTCCTTTCTATAGTAATCGTTCTTGTATATATCTCTGGCCAAACCGAAATCGCCGATTTTTACTATTCGATTCTCGCCCTCCATTGAGGACACCAGACAATTTCTGCATGCCAAATCTCGATGGACAAAATGCATTTCTTCCAAATAACGACAACCTCTGGTGACATCCAAGCACATCTTTAAAAGATCGATGAGGGCGAGTGCTGGTTTGTTGTTCTAAATAATGAAAAAATATAGATCAAAGTGACTTTTTACTTTTTTTTTTTAACAACATACGAGTCCGCCTCTGGAATCTCTTAAATAAGTCAACAAATCGCCACCCTCCATAAGCTCCATTATAATAAACTGTGGATCGTTGTCCAAGCAAACACCCAATAGCTGCAAGATGTGCTCGTGCTTGAAATGGCTCATCAGTTGGGCCTCTTGAAGAAATTCCGTTTTTTCTTGTTCAGAGGCTCCTTTCTTCAACGTCTTCACAGCAACCGCTCCAACCGAGAGGCCTTTGGCTTTACCTTCGAATACCTTGAAAAAGAAAAATGTTTCCAAAGAAGAAATCATTTTAGTATAAACTGAACGTACCTCTCCGAAAGCTCCGCTGCCTAGAAACTTAGTTAAAGTTATCTGGTCTCTCCTTATGTGAGGCAACATGGTAATGTCATCTCCATTTATGGCAGACGAGACGTATAATATATTGGTACTGTGGACTCCTCGACGAGGCAATTCCCGTAATGTTGCTAATTCAACATCAGGGCCTCTTTGGATTGTGACTACCTCATCGACTTTCTTTTGCTTTCGACATCTCCGCGAGTAGCTCACTATAAAATCAATTTTTATCCATTTTTATTCACAAAATAAATTATGGTAACGACTCACCATAACCGAAGCAAATCACAATGATGATGCAAATCGATATGGGCAATAACGTGGCGATAAATATCAAATTCATGGGGTTTTTCTGGGACAATCTTTCCGCCTCGCTAATATCGAACTCGGTACTTTCTTGGCTTGGTTCGCTCCACCCATAGGAATTTAATGCGGACACCCGGAATGAGTACTTGTGCTCGCTGTTTAAGTCCGTTATAATCCACGAATTATCTATATATTATCGAGTAGAAGTTTGTATTATACATCATTTATGTTCAGGGCGGACCTGTGCCATTGTAAACTTGTTCCCACTCAAAAGTTTCCTCCTCAATCGATGGGGCGCTGTACGACCATGCCGTTCTATTTTCGGCGCTTCGTCTGTTGCGATAGAACCTAATCGCCAGACAATCCAACGAGTAGAGCTCAATGGGAGCTCCGTTGTCCTGGGGGGCCTCCCATACTACTTTGTACACGTTGGCGCTGAAAAACTGTATACCTGGGGCGCTTGGGGGACTCGGGCGGTCACCTAACGGAAATTGTAGAGTGTGTTGGGTCGAAATTTACGGAAATGAGAAATAATCTCTGACTCATGAACTTAACAAAATAAAAGAGAGAAAAGCTGAAGAATGCAGATAAATTAGGAAACTGTTTTCGGAGACGTAATACACTCTCATATCGTCTTGGATTGAAATTCGAGTACTTACCCAGAGTTTCAAACGTAAATCTGGAGTCTGAGGGCCACACGTACCACTCCGGATACTGCTCGTAAAGTAGCGACAACCGAAACTTGTACTGGGTCTTCGGTTTCAAATTTTCCGCCACAATCGCAACAAAACTATCCCGCTCCTCACCTGCCGCCACTGGTTTCCATTTATTAGTCGAAGTAATGGGGGCGTATTCCACTTTGTATTCTTGAATATGAGAAGTGATTTCCCAGCTCAAATACAACGTCTGCGATGTTTTGTTCACAAGCTCAAACACCGCCGGTTCTGGATATGTAGTGATCTGCACTCTGTCGCTGTCCGAGGAAGTTTCGTTGGTTTCACTATAGGCCCGAATCCAGACGGTGTAGGTTTCATTAGGGCTGAGTTTGGGGAGCAATGTGGTCAACGTTTGGCTGTCATGGTCGATGGTTTTGACGTCACTGACTGATTGTTCTCCTTTTTGACGTACTCCAGTTAAAGAACCTTCGGTTAGCCAGTGAATTTCATAATGAACAATCTCCCCGTTTAGTTGTTCTGGTGGGAGCCAATTGACTAGAGCTAAGGTTGGGTGTAGTACTGAGGCGGATATATCACGAGGTTTTGATGGGGCTGAAAAAAAAGTGTTTTGATCGTGGAGTAAACGTATAAATGTAATAAGAATGTATTTTTTTATGAGATTAATAGTTTTAAAAATATTTTCCTTGTCAATTCACATCAAAAACTCACCTCCTGGAGAGGTTCGAACCACCAATTTTTCACCAAAGATGATATCTTTCTTCTTGGAGAAATAGTTACTCACAGCAGCCTCGATCACGTACGTGGTGAAAGGCTTCAAATCGGTTAGCTTCAAGGATTCCTCAAAGGTATTCAGGAACTTTCTCGTTGCTCCTTCTCGCAATTCTTCATAATATTTCAAGGAAAATATGGTAGTGGGCACAGAGGTATTAGGGCAATTTTTCTGGAACTCCACTGGAGACATTTTCAAAGTTAAATAATCATATGATTTCTTCGTGACGGTGGGGTGATAGGAAGGTGTTTGCTTAGGGCTTAGACACTCAGTCCCAGGATAGGGCTGTATATGTTTTCCGTACGTTTTCATGTCGTTAATTTTAGAATTTTCATCCAAATATGACGAAAAATATATGGAATTTGATTCCAAAACTTGATCACAATTGACACCGTCAAAAACTCTTTTATCTCCGGTGCTTAAAGATAGAATGAAAGTAGGTTGATAATTGGAAATTATGGTGTGATCAAGGGTGAAACTTTTAATGAAGCACTCCGGAGAGTCGCAGTTACATTGGGAAACTTCAAAGAAAGAAACATCACCCCCATTCGTGCTTCTCTGCATCATTTTAAACCCCAGATCCTCAACATTTTCCAGCCAGTAAATTCTCCGGGAATAGGGAGACACTTCAATATTTTGAACATCGTTCTTAGTTATATAAATCTCCTCCTCCTTAAACGCCACCAATTTTCTTTCCGACAGAAAATAGTTGAGATTCAATTTTCTAATTACTGACCCTGCAGTCTCATTAATCCCCTCCACATAATACAAGCTTCTTTCTAGCCAATCCAAAGCTAGGCCTTTAGGCTTTCCTTTAAGGTCCGCTAATTTTGTTTTGTTGGAAGAATTCAGATGATACATCAGCAATTCCTGCATTTCGTTGATCCAAAATAGTTTATTTTCGCGCAATAAGTAAGCGAGCTTTAATGGGGTGTTTATGTTGCTAATCAGAACACTTGAACGGCCGTTATCGACGTCCTTTAAGTAGATTGAGTCGGAGGATGCCAAGAGCATAATTGGAATTGGATTTTCTCTGCTGGAGTTTACAAAAATTGGAGCAGAGAGAGTTCCTGTGCCCATTTTCGTATAAGCTTGGATCTAATGTAAAAATGATTTCAAGATTATGCATTTCACTATTGAAGTCAAAAACAAATACCTCAAAAAAATACACACGTGGTTCTGTTAGTTCTGAGATGACATACTCAGTCTCATTAGCAGGGATTTCTACGTCCCTGTCCAAATCGACTTCAGTACCATTCTCCATATACCAACACCTGTAATAAAGGTTTCAAAACTGACTATGATTTACAATTATTAGTATTTTCATACCTCGACTTATATCCGTTCAGAATTCCATTAGGATACAGCGGGGCATTCCATCGGAAACTAATCGAAAAGTGACTATCTCCTTGCAGGGAGTTATTGTGGTCATACATGACGTATGTTCGAGTAGAAGTAGGAACTGATGGTGTAGAAGGGGGAGAGTGGATAACCGCCCTAATTTGCGACGATGAGGCCCAGTAGGTATAGGCCCTAATGGTGACATTTAGTCGGGAATATGGAGAGACTTTTTTCCAATATTTCACCGAAGGTTCGCGGGTAATCACCTGAAAATATAAAAAAATTACTTATAAAATTCAAAAACGTAAATAATTCACTTTACAGTTGAATTGTGAGCTGGCAAGCCGTCGAATTGGACTTCATAGAAGACACTTCCGTAGTTCACATTCTTAACGGCTTCCCACATAATACTGAAAGAATCTGAGGAACCAATGGCTTTCACCGATTCATTTTTTACACACTCAGGAGTCACATTGGGCAAGCGCCCATTGGTACTGTTAACTAAATAAAATAAAATAAGCAACCGATAAAAGGTCATTTCATTTACAACCTAAAACTTGTGTTCCCTCGTCCACCACATAAACTAAATTTAATCCAGCAATAGACTTTCCACTGATTGTAGCCAAGTATTTTCCTTCCATATCGCTAACCACGGCATTTCTTTCGTCCTGCAACCACAATAAGCGATTACTGAAATAAGAAAGCGGTCCCTGCATGTTAGGTCTAGGAGGTAAGGTAACTTTCACGTTGCTGAAATTGCGATTGGGCTCGCTGTCCGCTCTTTGCATCGGAGCCCGGAATAGGTGGGAGCCGTCCGAGCCTCGAATTATCCAATAGACTTGGTAGGCATCGAAATCCAGCGTTATTCCCATCACTAGAGTAAAAATGTTTCCAAATCATTATATTTTATCGGGTGGTAAAGCTCGAGTGATGGTGCGATGTTTTTTTTTTAAACAAATATTAATGTTGCGGGAAATATTGGTACTGGTCAAAATATGACAAAAAAGTTACTCAGATTTGTTCAGGTTGTCACAAAAAATATTAATGTATTAGAGTCGGTCCATGTTACTGCAAATACCATCCTTCAGATTACTTTTAATTTCTATCAGTTTGCTTCTTAAACTTGCCACAAATTATAGCTTATCTGTATTATTTGATGAATGTTATAAAATACGACCGATTCGTCAAAATTCTAATAAAAACTAACTAGGAATAATTGTGAACAATTCGATGTATTTTCGTATTTTGGTGGATGCACCACAAAAACAATTTTTGAAAATGTTCGCATAAATTGGTCAGATGTGAACAATAATGGCAGATAATTTAAAATCATAATAAATAAAAGTGGCATTTAAAAATGTTATCTTCTTGACATTACGGTGAAGGCGATTTGCGTTGAAAAACCATTGAACTTAGCTGAACTCTCCTAATGGTCATTCGTGGGAAATCTTCAAAGTACTTTCGATATTTCTTTTTGCTCAAAGTGAAAGAGATATAAAGACTTCTAACCTAAACTAGTCTTATACAGGATGTCCCAAAATAAAATTATGTATTAAATATCCATCTTTTCTTGCAGTACTTTTGGTTGCCACATTTAGATACATTTGAATCTCACCTTGTTTCCCAGAAAACGGCTCCAGGTGATCATAATCAGTCTTATCATCTCCATTTAAATGCGCACATTCAACATTATATTCCCTTGCCCAATACAGATAACCATTAACTGAATCGATGCGAATTTCTTTCGCTAAAGTCAAAATTGGTAAAGGTTCCTGTCTGCTACCATTCAAGTTGCTGCGGATGATCTGTAATCAATGATATAGGTAAGAGGGTTTTATATCGGGTTAAAGATGTTACCAGTTGCTGCTTCAGATTTGACCAATAGAGTTTTTTTCCAATCCAGTCCACTGCAATACTACCCACAGAATCAACATCTGTTAGTCTGCCCTGCTTGCGCGAAGTTAAGTTGTACCAGTACAGTTGACTGCTGTTAGTCACCTAACCAAATAAATGACAATATACATATGATAACACGACTGGAGCCCCGATTTTTGCAACAATGTCCATCTAGCAACATGACCTACCATGTAAATCTGATCCCGATACCAAGTCATTCCGGTAAATCCTATATTTCTCATCCTGCTTTTATGAATTAACGTCTCGATGCTTTCCATAGCAACATCAGACTTGAACAATCCCTCAGTTCCCGACCATATAATAGCCGTTTTTTTGGTCTGGCTTAAAGTGCTTCCCTTGAACTCCGTAGACCAAGTACCTTTCCCCGATTTAGTGTAGGCCAGTACTTTCATCAAATACTCAATATTTGGGACGAGATTGCGGAAGCTAAACGATGGATAGTTAGTTTTGTAGGTAGTTGTCACGTTGGAGGATAAGTCTTGGATTGATAGCTCATAAGACCAGTTTTGGAAGGAGCCTTTACCTATATAAATACATTATTTGTTTGCAAAGAGATTTAGTTAATTTTTTTTACTATGTTTTACCTTGCAGGGCGAATAAATGCGGTGGTAGCCATTTGGCTTTAGCTATGGTAGTTCCAAAAATTGCCTGCAAATTGGTAGGAGGGTTTAAGGGTTTCGGCCACGGCTGAGTGCTGTTCAGGTTGATGAGGATTTTTTTATATTGAGTTTTCCCCAAGTGGGATATTTTATTATGGAAATACTCATTCAGGCCTTTGTGGTATTCTTCGTTGTAAACAGTACTGCCATCTGTCCAATAAAACTTTTGATTTGCAGTACCCAATGAGAGTACGTTTTCCAATTTGGGTTTCACCACGTTTTCACGGATATCTTTGACGTTATTGCTGTAAGTATTGAAATAAATAAATTTATTAAACATTTCGTTTCGCCATGGAAAGTAGATACTTTCATCTTGCACAATTTTTCGTTTAAACTAACGGACAATAGAATTCTAGATGATTGGGTGATTTTTCAATCTCATTTTATCGCAAAAATTCTATAGTTTGATTATATTGAATTGAGAACAAAAAGAACACATATAAGAGTACTTTCTTCACTAAGAAAAAGTTTTCAATAAAAATTACTGTAGCAGGGCAAAGTATTTTTGTTCAGACCTTTAGGTCATAAATTTTACGTTTCCTAGATATCTAACCTTTCTCATTTGCCCAATTTGGTTGTCGTTACTTATTATTTATGAAACGGAAAAACAGCTGCTTTCTAAAGTATTTCTAAAGCTTAAAATTTTTTTTTTATGAATAACCGGTCCAAAATAGAGACTGCTGTTGCTACTTTACATTCATTTAACTTAAACGAACGTACCCGTCTACAGACACTGCCAAAATAGTGTTTTTCTTCTGGTCAGGGACAAACAGTCTGAAGTTGGGATAATCCACGATAAAAGCACCCACGTCGGTTGCACTTAAGATCTTCGCTGCGGTTTTTTCATGTTTAATTCCATTGCTAATGTCCGAAAGATCTAGTCGATAAATTCCTCCTAAATCGCTGTAATCGCGAATGGCCCAAAACAGGTAACCGTTGCAGGGGTCAATCTCCATGGCAATTGGTCGCTTTATGAGGCCTGCATATGCGACAGTCAAAGAACTACCATCCAAAAAGCACCTACACAAATAAGTCTTTTAGCAGAGTTTATCTCCTCGTTAATTGAGTATAAACCTTTTAATAAGATACATTTTTGGTTTTTTTCGAATTTTCATTTCTCCTAAAATATATAGTTGATTATTAATCCAATCCACGGAAATATCAAGAGGCGCGAAGTCAAGCTGGTCCGGTGTTAAAACTGCAGAGTAATTCTGCGTTTCTTGCTCTATGGGGATTCTCCACACATACCCATTGGCGTCGGAGAGAAACAGGAGCTTCTTACTGATATGAATCCCTATTCCTTGAAGAAAAAAAACTTATTATAATCATTGCAAAATATTAAAACAAACTAGCTATACCTTCTATAGTAGTATTGTCGGAATGAAATAGGTGCAAACTATCACCAAACAAAGACTCCAACTCAAATATGGCGTGCTGTGTCCCTAATATCAGTATCGGCTGTTGGTTCTCGGAAACTGCTCAAAAAATCAAATCGAAAATTCTAAAGCTACAAGTTTTAAAACTTACTCTGAGGTTCTTTGGGTGTGGTCACTTTAACACTGCTCGCAGGACCCGCTCCATTGTTGTTCCTCATTTGAACCGAAATCGAATAGTTGCGATTGGGGTGTAAATTCCGCACCACGTGATACGTATTTGTTGAAGACACATCCTGTATATATATGTGCATAGCTAAAGCTGGTTTTTAGAAATAATAATAATAGAAAGGAAAACATGCAGAGTTTCGTTAGTTAAACACTGAATATTAGCAAACATAAAGGTGTACAGATAAGGCCGCAGACAAAGCAGAGAAATCTACATCTACTAGCAATAAAGCACAAAAAGAAGAACAGCTGCTCAGTCTATACGGCCCACCTTAACTTCGGTACGGGCCATAATCTGCCCTCCCGAAGCTCCCAGTTCGGTGATCTTGAGAACATAGGAGAGGAGAGGGCCGTGAGGAAAGGGACCCGGTTCCCACGTAACGCTAACCGAATGGGCGTCCACAAGGGCAACCCGCACATTCGCAGGTGGTGAGGCTGGAATACCTTCCGCCAGGGTGGCAATCACCACACTCTGGTCCGAGTAAATCGGCTCATCTCCGTGACTTTGATGACCCAAACTTAGAGCCACCCTAAACTATATTTTACAAAATATAATATAATAACTGAGAGTCAAATTTGTTGCTAATATTCCTACGCGGTATTTTGTGTAGGGCTGCAAGCCTTGAATATGGAAGTGGTTGGCGTAAGGATCCCAAGAAGCATTACGGCAATACTGCCAAGAAGCCGCGATCTCCTCGTATTTCCACTGAGGGTGGAAAGTCAGTCTTGCTTTGGAGGCGTCAAGAAACCTCAAGAATTAAAAAACCATGAGCGAACTGAGAAAAATTTGTTCTAAGGACTTTACCTCCATTCCAGTTTCAATGAAGTAGCCTTCAGGGAGTTGTCCACGAGGGCAGGGGCTGATGGTATACCCACTAGGGTCCGTATTTGCCCAAAGTACTTGCCAATGGCTTCGTTGCAGCCGATAACGCAGTAGAGTTCTCGTTGGCTGAGCCGATCAGAGGTTCCGTTCTAGTTTTAACTCAGTTATTATTTCTTAAATAGAACGGGCGTGATGCACTTACGCAAGCTCTTTGGCATGAGGAGGAAAGGGCCACCATCCACACAGAACAGCCCTTGTTGCACTGAAAAGTACGTTGTATAATTAGTTCATATTGTTGCTAAAAAATAACTTGATAAATTTCAGATATAATAAATTGCATCCTAAATAATTCATCATTCCCCTCTAACGATTAGGGAATTCCGGTGTTATATCATCTTGGCGCATTTACACGTGGTTGTCGCCGGTATTTTCATTGGCCGCGAGATTTGTGAGTTCGCTCATATAAACCACATCGAGTTTGTTTTGCCGAGCAATTTTCCTCAATTTTTGTTTACACGCGTAAATTTCCCGTGGAAACCCGCAAAAACTCGAAATTATATGATTTAAGGTCATTCGTACCTTACTTTGTCGTCTGCAAACACCCCCGTTTGTCTTGTAATCCGGGTGTTTGAAAAATTATTGAAGTTGAATGCGCTTTCGTGGTTTTCGTAGATTGACACTGCCAGTTTTTATTTCCCCGTTAATTGGGGTGCTTAAAATGATTGTGGTGAGTTTATCGATGTCCCCTTGATTTGAATTGCCGCATGCACGGCACTCCTATTGGCTGCGTCGAGGATTCGCGACGAAGCCTTCCTATTGGTCCCGACCTCTCGGAGTAGACACGAAACAAGCCGATGACGGATTGTTTTCGCGGATGCGAACGTCCGAACCCGAACTTGAGTAAATTCCGCCTATTTTTTTTTTTTTTTTAATTAATCCCCAGACGTTCTTGCGAAAATTCGGAAATGTCAATATATCAAAAAAAATTGTGCGGTTTTTTTTCCCATGCATCTCGCATAACTTGAGATAAAATTACACAGGGTGTGCGTGAAAGATAAAGGGACCCGTGCAGTGCCGTGTCTCCTCTCGAGATGATGGGATTGAAATTGTTCTCACCACCCCAGACAGGAAGCAATTGGACAGCCCGGATGGCCGACTGCCTGAAACGGATATAAATAGCTGCGATTCCTCATTGGCAGGCCCATTTTTCCAAATTAGATGTCCATCCAGGCTGCCTTTTGATATAAGCGTGCGACCTCGTCCAGCGGATGCCTCAATTAAGTTGCGTTCGCATGCGTTTTAATTAGCGCTGTCCATTTAAATTGTGCGTTTGTCCCTCGATCATGAACGTCAACTAAATATCCGTACGTTTCCAAAATGAGCGGTGGTACCTCTGCGTGATGCGAAACGGAGGAAAATTTATAGAACGAACCATCACAAATAAGCTACCGCACGATGGCGATTATTTCGAGGACGTAATGAGGAAATGGTGAATTAGGTTGTCCATACACAACTTAACTCTAATTTGTGTGCTTTGTTAGTATAAATAACTAGGTTGACATACGGGTTTTTTTTTTTTCAAATAATTTTACCTCATCTCAAATGAGCAGGCATCTATAAGTCAACACTTATCTGCACAATAACTCGTACTCGCATTGGAAGATAAAACTGCCGGATATGTTTGCTGAACATAAGCGTAAACCATAAACACATCGTGGCGGTCGCATCTTAAAACACCATCTTTCACGTGACCTGTGACCACTGGAATATCATTATTTATTTACTTTTGTGATTTATTTCTCTATCTGTGCAATCGCTCTTACAAAGTTGAATTTAAACATCAGATAAACGTCTTCACTTTGATTTTTCGTGCAATCCCGCGTTGCTCCCAGCGGAACGTAATAATTGCAGTTTCATTTTTGTTTTATTTATTTATTTTTTTGTTTTTAATTTAATTTAATTCTACGTCACGAAACCCATGTGCTTTGCTTCTGTTTACAACATAAGGATCAGGTTTTAAGAGTCTGATAAATTTAAGCAATCGTTATCAAAATATTTACAAATCCCTGTGCAGAGCCTTTTAGCTCGGATGCAGGTTCCCACAGACGATGAAATCTGCATACTGTCAAGTCGAAGCTCATTCTCAAGTGCTTATGAAATGACAGGAATAAGCGCGTCGGTTAAGGTCAAGCGCGTTGTCGCAGTTCAAAACTTAATTCTGGACGGAAAACGCGCCTTTTCCGTCGTTTATTTCAACTTATCGGAACCTCCTACGAGCGACAAAGAATAGGTTTCTTCTCGCTTTCAAGTGGGATTATTACAATGCCGTGAGATAATCTCGTCTATACCAAACAGTGATGTAATGACGATATTTACATGTTATTATTTATGTACATAGGTTGGCTTTGGCGCCAAACTATATCGAAGCTCGGCCACCATATTTTGACTGTAGTGCTTTATCTTTATTCACGCGCATGTATTAATGCACTGAAGTGGCCTCAATGCAGAGACGTGAGGATGCAATGTAGACCGATAGGAGTGCAGTGCTGAGGAAGACGTTGCTGGCGGTACTCAACCATCATTAGTGAAACGAGGTTGGAAAACGTTCAAAGGACTTTACAGGCAGCGAATGAAAAATCGCAAAAAATTTAACAAAATTTCCGTAGCTCGGCCTCAGACTTGGCCACTCGGGTTGGCTCGGGTCAACAGACGACGAGGAAAGTCTCCTTTGTTGGTGTTCTGGTCGGAGTGAGGTCACTCCAGGAAATTTCATTTAGCGATTTTTTGTAAATTTGGAAAAGTTGTTACAGTCAAACTTTATGTTTTGAGGACGTCATGGCGTCATTTTTTTCTTTAATTTTAATCTCTAAGACTGTCTTAAAACGGACGCTTAAACGGTGACGATTTCGTAAATAATCTACAGATCATTTTTATGAGAAAATGTGTAGACAATCATTTACCAGTGTCGCAGGCTGCGAGGAAAATTCCCTGAGCTGAAGAGTAAGGCAATCTTCCCTGCAACTGAACAATGTTGCCATTTGCTTTGGAGTGCCCACATTTCACGAATTTCTGCACACTTCTCCGATTTTTATTCACACATTTTTTAGAATTTTTTCCAAGCCTCGACGCTACATCCTTCATTATTGTGCAACAGCAAAATTTAAAATTGATTTCAAAATTTCATTCCATCCACGAATGCGACGAATTTCATGCTCGCCAAATCGTACGAAAAACAGATCATGTTTAGTAGAGCGTTTGACAGTTCCTTCGTTCTTTGCAACACGACTTTTCACGGAAAGAAAATACCAAATATTAAAAAAAGAAGTATTTTCTGCCAAAAGAAAGCTAAAACTTGCTTGCCCCCTCTCCGCTCGCCACGGAGCTGGTTTAAAAGTTATAAAATCAAAATTCCACGCGTTATTATCCAAAAATCAATGGAAATAAGTGGGAAAAACCGATTATAGGAATCCAAAAGTTGTATTCTGTTAGGTGATTCACTTGAAATGTGAAAGTTGCGCTTTCAAAGCAGAAAAGCTTAAATTTTGTGATGTCGCCGTTGCGGTCATTCAGTCAGGCATTTGTCCGCATTAGTATCCGTGTGGTGTGAACGCAAGAGGGAAAATGGGGCGAAATAGAGCAAATATAATAAATTTCATTTCCCTAATTGTCCGTTAGGAAACTGAAACAAATGCTCCTAAAGTGAGAACAACTGTCATAATTTGACAGCGTACATCGCTTTGACAACTCGCGGTTTGAAGTCAAGGAAGCCGGAGGAAACAAAAGAACTAACCCACGTTGCCATTTTAAATACGCATATTTCGGGAAACATTTCTACTTCAAATGTGCAATAATCAAGCAATTACTAATTTTTTGATTTGCCCAGTGTGGCAATGTTGATGGGAACTTCTATTATTTATCACTTACTCACCCTAGGCGAACACTTTAGCGATAAATTTTCAGTAGTTTTGACTCATCAGAATTGAGAACTTTTACGAGAACTAATATCCGAATCGAGTTGTCTTTCGCAATCTCTGATGATAAAAATTTGACTTTTTAATACTTTGACCGTTTTGGAGGTTAGATCGCGAATGGAAAATATGGACGCTCTTACCCCCACTCTAATTTATCAAATGACGAAGCAGAAGTCTTTGTTTCCGCGAACCGATCATCGCATAATTGAAAGCCATTAAGGAAATAACCATCCACCACCACAATTTTTAACCATTAAAGGCATACCTACTTGCAAGTACTTGAAAGCACCATTAAACTTTACAAGTAGATAGATGTGTGGGAGTCGGAACGTGTGTCTTAAAGGCCAGTTGCTGTCTGATTAGAATGGATTAAGCCGGTTCAGTTGGTACGCAGTGGCTCGTGCCTTTCTCATAATATTGCACGTACCGAGTGATCATAATAAAAATAGAATAAATTCTCGCAGGAATTCACTGTTTTATTGCCGGCACTCAGACTTTTGGTTGTACGCGCGTCCATCATCCGACGACGTACCTTAAGGCTTCGCGGTAGTGCAGCGCAGATTTAAGTTTTTCGCAAAAGAGTTAAGAAAACGCACTTCCAGACGAAGACGAATGAAGTATTTGGGTCGTTCGGAGACGTCGAAATGAAGGGAATCCACCCTTTAGGCCGTGGACGGTAATAGTACCTTCGAATTTAGTGTGATTCTTTCCAATGAAGGTATTTCGAAAGTTCTTGATTAAAAGGCGAATGCGACTCTATTACCCAGCAAACCGCCTTGAGGTGCCCAGATACGAGAGGGGAAATTGCTAGTTTCCAAGAAAGCCGCAGTTTTCGCACAGTTTAAATCTCACTTTTCGACCGCGCAAGAGTGCGACGTCACTTAACCACGCCAAAACAAAATGGTGGCGCATTCCCACAGCCTCCCGCCATCTCTCGGTGAAACGATCGTTCGTGAGAGAACTATGAAAATCTGTTTTTACATCGACAGACGCGGCATCGAATGGCCAATTAAAAAACCGCCATTGCCTATCCCAGCGACAATAAAGATCAGTTTAATAGCGACGATTAAAAACACGCACAAACAAATGAAAATCTTATTTTCTTTAACTGTTTGGGTGCGCTAAAAATTTCGAAGACTCCAATTGAGCTGCGAGGCAGTTAGCAGGAGGGTGACGTCATCGCATGGTCAGGAGTAGATTACTTAAATGGAGGCAATTCCCTAACAATAAGCCGAGAGGTTATTAACATGCCATCATCCACTGCGGTCATTTTAGATTGGAACGGCTGGAATCTAATAATAATTGGTCAATTTTTCGCACTTATGCAAATTTCATCGGGCCATGGGGGGGAACGCGAGCGGCGAACTAGGTGAGAGACACACTGCTATCCGTCGAGTAATCGTGTCAATTATTATTATTACAAAAAGTCGATTAACCTTATCTGGACGTTTGGTTATAGTGTTTATGGTGTAAATTGAAACAAACACACGAATTAAAATTGGAATAATCTTTAGATTGGCTCACATCGAGTTTATAAGGTTGCGAACCAGTCTGATAAAGTGATACTAAAACGGTTATTACGTTACGTAAAGAAACTATAAATGTTAGACCAAATCCTTCCTCGGTAGAGCGGCAATAGGGATTTAATGGCTCGTTAACGACAGATAAGGGGTGGTTGCGAACGATAACTTCAAAAAGGGTCTGGTTACAGCGCTGTCGGTATGAGGGCTTCTGGAGTTCATCCTTTTCGGCCAGATCTGTCGGGCTCGTAATTGAGCGGCGAAACAGACGCCCGTTCCGGCCTCTGCCTGTTATTTGTTAATGACGTTCTTTGTATAACGAACCCTTCAGACGATTATTCGAGGCAGAAACCAGAAAAAGTCCGTTATAAGAAACACCCCCGTCACGCCGGAGCACCCCCGAAGAGCACGTAAAAAGCCTCTTCGCGCACAAGAAATGATCTTCGACACTTCACGGCGGTTGAGCTGCGCAATGGGGCGCGAAAATATATATATATATATATATATATTTTTTTTTTCCTTAATAAGCTCATAGATCTGGCGATTCTCACGATGGAGTTAGCCGCGAAGCAGAACAAGAAAGGCCCCAATAAAAGGGCACACAACATAATACACCTAAAAAGACCAGCGGAAGCGGATCTCTGCTTTGCTAAGTGCAGAGCGTGCAGGGATTTCGGAAGCCCTAGGAGCGCTGCGAAGCACCACAACAGCAGCTAGTCAAAACATAATCTTCACAAATAATAATTTTTAAATTGATTGTTGCGCAATTAATGAGATTTTGCAAAATCGCACTCCTCTGTGCGTAATTAATATTAATCTCGGACCGAAAGAATGTTATTTATGTTCGTTGTCTGTAACAACAATATGTGATAATGTTTGTTAGTTGTAGGGCGCTAAAAATGCTCAAATTTCATTTTAAAGACATTAACAACGAATCCCGCTAAATAAATGTATGATTCGATGACGTAGAATAATTGTTGATTTCCCGTAATGGAGTGTGGTTGAACGTACCTGAACGATGTTGCAGTCGTACTCGCAGGTGTAATCTAAACGCCCGGAGTCCGTGCGATTCTGAAAGAAACATTAAGCAAAATTACAGAAAAATCAAGCTCAAATGCCAGTTGAAGCATTAACGGGGAAGCATTCACGGCCGACGATCATGTGGGAAAAGGGAAACTGCTGACGAGGCAATTAAAAGCAATAAAAATCTCAAAAATTCCCATGTAAAATCAATTTTACTAGTTGATTTAACGGGGGATGAGTGGAAATCGGACCTGACTGGCGTCGCCATAGCCGTAAAACGGCGTCGTTGCTCGTCGGACTTCCACTTTTCACGGAGATTCAGATGTACTTTTCAGTCGGAAGGTAAATTAGTCGTAATTTCACAATCCACCGATCAATCTTATCCAACACTGGAGGCGGATTCTCATAGATCTGAACGAAATTCAATGGCAATTCAAATGGAAAGAAAAAAACGTATCTGTTCGGCTGCCGCGGAGCTTTAGAAAAACGAATAAAATTTTCTTCGGTTGAAGTCACAGTTGCGGGCTCGTTCGAGGCTCATGAGGATCCATCGGAGACGTTTAAAGTGTCCGCTGCGTCACTGGCGTGACCGATGTCGATGAAGCGAAAAACCAAAAACAGCCGAATTTTGCAGAACTAAATCAACGTGTTTCGACATTTTCCTCAAAGGAATTTTCCTTAAGCAATTTTCTTTCCGGATGTCCAGTGTAATGCAAATCGGTGACGCACGTGTAAGGACCTCGGACGCTGTGAAAAGCATCGCGGCGGTTGAATCAGCAAAGTTTTGGAGAATTTTATTCAAATTAAAAAACGTCTTCTTTAGCCACTTCCCATTTTTGGGAAGAGCTTAAGGAAACCGGAAAGGTCGCCCACTTAACCTTCTGAGTACTTCTGACAATTCTCAAGATCCCAACGCATATACAGGGTGGTCATTTAGTGCGGTCTCGGAAGATCGCGGCTAAACAATTTAATACTTTGAATTTCTTTCTTTTGCGTTATATAGAACTCGATTATGGGCACATTCTAAAATTGTTTTCGTTTCATACAGGGTGTTCTAAATAAGTGAAAAATGTCAAAGTTATGTTTTTTTAAATAGCAGACCCCATATATTAATCTCGTTTTAGATTTTTTTGAGAAAAATAAATGTAAGTTTCATTAAGGTTTACTTGTCCCGAATCTTAAGGATTTCGACATGATTAAGTTTTTTTAGAAAAATCATGCAATTTTAAAAACTTTGTTTTGAAGGAAGTTTAAACTGGAGTAAATCGAAATTCATGCCAAACCTTAGATATGAGACGTACTCAATGCCAGAATTATTAAAATTGAAATATCTCATACAGTGCGTCCAAAAAATAACATGAAAATTGCATTCTTTTCCAAAAGGAAACAACTTGCTTAATTTAAATAGAACACCCCATATTTTATTACCCGAAATAAGAGATAAACGTATGACTGATCAAAAATCTTTACACCTCCCTATACCTAAATGTACAGGTTTTCTTCGAAAAATAAGATTTAAGAAAAGGTAGCGAAATTAATAATTTTCGATACATCGAGTTCTAAACAACTCAAAAAAAAAATTCAAAATATCAAATTGTTCAGCCGTAATCTTCCGAGACCGCACTAAGTGACCACCCTGTATATACGCATGTACATCGGCAATATGCATCTCGCTGTATGTATTTTAACGCTTCCAGACTTCACTGTCACGTGATGCGCCGAAGGAGCGCAGTCTTTAAATGCCTCACCACAACTTACCTTGTAGCTCACTAGTTACGTTACATATCTACCTACAAGGTGTCTCAAACAAATTGAGTTTCGTGCAGTTGTTGGCGATAGAAAACGACGAAACTTCGCCGAATTATCACTCGAACCGTTTCCTTCCAATTTGTGAATACGTTTTTTCTCGAAATTTCGATAACTCACGTCACAGATCGAAATGAAACAACTTCGCTGTGAGTAACTCTAGCAGCATTCGATTGCGGTCTTGTGAAGGGGCATAATAAACGGGTGAACACTTAAATCGCGATCACGCACCTCCGTCCTCAGAGTGAGTGCACTGGGCAAGCATGTCCGTTTGTTTTTGCTCAACAAACCCTTAGCAATTTTGGCCAGAAAAACCGGTAGACGCCCCGCACTGCGGGCCAAAGCGATGGAAAACGTACAATTCAGGCACGTGATCAAATTTTCGCCCGCCCTATTCGAATCCATTAATACACGAAAAAGCATTCGTTTACGTCTTATTGAGATATGCTGCGGCGTTTCCGCGATTCGGAGTAGCTTATAAGAAAATGCAAGCTTTTGCCTCTTCGCGTCCTCTGCTGCTGCCCGAGCCGCTTCCGCTATAGTATATACCGGCGAAACTAGCTACATTTCGTACACCCTGTATAACACACTTAAGTGTTAGAGTTTTTGTTTGCTCTGCAGCAAAGATGCTGAATCAGGTTTTGTCTTCTCTAACAGCATTGTTGACGTCACTTTTTTTGTAAACAAGCCTATTGACCGTCCGTTAATAGGTATATATACGTGTTAGCTGCAACGTTTTACCATTTTATTGAAATTACGGAAAAAAGCATGTTTTACTTCAAGTCTTAAAGTTCTTCCTCTGTGGCGAGTTTGCACTTCGGTTGATTATACAGGGTCCGTCCTGAAATGCGGCCAAATTTGAGGAGATAATCCTTGGGCGAAAATGGGGAGTTTTCGCAGAAACGTCCGCAATTGCTCAATTTTTCACGTGCTGCTCCGTGGAGCGTGCCATTTTTTCGAAAAACGTCGGACTTGACAGTTCGCAATGTCGCTCACCGTCTACGAAGCCGATGATGCGCGAACTTCACAAATAGACGCAGCTTCTCTTTAGACGCGAAATTCCGACAAAGGAGCCGCTTGAGCTGGTACCGCTGCCTTTCGGCTTCCCGAAAGAGAACCGATAAGATCCGCTTAGTGGATTTTGCTCTGACGGCGAAATTATTTTGATACGAAAAAGGAAAATTATACTTCGATCCTGGTCTCCATCCAGAGAAACGCTCCGGTAGCCCGAGAAGCGCTTTGGAGTGTTCCAGTGAACTCCGGGTGCCGGAACTTTTTGCATGGAAATTCTATTAGGGGTACAAATAAGTTTCCGCCGTTTAACAAAGCATGGTCCCACCAGAAGGTTATGCTGAAATTGCTAGATGTAAATCTTACTATCGCAAGTTTGATCAACTAGTAACAACATAACCTAGAAGTATTAGTGGTTTCGTATCAGCATCGCATTTTTTTTTCTTGCAAAAATGTCAAGTTTTGTGCCGAATAAGCGTCATTTGCGGGAACTTTTGATTTACTTCTTTAATTTGAAGAAATCTGCAGCTGAGGCGCATCGATTGCTTGTAGAAGCATATGGTGAGGCTGCTTTGAGTGAGAGAAGTTGTCGTGAGTGGTTTCACAAGTTTAAAAACGGTGAGTTTAACGTGGAAGACAAAGGACGCAGTGGAAGGCCGAAAACGTACGAAGATACGGAATTGGAAGTGTTATTGGAGGAAGATTCGTCTCAAACACAAAAAGAACTTGCACTTACATTAGAAGTGACGCAACAAGCAATTTCACATCGTTTAAAAATGTTGGGAATGATTCAAAAACAAGGGAATTGGGTTCCTTATGAACTGAAACCCAGAGACGTCGAACGCCGATTTTGCATGAGTGAAATGCTGCTTGCCCGGCATAAAACAAAGGGTTTTTTGCATCGTGTAGTCACTGGGGATGAAAAATGGATCCATTATGATAACCCAAAGAAGAAGAAATCATGGGGTCCACCTGGCCATGTTTCAACATCAGTAGCCAAATCAAATATTCATGGAAAAAAACTCATGTTGTGTATTTGGTGGGATCAACTTGGTGTTGTATATTATGAGTTGCTCAAATCGAACGAAACTATTACTGGAACTCTCTACCGAACACAATTAATGAGATTGAGCCGAGCACTCAAGGAAAAACGCGCTCATTACTACTCTAGACATGACAAGATTATTCTCCTACATGATAATGCTCGTCCGCATGTTGCGGCACCGGTTAAAACCTATTTGGAAACACTTAATTGGGAAGTCCTACCCCACCCGCCATATTCACCAGACCTTGCCCCATCCGACTACCACTTGTTTCGATCAATGGCACACGGTCTGTCTGAGCAGCGCTTTACATCATATGAAGATACCAAAAATTGGGTCGATTCATGGGTAGCTTCAAAAGATGAAGAGTTTTTTCGCCGTGGTATCCGAATGCTGCCAGAAAGATGGGAAAAAGTAGTGGCCGTTGATGGGCAATACTTTGAATAAAACGTAATATCCCGTTCTTTCACAATTAATTCCAATTTTTTTATAGAAAACGGCGGAAACTTATTTGTACCCCTAATAGTTGAAACTCCAGCGTTTCCGAGATATTTACACGCTCAGTGCCTTGCTGAGGAGCGGTACTGCAACCCGATTGAACTTTTGACAGATTTCCGGGCTTGAAACGACCGGAAGCTTGACGTATTTCCGTTTTCAGGCATTTAGTGTTGGTGCAGAAATCGGTAGAACGAAGGCGAAGTGACCGATGAAAAGGAAATCGCGAGCGAAAAAACGGAGCTTGAAATGTCTTGCTTGAGCCCTCAGGAGCGATGAAGGGACGCGTGGCGTACTAACGATACGTGGAAAATGTGGACATTTGGCCCTGAGCAGTGAAACAAAATGGAAAAAAAGTTATGGGCGATAAGGGGACAGCTTTAAGGCGTACAAAGAATTAATTACCTATCGGCTATTAATTTCCTCGATGACCTGGTTCCTTATCGAGTGACTTTTACATGTTTTGAGCGTAGCACCGAAGTTATAAAATGCCTTTATTTCGACAAGGAACGGATTTTATCTGAAGAACTGATTAGTCTATTAATATCTCATAGCTATACGAGCAGGAAAAAACTTAGACGATAAACAGGAAACACACACGTAGCTTAAGGGGATGTTTTGAGTTGCGTTAATAGCGTGTGCATTTTTGAAATTGATTGAAAACGCATTATTAAACGCTTTCGGTATCAATCGAGATGATTTTTGTAAAACTTAGCCTTGTCGGGACAATGATACATTATTAAAACATTACTTTATCTGTGCAAGCAAGCGTAATAATAAAATTATAATAACAAAATGTTAATGATGTATTACCCACTCTTTTAACTGAAATTCTATTCTAGAAACGAACAGAACTCGAATCGAAAAGCGCACTGCTTTGTGATGGAGGTGATCACACATAACGTAAATAATACAAAACGAGTACCGTATAAGTACTAATTTTCTTAAATCCACAAATACCTGCAGGGGACAATGCTGCACGCACTGGGCCTCGACCTCCCTCTCGACGGTCGCATAGTCAATGACACCTGACGTACTCGATATCACTAAACTAATCACCAGAAAATAAGTCTCTACCGTCATCTTATACACCCCGTATTTATCGGGAAACCGTCATTGCGGCCCTCAAAAACAAGCAATTTTCGCGCGGAAAATCGTCTCATAAGCGCGAACTGTCGGGTACCCGTCGACCAGTACCGCTCACAGAGCATGTGAGTACTCTGGTCGAAAATAGAGTGGGGCAATAACGAACCTTAACAAAGTCACGCCCCCGTATATACAGTGTTCATCAAACGACAAGTGTACTGGGCAGACATGACTGTACGTTTTCGCTATTATTTTTGGAATATTGAGAAGAGAGGATTATGGAATTGCGATTGCTGGCCGTAGTGATTTGCGATGATTTGTGAAACTGTCTCCCGAGGGCCTCAACGGGGGCAAAAACTGAGATTGAAAGCACACTGTAACAGGCGTTATTTCACGGTCGTAGACGAAAGGGTAACCGTTTCCGTCCGTTTTTATTATGATTAGGTAGTGTGTGCGACAATTAGACCTGTTGGTTTCTCTCCCTTCGAGAACCCTCTTCTTCATTTGCCCATTTCCGGATCGGCCTAATTGTTTAAACAAGTCGGATAATTAGGGTGTGGTCGAAAATTCTGAAGCCGTTGAAGCCTTTTACGGAAGAGCCCGTGACAAGATTATTTTTAATATACAGACACTCAAAAAAGTATTCATACAGCCGGAAAAAAATCCTGTAAACCGTAACTTTTGACTGATTTTGTTGAAATTTTGCATAATGAAAATTCAAACCGAAACTAAATTTGCCTAATTGAGCAACTTTTGAAAATTTAACTTTCACAGTGCTTTTCAGCGTTTAAAAAAAAACTCCGTTTCGAAAACTTCTTGTGCGGTGGAAATATTTCAATGTGGTTTTAACATTCCTGCAGAGAGGATTTTTCTTCATGTATCCTGAAAATTTGATCAAAATCGAACAACAAATAAGGGAGTTGCGGCCTTTCAGAAACGCCAAAGAGTGACGATTTTCGCGCAAAATGACGGAACTTTGACATTTTTGACGACTTTAAAAAGCTGCAACTCCCTTATTTCTTGTTCGATTTTGATCAAATTTTCAGGATATATGAAGAAAAATCCCCTCTACAAGAATCTTAAAACCACATTGAAAAATTTCCACCGCACAAGAAGTTTTCAAAACGGATTTTTTTTAAACGCTGGAAATCACTCTAAAAGTTAAAATTTCAAAAGCTACTCAATTACGCAAATTGAGTTTCGGTTTGAATTTTCATTATACAAAATTTGAACAAAATCAGTCAAAAGTTACGGTTTACAGAATTTTTTTCCGGCTGTATGAATACTTTTTTGAGTAACTGTACGTCGCGAATCGGATCGGAAAAACCTTCAATACTCGCCAGATTTATTCGTCAATTTCGTGCTGAAAACGTGAAATTTACAAAAGTACCACTTCCATTCTCTTTTATCGGTACTTTCGTACATTTTCTCACGCTTTTGTTTACGTCACTCTGGTTCCTCATAGCGAATGTTTAGAAGGTACCAGTTCGTTATGTCGCATCATCTGGCCCTACTGCGTGCCAGCGAGTACCCATCTCCAAACACCAAGAGGATGAAGTTTCCGAGTTGCTGGCATCCGATGGTCAATGACCATTCCCGTTGGGACCGAACGATAGAATCAATTTAGCTCTCGCTCGTAAATTTTAAATTCCACAGATACATGCGACATGAGTTTTTCATTGGAGACACTAACTGGACTGTTTGGAGAAGCACCGCGCAAATCAATTCGATTTAAACGAACCCCCCAAATAACAATATCACGTTTCATTACTCCTGCAACCATGGGTATTTACTTAACCAAACAAATGAGACATTAATCGTCGCAACAATAGTTCTCTATGACGGTCTTAAAACACCAATAGAACCAATTTCGGACCTTTATATAAAACGAACGTGCTCCTAAAGTGTTTTATAAAGGTAGCGAAACGCTAACAAAACCGATGAACCGAATGTTGTTCGAAATCCTATAAAATCGTTTATGTTGTTGCGACGCAACAATATTGTCGCACTGTACAAGTACGCATTAGCGTATTAAGTGGCGTGTGAAGAAGGAAGTTTTAACACACGACCGTAAAATATTACGCACGAGCCGTAGGGGAGGATGACAATTACGCGAATATTTACCGGAATTAAAGTAGAATATTTGGGGTTTATTCCAACTAGAGAATCGGCATCAAGGGCCGAATGGCAATGGCTGACAGGATTTTGCTGACTGAAAATCCGGTTAGATCCAGTTAAAATTTTCTAATATTTATTTTACAAGGTGTTTCTGAACACTGTATCAAAGGTTCAGGTGGTAAATTTGTGGATTATTTGAAGAAAAAAATTCGGACAAACGTGGGTTCCTGTCTCAAATACAGGGTGGTAAAATTTTACTGGAAAAGTTTTTTCTTAATAAGCTTATTGCGGCATGAAATAACGTTATGAAGACTGGCGAGCATAGAATAGATACAGATGCGCGTCTTTCAAGGGGAAAGCGATGATTTTAGTTTCACCAGTGGCGTCCCCATCGATGTAACCGCGAACAGCTTAAACGAAACATTACATACGCCACTGTTTTTTGAATAGAAATATTTTTCCTACTGCTCCACATTTCTATGGAAAAAGATTTATTGTAATATATTTTCGTAACGTTAACCATTTTTATCGAAAAAAAACAACTTTTGTTCTAATTAATTTGGAAGCTATAGCACTAAATTGAGTCGTTATTTTACTTATAAGAGAACAGTTAAACAAGGTGTTGAAAATGGCTTCCACCTGCAAGAATTCATGCCTCGGCGATATTTCGCACATTAACTCCTTAAAAAAATGCAGGTGTATTTTTTACAGTGTTAAAGGCCTGAATCATGCCATTTCTGGGCTCTTATAATTGTCTTCTGTTTTTTTTCCATGAAAACGGTTAAGGTCGTGATAAATATCCAAGAGCCCTTTTTTCCATAGGTATATGGAGCATTGAAAAAAAAAAAAAGTGGCATTTTTGCTTTCAAATTTTGAGACTCGATCCTCATTCAGCTATTCAGTATCGAGACGGATTTATCAGGAAAGCGCCAGAAAAGCCCTGTACTTCGGTCTGCAAGCGAAAGAAGGTGCCATGTTCACATAAACCTTATTTCTGAAAATCACCTAGATTCACCCCCTGAATTCTCGACATGCCGTTATGAAACACTCCGTATAATGAGAATTGATAATATTTGGTTGCCTACGCTTGAGGTGAAGGTGAAGCGAGAGATGTACTGGGTGATTCATTTGGGATGGGACATGGCAAAACTCAAGACACCGGATACCAAAATATAACAATTGGACCCCACATACCTTGTGTCAATGTCACGTGTTTCAAAGTTACAGAGTGTTAAAAGCTGAAATTTTTGTTTTTAAATTTCTTAATAACATTTTGTATTTTTCTAGCATTAACGCCATAATTGGTATACTAAGGTTTTGTAAAATGCCAAGTAAAAGAATTTAGACCTAATTTTCATGTAGCTCCTAGAGAGTGCTAGTTACAGCTCATCGCTTCGGTGTATTTGATTATAACTTTCTATGAGTGCAACTGAAGCCAAATTGTATTCAACATGATGGAAAAACCTTGAATTTTTGCTTAAAGAAGTATCTTCGTTTAACTCCGTAATCTCTCTTCGTATACGAACATTTCCTCTGCGAGCTAATTCGTGTCGTACCATTTCAAATCCTCAAAAACGATAGTGGCTGTGGTTAATTCGCATGACAATGCATACTATAGCTATTGTTACCTCAGCTTGTCAAAGTAATTAGACTATTCACTCGTTAGTTTCCATTTTTAATTCAAAAATTGTAATTTAAAATTAAAAATGCCAAGGCACAGTGACTTTTCCTTTAGTGAAGTGCGCGATGCGCTTTGCGTTCGCGCTCAAATAAGTTTTGTGATCATTTTTATTTTTCATCGGTTCTTTTTTCTCTTGTTCTTCTCCCGATTGAAAAATTAATTTTTCAATTAATTAAGTATTTTAAATGGTTCGACGTGAATCAGCTTGTGGGTGAAAATCTCGTGAACGGAGAGAGATATCGTAATTAGACAACAATATCGTTTGAATAAAAATAGACATTCTTTCATTGTATTGAATAAAATTTGACCTCAGTTGTATTCATAAGAAAATATGATCGAACACACCGAAGCGGCAGTTTGTGACTAACGCTCTCTAGGAGCTACGTAAAAATTAGATCTCATTTTGCATCTTACAGGACCTAAGTATACCAATTCTGGCATTGATACTGTGAAAACACAGAAAGTTGTTAAAGAATTTAAAAATAAAATTTCAATTTTTGACATCTCGTGATTTCAGAACGCGCAACGTTGGTGTAAGGTATGCCGGGTCTAACCGTCATATTTTGATGTCCTACATTTCGGGTTTTATCTTGACCCGTTCCTATTGACTCACTCTGTATAAAAAGAAACGAAACAGTAACAAAAACCACTTAGAGTAATCAGGAATACAGAAAATAAAATTTAAAAAAAGTCGAGGTAGTAATGGTAAAATAAAATAAAGGCGTAATGATAAAATACTAACCATTTACCCCAAATCAACTTTTCGGGATGATGACAATTCTGCAGCCACTGAGAAGAGGAGGGTCAGTTACCGCTTATTTTTGATATAACGTGCACTGCACTGCCCGGTCGCACACGCGCACCTGACTTCGTTCTTACGAATACCTCAAACTTCGAGCGATTCCGGAAACCCGAACGCGAAGAACCGACATTTCCGGTATTGCCAAATAAAATTGCAATTTAAAAGTGCAATTTTCGCGTTTTCTTACCCGTACCAACACTTTCCAGATTACTAGTTATTAACCTTCAGCTCCACCAGAACTTTTTCAATTTTAATCCATATTTTCACTTGAAATTTGACATTTTTCGCCAGCGAAACGGAAGGAAATTCGGAAACGTCATCAACACTGACAACAGAACTGAAGCGTTATTGCATTGTTTCTAAAACCCTCTTAATTCGAAGCCCGCTTCCGAATGACGTCCGAATGACGTCCGCATGAAGTGCTATTGTAAAACCAAGCGTCGATTTGTATATTTTATTATTGTTATTTATTATTTACTAGATTTAGTCCAGTTCTATTTGCGCTTTCATATTCCAATGTCGGTATGAAAGTCCACAATGAGAAATATCAAATAAAATCAATATGGAAACGCAACTAAATTCCCAGAAACGAGATCTGCAGATAGCAATTACTGCTAGAATCTTTTAATTACGTAAGAATCCACTTCATACAGACGACCATCCCAGAATAATGGGAAAGGAGACCTTTCGACCTCACACCGCACTAAATCAGAGTAATGTGAAGTTAAAAAATGGGCCGATACAACTCGCTGTAAATAAATTCGATTGCTGTCTAAAGATGAATCTGTTTCCTCATTCTTCGCTGCAGGATGATGAATAGCTCTCGAAACTCTTCTTCGTTACTTTTTTTTTTTTATTGCGAATCCTTGCTTATCAATAGATGATCAGAGGTTTTAGGCGGTTCGATTAATTAGGTGCCTTTCTTTTCTATTCTTCATTCCCCGATTCTTTATTGATTTCTGAGTAAAATGACAATCGAAAATTTCTCAATTGAACGTAATGCGGATATCGCGTGCAGACTGTTGTGGCAAATTGAATGGGCCGAACTGAAGCCGATCCTACTCGCAACCATCAGGCAGTTTCGTGCATCTTCAAATAATAGCAAAACGGTTTTAACATTTAATCTGAGCCGTTTCCTTGAAAAGTAAGCCACAAATTAACTATTGCGAAATGTGCTCTCCTAACGTTTCTAATTACAGAATAAGAGAGGAAGTGTCAAGGTTATTTTCTATCTTCCAACAATGCAGCGGCTAGTAAGGTTGAGGTTGTATTTTTACTGTGTGTATTTGAAAATCCGGAGCAGAAATTTTACTGGTAATTTCACCTCGGACCTTCAAAGTCCCTACGGCGAATGATGTAGAACTAATTTCCCTCGGTGCCGTGCAACTACGATGATGAAGAAAAGTGCAGGAAGGGCTTAAATAGTTAACAACACCGAAATCGAAAAACCCTAATTAGCTAATTGGTTATAGTATTATAATCCGCCCGAAAATCATTATGCGACTGCGTAACGGGAGACCCAAATTTGTTCAAAGTCGGGCAGTTAGACTAATCTGCGACAGGCGTTAGCGCAGGTTACGAGGGAGTGTTGTATCGTTAGCCAGTATAGTGCACGTTAACAAAATTTCCACAGTTGTTTCAATAGAGGTAGAATGCCGATGTTCCTCTCATACTATTTCCATCATCAGATCTTTACCTCTTTTCGGAAATTTTTGAAAATTTCGATTACAAAAAAGTCCTTTAAAATTCCAGCGACGCAGTTATACCTCCATAAGTGCGCACTCCAACAGTCCCTAGGTAAGGGATGTTAATGGGGGAGAAGTGTTTATAATAACTAAAAATATATATAATTTTATGTAAATTTGTTAAACACATTCCGACAAAATACGACTAACAAAGATTAAGAGTGCAGGGCGGATATCCATCGTTTTTACTGGAGCATCACGAATTGGAGAGTGCACCGAATGATGGAAAGATGCATATCTCGAAAACTGATAGTCGGGAGGAGATGCAGCTTTTTTACATGGAAAAAATACGGGTGCTCAAAATATCTGTGCAGTGCAATGCGAAGAAATTTGAGCTTTTAAAACTCGGGAAGTGCCGCACACTGCGTTCTTTTCAGCCTATGTAAAAATTTCGAAAATTTTCGAATTTGCTGTACCAAAAAGCCTCGCAGACTGAGAAAAATATGCTTTTCCAAGAATTATGTGACAAAATCTAATAATTATTTTTAACTTTGGCACCCGGCACATCACTTATTATCAATTTTCTAATATAGATAAACCATGTGAAATTTAAAGGTTTTTACTTAAGAAACATTCGGCTCGCCTATGCACTGCTAATTATAGGATACCCTGTATAAATCGATAATTTAGTGCAAAGATTTGTTTATTTTATAAGTAGAACGTTGACTTTAATGGGGAAAACTGCTAAATAACTAAAGAAAATAAATCTCTATTATTACGTATAGGAAGCTTACTATATTACTAGTATTTTGCTGACCTCGTGATCCTTATAGCATTCTTTTTAAATGTATCCTTCAAGTACCTTATAAAATTGTTTTGTAAATGAACGACCTAAAACTCTTAAGATGCTTTGATAACGCTGAAGATTTCCGCGACAGCTGTATAATTGTTTCATAAGGTTGACGAGACTGTAATTACTATTTGCACTTCTTTCAGAACTGTTAAGCAGTAATGTAGCGATTGTATCAGTTTATAGCTAAGATAAACAGTAATAAAACGTTTAATAAATGCTTATTATTTTATGCAGTTATTATATTACTTTATAGTAGGTGTGTTTTCGTGTGTATAATTAAATACAACTTATATCACTTAAATGATTTTTTAATCCTCGGTTTGGTCCAAAACAGTGCCTTCTTTCGACCTAAGAATTTCTACAACTTTTCACATTTTAACAGGCGAAGGTTTTGTGAAGTAATTGTTACTAAAGGTGGAGAGAAGTCAGAAATATACCGCCAAAGGTGCGAAAAAATACAAGTCTCACACGAAGAATGTCGGTCAGGAAGATCCGGAAGTGCGGCAAAATGCTACAATAATACCTGTGTGATATCATTTCGTGTGAAGTTAGGTGTGATGATGAAGGGAAAATGATGAAGTTCCACTGATTCCCCGTCGACGTTCCTACAGAGTACAATGAGGTGTACGCTTGCTGAAAAGGCTGTAAAGGAACGTTCTCTTATCGATGTTATGTCTTAGATGACTCAGTCGAGTGATACAACAACAAACAAAGATGTTTATAATAATAGGGAATAAACTAATAATCGAGTGTTGTTTCGTTTGAGAGGCACGTGATATGTGTTACTAGAGTAGCAGAAGTTTACCGATCGAAAATGGGTGTCGCCATAAACCTTTTCCTCTCTTATGGCGAAACTCAAAGTAGCGGTTCTCAGAGGTACGCTCCTTCCTCAAGGTAACATGTCACGCGTAATTGGACCCCAAATTAGAAACGAAACTCCTGATATGGGTTAATTCCTGTCTGAATTGAAAACATTCAATTTCTAAAAGGTTTCTGGTGATCCGATCCCGGGAGCTAGTAGTCCAGGAGATTGTTCTCCTGAGAATTTCATTTGCCCGATTTTACGCTTCTCCGGTAACGGTTACTTCGTAACGATGCAAAGCACTGTTCTGTTTTAGAAAAATACGTTTTTTTTTTCAATGAAATATGCAACACTCAGAAAATTATTTTTATAAGAAAAAAACAGTAGTGTTTCATATCTTTTGTTTAAAGTGTTCAGTGTCACATCGGTCGTGATCCCACTGGTGAAATAAAAAAAAAAAAACATTTCCTTTTCCTTAAAAATTTGTCTCTGCACTCATTTCACTCTTCCCAATTTTCATAAGCATTTTTAATGCCGAAGCTGACTCACTAAGAAAAACAAAAAAAAAGCGTTCGTGCCCCTGCACATCAGGAAGAAAGCCAGAACGGACTAATATTCGCATGAACTTTTTTTCTTAAAATCATCCACAGATTCGCTCCTGGAATTCTTGATGTCCTATTATGTCATGAAACGCCCGGTATACGGCTTTTTTGAGTGTGCATTGTAGTTTTTCCGTTGTTTGCTGGACGGATTCATTGCTGCCTTTACCATTAAAGAAACAAGCGGGAATAACAAACTGTATCAATACGCCTTTCCTCACTAAATGCCAAAGGATGCAAGCCCATCCTAAATACATAAAAATATATCACGGCGACGTTATTTAAGGATGGACGCATCTAGTTTGAATTAGCATAATCTACGTGCTGACAAAAATGTCAAGGTAGATCATGTGATATTCTTTGTGTCTTAGCTAACACAACTGAGCAATACTTTGAGCTCCTATATAGCCACTTGCACGTGATACTGCTTAATTAGGCTTAAAAGGTTTCAGCATTGTAAACAGATTTTCCGGTCGCAGACGAATATTTGGATAAAATTAGCAGAATACATCTGCACAACAAAAATGACTCATTTGGACAAACAAGGAGGCTATAGTTAATTATCTTAACTGGTTAATTAAACTCTACACCCGGAAGTTATTAAATGCCTACCAATTCCCAATAAATGTGATAATTAGCCACGAGGAGAGCACAAAATCCCACGTACTCAATAGAATAATGCTGTGAACCGAACTACAATAAAACATAAGTAAATTTGTATATGATCTTCATCTCCCACATATGAAGGAATGCGTATCGGTCGAGTGTCACGCGCATACACGATGACGTAGTTTAAGGCTGAAGCGAAGCCGCTGCTGGTCTGATTCCGCAGCCATTGTATGTCTCCTCCGCATCGTGCTCTGAAATCACCATAAGTCATCATCACTTATCTCCAAACTTATTTTTGAATACTTCGTCTGCGATATTTTTTCTCAACCACGCCACAAGACCCGTATCGCCCACCATCGCCACCACATGACAATATGTGTTCGACCTTCTCGGGACACCTTTAAGGCGCCGCTGATCTCGGGGGGCTCCCCACACGCCAGACCTGACCCCCGCTGACCCACCCGATACGGTTGGGATTCCTCCGATTCCGCGACATCATCTCGAGTTCTCGAGGGGCAGTTGCGTCAGATCGCAGAGAGCGAAAACAAACGCGAAACGACGCGGCGCCAGTTGGTTGATGGTGTGGGTGGACGAGATGTCTTCTTCTGCTGGTTGGACTCGACCAACGTTGGTCGGGTTGGTTCTATTTGGTGTTTTGATGGGATTTAGTGGAGTTACGGGTCAGAAGGTGGGTGATAAATGATATATGTTTACTATCAGAAGACAAATTTAATATGTTTAATTTATGCATTATACTACAGTATGTTCCAATCATAGGTTTCAGCAGTGTGAGGATCTGAAGAAATATTGATCAGTCAAAAATCCATGAAATCAAATCAAGAAAATTTTTTTAAACGTCCAGAGCGTCCTACACGTATTTTCACTTTTACACGTTTGAAATTTCATTGGTGGCGCTTTTATAACATCAGAACACCACTCGGTATATGATATTAATTGTCACCAAAAATCTAGAGGGTGTTTGGGGAAAATCTCCGTTTAATAATTTCAAGCAATTTTTATCCCTAAACAACTATCACCTCTAGTTGGGACCAACTGACGCGTCTTATATTATCATGTAGTAGCAGTGAAAACCACTAAACTATCAAAGCAAAAACGATATATCTAACTCTTGAAAGCTGAAAAATTATTAAAGAACCGAGTATCTAGTTAAGGTCCTCCATCGCAGTTTAACTACCAGAAAAAGTAGAAGCGTACTTGATGTACCATAACCAACTGCCAACAGAATTAAATCGCGATGACACATGACATTGACAGATTTCGACTAAGACATCTGGGAAAATTAATCTGCCCCGTACGCTTAATGTCGTCAGCAGAAGTAGTCCTAATAAGTTAATTTAGAATGTTCCATCTAACACTTAATAACTTTAGGCGTAGCACGCCCCTAGATAAAACTACAACTAGATATCTATAAAAATCAATAATTTTATCTAGGAAACGTTGACAGGAATTTGAAAAATTGTACATGACGCATTTCAGATGCGACCTTTTTGCCGCATTTTCGCGCGAAGAATTAAAACGCACTAGGTAATTATGAAACACTTTGTATATAAAATTGCGGACTTTAACGTCGTAAAAAACAACAAAGGTAAATAAATTGAATCATTATTTGACAAGACTTGAAAGATGCCTATCTGGTAGGTATGTATGATATTTGTATTTTTTAAAATTATTTGCGTATTTAAAATATGCATTCCAGTAAACATTTACGGCGCAGAAGTGTAACAAAGCCATTAGCGCAGGTTCACGTCAGAGCAATTTAAAAGTGCTTTTATTCAATAAAATTTTCATTGATTGCTTCCATTTATTAGATTGAAGGACTGCAGCATCTAAAATACAGACGTGCATAAAATCCATTGACGTAGGTTTTTCCCACGGAAAATTTGGTACTGCATGAACTAATTCTCCACTCAAAGTGGAACTTGTTCCTTTAGATTTCAAATATATATCTCCATTATCCTCAACTACACGGCTTTCTATTTTTTAATTAACTTAACAATTTAAAAATTTATTAAACGTACAGCTGATTCACTGAAAGCTATTGACGTAGATTGATTATAAAAAAATTAAATAAACTTTTGGAATTATCTAGAACCTTGAATGGTTTTGTGATAAATAATTTTCAAATTTCAAGGATTATAATTAATATATGACATGTTGCATTGAAGTCAGTGGTGTGGATTGATCACCAAGAGCAATTCAAATTAGAGAAAAAAACATTAATTTTCTTTGTAAATGCCATTTGTCCACATTCGCATTGAATACGCTCCTCTCTGCGTTTGAATGAGACGATTTTATGTGGCAAATCGAAGTAGGTATTTAAAATCAATGGCGTGGACTGATAATAAAGATAATTATGATTTTCTTATGAACTCCTATTTGCTCGTCTCTCCTATATTACTCAGGCAAAATCTTGGACGCTACGCCCCTGTTTATCTACCAATTCGTAAAATTGAACGATGGTAGTGAGTTGTACAAAATTGCTTCTAGTGCACCTTTGACTTTTTTTAGTTACATTGATTATTTCGGAAGTTACACAGATGGTTTTGTGCGCTTCAAATGATAGAAGTAGTGGGTAGAGGTAATGTGTAAGGAAAGTTTCATACGAGTGTTATTTTCTCGTTGACACAAAACTTAGTGAGGTGAAAGTAGAGGTAGAAATAGTAAAAAAGTTCCTAAAAACGCTGAGCACCGTTATTGAGATATGGCCCTCCAAAGGGGCCCCATCATTTTGATACTTTTTAAAATAACTTTCTGACGAAGATAATGGAACGAAAATCGTACACATCGTACGATCATATCGTAAAAGTCTTTAACGTTAATGAGCTTCATCAAATTGGATTGTAAACAGGGGCGGTTTTCTAACTGCCTTTAAGTGAAATTTTTCGAATATTTTTTATTCCTTTGCATTATCAAGTAAATAATAATCCTTTTCAATGAATTATACTTTCTTGAAGAAAAACATTTTTTTTTTCGAATTCTGCGTAGCTGAATCGAAAATAATTATTTTTTAAATAATATAGGGTTCAGAAGAGTAATATTTTTTTAATATTTTTACGTAGTAAGCACCTCGTGCAGTGACAATTTTGTTGTAATTATTGTTATTTACGGGTTTTTGAACGCATTTCAGAATTCAATGTCACAACCTAAAATTTATTTTCCACACTCCTTTGCTTCCTTACGTTAATTAGCGACTTTGTAAGTGCGCCCGTTGGCCTTTTTCCAGGAGTAAACTATGTATTTCCACTACAGAAAGTGACGGTCACGTCAAAAAAACTTTCACTATGAAAAATGCCTATGTGAAAATGTTAAAAAAACGTTATACGTTAATTAAAAAATAATTATTTCTGACTAAATCGCACGGAATTCGGAAAAAAGTGGAGGATTTTTTTCTTCAAAAAGCCTAACTCATTAAAATGTGATATTATTAACTTGACAACTGGAATGAATAAAAACATTCTCAAAAATTTCCGTTGAAGTAGTTGCTAACTTTTTAAACACACTGTACATAATGTTAATTTTGGTTTTTGACAAAAAATGAAACAGGCATGCCGGGCATGCTCGGTGACGTACTGTGACGAATCACCCAGAAAATAAAAATATTTATTTCTAAACACGTTCAGGTGACAGCAACGAACGTTAGCCAGCGCCATCTGCCCAAACTCCTGCGGCACATGCTGCTGCTGCTAATTTAATGGGTTAAAATAACAGTGATGGTTCGAGGAAAAATTACATAAACCACGCTTAAACAGATGACTCTTACACCCACCAAACTTGTGTCTTTTTTAACTAATTAATTCACACTTATTATTGAGAAACGTATTAACACTGCAGTTAGATAAATACGCAAATACGCAATTTTACGTGGGAAAGGATCGCGATATCACGCTCCGCCCTGATCATCGAACAGGCTTTCATTTCTGCGTGAATTTCTTCGCATTTTTGTCGATTTGGACACGTAAATTGACTGCACAAACAACGATGAGAATTCTGATGATGTTCCGTGAAATTAATCAGAGACGGTAAAGTTGATTATTGCGACGCCATTCGTTAAACCAAAAAGAAGCTAATATGCACCTAATTCCTTTGGGATAAACCTGTAATCATATCATATGTGTATAAGAAGCTTATGCACAATGCTACGCTAACTCCTTAATTGGTACCTGCGAATGCTGAATAAGATGTTTAATTTATGTAACAATGGTCAAGTACAATAAAGCAAATAATTATTAAATATCCATGAAACATCTATAGTGCAAAAATCTCATCATCAGTATTCAGGGCTATGGCACTCTTTCCGCTCCTCTAGTCCGAAATGCAGGATTGAATAATTAGCTAATTAATTATTAGCCCGAATCATTCATATGGATTTGTCGATGACACCGATATGTTTGCGCAGCGGGATTGATAGCTTCCCTTAATGATTCGTTCACGGAGATCGTGCGGTTTCTCTACGACATCGAACATTACGAGGAAAAAGGAGATCTCGTTCGGGAACTGATCTTCGTTACTCAATAACTATGAATAAAATCCGCCGAATTACCTAATGTGGTAAGGAGAAAACAATTTTAATAACTTCCCTTGGTTTTGTGATCGGTTCTCTTCAATCTAATTTGCATCTAATGTCAAATTTATCGATGCTTTTTATCTAAATTACTCACGCACGAGGAGAAATGTTTCGGCTTTTGGTGGTCGTTAGGCGCAGTGCGATAGAAAATTTCAACCAAGCTGTTTCTTGCGCTCAAGGAAGCCGTAAGCGATGCTTTCAATGTCTCCAAAACCACGAGGATAACACGATTATTTTCAGAAATATCCACTGTCTGTATCATTAAAATTTATAATTATTTATGGGCACGTGACGAGTCCGGCCGCATCAAGAATATTATTAATCTTGTCTAATTATATAATCTTGGATATTACGCTGCTGAATCCAACAAGTTTTTTCATTCCCTGCATTTTTGCTACTTTAAATCCCAGTTTCGCATGCCTTCGTATTGCTCCGGCATTGCGGATTGATCTTTAACTAAGAACATCATCAATTATCTTTGAATAATCGAACTACATGCTCAGTGGTTAGCGCAACTATTAATAAACCAAACCTATTAGCGCTTGTAAACAACAATCAAAAGCGGACATCTGCACCTCTAATCTTACTCAGAAATGACGCCAATAATGGCCTTATTACCAACTGCAGCCTTCGGAGTCGCAGCCGTTTGTGTTTGTGTACACCCATCGATGACCTTAAAAGGTCTCATCGTTCAGCATTAGCGTTCTTTATTTCCATATTGCTCCCGACAAAGGTCACCTGAATTCTGATTTGGTACGGACGGCGTAACAACTATGCGATCGGAATTTTTACGCCACTTGTGTTATAATTATTTATGATGAAGATGTGCATAAGTGAAGAAGTTTCATTGGATGTTAATGCTAATTAAATGATTGTCGCTTCGCAACCGCGAGTGAAAGGATCTCGAAATTATATTTCGATATTATAACCGACTGCTTCAGTTAACTCTACCGTTTTAGCAGAGATTGCTTTGAAGGGCAAAAACTAGTGAATACCGCCTCCACTCACTACATCCTTTCTACGTGCAATGCAAATAGCTATAAATTCGAAGAGGACACAATTCGGAGAGATGACCCCGTCTGAAGTTGATTACACACGATGCGTAATTATTATTTCAGCAAGAACCGGGTCGAAACGGACGAAATGAAAGGAAAAACAAACATTCTTCCCTAATTTAAATGTACAAACACGCGGACTTTTCGCATAATTGTACAAAGGCATCATTACAAAATACCGTCGAGCATTGCCTTACGCCATATTCCGGCTTTTGTGTCTGTCGGAACAGTCTTCGGATTATAGCACAATGGCTCATCTATTTTATAAAACATAACTGCTTGTGTACCTGATGGCATTACGTTATAGGTTTGTGCCGGGAAAATGTTTCAGCGATTGCAACAATTTATCAAAAACAATTCGCCAACTGCCAAACGGGGGAGACGGTGAAATTATGAACATACTCTCGGTGACGCCAATCGACGTCAGGCTTCGAATTCCGTCGATGAGTTGAAGTATTAGCGCCCTCCAGAGAAAAATAATGAACTGATGAATGAATAGAAAAAGACGAAAGGTGTTTGAAGCACTCTTAAATAAAAAATTTTGCCTTAATATCAGTGAAGGACTCGTGGCGTCCTTATTATATTATTCGCTTATTCGTATGAAAAATCTACTATTTTGCTAGTCATACTTACTAAAATGTAAATGATTGTAAAATCGTTCTAAAAAGTTATTTAAAAAAAACAAACGAAAAATGAAAATTAATGTCTCTCAAGGGCGACTCTAATTGGCAAGCCATGGAATTAAACGTGGCAACGTCGCTTTTAAGCTACTCACGGTCCCGCTATTTTACCTTGGCATAACAGATTGTGACAAGCCTTTTGCAAAAAAAAAATAAAAATAAAAATAAAATAACTCAAGACTCTTTGTGAGCTCAACATCGAAAACAAACGACATTCCTATTAATAAACAAGTGTTTTTCACAGTTTATGTACTAATTAACCGAACTTTTAGTACATTTTTTACCAAATTCATTCGTGTTTTTCTCAAAAACGAACAGATAGATTTTGAATATGAGTTTGAATACACCGTTGTATGTATTTTTAAAAGACCTTTAAGTTGAGGTATCACTTGACCCATGTTTTATTTTTTTTAATCGTTGCTTTTGTGCTACCGGTGACGTAGCAACATTAAAAAAAAAATAAACAAACATAAAAAAATAGTATTTTTTATTCTTTTTAGTGCTGCTTTTAAATTCTATTAAAGATGATTCCAGAAAGAAAAAAACGATTTTTAAAATGTTGTTTTTTTCACAATAATTGAAAAACCAAAAATAATTTCATAGATCTTGTTGTTTGATCAGGCTATTCTCTCGAATGCGCAACTTTTCTCCTATTTGACCAAGTCTATCGATTTCCACTCGGACCGGACGTTCTTATCTTGGACACGCTATATCTTAAAATACCTGTTTTATTAGCAGTTTTTGAAGAATGTGAGTGGGCTTAAAAGCAGAGGTCCAAAATGAATTTCCTGCTATGGTAATTGTACCCTAATTAGCAGTTTCTGAACTAATGCCGGTTGCGAAAATCTCAGAAGCAAAATCCTTGATATTTGTAACGAATTTAGTACTCTTACGCAAACGATACATAATTTCGAAATTTGGTTAATCGAGACGTTTCTAATTCCAGCCTTCATCATTTTCCTGCGACGGAAGGACGTCCGGATATTACGCCGATGTATCGGCTGGATGTCAGGTAAAGATTAAAATTTAAAAAACTGTTTTTGGTACTTGGGAATTAATGATATTTAGGTGTATCACATGTGTGACGGTCTCGGGAGGCAATTCAGCTATCGCTGTCCGAAAAACACGCTTTTCCAGCAACGGATGCTGATTTGCGATCATTGGTATATGGTCAACTGCAGCAAAGCTGAGGAGGATTACAGGTTAGTATTACGTCACAAGAAATCTACTTCGAAACCTGTTTTTTTAAATAACAATAATAATCTTAACAGGAAAACTACGTTTAAGTATATTTTTTTGGTATTTACCTAATAGATACGTGAAAAGGTTTTTGAATGCTCCTGCGTTGCATATGTGTTTGAAAGGTCGTCCGTAACGAGTTGCTTTTAGGGGAATTTCGGAACATGTAATTACATATACAGTAATTACGGATGTTGAGTGTTTTTTAGTGTTATTTATTCTTTTAATGATGGATCGAAAAGTACAGATACCGTATCAGTGTTAGGTACCAAAAAGATTCATGTGTTGTAGAGACAATTCGACGTTTAAAAACTTCCATAAAAATCAATAGTAGTTTATTTCCAAATGCTCAGGCAAACCAGTTTCCGTTTCAAATTCGGCAATAAAAGTAACTGGACAATATTTCCAATTACGTAAAACTCATAAAATATCTCAAAAATGTCCGATCAATGTAAATCAAACAGAATACCGTTCTTCAACATAACGGAAAAAAAAACGAAAATAATTCTTATAACAAAACACATGGCATTTGGAAAATCTAAGTAAAACACAGGAGAAAATAGCTTCCACGTATAATCCCGAGAACGTTGCCTCATTGCCATATTGACTCCTTGTTGAAACAACATGTTAATGTTATTGGGGCTCGATTTGACCAAGACACCATTAGGAACTTGGCAGCAATAAGAAAAAATATGGGGAGACGCCTGTTTCTCAAGCGTTTTCGTTCGATTTTTCCAAATACGTTTTATTCTTCCAGGTTGCTATTTTGAAAATCCATTAATAGATAAAACTTCACAGAGAATGAGAACAAATCAATCTACAAGATTAAAATTAAATAATAATTAATTTAAACTTTTTTCTTGTGTTTTAGTGCCAACTTACTCATAGGACAACGAGGCAGGCCCTTCGTCGAAGACTTGCAATTCCACAGAACTCCTCGGCCAGATTTAGTTGACCCACACGTAAGCCAAACTGAAACTAAAATCACTAGCAATGTGATCGGTACGTAAATTCACTCCAAAACCTTTTGGTCCTTATACAAAAATTTATCTAGGAGCAGACACTGAGAACTCCCATACTGAATACTTCTTACCTAGTCACTGGTCCACAGAAATCTCCAGTCAATCAACAACACCTACTTCTAATAAGCAGGATAAAAGCAATAGTAATTTCGTTAAACAGTCTTATTACAAGACTAACTACAACACTCGCGATAGAGTTTTTATTGACACTTCGAGATCTAATAATGGAAAAGTGTTAAATTTTAATTCAATTAACCGGCAAGGTAGATACATAAATATGACAAATAGAAACATCGGTTCACTGTCTTTTCTTCTTTTTTAGGTGCAAACACTTTGAATGATAACTCAAAATCAGCTCCCAGTGTGAACTTTCCTTCAGGATTTAAAGCCACAACTCCTGTGTATCCTAAAGAGGTAAACCTGGACTTGTCAAAGTTTGACAATTTCCAAGACCCTCTGAGCGGAGATTCCAATGTACAAACTGTGAACTTTCCCTCTAAATTTCAAGGTGAAATTCAACATCAATCATTATCGATTATAACCAAAACATTCTCTACAGCTACCACTCCAGTGTATCCCAAACACGTGGATACAGACCCATCTCAGCTATCAGAATTCGATTTGCCAGTAGATACGGATAGCGATAAAGGAACAGTAAATTTCGCCTCGAAGTTCAAAGGTTTGTCCTCAGTTTTCGCACCATTTAGGACTATATAAGGAGCACTTGATTGTATGATAATGTTTCTACAGCCACGACTCCGGTTTACCCTCTCCGAGTGGAGGTAGATGCGTCGAAATTGTCTGAATTTGATGTCTCAATTCCAGAGACAAAAGGAAATCCGGAAAGTTTTTCAATTAATTTCGGCTCGAATTTTAGAGGTTGGTCTGTAGACTAACATCTGCATGGTCGAATCATACAAATGCATGATCGTTCACGATTTATTACTACTAAAAAAATTTCACGTAACCAGAGGTGGTTTTGTCATTCCCAAAAAAATAAAATAAAATCACTTTGAAATCCTAAAAAAAAAACCTTTCAGCCACTACTCCAGTATATCCAAAAACAGTGGATGTGGACCAATCTAAATTCTCAGGCTCCGAAGAGCGACCTCCTGATCAAACTATTGAAGACGTGATCGTGAACTTTTCCTCAGATTTTAAAGGTTAATTTCAGGCACAACATTTGCTAGCTTCTTATGTCAAAATCTTTTATTAGCAACCACTCCAGTCTACCCACAACACGTGGACGTTGACCTATCAAAGTTCCAGGAACCTGTAGAGCTTCCCCCAGAGAAATCATCATCTTCGCAAATTAATAACACTGTGAATTTCGGTTCTAGTTTCAAAGCCACCACTCCAGTGTATCCTCTAAGCGTTGATGCTACTTCTCCAATTCCGTCCGAATTTGGTTTGGTTCCACCCAAATTCAGTGAAAACGATATTTCAGTCAATTTTGCATCTAAATTTCAAGCCACCACTCCAGTTTACCCGAAAAGCGTGGAGCCTACCAGTCCAGACCCCAACAGTGCTGGATTAGAACCTCCAGAGCAAAACTTTTTGAAATTGAACCTGGAACCTCCAAGCTTCGACACCACATTCCGCAGAAGAAGTGATGAAGAGGATCCTTCAGTGGTCGGAAACACTTTTAACAGCCAACAACTGAACGAGTTTATGGTGACCATTAAACCTGAGCAGTTGAAAGATTTAAAGCAGCTCTGGCACATCCCAGAGTACGATTTTCCCTTGGAAAGCGTGGTAAGGCCCGGATACGAGAGTGAATTCAGTTCCTTTCAAGCTAGAAGCCCTAAGTTAAAATCCAGTAATAGGTGAAAGATAAATGATGACTAATTTCGTTTGTGAATGTGTAGGATTGATTGAATGAAGAAAGATCTACGAGCATTTTAGTGGTTTTATAAAATATTTTTTTTATTTATTAAGTCCTGATAGGTCTGGAGCTTTTGAAGATTAATTAAGAATGATAATTTGATAGTAGTTAAGCATAATTTTGTAAATAATAATAGTGTAACTATTGTATATTGGTAGATATAGTATTAAAACAATTTCAGAAATTTTACAGAGTTTTAGTGCCCATTGCAGGCCGATGTTTTGATTTCTCCACACTTCAACAATTATGTTTTTTTTACAAAGAGACATTTTAGTTCCACTAATGATCTACGTCACAGGTGTTTATCGGAGATTTAAATCCCATAATTTAGTTCAGAAAATCTAAAGATTATTAATTCCTCCAAGCCACAGCAGTCGTATTGGTTTCTTACTACCAAAAACAATTAAAAAATATATTTATCAATTTATCCAAAATATAGTGTCGAAGATTCACGATCGTTATTGAAAACTATAAGCAATTTTGCACAATGTTTCAAAAATTATGTAGTGATTCTTTTTTCTAGCTTTAAAAACAAGTAATTTTTGAGAAAACTTCTTCTACTCCTACAGACTGATAGACTCAGTACTAAAACCCTTGGGACAAATGAAGCTCCCAAGATGCAGCTACGTCACAGGAAAATACTGACAATTTCGTAAATTTTGTGTGGTGGTTAACGACAGTGTACAGTTGAAACTACAGACTAAACAGACATAAAAATTACCAAATATCAGGAATTCTGTTTGAAATTACTTCACGTTAAATTGATAAAAATATTTGTGGGGGCGCAATGTGGTGTTAAAGTCTGTGCATTTGACAACTTGAAATACTCTGGACAGTAAACGAACATTTTTATTAGCAGAGATCCCTGTAATATGACATAATTTCTCTTCAGTGAGGACTATAAATACACAACTAGTTCACTTCGCAACTTCCGCTTTTTTATTGATCCACTCTTAAAGAATTGCCACCAATAATTTCTCCATATAGATCAAATAAATTAAAATTCTCTGCACAAAATTTCACTTAAAGCTCGATAATCAAACAATTTAGCCAAAAAGCACATAACAAAGTCTTACATTTGTGTTACTTACGGATCGTATACCTCAATAACGGCTACCTCAAACACCGAAACTGCTTCTCTACTAACGGCGTAGTCACAGGGGTGCTCAAATACTTGACCACCTTTGGCATTAGCTGCATCTTCGCCATAATGGTTTTGGGAATACTGTCTGTATCTTTGTAGGTGACAATGTGTCCGTCTGGATACTGGAAGCGCACATGATGTTTCCCGTCCACCCATAGCTGAGAACCATCATTGTATCTAACGTTCAACTCGCCACTGGGTAACTGAATTGCGGTGCCCACCCCTGGGATTGTTACTTGTTTTTCTTTAGTTGAACGGCTGCTGGTAGTGTTACTGTTTATTGAAACCGTAAAAGAGGGCTGAGTAAAGGAAAAAATTAATTATATAACAATATTAAATTTGCAGAAAAACTCACTAAGAAATATTTGGAGATGTTTTCTTTTCCGGGGCCGTTAGACGACGAGCAAGGTCGTCTTCCCACAATAATAGGAAAATTATTGCCTGCTAATTTACTTAAAGTCTCTTCGAGCATTAAACAATGCTTGAAACACTCTTGAGAGTGCTTCCACATTAATTCCAGAGTGCCTGTGAGGTTGAGACAGTCGCCGGCACTGCGGAAATTGTATTTTTGATTCGCGGCATTTGAGATAATGATTCCTTCTGTTGTGCTTTGAGTTACTTTACCTCCTAAAAAGCATGTTCTATGAAGTATTAGTAAAATTAATGAAAAGGAAACACTTTACCTTCATAAAAACACCCTTCGAAATCTGTTAAATTCTCCATGAGCAGACATTTGGCTTTGTCGCTGTAATAAGTAACTTTCGGGGTTTTTGCCCGGACTAGCTCAACGAACTTAAACGCGTACATGTACTTTTTCCAATGCTTTTCCGGCAAATTCTCAATACTGTAAATCTTGTCCGCCCCTTGACCGGGCAGTGGCGGCGTCTCCTCGGAAGGTGGAACACCTCTACCTCCTTCCGGTTCATACATTACAATCCTGCAGAGTAAATTTTCTAAACTCAATGCCACTGCTGCCACATAAAACTACCTCAAACCGTCAGGAGATATGCGCATAATTTCACACACAACCTCCTTCTTCAGACTACCCTTTTTTTTTATAAATTCGACCGTCACTTCTCCGTCGATTTGAATACTTAAAATGGCATTTTTCGTCTGATGTCGCGTGGGAAGTAACCTCTGAGAACAAAACTGAACCAATTTTTGCGATTTTTGGAAACCCGCCAGTTTTTCTGTGCTTTGATGGTTTGGCAGTTCTTCATGGGATATTCTTAGGTTCTCCAGACTAGATAATATTCTATTGCCACTGTTATGATCCGACCATCGCAAGGGGGGAAGAGGTGATTTGGTTGGTATTTCTGTGAGGATTTGGTTATCATGGAGCCCTGAATTGAAAATGAAAATGGATTTGAAATTCTACAGAAATTTCGTTCATGGAATAATTTCAAAAGAAACATTAGTGATTTTTGACGCTATTTAGTTATTTTTTACTATGAAACTACTTGATTTGCTATTTTTATATATTCAGCTTGACTTCATTTCAAGTATAATAAAACACGTAACTGAAAATATTGCTTATTCTTAACTTGCTCCAATAAATTCTCTTTTATATTTGTCATCAGACCTGATTCTACAAACACCTTTATGATTATTTGTTTTTTTTTTCCAATTAAAAAGAACAAACACAAAAAATAAATAAAGCCCTAGCTAATTTTTTACATTGAGATAAACATGTTTGAAAAATAAACTATCTAACACGTGTAATTTGATAATAATATGTATTGAGAAAATTGGAAATCATTAGGTCCTCTAAATTTAGATCCTCAATAGCTCCTCTGTCCGCACGATAATTAAAAAACTATAAAATCTTTCGTCAACAAAACAATGAATCTTACTTCCTCCTGGATCATTAGGATGAAAACAGTGGTTACTGCACTGACTAACAGTAGCAGGAACGTCTTGATAACTACACCTACTGTCAGGCTCGCAATTCCATCGCTCCTGATGCACACATTCCTGCTCTATGGATAATCCATGCATGTATGGTGTATTGTGAGCATAATCCATACTATGAGTAAGCCTTTTTGAGTGATAGGGAGTTTCCAAAGGATAGCAATCACTGTTTGCTTTTCTTGAGTGCAAATTGCTGAGAAGAATGCCATCAAAAGCACTATCCCTTCGGCTTGACATGGTATGAATGCCACTGTCCTGGGTTAAATTATTAGATATCTAATGGATAAAATACAAATTATTTTTAGTAAATAAAATTTTTAAGACACAATTACCTGACTCCTCTTAATGAAGGGATGATCCAGAATTTGCTCAAGACCAATTCTGTCCTTAGGATTCTTTTGCAGAAGGGAATTAATTAGATCCTTGGCCTCAGGGGATAAATGATTTGGCAGACTGTAACTGGCCATTACGACTCTAGTCAATGTGCTCTTCACACCATTTGTATCAAATGGTGGAGAACCAACTAAGAGGGTATAAAGGAGGCAACCCAAGCCCCATACATCTACTTCGAGACCGTGAGAGCCTCGAGTGGCTACTTCAGGAGAAATGAAATTTGGTGTGCCACACATTGTACGATGTTTTTCATCAGGGCGAGTTAGTTGAGTTGCCAATCCAAAATCGGCGATTTTCTAGTTGAAATAATGAAATATCAGATTACAAAATGTTAGTGGTTGATAATGGAAGACTTACTACTTGCATGTCTTTGGTCAAAAGTAAGTTGGACAATGATATATCACGGTGTAAAATGTTGTGAAAGTGCAGGTATTTAATGCCCTCAACCACCTGCTTCATTATGCTACTGACCTCACACTCACTTAATTTCTAAAATGCTTCAATAATGTAATATTTGAATTTACATAAAATATAACTAACTTTTCTTTTAATGTACTGCTGCAACTCGCCATTATGGCACAACTCTAAGATTAAATACACATAATTAGCATCCTCAATGAATGTATATAGTTCTAATATTGAGGGGTGCTTTAGTCGGGAATGTATTGATACTTCCTGCTGAACTCTGCTCACCATTCCTTCAGCTTGCATTAGTTTTTTATCAATCTAAATAAACAGAAACATCAAATAACAATGAGCAGATTGTTGGAATAAAATATTGAATTTTATAGTTACTGGAGTTTACCATCTTGATTGCAACACCTGCACCAGTTTTACGACATACTGCTTGGTATACAGAAGCAAATCCGCCTTTGCCCAGCAAGTGGAGCACCTCATAATCCTAAAATAAGGGAGTCCTAAGTAAAATCATACTCTATATCCTCAATATCAGAGCCAACATCAGAGCGTTGACATACTTTGATATTAACTGCTATTATATTAAAAGAAACACCCCAAAACACCTCAGGATAACAGCTGATAACAACTGGGTATTTACTAGGAAATTTACTATTCTTTGGTAAATAGGGAGATACCCTAACGTACTTCCTATTATGTTTTTGTACGTTTCTCACCATCAACTCAGTGAATTAAATAAATTGCAGTGCTTCTGTTTACCTCTATGCGATCGCTGAATGAGTATTTGCGGTTCATTCTGTACGGCAGGAATAACTTCGAAATGTGTCTTAAGAAACTGTTTATCACTTTTCTATTTCGTACACTCAAAAACAGTCTCAAATTAACATTATTTTACATATTTAACTTAATTTTGAACTTTAACGAAGAGCTTAAAAACTTTTGAAAAAGTTTGTTGTCATCAACAAAAGCCAGGAAGACGTTATTATTGTCAAAGTTGTCAGATGTCAAAATTTGAATTTTACTTCATCGAGAGTACTGCTTAAAATGAGTTTGTATTCTTAGAGTGACTGCAATCTAGAACCATCATAGGACTACTCAAAGTGCTTGTTTGACATACAAAACCTTGAAACCTGACAACGTTAAAGAAATGACATACGTAACGTTGACTTTTTTGAAAATTTAAAGAGAAACTCCAACGGTCATTTCAGGCATTTTTCTTTTAGTATTTTATGTGTTAATATTGTTGTTTCCCTTTTTTACAAGTAAAATTCTGGCAACAATTTCGCAAATCTTCTCCCAAATTCAAATTGTAATCATTTTTAGAAACATTAAAAATGTCACAATTCAAATATTGGAACGAAATAAACAGTGTTGTGAATTACAATGGCCCCATTACTAAAGGACCCCAACCGCGCTACGAGCGCAAGAAATCCAATGCCCTTGCAAGCTCCAACTCGCAATCGATCTCCAACAGCAGCAGCCTCAATTTATCTAAGCAGCGCTCCCTCTCCTCCTCCTGCCTAAGCATATCAAAGACTCCCATGAAGTCTAGTGACAATGACCCCCGCGGTAAGACACCCTTGAAAAAATCCAAGACTCCCACTCCACATAAAGGGACAAGGACACCTGGGGGTGATCGATTTATTCCTAGTAGAGTGGCAAGCAATTTGGATTTGGCACATTACAAGTTGTGTCAGGAGGACAATGAAACCAGTTGCAATTCTGCAAAAAAAGACTTGAAAAAAGTTATTAGTGATAATCTGCTTGTGAATCAAAGAGTGTTGGCCTATACAAATAAAGCTCCAACTGCACCAGATGGGTTTCAAAACCCTATGAGGGTGCTGTATACTCAGGCCAGGACTCCAGCTTCAGCCAAAAGTACACGGTACATACCTCAAGCCCCTGATCGGATATTAGATGCTCCAAACATAGTAGATGATTTTTATTTGAATTTGTTGGATTGGGGATCAAACAATATTTTAGCTGCTGCGTTGGGATCACATGTGTATTTGTGGAATGCTGGTAAGTGTGCTAGCATTAATGTGTCAAAAAGGGACATCACTATTGGCGATTTTAATTGTATGAACACCATTTCAGTGATATATGTTTAGTGTAAAAGTTTCATCACTTCTTATGGATGTATTACAATTTGGTCAACATATTCAATGCATGTTTTCTCTGGTCTCATTTAGCAACAGGCACTACTGAGTTACTGATGGAATTAGAAGGGAATGATTATATTTGTTCTTTGGCCTGGATACAAGAGGGTGATTGTTTGGCTGTGGGTACCACTCAAGGTACTGTCGAATTGTGGGACTGTAGCAGATCTAAAAGACTGAGAATCATGGATGGACATTCTGCTCGAGTAGGCTCTCTTGCCTGGAATTCTTATGTAGTGACAAGCGGCTGTCGAAGCGGCAATATTCTTCATCATGACGTCAGGCAAAGGCAACATGTTATAACCACCATTCCTGGTATGGGAATTTTACTTTTTGTTATAACTCAAGGTAAATGGTAAAATTTGTATTTAAGGCCATAATCAAGAGGTATGTGGTCTTACTTGGTCTCCTGATGGTAAGCTTCTAGCTAGCGGAGGTAATGATAACACAGTAAACATCTGGGCCAGTGTTAATGGTGGGCATCACTCTGAAACAACGCCTCTACACAGTTTCTTGCAACACCAAGCGGCCATTAAGGCTCTTGCTTGGTGTCCTTGGCAGCCTCATATTTTGGCTAGCGGCGGTGGTACTGCAGACCGTCACATCCGCATTTGGAACTGCAATTCTGGCACGTGTGTACACGACATCGATGCGAAATCACAAGTCCGAATTCACTCAGTATTTATAGTTAATGTGTTTTCTATATAATTCTTTTGTCAGGTTTGTTCATTGCTTTGGTCTTCACACTATAAAGAGCTGGTTTCTGGACACGGTTTCGCAAACAATGAAGTCATTATTTGGAAATACCCTGCTATGACCAAGGTAATATATCGGGCTATAGTTGATTAGTTTTATATAGGAGGTTTTATAGGTGGCGGAGTTGAAAGGGCATACTGCCAGGGTTCTTCATTTGACCATGTCACCTGATGGAACCACGATTTTGTCCGCTGGGGCGGATGAAACTCTGAGGCTGTGGAAATGCTTCGTTAAAGACCTGGTAAAGGAGAAAAAGGAAGGCACTGTCAGGGCAAAGCCTAGTGCTTTGAGGCAATGCATTCGATAATTTAGATTGGTTTGACTAGCGAGGGTTTCTATTCTCCTTTCTTTAAAATGTGCCTTGTTTAAGTATTGATATTTTAGTTTTAAAATATTTTGAGTGTGTGTATCTAATTATTTTGTTTTGTGTTTGACTGTATTCTATTACTTTGAATAAATAGCTGCATATTTACATATTAAATGAATATTTTTTTAACACAAATCTTCGTTTTAAATAGCAACCCTTTATATTAGCAAATGCAGTGAAAGGCGATTAAACTTTAAGACGATGTAGCATGTTCCCATAGCTAAACAATCATATTTCGCAAATAAATGCAGTTTTGTGTATGATCTACGCATTGGATTATTTTGGCATATTTGCTGAAGATGGTTCTAAAACGCAGTTATAAGTGAAAACTATTATATCGTTCAAACAATAGCAAATATTCGTTTCTCGTTGTAACGAAGTTCTTTAAGCCAAGCTCAAAATGATAATTTAGCTGTTATTTATATATTGAAGATGAAAACTACTGTGGCTCGCACCCGGGTCAGTGGCGGAGGTCAGAAAAGAAGTTTTATGACGATGTTATAACACAAATGTGTAAGTAGGGGTGAAATTTCATCTTACTTTCAGTTAAAATTGAGATAGACACTCATTGAATAATAATAATATCGACGAAATTTTGCTTTAGAATTTGGAAAATTTACTGATGTAGACGGTCGCCATTTGGAAAACTATTTTGATTCATTTCTTGTGATTTTCAAGGTGCAGATAAGGCTTCTAGTTTGAGTAAATGTGTTAATAAATAATCGAATATGTACATAGCCTAGTATAAACGGATTATGTATGTGAATCACGCTATGTGTTGTGCATTAATATGTCTATGTTATAGAGAGGAAGGAACTACCAAAACAGCACCTTTTTTGTCCAAACAATGGTTTTTGAAATATCTTCGATTTTCAGAACTCAAAAACAATTTAGTAACATAGTTTACGGCATATTAAAAGTTTCCAAAAATGGTCAATTTTTCTTTCAGTCGATTGCATAACTCTTACCGTTACAACGATATTAAGAGTGCACTTAACACGGACACCCAATATGGAGCGGGTAATACTTAATTATTAGTCCTACTTACAGTGGGCGAAATTTCTTTGGAGACCTAGAGCTATCGTTTCTCTTCGTAAATTTATTATTTTCCAATATCCGCAAAACAAATTGAAAACCAATTTAAGTAATGATTTTAATACATTCATGGTAATTTTTAAAACGATATATTATGACTACCTGCATCAGAAATTAAACACTGCAAAGTGAAACACATATTTTGTGAATCTTAAAATATCTCAAAAGCGATTAGAGATCCAGACGAAATTGGAACGAATAATTTGACGTCGCTCCCCCTGTATAACAAGAATGTCCCCTTTAGTATTAAACAGACGAAGCCATACTGTAATATTTGTGACGAGAATATGGGGCTGGAGTTTAGCCGAATAAGTGAAGAACACTTTGATTTTTATCAGATAATATAACAAATGCGGTGGGAAAAGTGGGCAAATGATCCCAATATCCGGTACTACTACGTATTGATAAAGGTACTTACGTGAAATGAGGTTAACTTGTACCCTAATTAATATGAAAATTTCCAAGATTTTTTATGCTTCGCAATTGTTGCCACGTCACAATGCGCAGAAACTGGAAGTTCAAGGTCTTTTCAGTACGGTGGTTGCCGGTCTGCATTTTGTTTGGGTATACCCGGAAAGTAAACATTCTTGCCTACAGCCCTATAAGTATACGGGTATATGGCACTTTTACATTTGGTTGTGACCCCGTGTTAAGTGCGATTACTATGGTGGAATGTATATTCCCATTTGGTAGCACTTTTTTGAGAATATACCCCGTTAGCACGCAGCAATGTTGCAAGATTTCGCAGTTGGCATTATAATTATAAAGTTTCAGTAGGCCTTGGTTTCCTGTCGACGTGGCGTGGTGCCAACGCGGCAACAATTTCAAAACTCCAAAAATTCATATTTTCTTTTGAATTATTTATTGATATAAGGTTAAATCAGATAGAAATTCTGCTTGAAATGCACAGAAGTGAACCAGAAAACGGGAAAATCCTTGGAAACGAAAATAAGGGGATTTACTTGTTTCTGGCCGATGCTTCGAGATTTGGCGGTGAAAGGTGAGAAACAATGGCTTCTAACGAAATTATTTGATAACGAATTTATTTGATCGCAAATTTTAAACCATGAAAAATATTGATAATTCTCGAGGAATGAATCGAAAACGATAAAGTTTTAATCAATTTATAAACCAAGCGTGAATTCCTTATAAGATAATCTAGAAAATCCCCCGTTTTAACCCATTCTGTATCTTTTATAACAAGTCCATACGTGTACAACGAATATGGCGTAGACTGCGTTATTAGATATAATATTTGAACTCGTCCCATTACGAGTATAGAAGAGGAGCATTTTAAATAATATTTTCTGAACGCCTTTATCGTTAGTTTTCAAATACTCAAGTTTTGGTGACGTCACCCAATCATTGATTTTTATGTTCATGGCATGGTTTGACAATAAAGTAATTAAAAACTTAAAAAATAATTAAAATAATGACTTCGCCCGTGGTGTAAATTTCTACGTTAACTAACACTTTCTAAGGCTCGCACGCACCTAATCAATTTCATTTTAAGCTGTGAGTTCTTTATGATTGCGTGTAGTAATTTCAACCCAACGTTTTCAATTTAATTTAATTTTATAATTGTTCTTTGTTTTCTCAAATTTAATTTTAATTAAGAATTAAGCAATGTATAATATAATCTCGAAGCGAAAACAGTGCAAACATGGCTTGTCGCAAGTCAAGACGTACATAAGTCGTATTTTCGAGTGCAAGCGTCTTATGATTCGCCTTTAAGGGTTTTACGTCACCAACGCATTGCGTCAAGGGTCAAGTGTCTTCACCGAAATTGATGATTTTGTAGCTCCCAGTCTACGTATTCAAATTTGTAATAATTGCGGTGTTCGTGGGAAAAACGCACATAAGCCAGTTTTTTTTAGAACATAAATTGACCTTTCCTTGCTAAACATGCAGAACGATATGAATTTCCATTCTATATGAGTATCACAAACGGAAAAATCTTATGTTTCAAAAATATGCATTTTTGATTTCAGGTTTAATAAATGTATTTTTTTAACACGTAATTAATTAATTAATTAGAAAAAAATATATAAAAAAAGTATCCAATGAAGTTCTTAAGCGATATTAAAAGTCTTATGTTGTTACTTACTTTCTTCCTCAATTATTCAACATTCTCGTACCCAAAATCACCGCTAAGGGCAATTTCAAGCTTGTAAATCAAAAACTGAATTTTATTTCCTATTTACAGAATTAAATAGTTATTTTATTTGCGATTATTTTTCTCCCAGTGTCAGGAAAAACAGTTTGAGAGCAACATCATAGTTTTCGAGAGTCGCGGTTCATTTAAATTCAATTTCCTGCGTTTGAAGTTCAATGAAGTTAAGTTTTATATATTTAGTCTAATGGGATTTCTGGAGAACCTTCGACGTCTGGTATATCCATATATTGAACATATACCATATACACATAGCTTCAAAAGTTTTGCATCGCCTGATTTTTCTGTTTTAAAGTAATTTGCAACAATAATCTTTTTGTTACCCAAATGTTTATGGTTTATTATTAACAACGATTTACCTTTTCTATCAACAAACAATTTTTTACATATTTTTTTCATAAATAACGAATTCGAGATTTATGTTGATGGTATGGACATTTTAGGGTTCGAAACGAAACCATCAATCGCCAAGTGATGTCACAAATTGATTGTGCAAGAATAGTGACTTTAATACATTCGCAGGGCATTCGCAGGGCATTCGCAGAACGAGCGAATAGGCGTTGCTCCAAGCGACGTCTCCCGCGTATGAAATTGCTATCTAGCAGCTAACTCTGTGCGAGTTAGACCCAGAAGTGGCCGTAGGTGTGTCGCTGAGCAAAGACATATTCGTTAAATACACTTGACAGTTCGGCGAAATCCTACTAAGGCAATATCAGAGCTTCGAAGGGACGTTAGACATGGTCTTGGAATTGTCATTTCTCGTTCAACACTGAAAAGGCGAATTATTCAGTCTGTTTCACGATGTGGTTGACCCATAAGAATTCCTCTGCTCCAATATCAACGCAGGCTTCGTCGATTGCAATGGGATGAACAGCACACACTCTGACCCGAAGAACTTTGCAATTTTCTTCTTTTCTCTGAGGAGACAACAATTTGTCTGGTAAGTGATAACTAGGGAATTCGAGTTTGGAGAGAGCCAACAAGAGTAGCTCAACCTGCCCACACTCGCCTCGTGCCTCCTTGTGCCCGAGGAAGTATGCGGAAGCAACAACTTAGTGAACGTTCAAGGAACAACGACGGACGTTAGATTCATTAGGAACATTCTGAATCCATATGCCAGACTGTGGCGAGAAGCCATTGGTAACAGATTTGTCTTAATTGACGACCAAGGCCCCATCGTATTGTGGCAAGAAATGACCACCTTAAAGTGAGGGAATCGACCGTTTATATTGGCAAGCTTTATCACCTGAAGCGAACCCTATAAAACATGCTTGGGGTGCACTTCCAGAAGACATGGAAAATGTCAAAGAAATCCGCCCAAAAACATCCAGCAGTTCGTTGTTGTTGCTGCAGAAGAATGGCAGCGCATTCCTCAAGATCGTATGGCTAACTACATCCGAAGCGTGCAGCGACGTTTTGGACCTTGTAATGATACCAGGGGTGGAAATATACCGTTATTACTAATTTCCTTTTTGGTTTAGAAATTTTGAATAAAAATTTTCTTTTTTGTGTTTAACCGTTGTTTAAAATTTAATTACGGTACAAACTAATTCATTTTTAATAAAAAAATCATTAATTCATAAATATTTATACAGTTTTTGTACTACGTAATAAAATACCGGCGAATCAAGGTGATGCAAAAGTTTTGTAGCTATGTGATATTTTTCTGTTCACGTATCTTTAGCGGGATTCAACTGGTGAGCAGTGAGCTTGCAAAAAACATTTTTTGAATATTTAGAAGCCATTGTATCACTATCGTTCAACCTACATATGCAGTATCTAGTATTTTTGCAAAAGGCAGACTGTAAAGTTTTTTTGTGTATTTTTGGACCAATACCGTTTGATAGGTGATAAACTCGAGGTAACCGGCCGTTTTTCTCGTTCAAATATTCGTGAGATACGTCACTAAAGTAGCTAATCTTTAGTGACTTAACGTGGACGTGTGGCTAACACTTGCTGACTGAAAAGGTGCGTCGTGTAACTGACATTTAGTGATCGAAAGTTCGTGCAGCTGTCATTTAACGTCGTACACCGTAATGGGTATCGCCAAAAACCTTTTTTCCCATTTTATGGTAAATGTCAAAGTGATAGTGCTCAAGACGTTAACACTCGGAGGTGCGTTTCTCCCGCGACGCTCATTAACATGAGGCCTCCACCCGTGCTCTCTCATCTTTAATCGCCACCCTCAACCGCGACCTAATGTGGGGAAGTGCGATAGGATGTAAAGTTTAAGGCCTTGCAGGGAGGGAGCTCCTCTGAGTGAAGAGGTAGCGCCGCTGATGGTCCCACACACAGGACGGGACGACGGAAGTAGAAGATTGGGGTAAGACGTGGCTCAATTTTGGACGGGGTAGTCTTAATTGATGTTTTTCGTTGTTTGCAGGTAAGTTTTCGCAAGTCAACGAGAACGGCGTGATTGGGAAAACGCCGTTAGATGTCGCCTCACTCACGATCGGACGGTGAGAGTACAACATTGAGCAAAGGTGCGGTCGTAACGTGAATCAAAAGGGAATTGTGTGATCGTCGTTTTTGGGCTGTGTGGTAAATTTTGGCAGGGCCAACATGAGAACGACGTAATTGGACGTTCGGAAGACGTGCAGTTCCGGTTATTTTCACACACTACAGAATGAAAACGAGCGACTCTTGTATAACGCAAGTCTAGCTTAATCTCCCCAGTTTTTGCGCTTCAGAACCCAATACTCGCTCCTGCCGTGGTTTTTGGAATCCCCCATGTTTATTAGAAAATTCTACGTTTCATATCTAATTATGATTGTAGGACACGCCCTGAAATTGATAAGATAAATTTAAATTGGTACAAAAATTTGTGATGTTAGTGCTCTAGAAAGTGCGATTAATGTGCTTAAAGTCACAAGGAGTCTGTGCAGGTAGGTTTCCGAATTTTTTCCTGTTCTTGTGTTATTTGGAACTTTCACTTATTCGCACCTTAAGTGCGCTCACCGTAAGGAAATTTTACAGTAAAAACGGATTGTGTACTTGCAAAATTAGTTCTGATTTTGTCTTCAGAAAGACTCCTCAAGGAACATGGTCGTTCTTCGATAGTTGAGTCGTTTTACGAGATGTTCTGTGCAATCAGAAAGGCCACATAGATGGATAGTACATAGAAAACTGTTATAATTCCTAATAATAAACTACGCACATAATCTTAACAACACAATGGAAATCACGCTGTCTGCTTCATTCGCACTACTCGTATTAAATTTAATTATATCATTAGCTAAATTTGAGGGCGATAACGTCTGTCTCAAGAGAGTAAGGTAAGTGTAGATGCTAATATTACTTATATTAAACATAAATAAATAAATAAACCTACATTCAGTTATCCTGAGGAACAAGTAATCGTAGACGACCCCCTGTATGACGATTGGCTTTGTCCAGAAAATTCTCCCATCTGTGATGAGCTCAAAGTAAAACAGCAAAAAGTGAAAAAGGTTCAACATATCATTAAATGGAAGGAAATTGAGGTATGCTGCGATGGATACAGTAAAAATTTGGCGGAAAATCTTTGCGTACCTGAGTGTAGCAATGACTGTTTCAATGGTCATTGTGTCGCTCCCAATAAGTGCCAATGCAATCAGGGTTTTGGAGGAGATAACTGCAACGTCAGTAAGTGGTCGAGGACTATGAGAATCTTGTGTGCGGTTCAACAGTGCATACTTAGCTTGCCCCCACGGACGCTATGGTGAGAACTGCAGTAGTACCTGCAACTGCCCCATTCAAGCTCGCTGCGACCCATCCAATGGCGAGTGTCATTGCAATCCAGGTTTCACTGGCTACCATTGCGAGGATCGATGTGTGTCGGGTACCTACGGCAATAATTGCACCAAAGAATGCAAATGCGAAAATGGGTATTGTCACCACGTGACTGGTAACTGCCAGTGCCATCCGGGCTACAAAGGATATTCGTAAGTTACCAGTCCGATTCTCTTGACGATTATTAGAACGGGCAGAAGAGGTAATGAAAGTGTTCCTCAGTAGAATCAAAATGTTGTGCTGCACTACTGTCGAGTGGGTTTACTTAGCATACTTTAGTTGGTTTTTCCTCCGACATTTGAATTCTCCAAACATTTGATTGTAAAATCTGCGATTTGGAATGGAAAATTCCAAATTAACCCCTCGAGACCCCTTATACAATATTGTGCGCACTTACTTCTAATGTATTTTTCAAGGACTAGGCATAATCAATAAACTACGTTTTTTGTTCGCCTTCTTGTTAAGTTGAGTTGGTTTGTTCAGGATGAAGTCAACTCGATTCAATATGGACTGACCCCGGGTGCGAAAGAGCGATCAGTCTGCCTGTTTTTTTAGCATTTCAATTTTTTCCCTCGACAAACAAATGTGCTTGCAGATGCGATAAACTTTGTCCAAAGGGACACTATGGAGAATACTGCGAGTTGAAATGCAAATGTCAGAACAGCAACGAAACTTGCAACCACGTAACTGGCACTTGCTTGTGTAACGACGGTTGGACCAAGCCGGATTGCTCCCAAAAGTGTCCGGAAGGCTTTTGGGGAAGGAACTGTAGCCAAAGTTGCCGTTGCTCCACTGGGTCTTGCAATCACAGTGATGGTACTTGCATTTGTAGCCCTGGATGGACCGGAATCGGTTGTTCGGAGAGTACGTTTGCTTAGCAAATTCATGAATGAAACGGCACTTAATTTAGCTGCTTCTAGAATGTAAGGACCGTACCGGGCTTGGACTGTGCGATCCCGGGGATAACTGCAACACAGCTAACGTATTCCCATTTGCGATAACCATCGGTTGTGCTGGTCTGGTTGTGATTAGTATTATTGCAATCGGATGTCACTGCGTGAGGAAAAATGGTTGGATTGAGGATGGAAGCGGTGCATGCGTCCTAGGTATTTACAAGATAAAGCAGAATGTGGGCATCGAAGGTGCTTGAACTTTGTGAACATTTCGCTGAACAGTGAACAATTCACACAACCCGACGGCAAATGAAATGCCAGCTTGTACGAGGCTACAAACACGCCTTTGCGAACGGATTCCTAAATTATCTCTGTTCGGGAAACAGTTTCTGAGATTCCCGCCATTTTTCGATTTTTTCCGTCTCTAAAGAACAGTCGACGGCGGCAAAAAAGTCATCGTCGCTTTGATTTCGCAGAAGATACGGGGTGTTTTCAAAAAGTTCTACAATTCAGAACTGTTACGTGACTTATTTATCCTAATGTGAAGACAGTGAAAAATGCGTTCTCACCGAGTTGTTCCGACGAAACTCTGTGGTATGTTCATTTTTTCGGCATTAAATAGCTTCAACACTATATGCTGAAATATCTTCTAAAGCAAACAGTAAATTGAAATTTTACTACTTTTCATAAACGTTCCCTCCAAACCTTTGAGAACTGTTTTGTAAATTCTTAGATGATCAAAGGAGGAGTCAATAATAGCCTCGTACAAATGCGACACAACTACTGATTTGAAGTGATCGTAATGTGATTGATATATATATACAGTGTGACCCACTTAAGAGCGGGACGCCTCTGTAAAATTTTTATATGCGGTCCGATTTTGATCTTATATAATAACTTTTTTATTAATCAATATTTTTCAACGAGATTTGAGATACAACCATTTTGAAATATTCTAAAGATATTATTATAGTTAAATTTAAAATAGAAAAATCCCTAATGTCTTTTCTTGAATTTTCGGCATGAAAAAGGAGCAAAGCGGTTCTTGGATTTTAAGTGAGCACGACAAGAACTTCTCACAAACTAGAGTTTTTGATGCTTTACGACATATAAAAAAAAATAATAAAAATCGGACCGCAAATAAAAATTTTACAGGGGCGTCCCGCCCTTATGTGGGTCACACTGTATATATATATATATATATATATATATTTTTTTTTTTTAATTTTATAATTATATTTGCTACATAATATTGTTATTAACAACTGATTTTCTGTTCCCGTAGCCAACAATTTTATAAAAAATCTTTTCTGCTTCACTAAAGAAGCGAATGAACCACTCCAGGACCAGACAACTATTGAAAGACCTCAAAAATTATCGAGTCAGATCAGCGGAGAAGAGATAGTTACATTTGTCAACAATTCACACGCAAATAATGCCCCTGATGATGCAATTTATTCGGAAATACTGCCAGAGTACGATCAACCATTGGGTAAGGCATCAATACACTTTCAACGTGTGTGTGTCTGTGTTTTTTTTCATTGATAAAACCACGTTCGTAGTACATTGACTTTCAAAGAAACCGCAACACCAAGAAGAACGCACTGTATGTATTTGGAATTTTGGTATTTCAGACTTGCAAAGAGAAAAAAATGATAAAAATTTCAAGTTCGCATTTTAATGCGATACGAAGTTTTTCTATACTTTTTTATCTGCGACGATCGTCCTTTTTGCAAATTTTTTTACAGGCGGATAGCGATAAAGGTACTACCGTTAGTACCATATTGAATGTGCGGTAGCGCGAAATGCCTCGTGGACGCCAAAACGCAGGTTATCGGGAGTTAACTCCCTTTGAAAGGGGAAGAATTGTCGGTGTGCACGAGGCAGGTTCACCTTGTCGCGAAATTGCACGTAGATTGGATCGAAACGCATCAACAGTGCTAAGAGCTTGGTCTAACGAAGGGTCAGTAAATCGTCATCATGGCCGTCCAAGAATGACGCGAAGACCGGCGATTCCGTCGTTCGGCGACAGGCGCCCCGCTTCAAACAGTTCCTTCTCTTGGGTAGCCACCCTAAATCGAAGGGTCTCCCTTAGTACCATGTATCGCAGAATTCGAAGTCTTGGACTAAATTCATATCGTCCTACGCGTCGGCTTCCATTATCACGAAACCACAGGGGGGCCCGACTGGAGTGGTGTCGTCCGAGAGTGCAATGGGCGGATGAGTGGAGAAGAATCGCGTTGAGTGATGAGAGCCGACTTTGTTTATGGCGATCTGATGGACGGGGCTACGTGTTGGAAGGCGCAGAGGAGAGCGATTAAATTCGGACTTTTTGGAAAGGCGTCGTTCCGGTTTAACACCAGGTGTCACGGTTCGGGGTGCCATCCAGTACGGTAGTCGGTCTCCTCTAGTCTTCAAATTATGATAGATTAAATGCTCAGAGGTACGTTAATAGTGTCTTAGAACCGGTTCTTGTACCATACATGCGCGACCATCCTGGAAGCACGTTTCAACAAGATAATGCGCGACCACACGTAGCCAACGATACTTTGAGGTGTTTGGAAGCTGAATACTATGCCTTGGCCAGCTCGGTCTCCAGATTTGTCCCCAATAGAGCATGTAACGGGTCGGAGACTTCAACGTTTAGCTCGCCCTCCAGAGACCATAGATGAACTCCGCGAGCAGGCGCAGATCGCCCGGGGTACACCACCGCAGGAAGATGGTGACAGTTTAATTTTGAGCACGCCACGTCGCTCGCAGGAATGCATCAATTTGGGGGGAGATACCGCCCGTTATTAAATTATTATTAAATTTCTACGCTTATTCGCAATAATTTTCCTTTTTGATATTTTGATCGTTTTTATCCATTACCCAACGCGATGCCAGAATTTCGAGCTTGCGCGATGCGCTCTTCGTGGCGTTGCGGTTCTGCTGAAAGTCAGGGTATGTTGCATTATGTGGAATAACGGGTTTTTTCCTCGCTATTTAGAATACGACTTCTTAAACCACACGGGCCCCATCAATCCACATAACCCCGCTCGGTATTTGCGCCTGTAACTGGGAGCCAAAAACGCTGTCCAACGGGAACTAGCTAGAAATGACAAGTACAATTACCCTTCAGTAGCAAACAATTAGCTAAATCGTTTCGGAAAAACATAGTCGGTTATTTCAATAATTTGCTTTATTCACTAATAAACAAGCTTCAGATAACCTTACTTTAATAAAGAATAACGGTAACTCAAAGCGATGTATAATAAATACATCTGGTAAGTCGTCTGAGGCATCAGACGCGTAAGACCTTCCATTGCTTTCGCAAAAAAAGAAAATAAAAACAGACAAATAATAAGTACAGCTTACGTTATTAATAATTATCAGATTTACATTATAATGACTGTGGCATATTTTGCAACAAACTGGATCACAAAATATAACTCCTTCATGCAGACCGATCTTGCTGCGGCAGAGGAGAATTGGGAGTGGCCAATAAAATGGTAACATTCTCTATAATAGTTTCTAGTAATTTGTTTGTACAATTATAATAGTCTCGTCCGCTTCCGTCAAAATATACTACATATCACATCGAGTGTAAATTTGATCTGACTTTTTACGGTCTTACCAAAAGAAATATACAAAAAAAAATTTCACAAAACATAAAATAAATACAAAAAGTGAGTCGTTTATATGTGACTTTATACTATACGTCTCGAATAGAAAGGATAGCTCTATTATATCAATAAATTTAAAAACCTTAATAAAGGAACAAAGTTTTGTACACATACTTGGTTGCACTGGTAACTTTTACGTACAAAATTGGCATTCATACGGTTAATACGACAACAACGATAAAATTATATGGACATTTCTTTTGAGTCGCCTTCAATACAATTACGTAATAAATTATAATAATACAGCAGATATATACACATTACAAATATATTATATAAAATGTACAAAAAACGGTACAACGTACGAAAAAGTCTTAAAAATGGGTTGATTTCTTTGTATCTAAAACGGCAGTGACGTGTTTCGAATTAAGGTAGGTGGGTATGGGATTAGTGGGTATAATGGGTATACTCGTTATTGTTTTGATTGCTATGCTTCGTGAATAATTGTCGGAACGTTTGGAATTGGATCGCACGTAGGTACCGGCGCTGACCCGGGGTAACGTTCCACGGGTCGAAACGGGAGGAACAACGTACGCGTGGACGTACGTACATTCGGAACGGGCGTCCTCTCCAGGAACGCCGTGTCGAAGTCCAGGAAAAGACGCTTTTTTCGCTATAAAAAAAAAAAAACTCCCTGCGTCGATCCGGAGTTCGTCCGGGAATTTCCGGGGCGAGCCCGCGGGACTGCTCCGCCGGAATTCCACACAACAGTAACGGGACTCAGAAGGCTCAGCACTTCTCCCATCGATTTCGAATGCGGCAGTTAAAAATCCGTCCCGCGTCCCACCACGACAAAACCTAAAAACAAACGGACGCCACTAAACAGGACACGCAAATCCAATATTGTTCCAAATTATTGTCGAACCCTTTGCAAGACGCGAGCGTTGCTTGTTAAACACCGAGTGTTTCGGAAATGAGAGGCGATTCGGAACATACATTCACGCGTATAAAATAACTTTTATTCTTGAGAAGAAAGGTTTCCTTAACTTCGCGCTGGAGGTCCAGGAAACACTCTGTATTGCGGACGTTGATTCGGTAGAAACAGAAAATATGAATCGAAGGGGGGTCCAAGCAAGGAGGCATGAAACTAGAAACAAGAGTGAAGTAAGGAAACATATGAGATGGTTTTAGGCACATTCGAGGTCGAACTGTTAAAAGGCTGATGAGCGCATGAGAGACTTGAAGTTCCCATGGAATTTATGCTCTTCGTAGAACTAACCGAGGAGGTACAGTTTGGACTTCAGTTAACACAATTTTATTGCCGCACTTAGAGCACTCTTCGCCTCAATCGTGCTAAAATCTGTCGAAACTCCGGCCCTACATTAGTTCGTTGGTTATTTTCCTTGATCATATAAGCTCACGTGGAGGCTCATTGGGGGTTTCAAGCTGACCGAGGGCGCCCTTTGTGCTTCCATCAGTTAATTTCGGATTCGAGTCCACCATTTGCCACGTTTAGTTCGCATTTCAATTGATCGATGATGATGATGATCAATGACGATTCTGCACGATTTTCGGTAGTGCGCCATTTCTTTTTTCCAAAAACGAGTAAAATCCCGAGGAGACTTGGAGATCGGAAATGGCTATTTACGGCATTGCAGCAATATGGAAATGAAGACGTTAAGTTGATACGCTTATGAATCAAATGCGATTTCGTAGATTAACATAATCCATATACGACATTTGCGTATAAGCTATCAGAAGCGTAAACATTTATTGATGATAGGAAAACAAACAAAGTCGTTCTGTTACGAAACACACTTGCACCGAAAAATCCAGAGGCGTAGGAAACGGGATAAACCAAAGAAATATGCATTTTTTCAAATATAACCAATTAATGTTACAAATGCATACTTGGAACCATTGTAAATATGGTTGTGGCTTGAAGGGGACGTCCTAAAAATAGGGATGAAATTCAAGATGTAATAAAACATAAGTTTGAATAGAAATTGAATTGATTTTTTTGTGGATATATCAAGCAACATTCCCCAATTAAATATGAAAAATTCTATCGTTACATTACGAATGGTTGCCATGGTATTAGTCATTCTCGTTACATTCCAACGTTCCGATTACTGTATAAGCTGATAGCGTTTCCCATCGCGGAGCAGATGACAACTGAGCATCGCGTTGAAGTGATTAAAAGTTATTACAAAAGCGATGAAAGTCCCACGGCAACCGTCCGTGAGTTGCGCAGAAGGTTTGAACGTGATGTTGCTCCAAACGAATTAGCAGTTCATAAATTGACTCGGGAGTTCGAAGCCGGTGGCTCTGTGACAGGTATCAAAACAACAGGACGACGACGTTCGGCTCGGACCGACGAAAACATCGCCGTCGTGCGCAACAATGAGGCCGCAAACCTCGGAAGATCGGTCCGCCGCCGACGAGCTCAATAATTTCTTCTTTTATCACCATCTTCCCCGCGTAAAATCCTTTGGAAAGATCGAAAAACGCACGCCTACAAGATTCTACTGACACAAGAGTTGAAGTCTGCTCATCATAGAAAGAAACATCGATTTGTTCGATGAGTTTTCGTTCGATAAGCGAAAGAGGAGAATTTCACAAAAAAAAAATTCTTCGGATCAAGCGCACTTCCACCGCAATGGATACGTACATAAATGGAATTGCAGAATTTGGGGCAACGTGGGGGCATTCGTGAGTGAGTGCGAATCATCAGATGCATTCACCAGGCACGACTGTGTGGTGTGGGCTCTGGGAAAGAGGGGGGATCGGGCCGCTCTTTTTTGAAGATAAGGCGGGCTGTCACTGCAAATGGAGATCCTTACGGAAACATGCCTCCTGACAGGTTTTATCCAATTTTCGAACGTGCGAAAAATGACGATTTTTGGTTTCGGCAAGGTGGTGTGACCCATCACACATCCCGCGGAGCGATCCCTCTGCAAAGCTTCCTTAAAGAGTCATCTCTTTACGTGATAACCAAGAGTGGCCTGCCAAACCACGCGATCTTACGCCACGCGATTTCTTTTTGTGGGAATTTACTCCATCAAAAGTTTATGTCAACAAACCACAAACAATACAGCAATTGAAGGCTGAGATTAAAAAGGTTATTAACAGCATCCCGCAAGTTCTTTGTGAACGCCTCATCACGAATTTCAATGAACGCATTATTCAGTGCCGCGCTTCTAGAAATGGCCATATGGCAGGTGTAATTTTTCATACTTAAAACGAAAGATCTTACTTGATGTTTGTAAAAAAAAGAAAACAAATTCAATTTTCATTGAAACTTATGTTTTGATACATATTAAAATTCGTCCCATTCTCCGGACACCCAGTATAAGGGATGTATTAGATCGTCCATAAAGTCTTCGCATATTTTTCCATTGAATGAGTACAACCACCATAAATCGTGCCGTTTTTATTTGGATCTAGCAATATATAGTGTATGTCATTTGACAGCGCTGTCAAAACTTTGACTGTGTCAAAACTGGTTTGACAAATTTCAATCTGGTAGTTTTGACGTCGAAGATTCGGCGCACTCGGGAAGACCCAGTGGCGTCGACGCAGTCACATTAAATGCTTTGACGGATCAAATCGCCGATTGACCATGCGGAGATTGCTGGCAACCTCGACGTGGCGAAATCAAGCATCGAAGAGAATTTGAAGCGAACTGACTACGTCAGTAAACTGGACGCGTGGATGCAACACGAACTCGAGGAACTCTCTAAATGAGAAGATAATGACTTTTCTTGAAACGCACAATAACGGGTGAAGAAAAATGGATTGTCTGCAACAATGTCGGACGCAAGAGATCTTGGACCAAGCGTAATGGGCCAGCCCAAAGCACTCCAAAAGAGGGTATTCACCGATGGAAAGTTATGTTATTTGCCCGGTGGGATTATAAAGGCGTCGTCATCTGAATAAATTGAGTAACGACGTAGGGGAGGGCTCAGGATTGGTGACCGCTGAGGGTGTTGTGTTTCGTCAAGATAATGCTCAACCACGTACAAGTTTGACCACCGGCCTAAAATTGTTTACGGCTCGAACGAGACGTTTTGCCACAATCGCCTCATTCCCCGGACATAGCTCCATTGCATTTTATATTTGTTTCGGTCGGTGCAAAACGGCCTTGATGGAAAAAACTTTACGGACGACCAAAAAAAAAGTAAGAAAGTACTTGGACCGGTTTTTCCCCAAAAAGAATCTAATTTCTATTGGGCTGGTGCCATGGAAGTTCCCCAAAGATGGAGAAATGCCATTAAACAAAACGTGTAACGAACAACTCAATAATGCTATTTTTTTGGTTCGTTATCACCACAGCAATATTTGCGCAAGCGCGGAGGCCTGCTGCATGTGAATTTCAAAAGGAGGCGGACGGTGAATTCGCAATGATGTCGCTCAAGTAGGGAAAAGATCAGATAAAGCCGAAAGTCTAATGTAATACCTCTGACCTTTTGCAGTTCATGATCGCATCATCAGGATGATATATCATAATTAGATTTCAGTTTTTTCTACTGCTTTACACGTAATGTGAGCTCCAAAGATAATGTCAATTCAGTGCGTGCGTGTTAATCTACAGTGTTGGCCAAAACTCTTGGAACTTCCAAAATTTCTCCATTACTGAAATGGCTCTGTTCTAATGTGGACAAATTCGACGTGGCCAATATGCCTTAATATCGTTCGACAACAAAATGATAGTAAACATTTCTAGCTTGCATTCTTTTATAGAAAAAAATAAATAATAATAATCGTATCATGTTGGAACTTTTTTCTTATCGGATTTTAAGGGCATATTTAGCATATTTTATTTATTTTCTTTTATTGGTCAGTTCGGTTTGATATCTGAATCAATTGTAATGGCAAAAGGCAAAGCCTATTCGGTTGATGTCAGAAAAGGAATTATCGATTTTTATGAACAAAAAGATATTTCCACGAGATTAAACCTCCGGAAAAATACTGTGTCCCGAATTATCAAGCAATTTCAAGTAAATGGTCATGTCATCCCGGGAAAACGTCCAGGCAGACCTAAAAACACAACTGCAAGACTGGATGATCAACCTCGCGAATAGCGATCCGTTCCAGTCATCCTCAAAAATCTTGCAAAAAATGATGGCCGATGGAGATTCTGTAATATCATCGAGAACTATTAGAAGAAGGTTGGTACAAAATGGCCTAAAATCCCATCCTCCAGCTAAGGAACCATTGTTACGGACGAAGAACATCAAAGCACTGTTACAATCTGCACCCGAGCATGTTCACTGGGCAGTACAAGACTGGAAAGAAGTTCTTTTCAGTGATGAATCGAAATACAACCTGATTTCCAGTGATGGTGTAGTCCATGTAAGACGTCCAAAGGGCCAGAGACTCAATGAAAAATACATTAAGCCTACCGTCGAGCACGGTGGCGGTAACGTGCTGGTTTGGGGACGTCTTTCGTGGCATGGCATGGGCCCCATTCATCGCATTTGTGGCAAAACGGATCGATTTACGTATCGTGACATATTACGGGATGTAACGGAACCCTGTGCGTTTGAAGCAACGCCAGTTAATTTCATTTTCCAACAGGACGACGATCCTAAGCGTTCTGCCAAACTTGTGAAAGAGTGGTCAGAGCGGGAAAAAGTTACTACCGTGAAGTGGCCAGCCCCAAGTCCGGATTTGAATCCGGTAGAAAATTTACGGGACCACGTTGGTCGTAGGTTCAGAACGGGGGAGAAGAATCAGAAATGGAAACGAACTTTTCGAAAGGCTCTTACGAGTTTGGCATAATGTGGATCGTCGATTAATAGAAGAACTAATCGAAGCAATGCCTGGGAGAGCGGCGGAAGTAGTAAGAGCAAAAGGGCATCACACAAAATACTAAAATTACAAATACTTCAAATTTGTCCTACCGGACGTTTGGAGTTCCAACCATTTTGTCCAGGCATTTTCGAATTTTTTACAATATTATTGAAATTTTTTTTAAAGAGTTTTTACTTTTGTTATAAATGAAACATATGTTTAATAAACATAAAAAGTACAATAATCTTTGTTTTGATTTATGCGAAGTTTTTTTGTTTTTTGCGGGGCGAAAAAGGTTCCAAGTATTTTGGCCAGTACTGTATACGTTTCGTGAAATTAGTAACAACATTTTAACGCTCACAGAGGCGTGCCGTTTCTATCTAAACTTAAAGAGAAAAAAGAGCAGTACCATGAAACCAATTAATACATACATGCATTTTACATTTGTAATTTAATAGCCCACATTTGCTACTAATTCATTAACAATTCATGAGGTTTAAGGCTTCTTTGCGTTTCCGGAAATTTGAGCAAGGTTGACGTAAACACAGAGGAGTGCGGTATGTAAACGCCGTAAACGGTTAGACTGCGAAACTGGTTGATGAATAAACAATCTAACATTGGAAATATCGTTCCAAGATTTTTTTTTTTTTTTTTTTTTTTTTTTAAATTAAAACGTAAAATGTGCAACAGCTACGAAGCGGAAAAAACCAGAAGGAAGCAAAAAATATATTCTCTTTGATACGAAGAATTATCTTGGAAGCATCAGACGTTATGCTAATCTAAATGATGGAAACAGTTTGTCATCGCGATAAGTTGCACAAAAACCTAAGAATTTCAAGCAGCAGTGCACGTCTATGAGTGTTGGCAAAGCGCATGACGGTTCAAAGTGATGCAAGTTTTCAAATCTCTCATGCTGACCCCAAAATTTCAATACAGTTTTTTTAAATCAAATACCTTAATAAACAAGTTTAACATTAAAATTAATTTTTTTTTTAATTTAAAATTAAAACTTCTTGCAGCTGGTAGCTTGCAAGCTGGTGGTAAAATGGCGTCTCGGGATATGCCTGGAGACGAGGAAACTGTATCTTGTGAAGTCATATTATTAAGGAGAAATAGAAAATCATTGCTAAGGAAATTTAACGAATTTGATTTGAGTCGATCTTTTACCATGCAAACACTTACTATAACTCACCATAATGCGTTTACCTGTAAATATTTTCTCGTGTGACTTATCAGGATGACTAAGTTCTTTATCATTTAGATATTGCACAGATATCACTTTAATTTACACATATGAAATTTCACTATGCACGATCTTACATACAGGGTCCGCCATTGCTCCGGCCTTGGTTCCCGGTGTCTTTGCATAAATATCAATGTGAAATGTTTAGCACAGTGCTAATTTATATCGGAAAGCTGCATGATTTAATAATATTTTTGTTCATACAGAGTGTTCCGCTTTCGCCGGGCAGCATAAAGTTATAATTTTTTAAATAGCAACCCATAGTTTTTTCTATGCCGTTTGATGGAACCTTAATTTAGAAGGAAAATACACTAAACATTTTTTAAGTTGGTTGCGGCGTTGCCGCATCAGAGAAATTTCTTTAAAAATGCAGCATCAGAAAAAAATTGTCGCGAAACTGGTGTTTTTTGAAATTTGTTGTTGCAAAGTAGTAAATGAAAGTCAGAGGTACTTAAAACTTTTAAAACATTTTTTTAATGCACCATAACTTTTGAATAAGAGCCCTAATTTGCAAATTTTACAAGTTGCTGAAACTCGTTTTTTTTTAAACGGTACCCATAATTTTTTCAAGTCTCTCTAATGTAGTTTTTAATTCTCTATTAATTTGCAATAACATCTTTTCATCTAACATTTACAGTTATGGAGATATTTACAAAATTTCAATCAAATTGCAACAGGCATCGTCATAATCTAACAGATTTATTCTAGTAGGCTTTGCTTCTATTTAACAAAAGCATAAATTACTTATGTCACTTAGTTGTCATATTACCTGTCACTACCTTCTAATGTGGCAACGCCGCAACCAATTAAAAAAAAGTTTTAGTGTATTTTCCTTCTGAATTAAGGTTTCATCAAATGGCATAAAAAAATTATAACCTTATGCTGCCCGGCGAAAACGGAACACTCCGTATGAACAAAAATATTATTAAATCATGCAGCTTTCCGATATGAATTAGCACTGTACTAAACATTTCACATTGATATTTATACGAAGACGCCAGGAACCAAGGCCGGAGCAATGGCGGACCCTGTATATAAAAACCAAAGGCGGAGAGAGCGGAATTTTTAAAAAGCTTAAACAGTTCTACTCAGGCCGTCAAAGGCACGTTTGTCAAACTTCAACGTGGGATTATACGTTCAGGTTAGTTCAGGTTAGTTCACAAGTGACAATCAAAGGTTTCGAGAAGGAATGTCGCATCGACTGCCGTGGGGTGCCTCGATCGTGAATGATTGAGAATCCCGTTTGCGCTTGCAGGTATTGAGCATTTTGGAAATTTGACATGAAAACAGCATTCTTCCTGAAGTTATGGAAACCTTTCCACCAGCAAATAAGGCACTTGTCCGAAACATCAATGTACCAAGGGAAACATGTGGCGTCGCGTTTCTTTTCTTAATTGGAAATCGTCGATTTAACTTCGATTCATCATAAAACAAGCATGCGTACATCGTTCTTCACGCTCGTCATCGTTTCGAATCTTCACGAGTCAGAGACTGAAAGTTCATAAGACTGAGAACAGTCTTATGAATTAAGCACTTCCCGATTTTACGTAACAGACGATCAAAAAACAGCAGAAAAGGGCGTAAAGTAAGCTCGGATATTTGACGAAAGCGATTCCGGGTGTTCTTACTCTTACGTTCCAAGGACAGAAATGACCTCCCTCGACCATAATTGAATGCGCGAGACCTTGGAGCTACAAGTGGCGGGAGGGAAGTGTGGTCGGGAGGTACGCTATCAACTTGGACTCGCTTGAGCCCGTGTCCATCTTCCTTGCGCGTCTTCGAATGAGCCTTTTTGCAGTTATTAAGATGAGTTGGAAGTTAGTTGGCGAAAATTAAAAATGAAATTGGATTGAATTGAAGTTTTTTATTATTACAAAGCCACAGTTAAAGAGGGATAATAAGAAGAGACTCAAAGCGAGATAAAAAAAAATACTTGCCGCGTGTGCTATTAAGAGTCGAGATGGGCAGAACTCCCTGTAGCTCGTTGTTTTAGAATCCAATTCCAAACTTTAGTTAGAAATTATTACACGTTACCTTCCGCGCGTATATACACGGTGGTCAAATAAATTAAGCAATAAAAAACCGTCCAAAGAACACCGCTGTGCTTTAACGACCTCAACGACGCACATTTATCAATCGTTTCGTGACCACTCAGTATACAAACTAGACTAAAAACCGAGGAGTTTGTCCATATAATCTTGGCAACGTGCATCATCATTTACCCCTCACTACGCTTTACTTTTCTTACCCTTTTATATACTTTTTATGTAAATATATATCCTTATATTAGTAATTTTTGATGCGAGATGCGCACAACAATGGCATTGTAGTCTCATAGGGGAGATCTATTGTATCTAGATGGGCAGTGCTTCGACGCATTTCAGACTTGAAAACTGGCAGTTTTGAGTAACAGTTGTAGCTGCTGAGAAAACGATGTGATGTGCGATAGGACAACTACAATGCCACTTCTCGCATAAACAAGGCAACTTACTCAGACTTATGTAGCGGGAATCCGCGGATAACTTTCGTGACCACAGGAATCGATTCCTGGACATTTTTTTACCCAGCTTACTCACACAAAGGTTTCACCGCATTAATCATCATAATATGGCTTTAGTTTATAATCAGATTTGTACTTCATCGTGTTCAGATGTCTGATAAAAACAATTAAGTATAGTTTGAAAATAAGTAAACTGGGCGATACGAAAAATGCATTCGTTTGGAAGTCTTTTCTCCTAAATGAAGGGGGTGTGAAGTCGTTTTCGCCACTGGTGTAATGAGGTGGCGACAACAACGAAAACGAGTTTATACCCCCAGGAAATGACAATTAATAACCATTACTATCTCTCATGAAACGTCTCTAATTTAAACATCAGTCTAGCATAACAGGGACATTCGAACAGCATGCCACTTCCGAATTTTCGTGTGGTAAGTCATGTATTTACAAAATTTGAGTCGTTTTGTTTCTTTCCTAATTTTGTTTATTAACATTTACCTAAGCTCCGGCCCAGTGGCGCTACTACCTCTGAATAGCCGAATTAAGTAAAAAAGGAACGTAAAACATCTTACTCTCTAATAGTAGGGCTGCTGCAGACTGTATCTGAAACATTCATCGATTGATTTATCAACTCGGCCCTTCTCGAGGATAGTCCCAGAAGTACTCGACCTGACGCATAGATGGCGACTTTTTCGTTAAAAGTTTGCCCACACCACAGGAACCTAACCTCGAAAACTCGCGACTGACGTAGGTTCGCGTCTGTTTTGGAGTTGTTCTTCGAGAACGCTTTCGGCGATTTTATGGACGCGGAACGGATCCGTCACCGATACGCGAATCGGTACTTTCATTCGACGGGTCTTAGTCCATCCGACATCGAGGAGAAGTCAGATTCTACTCTGGGGGATTCCCGTCCTCCGTCGACGACTGTAAAATGTCGAGCGGCAGGGTTCGAACGCGGCCGTACCAGCTGCCGACCCGAAGGGCGCAGTGGTCGGCCTGGCCACGTGACCGCGGCGGAAATCATGGCGAAAGTCCACAAGACCGCACTGGAAGACGGACATTTCCAGAAAGTATTGCACGTTGCGTTTTGACCGAACAATTCGACATCAGAGATACGAACGAAATCAGTGGCGTGGGGACGTTTCAAGGGGGTGTTCGGCAAAGTTTCATAGCGACAATGCCGAGTTTTCACGTCGATTCGTAACCGTGAAAGACGTGCGGATCCATCACTTCGCACCTGAGACGAAAGAGCGGCGAAGGCAATCGGCTCGATGGGAAGGATCGACTCCCGAGGAGGCGGAAACCGTTCCATTTCCGGGAAAAGCGATGGGGTCAGTATTTTAGAATGCACGTGGGCTAATTTCTATTGATCGCTTCCCCAAAGGAAAAACAATAAACGGAGAGTATTAGACAAATTTATGGCGACGTTCGAGTGGAAAAATTAGGAAAAAGCGACCGCACGTGGCGAGAAGGAAAGTTTCGATCTTCAAAACAGTCCACGCTTCCGTCATCGCGATGGCCAAAATCGATCGATTACGTTTCGAGCTTTTCCTCACCGAATCCGTTCGTCAGATCTAGCCCCCTCGTATGATTTTCCACTTCCAAGATTGAAAAAATATGGCTCGATGGAAGGAGATTTGCCAATAACGAAGAGGTGTAGTTCGAGGCTGATGCATATTTTGAAACGTTCGAAGCTTGTTGTTGTAAACAGAGGACGGAAGCCACAGAACACCGCCGAGGAAACCGAGCCAATCTCGAAGAAAACTATGACGAAAGATGACGTAATATTTCTCTCTTTGAGTGCTGGAGGGGGGGGTTGGGGGTACTTCTCGGACTATCCTCGTATTACTTGTACCTACCTCTGGTAATCTAACTAGTAAGTCTTGAAATCTGGTCGTTTGTTGAGGATACATGTGTTGCGTGTAAACGCGCAGGCAAGTCATGTATCGTTCATGGATCGTTTCCAATTCATTGCTACTCGAACCGCTGGCAGGTTTAGCTGGAAACAACACACTAAATTTCACCCATCACTGCCAGTTAACCCTTTCACCTTGATTAAGCATGGTAATAACTTTAAGGCACACATACTCCTCCATGGTGAGCTTGATTTGGCGAAACATGAGCGTTACATGGGTGATTTTCTCGATCATCAGACCCACGTCCTGTCTGAGCTGCTCCATGGTGATCTCGCGCCCCATCATGGACGTCAGGCAATTTTGGAGGGTGCACAGATTCGTTTCCACCTTGAAAAATTATAAAATGTCAAACACGGAATGTTTACAACTCGCGATCGTCAAAATGGTAATACGAGTCTGCCTACAGACCTTCGATGACTCAGTGAGATTGGAAAAAGTGAAACTTCTAAGGTCGTACCGTTACAATCATCAGCCGACCAACGGTGCATATAATTACCCGGTGGCAGAAAGAAGACTTTTACTTTCAAAACATCTCGATGTGTTGTGTTAGAAACGGGCAGTACCGCCGATGCCATCATCAATTAATCAGGTTTTCAAGTGTAACGGTACCAACGACGGGGATTTTGCTGTATATACTGAACGTTTGTGGAATAATCTGAATAAAACGTTGATGTTTCGCGTGTTTTTGTTTAATCACGCATTTTTCACTCTTCCGGGTCGTTTCATCTAAGCCTTTCGTTTGCCCATCGTTATTCCATACAATCAAGTGTTTTTGTTAGTAAAATTGCTTTTACCTCACTCCACGTAAGCGGAGTATAATGCGCCCATCTTACCTCCCGGATTATCGCTATTCTTGATGGATTCATTTCTATTCAACCTTCCTCTTATTGCTTAACGCGCTTTATTGAGACTTGGTCTTGTTCCGACGTACAATAGCAAAAGAGAAAGTTTCTTAACTATCGAAAAAGAAATTAGCCTGCTAAATCGGTTGCAGCATATTTTTACCATGTGAAAGGTCAGAATTGAACGTAAGAATTTCATAATTATTCCAAACACATCATTAGCTCCGCCACTGTGGTTTTTTCCGACCATAAGACGGGGCGTAATGGGGAAAGTGGCCTAAAGGTTGAACACAAATAGTTAGCACTGTTCTATACAGGGTGTTTCCTAACTACGTGTAAAAAATTTAAAGGCGTAATCCTCGACTGATTTTGAGTCAAAAATGTCTAATCAACGTACGTCCGCAAATGCCTTGTTTCCAAGATACAGGGTGTTGAAGTGTGACAGGAAAAAGAGATTTTATTTCCAAAATGACTCAATTTGGGTGTTTGAATTTTAGAAAAGACAATTCCGGGGGTTCCCGGGTTTTCTTCGATACGTCTTAAGATTTCTTCCTCCACTTCTGGGGTTCGACGTGTTATTGGCTTTCCTCCTCCTGGAGTTTTCGTAAGAGATCCCGTATCACAAAGACGTTGAAAGAGGTTTTTAAAGGTTTGGTGGTTGGGAGCGTGGTGGTTTGGAAACCTTTCCATGTAAACGCGCCTCGCTGCCGAACACTCACCATCAGCAAGGCCGTAAACGAAAACCATATTGGCCATTTCTTGATTAGTGTAATTAGGCATTTGAAAAATGTTCAAAACTGAGGTATAATCTGATTTTTGGGACACAGAACTAAATTCTTTCACTTTAGAGAGTAAAACACCAAAATAACACTGACTATCTTGTTTATTGCAGTGGAAGTAGCAAAAAAACTAACAATAAACAAGTTAGTAAATACCATCAAACCTTTAGAGACCTTTAAAACCTTTTTCAACGTCTTTCAGTCAACACCCTGTATCTTGGAAACAAGGCATTTGCGGACATATGTTCATTAGACATTTTTTATTCAAAATCAGTCGAGGATTACGCCTTTAAATTTTTTACACGTAGTTAGGAAACACCCTGTATAAAGGTGACATGTCATCACGGAGGTACTTCCAGGGGCTATAGCACCTTTAAAAAGTTAGACAAAAATTCTGGTAGATCGACGAGCGAAAGCCCACCGTTTTTGATACACCCGGTAGCAAAATTTCAAATTTTTTCTCATATTTTCCTTTTTTGTCACGCGTGTCCTGGGTTAAATTTGTCCAATGTCGTACACCTACGGTCTCTAAGACTTCTTACAACAACACGTCAGAATCATCGGTAGCCACATACAGGGCGTTTTTTTGTGGTCGTGTCCTACTTTATACTTTGTATCTTTTTTTCGAGTTCTTTGTACAACTTCTAATATCAAGTTTAAATCTTTCTTCAATTTTTTGTCCCTTCTAGTTTCGCATTTTTCGCGGTTTTCGCAGTATTCGCAACGGTACGGCTGCAAACTAAAAATACCGAGGAGTTAAAAAGAATCACCCAGTTCAGTTATGTACCACGTGTAATTCGTAAGATTTAGCGAAAGTAAACACACATCTAAATGGAAACAAAATTACAAAAACCGGTGAAAACGTGCCATTTTGTGTATCGAAAATTGTCTTGTACCACTAGCATTGTTTCGTTATTCTGCGGAGTACTATCGCTTTCCAAAAAATATCTGCGTGATGTGTTACACCCTGTATACAGCCTGTCCGGCTTCCGCCGGACAGCGGCTGTATCTCGGTAAGTGGGGCAACTTCGGACAAAAAAATTCATCGCTAATGCGACCATGAGAAATCTCTGGAAAATATTTTCAGCTTCGTGAAATCGCCGTAAGGGGGCGTAGTAGGGACGGTAGTTCCTCAAAATCGACAAATCTATGCTAAGTCACTAGTTAAGTAGCACGTTTTAATTTACTATCAATGAGATTACATCGTTCTGAAACTGTTTCGTTCGACACATAATTTCGTAACTCACATAATAAAAGTGGGGGAAGCCGGTGAATCGCGTTAAGTTCAAACTATCGTATCTCTGTTTCTGATTATCCGATTATCAGTGATTCTGTGCTTCATTGTGAGGGAATTATAAGCCGATTTAATAACCACATTGACCAAAAATCCATAGTCCGGAACCAAATCGCTAGAGGGCATTCTTTCAGGTAATAAATCCATAGTCCAGAACAAAATCGCTAGAGGGCATTCTTTCAGGCAATGGCGGTTTTCTTCATTTTTCTTTAATAAATCAAATGGAACTGTACTATTTTCATAAGCCCATCTTGTAAAGCTTCAAAAAATCTAAAAACATATGTTGTAATGTCTCCAACTTTGATGCTCTCTATTAAAATAAAGACAGACAAGACACTTTCACACGTGCTAAATACTAAATATTTTGTAGATATTAACGGGTGGCATAAGGTACTGATGCCACTAGACCAGACAGGACTCCACTGTATTGCAATTTCTTTATACTCGTCCAAGTATATTCAGGGCGTCCCATTTAAACGATTGACTTTTGGGTATCTGAAGATAAGAACAATATGATTCAAATTTTTTGTAAATTTGTACCGAATCTCTGAATCCCCTTCATGCCGCATAATTATCTAAACACGGTAGAGATAAATAGCCAAAAACATATTGGCTATTCTATTTAGAAACCGTAAATATCTCGTAAACGAAACTGTGGAACAGCAGGAAATTTTGAGTGTGTCGCTGGTTAATTTTTTATTTATTTTCTCTCTTCTTTTGTGTCTGTTGTTTTTTTTTACAGTTTAAAGTTTTACAAAAGACATTCCCCGGTCACTTCGCACCGTTGAAATTTTCTATAATTCAAACTCCAAATTATATACCGGACGATTCAAGAAGATGGCTCGCCTTTATAGCTCTTTTGTTTTTGAACTTGGAAAATTGAAATTTGGAGAGAAGCTATGTGAGAATAGAGCCGATTGATTGACATTAATAGCGTACATCTATGCGCTTCCGGTTTCACCGGAAATAACCGCAACTTTCGATTTGTAAATGTAACGCTTTATAAATTTTTTACTTTTTTGAAGTCTAGAGGTAACTTTCAGTCTAAAAGTGTGTTATTTTTGGAAAAAAAATTTCTACGGTTTTTTCGCGTCGAGCTACGCCACTGAGGCATACGTATTAGGCGCAATTTTATGTCAACATTATGGGGAAACATACTAATTTGCAATTTTATTGAGTACTTTTTCTTTTATAAGTAATTTAAATATCCAAATTCCCATTTATCTTCCGTTTTTCAAGTGGCAACATGGTGGCTCGTTACGATTTTCTAAAAGACTATATTTTCCTGAAGTTTTTGAGACCAAACACAACTTATGTTCGTACAGAAATAAACCATTAATTCACTAAAAACGTTCAAATTTAGAAAAAATTATGTTGGGCGTGGAATATGTCACGGTCACCTTCCAAATAACAGAATAAAAGATTTCAATATTTCTACTTGTAGAAACTGTTTTTTTTTTCATTTTTAATAGCATTTCTCTAGTTTTCATTTCATTCACAAATTTTTTAAAATAGTGGCGGCCCGGACGGTTTCAAGTGGAAACGTTTACGCATAAAGCCGCGCAGCGTCGGAAGGCAGTCGACGACATTTTTCAAATACTAAAAGCACATCAATTTTTTCACAAAAAAAAAATTTAATGACATATCTTTGGACTAAAAATGCACTTTAGATTCCAAAAAAGTGACAAATTTATGGGACGCTACATTTGAAAATCGAAACTCGAGATCATTTCCGGTTAAACCGGAAGTGCCAAATAAATGTCATTAATATCAATCAATCAGCTCTATTGTCATATAGCTTTCCTCCAAATGTTAACTTTCTATCTTCAAAAACAAAAAAACCATAAGGACGAGCCACCTTCTTGAGCCACCTGCTATATTGAGTTTTTTCAAAATATGTGATTAGATTGCAGATCACTTAGATGCATAGTTAGAAATTTTGCTTCAAAGCTCGACTCACTCCAAGTATTCGGAAAACTTGAATTTGGAGTTGCGTAAAAATTCGTCATTTTCAAACTTTTTCAAATTTTTTTGTTCAAAGTCTGAATAGTAATGAACCAGTTTATCAACTCCTTCCGACCTTATTAGAAATGCCACGAAATTAAGATTATTAAAGCCATTATGGCTCTTTGGGGGGGTATAATTACATATTAATGAAACCATAAATTAAACATGTCATCGCAGTTAAAATTTCGAAGTCAACGAGTCCCCGATAAGCGACCCAGAAGAAGTGCATTTACCCGGACGTCGTCCTACCCTTCGACGAACTAACCTTTAACCCAGTTCCCGTAAACTGCGACCTCATAATCTGCCTGCCCCTAGTTTGGATTTATGGAGCCCTTAGTTCCAGTGGAACCCCCTCTTTGATTTTAAAAAAACTAAGAAAACACTAACCGCGTATTTCAGATACTCTACAACGACAATGTCCCAAATCCTTAAGCTTAACTATAGCTCTATTCAGAGTTAGTAAAACACATGTAATTCTCACGCAGCAACGCGCCTCATTATGGCGTTTACACACAAAAAAAAGCTTCTCAAAGCCTTTGGTACTTCATGTCTTCATTACTAATACGTAGCTTCATCTTTCCTCCATAAATCACTTTTTTCTCTCGCCAACCCACGCCGCTGCATGGAGCCACTTGCAGCATTGCACCGCATGACTGAATGCATTTTGGCATAAAGCGATTGAGTGGACAGATCCATAACTCTCTGGAACGGGTTTCCTGGACGCCGCTGCGTTGCATAATGCACACGCCGCCGATTCCAGCAATAGAAAACAGGCGAGACGTGTCCTCAAACGAGTGCGTTTACCCCGACGGCGTCGTTTCTAGGACGTAGACGTTGACCCAATTCCCCTCCAAAGCTACGTCCAATTTAAAGTATCTAACGGCCATTTTTATAACGTATACGTTCGCTCGTTCGAGTTGCAAATAATAGACGATGATAATTCGAAAATGTAGGTCACGACTCACAAGGACTTGTTTATCGCCCAGCCGAAAGGTGAATAACAAATAATTAGGACGAATCGGAGGCCTTGGACCTCAGATTCACATTGTGATGCGCTTGGGAAGAATAGACAGGTATGTTTTTTTTTTACGGTCGATTGTTGTTTGCAAAACAGATTTCATGGGGAATCTGAGCGGTGTATCGATAGTCCTGCTCATTCCTAGCAGAGAGTTAATTGCAGCCGGGATAGTGCCTGAGCGCATCGATAACTAGGTCGAACTGGAAAGTGCGTCATTTACAAATACGTATAGCCGTAAGCGTTTGCTTGCGTTCTTTAAATAGTTGCACTTCAGTGGCGTAACCACCGGTGTTCCGTGCAGATGAGTCTAGATTATACTGGGAATGCACACGATACCACTTTACTTTACAAAGCATCGATATTTATTGAGATTTCGATCGTACGGAAGCGTTATGGTTCGATATTTTCCCAATGTCGGTGCTCGTAACTTCATATTTAGAGCATAACTGTCAATTGTCACTCGATATGCGATTAATCAAAAACGCAAGGGCCTAATTCTATAGGAATAGTTGAGAGTGAGAGAGAAAATTTTATACAAGAAATTGGCCGATCGACCAATCAACATCAAGAAAAATTTCGTTCTCCCTCTGATTGGTCACTGTGGAATCAGGCCTCCGAGATGATTAATCTAATTGGCGATTTTTGAGGGGTGAATGTTCACATGGTTCAACTAGTCGCTCTAGGAACAGAGCTTTGTTTTCCTTTCTCTTTTTCTGCAAATGAGATATGTTAAATTGGAGGAGATGCCCGAGACATCTCATTTATATAAATACTCCCTCGTCTTAAGGAAGTAACATTCAACCAAAATAATCCTTGTTTGTCCATCCTCTTAAGTTAGTGTTATTGTCCTGGGCGGCAGTATTAAATGAAGGAGGTTAATCTCAGTGATAGAAGAACTACTCTGTTTTTTTCTTTTTCTAACTTCACTTGAACGACAATACCACCTATAATATCTAGGAACGTTTGACGTTGTATGACAGTTTTGGCACAATGGTCGCAATTACAAATTTCGCAGGACAAAAGTACCTTTTGATCTTCTCGGAGGACTAAAAACCCCACTAAAAAAAAAATTACATACCTCCTGATTAAAATCGGGTTCAATTATCGTGGTAGCCATCTGCACTTGCTGCTCCGAGGTTGCCTTTTGGATTGCTTGATAGGCAGAGGTGGTGAGGACTAGAAGCTCATGCCATTTGTGCGTGAGCAGCCGCGTGTGTACTTCGACAGGAAGCTCCAAATAGAACGGTAACCTAACACCCGTCATACATGAGGACCAATTACGCAAACGCTGTGACCTAATATACCTCTTGGTCCACTGCACCAATTTGTAGACGATGGAGTCGCCGATGTTGCACAACTTTTCGCTGAGATCAGTGTTGTGGTCGAGCAGCTCGTCCAGGTTCCGCAACGTGGCAATATCTTGGAACTCATCACAGTCGATCAAGGTTTTTATCATTGACAACGCGTATTCCACGGAGAAGTTACGATCCCGTGAGCTGGACACTGCACTGTCCAGCCGCTGACGCAGCCGGATCACCTCGCTGGGGTTAGTTAGGGCGGTTTTCAAGATGGTGCCGTTTACTATTAAATCCTTCCGTGAAAAGCGACGTTAAGAAATTTTGAATTTGACAAACCTAGGTTGGAAGGTATTCCTGCCGGTTGCTGTTGCTGCTGCTGTTGCTCGTTCTTGAATTGCTGTAGCTGCATACCCTTGTCCTGAGTCCTCGCCACTGCTTTGCTGGTCTTTTTATGCTTCTTATATTTCACTTTGTACAGATTATATACAGCTCCGCTATTTCTTCCTCCGGGCATTCGGTCTTCTCGGACAGCTGTAAAATGCAACTTGTAACAACTTGTAACATAGCTTGTAGTACATAGTTTAGTCGCGTTCAACGAAACGTAGCCGAAAACTCTTCTGTATGGCGTGGTTTAGCCTATCGAACGCCTCGGACAGATCGAGGAATAACACTCAGTCTCTGACAACATCAAAAATTGGATATTTTTTAAGATTTTTTTCGAAAATGTGAAAAAGAGTTTTATCACAGTATTTCGAAGATCTCCCTTATATTTTATATTTTTTTCAAGTCTTCCAGAAATCTCGGAAGCCTCAGGGTCCAAGGTGCATTTACGGAGCTTGGAAACTCTCCAGAATTTACTAGAAACGTACAGAAAAGCTTTCTTGAAATTTAAATTCAAATCTTCAAGGGGGGTAATGTACAGTATGATTGAAAAATGTCACGGATTTCCGCTATTTTTCCAAAATAGTTTTTTTTTATTACATTTTTTTAGTGGAAAACCACGTCCTCCACTTATCTTCGGTGGTTTTTGCGAGAATGGCCAGTATATATTTAGCAACATTGCGGTTGTTATCATTGACTCGGGCCAATGATCAAGAACAACTGGACACAGCAAACGATAATTGCCGGCGGCCCACCGAGAATGAGGCAATTTTTTGACCGGATAGACGCCATGCATTAGTGTCCCTATGACGTTACTTTGTTTTCACATAAGCATCATACGCAATCGGCGATTATAAGATGTAGAGGGTCAGTGTGACGACAACAAAAAGCTTAAAAAAAAACACGAGACTGCATTTGGTTCTTCTAGACCATTGAATCGACCATTATGGTATCTGATCTTTGTAGGAAAATTCGTTATTTTTACATAAACTGTTTCTCGAATATTCGGCCGTTCCCATGCTTCTAAAAGATACAGTATAAGACACCAAGGGGCGACCCACTCTATTCGAGAAGATCGTTATCGCGATTTTTTTCTTCATCCCTCGTTACATTTCGCGAAGGGGCGCCAGTCTCATGGAGACAGACTCGGAAAATCAATGCGTTTTTCATATTTACGTCAATTATTAGTTAGTTCAAGTCGTACCTTGCAAAACCATACCCTGCTCGATGCATTTTTTGAACCGACAGTATTGGCACCTGTTCCTCTGCGCCTTGGTGATTTCGCAGTTTCCATCTGCCACGCACGTGTACACTCTTCGATTTTGAACTGTCCGTTTAAAGAACCCTTTACACCCCTCGCACGTAATAATCCCGTAATGCAGCCCGGTGGCCTTGTCCTCGCAAATCATGCAAATCATCGGCTGCTCCTCCTCCTCCCCTTGATCTGGCTGGTCGCCGGGGGGCGGTGCGGTAGGCTCCCCCAGCCCCAGAAGCCTCAAAGGGTCGGAGGTGCCCGGAAATAAGCTGGGCGGGGCCAATCCGGTGGGCGAGGTAAGATTGAGGGCTTGGGTCTGCTGGGCCAGAGGTATCTGACGTAAATCTCCTGCCCAGAGCCTCTCCATGTTCAATGGAGCTGTAAGGGATGAGGATTGTGAGGGTGGCTGGGGTGAGAGCAAAGATCGACTCACTGGGAGTCGCCCCAGTCGATTGTCCTGGCCTAGATTTAAAAGCATCTGCGCTGCACTCTCCTCTGGATTGCTCAAAGGGCTCCCGCCGGGGTTCCAATTGGAGGTGGTAGGAAATAAAGGAGGTTCCACTCCAATTGGAGAGGTGGGGGTGGTGCACAAGGCAGGCTGCGACCAAATCATCGTCCTCACTCCCCCCGCCTCTCCCATGATCACTGTAGGCGTCTGCCTCACTGGGGTAGTTCTCGCCATGGGACTCCCGGGCGACCTCAATTCCGGCATGTGAGGTGGGGAGGTAGTAGCGCCGAAACTTCCTCCAATAAGCTCAGGCTTAACTCCGTTTATTCTTTGATGTTTCAGCCATAACTGGCTCTGCACTAATTGCGATTGCTGACTGATGATTACCCCTCGTTGGCGACTCGAAGTCGACGGAGACTCCGTCCCTAAGGGTGCGATGTTCCTCGGCGGGCTGGGCGTAGTCGGGTGCAGTAAGAGAGGCGTATGTTTGATCACAGGACTAGTGTTGGCAGGTCGGCCGGGAGAACTATGAGGGCGCGGCGGCTGGGATGGACTGAAAGGGGGAGCAGGCCGCAGTGCAGGAGGACTCTGGCTCCTCAGACTTCGGATCACGCTGGCGGTGGTGGATCCAGAGGATATACCGCCCCCATCGAAAACCCCGGAATCTTCTAGACGGTTCGAGACTTTATCCAGCGTCGGCTCGGGCTTGACCATCGAGTGGGCAAGAGGCGTCGAGTCGGGGCTAGGCGGGTTGAGGGCTGTCTCCGACATTTTGGGCGACGACGGAATGACGAGATCTGGAGACGACGTGCTGGTATCGGCGACTGATTCGCCTAGAAGCGGAGAGAGTCATTGCCTAAAAGGAAATTTGATGATGGCTGCCTACTCTAGTTTTGTGAGCAGTGTTGCTAAAGTGTCTTGATACCAAAAGCCGGCTTACCGTCACTGCTGCATCTTGAATCAACCTTTCTCCTTTTCAGCTTCAGATCTTGGAAAAGGCTCATCTTGTCGAGCTCACACGGGGTACGCGTAAGGGTCATAATTCCTGGAACAAAATTTGCAAAAATGTTAATCGATACTTGAGACCGGCCCTAGTCACGACTAATGCGTTTACAAGAAGTAATTAAATCTAGCCTGGTTAATTTGACATTGAAGATTAAGGGGAATAACTTGCTACAATGTCAGGTTTTAATTATATTTCACCATTAGACGTTTACATTGTAAAGGTCAACCAGTCGAGAAATTGGGAAATATGTAGTTACATCGATTCTCGATTGTTTGAGAAAGACATAGAGAGAAAGATTCCTTTCGAGAATTTAAAACTCACCGAATCGAACAACAATCATTTATGTTGAAATGTCTGCTAATAATTTAAATCTACCGCGGTCGACATTAACTTGACCATCAATGCCGCCATGTTTGCACCGAGTGCAACCTAACCTTCAATACCAACTTAAAATAATCTATACGTTGGCCTAGGTTATTATTTCCCACAATGTCGGACAAGTTTCCATGAGTATTCTGAGAATTTCAGACTCGTCAAGTAACTATGCAGCGAGTTTCGTACACCATGGTTCCAAAAAAACTTGTAAGATGGTCGAATTATTCAAGTTTGACCATGCATCATTGCGAACTTGACACTGAAGAAAAATGGCGGATGTGAAATTGGTCACCCTGATAAAACAAATTTTCTCTTATTGAGACAAATTTGCGGCCATTTTGGTAATTTTTCTAAAATTCAAAATGGCAGCGAATTCCAACAAAATTACTGTCACGAAATTCTTCACATTCAACACCCGAAAACGCCGTTTTAGTCACAGATTTGCGATATTCGTTTCATGAAATTTTCTCAAATCCTACACGGCGGTCGAGTGAAACAAAATGGGGCACGTGAAAGGTGTAAACGCACCCAAAAAAAAACAACGTGAGATTTTTGCCTTGTTGCTATCGGCGGCAGATGGGTTGCAGGTATTTCGTGAGAAATAAAAAAAAAACGATGGCCAACAAATCAAAACATGCCTTCCGTAACTTGGTTCGCCAACCAATTAGCAACCAACCTTAAACATATTCCCTTATTTGCAAGAAAATCATCAGCCTTGCTCAAAAAAAGTCAATTGGATATAGATCTGGAGGCCTTGACGGTCAGAATCTGAATAAGTAGGTGAGCAAATAAAATCGTTAATTAATTATTTGTACTAGAGGACGCCTTTAACCGAAATTTCCAATAATTAGTCGTTCGTACGAAAATCCTAAAGCGTTAGCTGAGATAAAAATATAGCGAAAAAACGAAACAAACAGGGAACGAGTCGCTATTTGGGTTACCTTGTAGTAGTAGTTTATTCCTGTTCCCCGGTCGTTGATCCGGGAATAAATGGGTCAGCCGTGCGGTGAGGAAGTGTAGAAGGCACTTAGTGAACCGTTGGAAAGAAACTCATACTTCTACCGGGGCGCTTGGAAAACTTGAAATCGTCGTTTATGGAACTAATTAGGAATTAAGGACAAGACCATGAAACCGTGACAATCATCAACCAAAAGCTATTTGAAAGCGCGACCGTCAGCCGGTCAAAGCACCCGAACCTTTTGCGCAACCACAGAGGTAATTCGAAATTTTTGGGCACAATAAAGTAAAGCGCCCCGCGCGGGGCCAGTGCCGAACTTTCACTTTTTTGCATCACACGCATTTCGTAACGGTGCCCGAAACCGAAACCGAGCCGATTTTGGCAATATCAAGGTTGAACATTGACTTTGCCAATTTCGAAATTGTTTCGAAAACCACCTTTTGTTTTTGGACACATTTGCGGCGTTGCCGGCTTATGATTTTTCTAAGCCAGGAAATGTGGTTGGCAACGCTGGCGAGCGTGTATACACAGTTTTTACTTTCACCTTAAGGTCGATGACATTTCAAGCCGATCTAGGACAAAGGCAAGTGGCGTAATTTTTTTTTCTGTTTTGTCTCTGAGTACCATAAACAATGTCACTACAGGGTGGCCAAAACACGGAAATTTTCCTGCGTGCATTCTAACATTTTCCATTGTTATGGCGAAGATTTGGTTGCGCAACTTTCTACTGTACACTGATAAAATAGAAAATGGCGAAAAGGAACGATAGCGATGTTTGCACTTGCTAGCTGTGTAGTAGAGAAAAGCCGTGAAAAGTAACTGGCAGAAAATCTGTTCCACGTGTATCTCCTGCAGAATTGCCCCATCATTGTTCTCTGGGATCGCAAGAGGTCTAAACAGATTCGGTTTGTCGTTCCTGACGAGGATATACCACCATTCACGAGAGAAGACCTGAAGGAAGCTACCGTGAAGATAAAGAAGCAAAAACATGCAGACGTATTCCATACGTAGTGGTTGGAACTCCTGAGGTCGCTATTGTCGGCAGGCCTACAGGAAGAGACTGAAAGGGCTCAGGAGAGCCAGATCTGTACGATCAACCTCCATGATACTTCAGTTCGCAGGATAATCCAACAGTTAAACACAAAGCCTTGTTAGAACGGAGATTTCTCTGCCTTGATTTTGGTAGACTATCGGAATAGGTTCAAGAAACGAAATAAAAATAGGCTCGTTGGATGGAAATAGAAATAGACGTCCAAATAATGCAGACATACTCGAAATGACGTAGGGCGCTTTCGAAGGCTCCATTTTGGGTTCCACACTATGGTACCTCTATTGCAACAAATTGTTGAAAGTAGGTATGGATTAACGCGTAAATCTCGCAGCCTATGAGGATTATCTGGCAATGATCGTCCTGGTGAGGTATAACAGAATTGGAAAACGAATGCTCAAGAGCGGTATCTTCTTTCTTATGGACTCTAGAAGACACTGATCTAAATATATATCTATATTGAAGCCCAAATTGACGAAAGTTCTTGTTAGATGACGCATTATCATGACGAAAAAGTCAGAAGGAAAAGATGTGGCAAATCAGGAACAAAAAAAACGTTAAGGTCTGGGAATGCGGCTAGGTAAGAATAAGAGCTGGACAACGCATGTGGCAAAATTGGTAAAAAGACGGTAAACAAATTATGAACTATGCGATAACGGTGTTGTTAAAAGTCGGAGGATACTTGAAAATTAAACAGACGCCAAGGGCTTTCATTGTATATGGTGTTTTTAATACCCAGTTGCCTACTACATGTTCATCGGTGTCAGTAAACAATTTCTTCTTCTTCGACTAAACCATAATTCGAACTTCGAACTATCCAAAAAAAAGTAAAAACAATAAATTTAAATTGAATCGGAGCGACGCCTCTGATCTTGACTGGTTGCAAAGGCCACACCTGGGTCATGAAAATTTAGAATTTCGAGCTTATTCAACAAAATTCACAGGCGTAGAAGTCGAGCTTCAAACCACCTAAAAATCCGCAAAAATTGTTTTTCTTGCATCTTCGTTTTTGACTCGTTTTTTCGGTGCTCCAATTGAAATAGTTAGGTCCTATACAGGATCAGTTCCTCATAAATTTCAATCTTTTAACGACAATTTCCAGGGCAAGTACGAAAGTTTTGCCACATTTCATCTCAAATTTGGAACGTTGATATCTCGGAAATCGAATGAGCAATTCTTGAAAAAACCCCATTTCAACTGCTTCGATGAGCTCCGTTAGACCAGACAAATAGGGTTGTGATATCTGATGGAGTGTCCGAGATACACAGACACTTTTCAAGCATTTCCGCGATTTTAAAAATGTCTACAAAAACCAAACTAATCCGAACCAATCTTACATAAGAGATACAGCCTGAATGTAAAATATTACGTCAAACAGGCTGAAGAAAAGCGAATTCAGAATTTTCCTAAAAATGTTTAAAAAGGTGAAGGTACCCGCTCTTTGCTATTTTTATGTAATATAAAAGGCTTTATCATGCACGTCTAACTTCCTCCTAAATTTACTAACATCGATACAAGTGCCTGTTATATCATCAAATTGCATAACGAGTAATTATCCGCGAATTGCAGTCATCTAACGCGGCGTACTACAAGTGGCTGCATTACAAATCGGTGACGTAACTAATGAAAGTATCCAATAAGAATGCAGTTCCAGCTATAAACCAGAAAACGAATGCATTTGCAAGCAATTTCACCCATTATGTAAGCGGTTAATGGATAATAGATAAATAGATGCAGTGCCGCTGATCTACTTTCCGCACGGCGGCCGATCACCTTTCAAGATCTAGTGCTACTTGGGTTTTGTAACATGTTACGTGGAGTAATGAGATTGTAATTAATTGGAGATATTTTTCGACTACAAGGAAATGATTATAGTAATATGCTGGTTACAGTTTAGGCTATAAAAGATAGCACAAAATTAGAGCTCGTTGCAAAAGCACATATATATTATTTACTGAGAAGTGATGCTGCAAAAATGAAACGAAATGAATCCAAGAAAACAAGGCGTTACGGCCAATTGATCTCCGATCGAATCAATAATTGGCCAGTCAAGAGGTCAGATGATTTTTTGCAAAGAAGTAGCTGCAATTTCGACAAGACCCTCTAGCGAAAATATGCGGGTTAGAACATATGTATACCTAATTAAGCTTTTGAAAGATGGAGAAGCGCCACCTGTTAACAAAATATTGCAAGTATAAGGGAAGTTGGGAAAATAATGACATATGACATACAAGACATTCACACGAGGTAAAAACATAAAATAACAAAAAATACAATAATTCGAAATCAGCTGGTTTGGATCAATGTTGTTCAGTTAGTAATTAGTAATTTGTCTGGATTAGATTACCGTCAACTTGCAACAGCGAAAAATGTAAACAATGCGTTGTTCGAATCCTTATTTTTTAACTTAAATATTAACTGCATAAATATATATATATATAATAAAAATATATATATATATAATAAAAATATATATATATAATAAAAATATATATATATAATAAAAATATATATATATATAAATAAATATATAATCGATTTTTAAAATGTGCCCCCATACGAACTGTGCCCATATTTTTATGTGTGGAAAGTACAGTCCCAAAATATGCAAAAACCGCACGTGTGACTCCACCATGAACGTGAAAGTGTTATTAAACCTTCACATTACTGAAATCCGAATTATTATTGGGAATCACTCGAAATTCGATATAAAGAGACCACTACCAGTTACAGATCGGGTTATTTATCGAGACCATTCTGAACCTACGGAAAATCAAAGCACGCGGGCTGACAACTGACATGTGACGTGTGAGAAATATTCTATGCCCGTTCTGAACGACCTAACACACGCGTACTTTCATTAAACGATTTAGAAAGTGAATTACAGCCTGCATCAAAACACTCTTCAGATTTTACAACATTTTTTTTCCAATATGGTTGTTATTATTATTCAACGTTTGTTCGTCTCAAGTTGCTTTACCTGAGAGCAACACGCAATTCCACCCCTACTTGGGTGCGAGGCCTTGTTCCCAAATAAAATAAAAAGAAAAAATCAGATCGTTGCCCAACAAGCTGAGATAACGCATTTGCTTTACAACACGCTCGTAAAACTTAACTCGTTAGCTATGCCGCCGACCTGGCGAGCCACTGTACTTTTCAAGGTCTATTCGGACATCGGCAGGTCGATCTTCGCTTTTCGGCCTGATCCAGAGACCTTCCACGTGACGCGGAAACGATTCGCAATTGTTTGCAGCCAGTTCCAGAGCCACTTTCGACGAAACTGCCGAAACGGTCCAATGCGCAGCGAATACACACGAAACTGCAGTTACATTTGCATTGACTGGAAATGTGACGCCTTTCCACACGTAAAGCTGTTTGACTTGAAACCGGTTTTATCAAATCTCAAGATTATCACAGGAAAACCTTTGGAATGGCTACGGGATCGAGTTCTGTTTAATCTCGTAATTATTACGGGAAAACCTGTGGAATTAATAAGAGAGATGCGGATGATAATCTCTTTGATTACACAGAGACTCGGAAGTCTGTTGTGTGTCCATTATCGATGCGTTTTCGTTTGATACCAGATGTTAACTTTGTTTTCGTTAATTACCACTGTTGAGCATCAAGGTGTGTTTCATGATTCGCTAATCTACTGGATTTATTTAAAAAGTAGGTTATCACTCAGTGAACCGCAATTGCGAGCTGTTGACTTAAAACTCGAAAATAATGGTATAGGCAAATTTCTTCTCAGATAATGACAATTAACCGACGTTACTTAACAGAGAATAATGGATTATCGTGAATGTGCACACTATACCCGTACATTGAACCTCGGGAATTATTACCGATCCGGAATTAACTGGAACACGCGGATTTTTGGCGCAATAAACGTTACACCGACGTCGATTTTTCAGTGCACCAACGTCGAAAACACGCTCAAGAAATAATCCAATAATCTACTGCATGAACACGAACTTGGTTTTTCACAAAGAATTAAGTAAACATTTTATCGATTTGATACATTTCCGCGGCCTTGCCGTGGCACCCGAGAAGATTCACTTCTTATTCATCGTTAAGGAAGCTCGTTCAGGTCGGAGGACCGAAGTGCATCGGCGAGATGAAAACGCAATTAGAATCCCACGCAGATGGCGAATAGTTCAACAATAGCCCACCGAGTGCGAAATGAATCACACGAAGGTGCAAAAGCGGATATAGAACCAATAAAATTCCTCCACTTACCCAACGAAGACATCTTTTTCCATTTATCGAGAATCCCGCCGGACCTGGAGCGATGCTCAATTATTGCTCACCCGTCGCATGTTTGGCTCAAGACCCATAGAGGTGTGACGAACGAAATAATCGCGGATCGACCGTCTAACGTTCCCGCGTAAATTCTACTATAAAGATGTGACTGTCAGATATAAATAGATCGCACTTGGCCAGTCGGCCGACGACGGTAAGGTAGAGCGCGATAAAATCGACTACAGCGACAAGAAGTCGCGGAATGCACATCCGTAGCCGGCTGCGTAACGGTAAAGTGTGTACTATGCTGTAGAGGACGGAATAACAAAACAAAAGCGCAACGCGCTACCTCAGGTGCAAAGTAGGCCACAGACTGCAGCGTGCGAGGCTGATGCGAAAAGATAGTTAGTAGAGAGTGAAACCGACACGAACACGTTGCGAGTGGGGTACCACCGTCATCTTCCTGCTTTCTGCCAGCTTATGTGGGAGGTTATGTTTCCTTTCTATTTCGCTTTACGTAACGGCTCTAATAACGTCCCGATCGCCACTACATACTTTCCATAGATTCCTGTTGCTAAATGTTCTCGAAGAATGTGTACAACAAAGATTCGGAGCTTTGAAGCGCCCTCTGTGAGCGAATGCGAGCTGCGTACTGCAGAAACACAAATTCTAAATTTTAGAGCGGTTTTTATTGATATATTCCAGATTTCATCAGAATCTCTTCATGAACCTTCGAGTGTTGTAGATTGGGCACTGATAAAACAAAGGAACGTGTGGGATTGGAAAACTTAAAGCGCCCTTTATGACCCGGAACGAACTACAGACTACAAGAATTTAGACGCTCAATTTTAGAGCGTGTTTAATTGGAATATTCAGATTTCTGCTAAAACTGTCAAAAAAATTTGGCGGAATTTAAGTGTATTTTGATAATACCACCGCTTAAATATCATCATCTGGTCCTTGTCAAACAACCCTGACAGGACTCCACACGCTCGACACCTGAAGATACCAAACACGACCCGCGTGTCGCACATGACTTGTCTCGACCGCAGTGTTTATTACCGGAATGCTTTTTTTGATTTTGGTTCTTCCCATAAGGACCATAAAGGGTGTTTCAATGTTCGGAAAGAGCAGAAAATCATGCTTCGAGGAGGAAACAAATGAGAAAACTTGCAGTCGCGAAGATTGGATTTTTATAATTGCAGCAAACCCGATGGCTCCAACCACGCCGAAAGCGACAGAGCTTTTTTTTAATTTTTTATTAGATCTTTGTCATTAAGCTCATTTTGCTGTTACTCCCTGACTCCAAGTACGCCGGTAGAATAGTTTTGTCACCACCGATCACGACAAACCAAGTGACGGGAGAAGCACGTTTTTGTCTTCGTCCAACTTTCCATGACAAGCAACTACCACTGTATGATTACAGTTGACATTTCCGATCATGGACGCGTCGGGCGGAAGATGTGCTGGCAGGCGAAGAAGAGGTAAGGGCAGTTGCGAAGTCTCATAGACAAAACAAATTTTTAATTAATATGAGGGGATGACCTTTGGAAGTGTTCACCTCATTGCGTATGCATATTACAGTTTACTTAAAAGGTTTCGGTTACTAAATAATGATTTTAAGGGGCAGTTCACTGACCTTACCTCTTTAAACTGATAGGTCGCTCTCTAGATATGTATGAGTCATAAGACATGAAACATGCCTTATTCCTCATGCTATATTCATAGACATAATGGTGCAAGTCTATTGAATTTAAATGGATGATGGTCGGAGCATCATATTTATAACAACGATCTTTAGTTATTTCTTAATGTTTAAATGGAGAAGCTTATAGGCAAAACGCAGATTTTTGGAAACAGTTTGTTATTTTTAGTTGGAAATGTCTAACCTCACTTTTTGAAGCTGTCACAAATTCGGATAACGTCAAATTCTGGACACGCCCAGGCGAAGCCTTCCCTGGGAAGCGCTCTGGTGATGATCATTAAAAAAAAACTGACAGCTGATGACGAAGCGTAAACGTTGGAAGTTGGTCTTTGCCATCAAACGTCTGACAATGGATTAATGGGTGAACTTATCCAAGACACGTTTCAGATATTTCCACACCTACTTAAGTGTTTTTTAATGATCACCCTTCATTCGTTGTCAAGAGCGCTTTCCACACTAACAACGCCCTTACGAGATCGGCATTGCATTTTCCCCTTAAACCCACTAGATCAGTGTACTAGCGACTTTACCTGGAAGTTAATTTCCATGCAAACGGTGCTACTGACCAATACGCCGTCTTTATCCCAACGTTTCCATGGATGCTGATTTCCATGAATCCCGTTAGCAAAAGACACTGATCTATTGGCTTTAATAAATTTGCTTTCCCTTTAGCCGTCGACGGAGGCTTACCTCGTCTACAGGGACTTACCTGAAACAAAAAACAATTTAACAAGATGTCAATGATTACATCTCAAAATAATAAAAGTTACGTTAACCGCTCATTTACGATGGCGCTTAGACGACACCAACAAAAATGTGTAACGAACATCCGCCCCTTTACGTGCGTGCGTTATCAAATAAATTGAGATAACATGGCGAATTGCCGGAAAATATTTAGCAGACGATAGTTTGTTTAAATGCTGATATCGACGTCTATTTTTAGATTCCCGTCGCCATATTATGGATCAAAATTTGGTGACACCTGTTTAATTTATCTATTATTAGTCTTGTTTTAAATTAAGGTTGCCACTTGGCATGGATACCCAGCGTCCATCAGTTTGATTGGTGACATTGACATTGACATTGACATTGACATTGAGAAGAGGTATGTCAAGAAATGACAGGAGTTGCGCCAACTTGCAATAATCTCTTTTAGGTATTTTCTTAAGAAATCGTGTTAAGTCGTTTAGGCTGCACCCGACAAGCCTGCCGAGAAAATCACTAACATAAGAATGCGAGTAAAACATTTAACATTAAATTTGACAGAAAATTCCATTTGAGGGTATGACTTGTTGCTCGTCTTGTTCGGATTATTTATGTTTCGGAGCGATCATCGGGATCAGAAACTGCGAAGAGGCGTCGAATTTTCGCAGATTTGCGGGTCGGCCAATAAAGACCCTCGTCACAGTGCGCATTCAAGAGCTTATTTGTCATCGCGAACCGCTCTACCCAAGTTGCGAACTAATATTATTAAAATGTCAATGATGGCTAATGTCACTAAAGTCAGTCCAAAATGACAGTAAACGTCAGCGTTACTGTCAATACCATTTTGGCCCGGACAGGAAGAGACGCTTTGATAGAAAATGGAAAATTGAGCTTTTCAGAACGCCAGACTGCTTAAACCAATTATCTCGCCTCAAGACGAAACCGAGTTGTTTTTTCCTCGGTTGGTCGCCTCAAACCTCGACACTGCAATGCATACCATTTTTATTCTGGGTTTTAAATGGTTTACTTGCTAATTTGTTTGGGAAAATTAATGGAGAAATCGCCGTGTTCGGAACGTGCACAAAAAAAATGTTAAAAAAAAAACGAAATTTTTTACAGTGTTGAGGTGCGCGGAACCTCAATATCTAACACTTGTAAAACGCTCAGAATTTTTTTCCAGAACTTTGTTTCGCATTGTTTCAGAAAAAATCGTCGCTTCATTGTCAGACGGGAGAGACGCTTTTTGTCAAGAAAGCTTTAGAGGCGAAACAATAACGCTTCGGTTGGCAGTGTTATTGGCGCCTCCGCGTTCCCTCCAGTTTCACTCGGGAAAATCATCAAATTTTCCCTGAAAATGTGAAAAAAATTAGAAAAGTTTGGGCAGAGTTGAAGGTTAATTAAATAGGAACTTAACGAGTGTTCGTAGGAGATTGTGCACGACTGAAAACAGAGAGGACCTCGAGAGAGCTCCGCTCGTTCTCTTCTACCTCCCGTACTTGCTCAGATGTCCTGGATAAACGTCGAAATTCGTGCGAACATTTCGCGGGCCCGCATCACGTACCCCAGTCTCAAATAAATCGCTTGAAGTGATGATGTCACTCGTGTCAAAGACTGTCATTTAGATTTTTTTGTTGGGTATAACGTGTCGCATATGGGGAGGGATTGATCGAACGGCGAAATTGCACTCCACCCTCAGTTAACACCATCTGAGAATAGCATTGGCCCTTCGGTGAGAGTTGCGCAAAACATCTTCGTTAAAGTTTCGGTGACAGATGCGTCACCATCTTCAGAGCTCTAGGAAAAAAATACTAGAAGAGATGAAAATAAACAGTAAACTGAAATGTGCTGTACATTTCAGTAAGGTGACACAAATTTACCACCCGCCCTTTAACAAGGATAAACCCCTCGGCGAAGGCGAACACTCAATTCCAACTGAGAATAGTGTGCAATTCTACCTCTACTAGTGTTGTGCCCAAAAAAATACACAATCCCCTTCAAGCATATCATAAATATGTACTAGATGTCGTACTATTGCATCGTACTTGCAACTTTATTTGTCTGTGTCGCGATTGGCCCGATTTCAATGCAAGTTTGCTCAAGCCCGATACGGATTTCCTGAAATTTAGGTCGAAAAATGTTGGGCTTTGATAAGAAATTTGATGCGTTTGATGAGCGTTCAAGGCTTAAAAATTATGCTTATTATTGCTGCTAGATAATGAAGACCTCATTTCATGGTTGTAAAACAGTCGCCATTTTGTTTCCAGGAAACTGGAGGTCGGGGCGGAAAATAGCGACAGTTGTTACGGAAAGAACGAAAGAAAAAACAACGATTTTTGGAGGGAAAATGTGGCAGTTGTGACATCTGACACGCGGCTTGCTTTCGTAGGCCTGTCCTGGGTGACGGTCAATGAGCGGTGAAGTTTTCTACCGAAGGCGAATCAGTGAACTTCAAATAATCGAGGATCTCACAAACTCTTTCGTATGCACGAAACGTCCATCCTCCATCTTGTGCTTTACACTTCAGAATTTGTACAAAACAAGAACGGAATACGTAAAAACTGGAGAACCACCACTGATAGGTGGTACTTCGACGACTGGGACTTGTGACGTTTCACACCGAAACCAGATACTCGAGACACGAAATCATGGGTTTTTAAACACGCTATGAAAACGGAATAATCGCTTTTTCTACGCCGAGCAACCCCCGGCCATTTTTGTTTACACGTATTTCTACAATTATCTCGCCAACTGCTTATTATTTAACATCACGAAAGAACGTCGGAATTACACAAAAAGTGTCTCTCTGTATAAGAATTTTCGAATCAGATTCTTTCACTTTTAATTAACCTTTTTCCATCTTAACCACCTTTTCTAATGGACGATTTTGCGGGTTGTTATTTATTATTTTCGACCACTTCTTATCCCAGAATCTTTACTTTTCCCCCGAGGTATAACATTTCGTCACCGCACTATCATTTTTTCACGTCGAAATTGAAGTGCTATTGACTCTACAAAAATTTCACTTCGCTTTCATTGCCATCACGTTACGACACTGAAGATTGTTTGTTGTATAGGATTCCTGCGCACGTGTATGAAAATGGGATTAAGTTCGTCGTTATTTTTGATCAAGTTCACCGTTATGCATATTTTTGTATCCATTTAGTGATTGTGACGCAATCTACGAATAATTCCAGAATGACAGTTGTGGCGAAGCGCATGCTTAACGACGATTCCAGTGAGCAAATGCAAAATGAGTTGCGGCCGAACTAGCTGGACGTGAAACAGAATAGATGACACGAGAGGATGCCTCAATAAGCCCGAAAAATCGCTAAATGCGCTTGCGGGTTAACCATGTTGCCAAGCATTTTTTTGGTTGGAATAAACACTGCGCCGTTCGCTTGCTTTGACACTGACAGCGGAAACTGCCGAAACTGTCGCTTGACGAAATCTTGCGCGTGCGCTAGCTACGTCGCATATCATATCGTTTGTTATGCAACTAACCTTCCCCAAGTGTCAAATTCCGCCTCGCGGCAATTAATAGGTTTTTAACCCTGACTTTTTCTTTTCCCAAATCTCCGTGTGATCAGAGTGGAAGGGGCGCTTACCCAATCATCTCATTATGAATCAAGGAGCGAATTTTAAAAACAAAATCTTGACCGTGCCTTAAACCTTGAACGCGGCGGTACCATCGGCCATCCGAGTGGTACCACTGCCGGTGCCCGCTACGATGTGGGTCAACTTTCTCCTCACCGGGTGAAGTGAAACCGTTCTCAACGGCGGCGGCAGCACCGGTACCCCACCGTGGTACCAATTTTTTCGCGCAAAGTTCAGGTGAACGACCCCGGTTCGTATTTGCACCGAGCGTTGCGTAATTTCGTGGCCTTCCTGATACTTATTCTAATCGCGCTGTTGGCGTTTCTATTTTACTCTTAAGTAAGTTCAAACGCACTTTGTATGGTAACAGAATTGTTGGAAAATATCGTATAAAAGGAACGCCTAACTTGGACAGGCGCTTAATTGAGATTTGATCATTCGCACCACCTAGTATAATTAGGATAACCAATAACGCTCGGCGATCGATTGAGAAAACGTGCATAGACCAGCTATTTACTGTGCGAGTCCCTTGCGCCGGTGCACGGTACCACATCAGCAAAACAATCTTTTAACCATGGTTTCAATGCTGGTCTAGCAGTTCAAAGTTTTGATTATTTTGTTTTAGGCCCGTGATCATTTAAAGCGACACAAAACTGCTTTTCTCATCACCACATCCATGCGTTAATTGCGTCATTGTTCCATCAAGAAACAACTTGCCCAATCAATTATTTCCGTACACGATCTAACCCCGGTAAACAATAGAAAAAGTTCCCCTTGAGATGAGTAGGAAGGTACCGCAGTACCGTCAATAGTACCAAAAAGAGAAAGCAGGAAATGGCTGTTCTTGAAAGTGAAAGTCGCTCAACTCGGTTCAGTAACTTTCACTAGCCCGAACACTTCCTATAAACACACAAGTGTGTTTTTAGTGCGGCCCGCACACGATTGGTAGCCCCGCAATCTTTCCCTCACTTGATTGGCTGACGAGGCATGCTACTAGCAGATACATTGCACTTTAGTTGTATAACCGTTTTAATCTTGCCCTAATAAAAACAAGCACCATGTGAGAGCGAGTTTACGTAATGATAGGTTATTTGTCTATCAAGCATTATATTGAAATGATGTAATGCTTACGATTTTAAGGTTGAGAGAACGTAATGATTAGGGCCGTGCGTTAGCTTGTCGACAAAACCATTACAAACTGCTACGGCCGTTATTATGACCTTTTTGAAGTGTTTTACGGGGATCGAGATCGTCGCATTCCCCATAGATCGTTTCAGTGCAAGTTAGTTCGGGTTAGTCGTCGGTGAAATTAGGGGTAGCTGGTCGTAAACGGGCAAAACGACGTTGAAACCTGAGCGTGTGCAAAAATATCACGTTATTTGCCCGTTCAGTGTCAAAATGGACTAGTTCTTCGTTAGATGTGCTAACAGAAAAATTAAGGCCGTATCGCACTGTAGCAACATTCACCCTCCACTCAAGCGAAGCTTTAAATTGAACGCAGTCGCTGACCAAAGTCCCGGTGCAGCATGTTATTTCGTTAAAATGTTTTAATATCTTCTTTATGCAATAACGAAATTTAATTTTATTGTACGGAAATGTATATTTTGTTCTACGTGCTGCCAGTTATAATAACAATTTGCATAAAAAAATTTAACTCACCGGATAAAAAATATAATTTGTTTTTCTACCAATGGGCTACATCCACAAGAGTCTTGGTGCAGGACACGTGTTTTCAATGTAAACGTTTACAAAAATCATAAACGCACTGTTTTAACGATTGTTCATCACGTTTCTATGACAACGCAAAAAATAAACAAGCTCCGGGACAGTTGTTTATTTCTTGTTTTTTAATCGTTTTAAACGTGGCCAAAACGGAGTCAAAAATTTTTGTCGTGAAGGGAAACAAGACAAATTTTAAAAGAAATTAAGAAAAATCCTAAAAAAAGCGCTTCAATACTGGCTTCAGAAGTTAGGCAGTACCTCAGAAGTACTTTCCACGAGGAAACAACTCGAATGAAACCTCGCAGAGGAGGACATAACGGCTGCGGTGCAAGAGAGAAACCTTATGCAAGCCCGGTAAATAGAGCGAAGCGTCCTGACTTTTCCGGACAACGTCGAGGGATGAAACCTAAATTTTGGGAAAATGTTATTTGGTCAAACGAGGGTAAATTCGATATTTCTGGACCGGACGGACGAGGACAAGTGCGGAGGAAGACAGGAGAAGCGCCAAATCCGAGAAACACAATTCCAACCGTCAAACATGGCGGAGGCGGAATAATGCCCTGGAGTTGCATGGCGCATCTGGTGTAGGAAATTTAGTGATAATTTATGAAATCATGAATCACCAAGTGTACCTTAATATCTTTAAGGAAAATTTAAAAAGCAAAGTGTAGAAAAATTGGGGTTGGCACGCCAACTATTACTTTCACCAAGATAATGATCCTAGGCATAAATCTTACGTAGTGCGCCAGTGGCTGATACACAATACACCACATTTATTAGAAACGTCCCCCCCCCAAAGTCCCGGTCTTAATCCCGTAGAGCATCTATGGGATCGTTTGGAAAAAGAGATTCGGAAAAACGTGACGTATAATAAGAGTGATTTAAAAAGGGTTGTTTTAGAAGAATGTGACGTCACAAGTGACGTCACAAAAAAAGTTAGTTCGGTCGGTGCCAAATCGTTTATTAAAAGTCCTGAGACAAATAGGGTGCCCTACCCGGCATTGATTGACTTCATTTTTTGAAAACATAGTTCTTTTGCTATCTGTATGAACACCCTCGTGGAATTTGTTCTTAATTAGAATCAATTAATGTGCGTTTTTCTATAAGCGTGGTTTAAGTTTTGGAAATGATTTGCATAACACCATTAGTATGTACACACACTGGGACACATACAGTATCGGACAAAATTAGAGCAACTTAAAAATTATTTGAATGAATATTATATTTAGAACAATTTTTTGCTTATGACCATTAATATTTAGTCCAATACCCCTTCTTGTTTCGAAGAACCAGCTCACACCTTTCTGGCATTGAAGGAATTAAATTTGAAATGACGTCAGGATCAATAGACTTCCAGGCGTTCTCTATTTCTTCAAACAAATTATCCCGATTGGTGATATTTTTTCCTCGTATTTTGTTATCTGCGATCTCCCAAAAGTTCTCGATGGGATTTAAGTCCGGAGAGTGGGCTGGCCATTTCATTGCCCCGACTTTCCTCTCCACGAACCAAGCTTTTACTATTTTCGCAGCATGCTTAGGATCGTCGTCGTGCTGGTAGAGGGCATTCCCCATCCGGCATATGGATACGTGACATTCTCTAGTACATAATGATGCTTAAACCTATCCATTTTGTCCTTAATCCTATGAAGTGGACCAGTTCCGTAAGCAGAGAAACAACCCCGAACCATAACATTTCCTCCTCCGCGTTTAATGGTAGTTTTTACGTACTTTGGATTAAGTCTTTGGCCATTTAGGCGTCGCACCCATTGAGCTCCTTCACTTCCATAGATGCGAAACTGGGATTCGTCGGAAATTAGTACTTTCTTCCACTGTTGAGGAGGCCAATCTCGGTGGTAGGTGGCGAACAACATCCTGGCCTCTCTATTTTCTAGTGAAAGATGTGGTTTTTTGGCAGGTTTCCTTCCTTTCAAGCCACGTTCTGTCAATCGATGTTGAACTGTTCTGGAAGAAACACTAACTTCTCCTGCTTGTGCACTAACCTGGCGAGCTGACATTTCAGGATTTTCTTTACTTAGCCTCATAAGACGCCTGTCTAACTTCTCTGCCGTTTTTCCTTGCCGACCACCTCGTTTTAAATTCGTTACGTCACCACGGTCAGTGAATCTCCTGATAGTTTTCGATAGAACATCTTTTTTCATGCCAAAAACTTCCGATGTAAGTTTTGGCGATTTCCCACTCTTATGTTCACTAATAATTTTTTGTTTTAGATCGACTGGATAGTGAACACCACGAGGCATAGTCGTAGATGTTCGTTGTTTAAAAGACCACGGGAAAGTCAGAAATACAAAATGTTTAAACATTGGTTGCTCTCATTTTGTCGCAAGGAATTTTAGATCAAAACAATTTTTTTATTTTTTTATTCCCAATAACAATTTAAACTGTTTATAGCAAATTTATTTCACACTCACTACCTTAAGCCGAATATTTATGATAAAATATTTCATGACTTTTTAGACAACTTAAATTTTGAGGAACATTTCAAAAGTTGCTCTAATTTTGTCCCACACTGTACATTTAGTTAAAATTATATATTGTTGTTATTTCACGAAAATATTCAAGACTTTTACAGCTGACAGTGCGGCGTATCGGTACTTTTGTGGGCGACTGTATATGAAAAATTAATACAGTCACCATACTGACACTGAGGTGAACTTAAGTCACGTGCCTAAGTACTCCCTCGGTGGAGCTTCATTCACTTAAGCGTGAGTGTGAGTATTGTCCGACCGATAGTGCGAAATAGTTATGTTATTATTAAAAAATATACACATTACAAAAATAATTACAGGGGGTTGCTTCCTTAATGGACTGTTCGTATTACTGTGAAAACATAATTAGAGTATCACGCATAGCGAACTTTTACCGACAAATGAGGTACGTAAGAGACAGTTTTGACACGTATATTGTCCACGTGGAACGAGTCAATGGCAGCCTTTGTAATTACGCATGCGGACCTAATTGATAGTACCCAGCGGAACCACCAATTCTTCGTAAATAATTTAGAATGGGCATTTATGGCTTACGAAGTTTTTCCCCACAAATGAAGCACCAATCTATTCTCATTCGAACTTAAAAATTGAGTCTCAGTTGACGTCATTCGACACAGGTTCTTTCAGGGTGATCCGTATGCCACGGCTAACGCTTTCGCCGTTTTGGCCTATTTGCTGTTCTAGCTAAAGCTGTCGCGTTATAGAGCATATTGTGAATGAAGTATCTAACGTTTGTGTATTCGTACCAATGACCTAAGAAATCTTCACGAACCAAGCAATTGCTTAAATTCCATTAAGCGCGAAGCAATTTTCTGACCGGAGGGTCTCCATGTCCTTGTGTCGTCATTTTGAAGATTCGTCACGTATTGACGTATACGAGACGTGAAGGATCCCGGCAACGTGACTTCGTCCGATGGTGCAGACGTTGATTTGTCAAAAACAGGAATCTTAAAACGATGTTACATCTAGTTCTTCTAGGCCGTTACTTTGTCGCAATTCCCATTTCCTCTTAATTCGAAACCTGTGCAAATGCTGCTATCAATTGTCAGAATCGTCAAATTCCTGACTGTATAACTCGAACTGACTTTAAGACCCAAATGGTCAGCCCCGTTGGCCACAGTGGTGTTCAAGGTTATCAGCATGGTTTCATCGAATTCTCAGCAATCCCACGAAAAAATGTATAATTTTTTCCTGTAAGGGTGCGGCAATGCGGCTTTACGGTACGTGTTTTCGAGCTGAAAATGACGCTTTACCGCACGCGTGCGGTAAAAATGTTTACGCCACGTTATGCATATACAATGGTTTCTTAACGCGGAAGTTTTTCGCCGTTGATCCTTTTATCGTTTCGGAATTCCGTCACTGTTCTTTTCTTGGACACAAACACATTGTGTAACTTTCAAATTAGACAAATAACGACATAAAAAAAACGATCAGACACGTCGATTTTTGATTTAAAGGGGCCCAGCACACGCTCAATTTTATCTCGATACTATCGTACACTGTCTTGAGTCGAGGTATGTCCTGATATCTGCATTTCATCCACACGTTCCTTCTGCGCACCAAAAGCCCTCATACTTCCGTTTAACCTTCAAACTTTGGAATTGCGCATACAGGTATCACGATACAAATAGAGCGTGTGTAGAGCATTTCAGGGAGAAGGAGCTTTCTGTCAAATTTAATGTTTTCGGGGTGCCACCACAGAAGGGAGTTAACCCTACTGCGAACCCCCTTGAAAAGTTAAATGGGAAGATGACGCATGCAACGCCTTAAAGTAAAGATTTTCGTACGCTCTAAACGAACTTTGAAAACGAATTTTAGTCACTACGCCACTCCACATTTGGCCACCGCGAAATGCAGAATTTATCACGTTATTCTTTAAAAACCATATGAGCCAGTGGCGGGGGAAACGAAGGGCAAGTTGGCAAAGAAAGTGGATGCTAAAACTACTTTCGGATCCGTTTCCAAATAGAATGCATCCGTAAAAGTTACAATTTAGGATTTCGCATTATTTTCCAGGGATCTGGCACTGATGCTGTACAAAATTACAACTTTTGAAGGGCGATCCCCAAGGAGGTTTTAATACTAACGGGCCGCATTCACGGTGGATATTGATCCTGTGCCTACCCAGCCGCCGAGCAGGTTGAGTCCTTTACGGCAGTTATCCTGTATTTATATTATTGAGCATCGGCATTAGACATGTGTGCAGCATCGGTTGTGGACGCGCCTTTGGACCGCACGGCCATCCGAAAACTCTTAGCTAAGTAATGATTCAAGTACTAATTTTAAGCCATACTTGTCGACGGTCCGCGTTCTTGTGAATAATGTCTCTATTGTTCACGTCGACATGGCAACAAAGGCGAATTTGATTGTTCTGTGTGGTATCTGTCATTTCCCTAATATATGAGGTAGCTCCGATAAGCCCTAGCAAACGCATGATTCATTCCTCGCTATCCTTCTGGAGAAGTCGAAGTGAAATGCGTACAGTTACCGAACTCTGGTTGCGTAAATATCACTGACAGTTTGAGTAACAATGACAGTTTGAGTAACAATGACAGTGACACGTATTTGAAATATAAAACTAGACAGTTGTCAAGATCGCCATATAGTCTTTCGTAGTAGACGTGCGTCGTTTGGAAACAGTCTAAGAAATTTATTTCACGGAGGCGTGTGGCATAAAGTCTCTTTAAGCCCTCGCGCAAGAGGCTACTGTCTACCGGTCCGAACACTGCAAGAGCTGATTGATCAAAATTTGAAAAGACGATTAAGGCCCGTGGACGATGATATATAAAAGCCTGCGACTTGACGCCTCATCCAAGTTCGGAGAGCAATTAACTCAACCCAAAAACCGGTTCTGACCCTATTAAGTTTCGTCAATTCAGCTTATCTCGAAACAACGCATGCAGAAATCGACCTGCAAGAAAAGTGCTGCCAGCGCCACCTTCTTTTTCCAGCATCTAGACTTTACCTTCGAATGTTGGATACAGCAGATGGCGCTTTCAGGACTCTTCCCTGTAGGCCCAACATCTATGCCTTTGATACTGCCGATTTCTGTGCCTGCGTCCGATCGACTGAAACTCGATTTTTCAATAAAATGATACTTTATAGTGAGTGTACTACAAATTATCGCCTTGACTCCGTTCTGTTTGTTTTCTCTCCTTTATTTTAAAGCTCTGCGAATTAAAAATTCCGATACCGCTTCCAAGCTGCGCCACTAATGGTTTCCGACACGAAATAAGTATTCGTTAGACAATGACGGCGACAGCCTTGTTATTCGTCTAGATATGAATGGGAAAAAATGAGGTATGTACTACGTAAACGAGCGCACGTTCCCGCTTTGGCCAGTGGGTTCTGCTTGCACCAGCCCACTGGCTAAAAATATCTCGTAGGCCTTCAAATTAAATTTAAGTGCATCGTATCATCCATTTTGTTTGATGCACGACACTACACGTACTTGAATTCCAATTATTACAAAACAAAACTATTGCTGCCAGTGGCGGTGCGAGCGAACGCGACTTTCACTCTTTTATTTATTTCGCCATAATTTTTATTATTACCGTTACACAATGCTTTCACCGGTACTTTTCAATGTAAAGGTCAGAGATTCAGCTTTAGGTCAAATATTGCGCAATATATCACGTTAACAAAAAAACGTCCAGGGCAATATATATTAGGTTAGAAAATCGACGAATCACACGTCATTTGTCAGATCTGTCTGCCGTGATTGTCAATCACACATACAAGGGAAGACGTTTAGTTCTCTGAGTGCAACATTTTTTTGCCTTTCACGTCATCCATCCTCAAATCACTCACTATAATTTACTGTCTTATGTGTTTGGCCTTCTTCATCAGCTCTCTCCCAGAACAATTTTCTACAGCATGAGGTTTAAATTTAAAATCGCATACACAGCTCATTATTGTTCTAACGAGCAGCGTTCTAGGTTCTAACCTAGTTAGAGGTTAAGCTAAAGTCGAGGTTACGAATAGATTAATATGGCGGCATAGGCAGCGGCTATTTACTGCTTTTTTGAGCAGCCATTTTCATAGACAAAAAACTGTAATGAAGGATTTTTTGAAAGGCAATAGATGGTTGAAAACGGGGCTCAAAAGCGCTACATGATGGGGAATGTGAAGTGAATCTATTATCCCACTCGACCTTCCATAAGTATTCGATTTCAATGAGAACGAACGTTGTGCCTGCTCTCTCACTCCCATAGCAATGACCTGCATCTAGGCCAAATGTTGCAACGCGGACGCCATTATGGAAGATTATATTATTTCTAGTCGTACATAGTCGTGTTGCAGTCCTAGTTATGTGGACTGTTCAATAGACGATTCGTCTTACGAGCCATGATCAATTCTGACTCGATACGTAATACGAGTAGACTTTGATCATATAGTCAACGTAATAATTAAAACGAAACATGTGACCTAAGCCCTTTTAAGTTCTCTGTTCCCCTCAGCAGATGCAAAAAGGATAGACATAATCTAACTCCGCCGCGTTGCCAGTTCCGGCTAAATGTTTTCAGCGAGCTGTAGTCTTCGGCAAAACTGATTGCAATTAAATGTGACTTTTTGAATATCTGCTCGCTCAACATCCTAGAAAAAATGGAAAACTATTGTGGCATTCTACTGAAACGACTTTACTCTTTAAGCACAATATCGCCATTTATTAGTGTCCCAATGACGTCATTACACTGTCGGAAATGCATCGTGCAATGTCGAACGCATGACACATTTGAATCTGAACGGGACGTGGCGACGTCATTTACTCCGATTTCGTCGCCACGGATTAATCTCGTTCTTCTATGGTAAGCTTCTTATCACGACGAAAAAATGGCTTCCCTTAGGAAGATTGAGGCTTGCAAACAATAGGGTGGTCTGCCTAGTTATTACGTCATGCACTCAGGGTCACATCGAGAGCGGTGCTGGACGTCTCGCTGGGGCTGCCGGACCTTCCGATCTGAATCGACAGGGTGGCGATGGCTTCCCACACGAGTGTAATGGATCTCGAAAGAGCGGAGTAAAGAATATCTCATGGGGCAATTTATTGTACCGTTAAATAGTGCCGATTCGATCAGTTTTACAACAAAGAGGCACTAGGCTCACGAAGCCAGTGCGACAATTTAACTAGAAGTATGAGGAAGAATCTCGCAGAGTTTTTGGACCTAACGGTCGGAGAGAGCCTCGGAGACTGATCGCAGAGTTCTCAAGTACCAAAATGAAGCTTAACACTCACAGACGTACTAAAGCTAAAAGGGTGTTATCGGTTAAATCACTATCCACTTTGCCGACATGTAGTGCTTAGATAAATAGCAAGATTGATTTGTTAGTGGGGTATTGCAATTACGCTGATTTAACGAGACTTAATCACGCCCAAACTCCAGTATCGGCAAGGAAAGGCAGCGGAATTTCCATTACGCAACGCAACCCTTACCCGAGGATCACGAGGACGAGAATTTATTTATGTTGTAGTGTATTTATGTTGTAGTATATTTATGTGTAGCGTACTACAAAAAATGGTGACGCACATAGACGTAGCTGTAGCGTACATTCCATGAGCATTAAAGGTCGCAAGCACCAGGTGAATCTGGTCATTTATGGATTGCGACGGGACATTAACGTCGCGCTCCTGGAGGAAGAACGCTCGCATGACTCCAACAGTAGTTTACAGGGACGTCCCAAAAAATGGCGGATCTTCTTTAGTCGCCGTTAACCAACAAACATTTTTGATATATCGACGAACCACGAACGAACGACGTAGAGCGATCTGGAGTCCGACGCAGAGCTGGTCGCCGGAAGGGTGAATTTTTTCCCTTAGGAAACTACACGACGGACTTCAAGGCCGGAATTTTTACGAAATAAAACAAAGAACGCAGCGATAAATTTACGTCCGATTCGACCGTCAAGCGGTCCTACGAGCTGTCCACAGGAGCAAGATGAGTTCAGAGCTCGTCGACGTTCTTCAGGAACGGTCAACTGACCTCAAAGAAAACATTAATCATTTTGTACGGACTTGTACTGACGCAGTCATCAACGCACTTGGTTCAAACGTACGCACGTGACAAAAAACAAAAAAAAAAACATTGAGGTCACGCATGTGCCAACAAGTGCTTATAAGGAACACGGAAAAAAGCACTTTTTCCCTTTCCGACAATTCAATTTATTTTATTAGAATTTTACGATTGTTATTCCAGTCAGGCTAACCTTTGCCTGAACCTTGAATCTAACGCAGTGCATTAAAATGTGGGCGTTAATAGTCAATAATAACTCAGCGACCGTGCAAGATCGTGCATTCTTTGTCAATGAAACAGATATTGTTTAGTTCATTATTATTATTTGCGATGAAGAACTTCCTCGTTTTACTTCTTATTGGGCTGCGCAATACGCATAACGCAACAATTCCGTACACGACCTGATCTTAATGTGCTTTTGCGCGGAGAAAAGTCAAGTTTTGGACATTGCCCGGTATTAAAAAATAACGCTGAAAACGCACGGCCGCGGTAGAGGACGTACATTGACCCCTCGTTGCACTGCATCGGGACGGTTCACCGGAGGAGCTCAAGTGTAAAATGATGACGTAACGCAAATACGGGGGGTGCAAAAAATATACTCTTAGAATATCATCGCGCGTGCTCGCGATCATTCAGAATAAGTAATTAAAAAAAAAAATGTTTCGCCAGGACTTTTTTTCTCTTTTTCCTTCGCATTGTCATCCGCACGTTCGAAGTCGGATTTGGGACACCCGATAACTACACGAAAAATACCCGTTATCCAAAATGAATGAAATAACCTTATAAAGTTCTACAATAAATTACCGCTAGTGAAAGTCGTATTACGGCGACCAGATGGAACAACCATGAGAAAGTGCTCGAGTCATTCGTTATCCAATGGCGACGGCCGCCATTTCGTCTGCCCACCATTAGAAGAACTAGTGAAAGCATAGCGGTTCTAATACCGAACGTTGCCCTCGCGAATTTCCGTTTTTAATACTAAAATTGACACTTCGGTAAACAAATGAGAACCGTTTATTGTTCCAGAGCCCCTTTTTTGTCCGTACCCAAATGGTATTTTGAGACTCGTTTTTTCTCACTTCTTTATTCCTTAGTTCATTGCAAGATTTTTGTATACAATATAGGTATAAAGTTATGTGCAGGGTGTTTTCTCATTTTGGCGAGGGGTTATGGGGGTAAATTTAAATAAATTAACATGATATAAGGTAAGTAGAATACCCTGTGTATTATATGCTGAATTCGTTTCCCCAATTAAATTATATTTAGCATAAATAATATTCCAATAGCAATTTTTCACGGTTTACTTTCGCATCGTTTTGGTAAATTTCCTTTTTTCCATCGTCCAAAAGTCGACATTTTCAAATGGAACGCCCTGCACATGCCCAGTTTTTCATAAACATGAATTCGATTGAACGATTGTTAGTAAAAATATCCAAAGCTTTCCTCTCGTCATTTTGAAAATTCAAATTATCACCGATTCGTTTCTTTTATAGTGATCGAACCTATGGGCAGCGATCACATCCCGAATTTCGCTTCGCCCGTGGTTTGTTCTGGTGTTGACTAATGTAAATGTTTCCCTTCGCTCCCCCAACCGAAAGCCTGGTTCAAAGTCTATCGGTCACAACAATCTAATATCATTTTTATGGCAGTTCATTACCTTCTGACATTATTAAACCGAGGGAAAAGATTTACAGGCAGTTTAAAAAGTGCAGCTTTTCGAAGCGTCGAAATGTGATTTGTAAATTTGTGACGTTTGATTCGTCATAACAATTAACCCCGACTTTATCCCACCCTGTACATGGGATGGCAGTACCTTCTGCGTCCCCCTTCAGAGAACTAGAGCAATGGCATTTGTTGAATATCCCCTGTAAAGAGGACAATAAAAAAATTCGAAACTAAACAGTTAACAGAGTTTAACGAACCTTTTCGGGACTTAATCAGTCCACAAAAATGTACCATGGATCAATGAATACGTTAGCATATTATCAAAAACAGATTTGGAATATTTTAGCACACATTTTGATGGTGACGAAAATTACCTCAACTATTGATTGCCCCTAGCGGTAAGCTACTGAGGTCTGAGATGACAAATTACATTCTTGAGGTATCAAATAAATAGATTGACCCCCGTATATAAACCGTTTTGCGATTTTTCCGGCCGAAAAGTAGGCTGAGCCCGGGCCGGGAATTTAAGAAGGGCCAACCAAACAAAACACAATCGACAAGGTCAATGACACCGCCGATAACGCGATCCACATGTGCCGCGTCTCTATTGCTGTCTCTGTCGGACGCATGGATCCAGAGTGCGTGCGTCCGGTCAAACAGCCGACTATCGGTTATTAACTTTTTCTCTCGGCGCGAATCCGACCGTTGACGTTTTGGCTTATTTTCGGGAATATGAAATTTGCTGAATGGAAAGATTTTATAATTGGACGTTGCGAGTATAAATAACTGAGATTTATTAGGATAGAAAAGCACGACCCATCGCAAGGTACTCGAGAATGTAATGGAAAGGAAGCGTGAACAAGCAAAGGCCGTCGGTAGTGGCCTTTTTGCTGATGTTCGTCCATCAGCTGAACAAGAAACGAAAGTTATTTGGCAGCTTCGAAATCGAAAAAGGAAGAAATGTATATACGAAAGGTCATAGATTAAGCATTCATAACCCATCCAATACCCTAGCGAGCGAGAGAGAGATTATCACCGAGAATTGATTGAGATTGATTGAGACACGACACCTGACACTGACACGAAGACAATTGATAGAGATATCTTCTCACTATCCTGCCGCGGCCAGTCATAAACGTTATTAAGAAATTACCATATCGACAGAGATTCTTTAACGAATGGTATTATTTCTTCCATTTTAACTTCGTAAAACATCTAGATTACGGTACTTTTAAACTTACAGAAAATGCCGCCATTTCCTTCTTTTCTTCGTCCATTCTTCCGAATAGGGCAGATTCTCATTTTAACACCGAATTCGGCTGGACAAAATCTTTCAGGGGCATAACTTTGGAACAGTATCAAGTCAAAGCGAAAAGGAACTCTCAAAGGGCTAAATTCGCGTCCATTTATTTTGGTAACCCAACGGGTTTTAAATCTACCAACCCGATGACTTTTACAGCGCTCGATAATTCACCTTCATAAAGTGCTGTTCCGTGAAAATGGTGGAGATCGCTTGAGGGATTCCCAGGTGACACAAATCGTTTACTTTTTATTCGTCATCTGCAAAATTAACTCTTTGCCCTTAAAACTAACCCTGGAAACGATTATTTCATGGAAGAAGGTGGAGGGATGCAGACTTTTTCTAGGGATTTTAGGCTCTCGCCTCCTATTTTCTTCCTTATTGTCTAGTGATTAGAAGGGCCTGAATTTATTTCAATGCTCTAATTTTTCGCTTTTTATCTCAGATAAAAAAAAAAAGTTGAAGTCTCCTTTAAAACCTCCTGAATTATTCAGGGCGTTTCCACTTCACCGAAAGTGTTTCATTTCGTTCTTGAAGTCCAAATTATTAAAAATCTTTAATATGTCTCCGTTTCTCAGCCGCCCGTATGGTTCTTGATGGCTGGGGACCCATTTTGAATTTAAAGGAAATGTACAGCCTTTCATCATGGTTCGTTCACAAAAATCCATATTGTACTGCGCTCCACGTATCCTAGCTTAAACTTCTTCTGCTATATTGTTAAAATTTCGTGCAAGAAAAGTCCAATTTAACATACCCCCCTCCCCCCTAAAATATCCATCAAGACGTGAACTTTTCCGATTCAGAGGAAATACTGCATTGCATTTGATTAAGGGGCATATCTATTGCAGTTCCCAATACTCCACCAGTCAACCTCGAATTTGGGACACATCGTACAGGGTGTCTCACATAAACTTACCTATAGACTTTAATAAAATTGGTGGGAAAATTGCCGGTCAACAGTATCTTTTCTTGTGTCCACTGAGTCGGTCGATTTCTAGCAGAGGCAAGATGAGCATTTTTCTGCGCTTTATTAAAGGAAACGTCGAGCTTTAAATCGGCCCTTTATACCGATTGTACCCGTATCTGTATGTGGTTTTAGCGTATCACTGGATTTCGTTGTTTACGGATGCATTTTCCGAGGCTCTTAATAACCAGGTTAGGTGACTTACACGCTTTGGTATTAGTGCTGAAGAATCAATTTTTAAGCGACTTTAATATGGCACTTCTACGAGCATTTTCCCCAATATGGAAACACTGAAGTGACATCAGATACCTTCCGGATAAAGTTGCTAGGATTTTGATTTATTAGCTCTTAACAATACAACTTCTTGCGTGTGCTAACTACTTTTTTAATTCTACCTCTACTAAGCTTTTTATTTCTATTTTATTACTGTAAATTTCCACGAAATTACCTTAATATTTATTGGCGGCAGCCCAGCAGCCTCAAATTTCCCGTTCCACGTCCTCATCTTTACTCAAACTCACTATTGCTCACTATCAGATATCACAACCTTTTTTGAAACTGACGAACTTCGGTCTATAAGAGGAAAGCATCAGTGACCGTTTACAATCGTTTTCACGTCCACTACACCGCATATCGATTTCAGCGGCTTTTTCAAAGTTCAGCGAAAACCCTTCTTCTTTCCAGTTCGGGGGGCCTTTTTCCAACCCCATCCAACAAAAAGCCGAAATTAGGTCAACAGCACCATCCACCATCAACCTCGCACGTATATTCCCCGTGGAGACAATTACTTTGTTTCATGTTACACGATGCATGCGTACTCGTTTCGGCTTTTTCTATTGGGAGTAAACTAGAAGGGTCCTCGTTAAAAACCAGTTCTGGACCCTGTATTATTATCTAATAGGGCGGTGCTGGTTTTTCCAAGATTTACCCTCATTTCAATCAGCCATAACTGACAATTTCTGCATGGGAAATTGAGAATTGTTTCGCAGTACCGCCCCCCATGAGAAAACAGCTTTTACGAGAGTGTCACCACGGAACAACGTTTTATTGTGACTTTTAACCACATAAATCATGAGTTACGTGGTTTAGTAATCCACAAAAATTTTCAAGTTCATTACGAGCTCGCAGTAGCGGGACAAAAGCACTTATCGTTTGGCATTAAGTAAATGTTCCAGATAGTACTTGATATGCACATTACGTATAAAAATAATCAGAGTCAATGACCTTCTCTCTCTCGAAAGAAAAATAAGATAATTCCGTTCATTTTGAGATCGTCAAAATAACGCGTCTGCGCCTAAAAATTTGATGAATTTTATCAGTTTCTTTACGACACACGTTTTCCTTTGTTTAAATATTTTATTCGAGCCAAATGATCTCTCCTATATTCGGCATTAAAATTAAACGCTTTCGATATTCAATTTTTAACCCCAAATCAGGCACAAACCATTAAAATGTGAAAAAGGAATCTATTAGTGAACTCGTCAGTAAAAATTTTTTGAGAGTAACCCGATGACTTGAAAACCCAATCAGTAGAGACAGAGATATTTTAGATTTTTCGGAATTGTTGCCTACCTTTGCTATCTGAAACCAGCGCCCCCTGTGCCGATATCGCTCTCTCGATTCAGAACGGAAAAATCAAATTTATCTAGCGTCCCGATTCATTAAAAAATTCAATTGCTGTGAAAAGTAGATTTCCTGGCCCTAACCGAGTGAGATCAGAAATTGTTGAATTTTCATAACCTCGTTCACTGTCATATTTAGCTGTCGTTGTCATGAAAGCGCCTCAAAACCTGAATAAACCGAGGAAGTAACAAATCATAACCTCAAATTGCTACACATTATAGACGTGTCGAACTTGCTGTCAGAATTACCCGCTGTGAGCTTCGGATTTTACCCACCAGAAACCGCATTTTTAGGATTTTCAATTGAACCAATGAAATACGCCCATGGGCTGCTGTTTATCTAATTCTCCTGGAATCAGTTGACGTGAAGTTGTCCGGCAGTAGTGTGATTATAGTATTTACAGAGAAGCTATACTCGTAATTTGTTTATGTTTTTAATCGTCCACAAGGGTTTCTTCGAGGGGTACTGGACGGAAAAGTCAATATTAAACTACGGGGAGTGAAAGAAGAGGTTGTGCTTTTTTGATTAGTACATGGGGCCGCGGTGGGAATTAAGCCCTGACATAAACAATGACATCGTTGTATTTCTCAATTATTTTGCGACGTTGCCAAAGCTTGCTTCCGCAGTGTTATAAGAACACACGAAAAATTTTGGAATATTGTCATGCAATCCAACAGTGGACGGTCTATTTTTCCACGAACCATCGCTGGAATTTGCCCTGATAGGCGGATCCCCACGGGAGGCTCCTCTTGGTTACGAAGCGCGAGAGAAAATTATCTGGAACTTGAGGGTCATTAAGGTGTTGACAACCTCTTGTTTTCGAATGCATTAAACTGCATATATTCAAATCATGCATCCGCAAGTGAATACCTCGTCTTTTATTAATTGAAAGTCATTATATTTAAATTATTTTGGAGCTCATATCGAGGCTCATGTACAATCACGAATCTCGGCAAAATTCTCGATTGAAAATGGTCTTGAAAATATCTCGAGATGGGGAATCTCACGGGTTCCCCGTTTTTACTATGATAATATTACATTCGGCAAAGATCTTTTTGATCTTAGGATTTCGGTAGCTTTGTGTCCTCTTGATTTGGTGCATGTCAGTATTGAGAAGAGTCCACTTAAAGTGATAACCCACGATTTAAACAGGACACGTGGAGTAAATGGAGAGAAAAGTGTCCCTGATGAAAACAGGAGTTTCACGTCGAAACTACTCTTGCAGATTGAGGAGTACTAGAAATCAACATATTTTCCTCCCCTCGTTTATTGTACCGTAGAGACAATGGGGAAACTAGCAGTACAAGCCCTAGATTTTACCTCTTCCTGTAGGTTTCCGAGAGGATTGAGTTCCGAAAGCTACGCCAGCTACTCTGGAACCTGGATCATTTTTTCGTAAAAGCACTCCTGAAGAAGCCAAAATTGGTGTTTTGGATCATTGTCCGGCTCAGTAGCGGCATCTCTCGCATAGCACAGGGCCACGTACCATCTTGGAGTGTATTTCTGTATAACAGTCGATCTATGTTCTCGTTCATGAAGTGCAAGAGATATGCCTTGATCCACGGAAAATAGTCCCAAATAATAGGCTGTCCTATCCGTAGTTCACTGATGAGCGACACGTCTCACTTAATCGAAATCGAAGATTTTATATCGAAATTGGTCACTAAATAATATTTTTTCCAATTTTTAACAGCTTAAATGCTTGAAGATGGACCTCCTTATCAAAAGTTCTAGAAAACCTTCGCGAGGCAGACATCCACGAATCTCTTTGAGGTATTCTTCCTTTTAACTCTTCTTAAATGCAAAATGCAGTTTTGCGATGTCTTGTTGATTTCAGCACAATTTTCACTCGTGGGCAAAATGAATTACCTGGAATTGGCAGTCATGCGTTTTCCTTCCATAGAGACTTTCACAACCAGGTTTTTTCGGTTTTGCTCTTTGAATGCTTAAAAACTTTCTTACACCGTAAAAGTTGCTTAACTTTTGTCCGATATATCATACATTTGTTGTAACCCCCAGTATAAGAAGGACGATGTAGTCTCTCATATAATATGTATAAGATTCAAACTATTATCGTGTTTTTAAGTTCGACATTAAGTTAGTTTCTATGGAAACCAAGCGTATGACTAATGCTCCGGCCCTATTTCAACATTCCTAAACTTACAGTTAACGTTGACGGGGCACCAATTATTTGGCCCTAAATGAAAAAATTCGATGAATGTGAACTTTGGGGAAAACTCCTTCCGTCAAGCACGTACCAAAAGGCCTATATTAATGGCCGTCGTTTTCTTTATCTAAATATATGAATTTTCTCCAGTTTTCGTCGCTAGTTTATTATATATTAGCACATTTGTTTATGATCACCCAATATGGGCATTAAAGTTGGTTAACAATGCTTGCAATCATCATGTTATTATAGTCTTAAATCGAAAATACCTTGAAAACCGCCTATACACGTAATGGTTGTAATGACATTTGGGCGGTCAGTGCGCAAACGTAAGCGCCGCCCACCATCACTGACCTACATTACGCGGGGTCAATGGCCTTTCGCTGCCAGCACACGGGCGACATGTATACACTATCCCATTATCACTATACCTTATTATAACCCATCTATGTCCTACTATTAGATTTAAACCACAATGCTATATTATTGGTCGTAGATGGGGTACTTACATTGTTTTCGGAAGGTCAAGGAACTTTATCTGGCCCAGATAATTGTTTGACGAGGTGTTGATAAGTCCGCAGGAGACAGTTTTCCTGATGCCGATGTTCTGAACATCCCAGGAAACAAAAAAGGTCACATCGTGAGTTACGCGTAGAGTGAGCCACGCACTGTGAGATTTATACCGAAAAATGGCATAAAAATGTCCTGCAAGCGGTCAGAGTCAGCGCACCAGCCCGAGTGTCATTATTGTCATTTCGCAATAAACAAACGAAAGTCACTGCCGCCGCCAGTTCACTTTTCTTCTTCGGTTTCACTATTGTTATTATTGTCGAGTGGCCTTTGGCCGCGAACCTAGCGTCTCCTCGACCGTGGGGGTGCGTGCTGAAAGGTGTGTTTTCCGCACTAGTTTGTTATTTTTCCGCAGGATTTTTTTAGGGAGAAAAGGAGGTTTTTACGAAAAACACCGTGCACTGTGTGAAGAGTTGCGAGTACGTAGCTGTGTTCGGCAGCCGGGACTGGGTGCGAGGTGAATGACCTGCGGCTTACGACATCAACGGGAGGTGGTGGGGAACACGAGAATTTCGCTGCCGGCGCGCGGTCGCTCACTTTACGCTACACGTTGCATCTTTCGTTTCCGCTTTCGTAACGGCGATCCCGGAGTCACTCCGGATGGATCACGATACGAGAGATCCCCGAAATCAACCCCCAAGGTAATCCGAAAAAGCTCTACCTTCCATTCTCGAGAGGGCGCACCACCGGCAGAGGTCGCGAGGATCTTTTGCGTTTAAAAAGCGTCGAGGATTGTAACGTCACAAGGGAGACATAACGGATGATCAAGGTACCGTCCGATGACGGATGCATGGAACTGAAGCTGTACACTCGCGGCCCGTGCATCCGTCATCACGCGGTGCGTTGGGCGGAGATAAAATGCAAAATCATCGAGAAGAGACTTAGATACACGCGTGGAATACAATGTAACATGGTACGAGAGCGAAATTAGAAACCTTTGACGGAAGGTACTTAGCGGAACCTTTTCCAGCGGCTTTAACTTGTTTTCCAATGTTTCTGGAACTACTGATACTTTTTCCGTTCTACAACTGAACCGACCCTATATCTCTTATTATAGCCCGATGGGTCGATTTTTTGCTAATGATCGTATTAGAATGTAATGCAATAAAAATTCTGTCCCTGCATTCCTTATATGACGACGGGACACCGCAAATGAAACATTTTTGTCCTTTATTGTCGGTATCGATGTTTTGCGTTATTTGCTCTTCATCGTTTTACGGGCAATTTACGTTAAGTTCAGGCAGTTAGAGTAATTTCTGATTTTCTGTTGTCGGATGACGGACACGCGTAACACAGATTCAACTGAGAGCGGTAGAAAAACTAACTTTTAACGCCGGTAGCTGCGCTACCGTCTGCGGGACTGCCTAACGGCGGTTACCAGACGGACGCGCGGCACAGAGGGGAGGTTTTAGTTCCCAATCTCACATGACCCGGTTGCCAGAACAATAGGCCGGGTACCTACACTACGTATAAGTACGTATATAGAAATTTTTTGAAAAAATAATAACAATAAATAAAATGCTCGTTATTGTCAACACCTCGGCTTCCTTTGAGCAAGAGCTTTTATATATTTGCTAAAGTTAGATGTTGCAAATCTTTTTAAACTTCTCCAGATAGCCGTTATAGAACATCATCAATTGGTAAAATGATTAATAATGGAACGCGCCCGGTGAATGCTTACCATCCCAATCATTGCGCCAAAGCAGTTAACAGGAGGAGCCGCTTGCGTAAAATGAGACATGTTGGGAAAATTGAAAAATTAACACACGCATTATACCTACGAGCGATAAACTTTTATGTGTATATTAAAAGTTAAAGCACACCACAGAAGCTCCCAAAATATCTTTCAATCGGGAGTTTCATGCTCCTCCTCGTCCCTCCTCTGAAAGGCCCTAGAGCTGGCGGGCAGCCGCTTAGTCATCTTCCGAAACTCCGAATTTTTATTGGTGAAACTCGGCCCCAAATACAGCAAGTTCGCCCTGTACTCTTCGCTTCTAAATTTCCTCCCTTGCACTTTGAATTCCTCTACATTACCGCTGTTGAAATTCTCCTTCGACAAATTTTTACCCTCCAATATTTCAAACCGCCTAACAAGCTCAAATTTCAGAATTTCAACCTCAACGCCTTGATCAGGCTTCGTTACGTCTGTACATTTCTGTATTTTTTTCTTACGTCTCGAAACGTGAAAAAGTTTGCGCAGCTGCGTTTTGAACTTCGGTTGGATCATAGCGTAGAAGTAAGGATCCACAGCACTTGCAGTTTTACAGAACAGGGCCGGAACCATGGACACCAGGGGGGTTACTAAGTGTTTCTGACCGGAAACCCCGAGAAACGCTACAACTGCATAAGGACTCCACGAGAAGAACCAGAGGAAAATTACTAATAATACTGTGAGTGCCAGTTTTAGTTCTTGCCTGCGCTGGTGCTCTTCTTTCACAGACCTAATAGAATGTACATCCTTGAAAACTTCCTTATATCTATTCAAGACGATATTTACGATCTTATAGTAACTGAAACCGATGATGATCATTGGCAAAGCAAAGGCTGCTAAGAAGAACACAAATATGTATGATTTAGTAAGGGGGTCTTCGCTCAGATAGGCGAAGCTGCAGCTTATCAGGTAGCCCTCGTACTGGTACTGGTCGAGGCCAATATTCAATAGGGGTGCAGCGGAAAAAACGAGAGCATTGGCCCATGAAAGTACCTGAAAATACATTTAGTGCCTTACCTTCAGCTTTTACCGAACCTTAATATGTGGTGCTTACGATGCAAATGTAAATTTTGGAACTGGAAATTCGTCGAAGTGGGAATCTGATGGCCTCATATCTGTTGTAAGAAATTATTGATAAAGTGCCTATGGAAGCGGTACCGCTCAGGCCTCCAATGAACCCGTAGACGTCGCAGGCTTAAAAATTTGCAAATTTTCACTCGTGGAAAAACTAAAAGTGATGCTCACCGAAATCCCCTAAAATTGGGTTGCTGTGGAAGGCGTTGTAGATGAAAATCGGCATTTTCAGCATCATTAATATGTCACTTATAGCCAGATTGACTATGAGAACATTGGCGCAAGTTCGCAGGTTTTTATATCTAAGTTTTATCAACTATAGCAAATATCGCATTGATCACGCCTGCACTTACCTCAAGAACATGAAAATCACTATTCCGTTTCCGAACACTCCCACGATCATTATTATAGTATACAAAATTCCTAAAATTGTAAAATTTGCTTTTTGAGGTGGCGGGAATTGCAGCCAATGAGGATTAATTTTCGACATGGCCAGATTAATGGAATGTGTTCCTTTAATGTTTTTGCAAGACTCACTACAATTATTGCAAATAGGTTCTTTAACACTTGCAATATTGTTCATCGAGAGTGGTTAAAGTACTGGACCGATAAGACTAAAAACAGTTCTTAATTTTTAAGTAAAATCTAAAGTAAATCCACAATTTCCTTAAAAGGATTCCGCAATAATGGTCTGTTATCAGACCTTTCCCAAAGGGTTTAAATTAAAGTGAAACGTCCGTTGGGAAGTATATGTCATGCATGTTTTTTAATGCGATCAAATTGCCATTAAATCCTTTAAAAAATTTATTAACTATGTTTTCACGGAAAATTAGAATGTAACTGAGCATAAAGTGATTAATTCTTCGCCACCATAGTATCAAGAAACTGTAAATCCCTGGCATAGTAAATACGTATTAAAATGAGCGACTCTGGAAACGATCTCAAATTTTAATTAAATTTGCAATAAACCAACATAGCGTGATTAAACTAAATAACGCTAACTTATCTAAATTAATAACATGCTATGCTGATGGCGTTAAAGAGAATCGATTAAAATGCAAAGCTTGTTCCATTAGGTAATGGGCTAAACAAAGACAAATTTACGTGGACAATTGTCCGTAAAAAAGAGACAAAGACGCATATCAGTTTGTGTTCATATAGGGTTGTTTAAGTTATTAAAACCATAGTTATTTATAAGAGTATTTTGCATGCATGGCATTTCTGAAGCGACCTGTGGCACAAAGTTAATAACAATAATCCGAACTAAGCTGAGCTAATTTGACCCAATCTGATCTAATCAATAACTCTTCCTGTGTTCCGTATCCATGTTTAAATGTGGATACAGAATGTTCTTCTTCCTTCTGCTCGTGCAGCATTGAATTGCTGCAAAAATACACGTAACTGGACCTAATTCGCAAATGATGGCAATAACACAGCCATCATCAGGATTAATAAAAAGAGATAAAATTAGTTCAACACCGGTCAACAACAATAAGCCGGTCGTCCCCCGTGTTCTCCTTGTTAAACCGTAATAACACATACAAGAGGGGGACCTATAAAAAACAACCTCCAGTGTAACAGGTTCATGAAACAGACATCAGTGGTGATAGCTGCTTCTTCGAAACCCCGTGTCCATCATGAAGCTTTACGTGGTTCTTTTAGTCGTTCTTGGTAAGTGAGACTACCGGAGAGTGTTCCCATTGTTACTTTGAAGAACAAGAACGTTTGTATCACATTTTATTAGATTTTGGTACTCATCAGCTCTAATAATCATCTGAATTATCATCGTGGTTAGCACAGCAGGCGCCGGCTTCGCAATACAAAACAATTACCGAACAAAACATGCGATTTTAATGATCTATTTTTAAGCGATTACATATTCCATTCTTTTAGCCATTACATCAACCCAGTGATGTGCTGAAACCAAATTTGCTCGTATCACATGTTTAGACACCAATTTTTCCGATCTAAATCCTTAAACAGTTCTAGGATCCGCTGATCCAGTCATCATCATCTAATTATCCAATAAAATGCTGCAAATTATAATCATTTAAACGTCAATCTGCGACGTAGTTATTCGGGGTATTGCTGGGAGATCCTTTTCTAGGAGACCATAATTGTTCTTCGTTAACTTTTATTCTTTCCAGTGGCTCTATTGGGCCTTGCACACGGAGCACCGTCCAAAGGCTCTACAAAGGCTTCTCTCAAGAAAAAGCAGAGCTGCGTTAAGGACTGCGGAGACACTTATAAACCCATCTGCGCAGGTGACGGTGGCAAAAACATTAGTTTCGGCAGCGAATGCGTTTTGTCCAATTATAATTGCGAAAATCAGAAGGGTACGTTATACCACTTACATAGCACAGCTTCTTTGGGGGGTGGGTATGATATTACAGAGGGTTATTCGTGGCGTGGCGCCATCTAGCTTAACGCTATACGAAGTTAAACGAGATGACTTTGTGAGGAGTTGCTGTAGGCTATCCCATATCGTAAAGGTTGCAAAGCTACATGATTGTTTTTGCAGATCATTTGAATCGTTTTGCATTTCCTACGTCATTTTTAAGGTCTCTATGCAGAACCAACGGAAGTACTGTTGTCAGTCTTAACGCTTGGTTTAACATGGAATGATTTCTAGATAAAGGCTGTTTAAACGTTATTAACGACCGTTTTAATAGATGCATGCTTTCCATTTTGTTTTTTCATAACTTTGCGCTTTTCCAGATTTGAAGTTGGTTTCTCAGGGAGAATGTCCAGGAGGTGGTGGAGTGCGTCTTTCTTAAATTATCTATATTAAGTTTATGAACTATTTCTCGTTCTGTATTTTATAACAAATTTGTACTCTTAATGACATATGTAAGCTTACATTATTATTACACAACGTATCTACCAATTCAGTGACGTCATTGAAAAATAGGAATATTTTGTCTATGTTATGTTAGTTTTTCGGGATTTATTTTCGGATTTTTTGTTGATATAAACACTCCTAATTGGCTCATTAAATATATGTACTAGGTGACCATAACAATTCTACCAAAATGGGCTAGTTCGGAACTACACTAGATTTCTTATTGTCTGTTATGTGTTTCACTAACTCGAAATATACATAGTTACAATTTTTTTGTTTTTAACATATTGTTGTTTATGTAAAAAAGATGTTAAAACCCATCTTTGGCCACACTGAAGACCCCGCAAGGTTGTTGCTTATCGATTTGTAGAGTTATTAATACGAGCAACTAATTTTGGTTTGCGAGATAACCAGCGGCAAACGTGACGTTTATACAGGGTGCCTGGAAATAACGTCAATGTGCGTAGGGGGGTGATTCTGGAAATTCAGATGATAAAAAAAGCCGTTATAAACATAACCAAAAAATTGCTTCTTGAGGGGGCGACAACCCTCCTTAACGTGTTTTTTCGCAACATTTTCGAAATGTTTTACGTTAAAATTATGGAATTTCATGTACTTTAATAAACTGGAATGGGAAAACCTTTTTCGTATTAACAATTGCAGATCTTAGCCAAGGGCGTCACAAACAGGGGCTCTCCTAGGTAAATGTTGCCCTAACTTTTGAGTTTGTGACATTTCTTAATTTTTCAGATAAAATTGCTGAATCGCAAACGCCTGTGAGCACAAAAAGTGCTTGTTTTTCATCTTCTTAGGACGCGCTGATTTCCAGAAAAATTCCTTTTTATAAACCGATGCACGATTACATGAGCATCGAAATGCACGATAATAAACATAGTGAGCATCCTTGTACTAGAAATATCGTTTTATTAACCAGCAACAACAAGACTAATTTTATTAAAGATTTATCACTTGTTCACAACAAATATTGAAAATGGCCTCCGTCCATCTCAACGCATCCTCAAATTTTTTCCTTCGTCGATTTCGACGTCCATACAATCGTACAGCAGTTTATTAAAGCACATTTCACGGGGGACGATCTCTCCTCACGAGACGAAATAAGAAACCTTTTTTACTTAGAAATATTCGCGATTCAGTAACTTATTTAAAAAAGTTAAGAAATTTTAGAAATCAATAATTTAGAGTAACGTTTAAGTAGGAGGCCCCCTGCACGTGACGCTTCTGACTAAAATCTGTAATTATTAACACGAAAAGCTTTTCTCGTTTCGACTTATTGAAGTATGCTCGATTTCATCGTTTTAGTGCAAACCATTTCGGAAATACCGCAAGGAAAACATCTCCAGAGTTCCCCCTTTGAGGGGCCCCAGCTCCTTCAATGAACAATTTTCGAAGTAGGTTTACAAGAATTTTTCCAAATTATTTTGATCTCTAGAATCGTCTCCCCAAATATTTTGATGTTATTTCCGGACATACTCTATGCAGAATAGATAACTATGAGAGTAAATCTAGCGAGGAATTGTTTCAGATTGAAAATTAGCGTTATTTGAGCATCCGAGTGATCATCCCAACTCAAGCGCATGATCATTCTAATCAGACGCCTCAGAAATCCAAAAAATCTGCTATGGTCACATTCTAAAAATATCGAACCATCGATTGTGTTTCAATCGAATTTCGAGGCAGTAAATAAAAGTGTTGTGTGTCGTAATAAATCAATCAATTCGTCGGAATTGGTGCAGGCCGGCCATCTGTAGTAAGTACCAGCGGCATTAATTGCCGGACCACCTAGAAGTGTCGTCGATTTGGTTCCGATAGTGTTTCAGATTCGGTATTTAGTGGGGCTGGGGCTTAATTTGATCGCTTCCTTTGGACACAGCGGACTTGAGAGTTTCATTGGGAGTTTCGAGTAATTTTCGGTTTCTTGGTGACACCACTGCATTGCTGCGACCGAAGTTTTTTTTGCGCACCCTTTTCAACCTGTGGTACCAAATTTTCTGGGGACTTGATATGACGAGGATCGTCGTGGCCTTAGTGTTTTTGAGTAAGTTTTTCATTTTTTCGTTAATTTTGAAATAATTAGCCCGAAAAAAACACCCACTTTAATGGAACTAAAAAGGTATTCTCCGTCTGTAACTGAATAATACGTATATCGAGACGTTTTTGAGGATAAAGTTCATATTTGGTGATAAAGTGAACTACGTCATAAAGGTCGTGGTGTAGGTTCGCCTGAACGACTGGTTACACTTAAATGGAGAATAACCTGCGTTACGCGAAATGTATTTGTTCACAAGTATACGCGCAACTCTTTAAAGTGAAAACCCTCTCCCAGGCGTAACTCTCTTCACCATTGGGGAGGCAATTCCTCGAGGAGGTCGAGGTCCTGCGGTGAACTGCATGCACGCTGCAATGGACGACTGTCACCTCAACGGGGGCCCAGTATGCACTATAGACGCATCTGGAATAGCTGAGACCTTCGAGAATAAATGCATGGCCTATGTTATAGCCTGCCAAAGAAACACATGTAAGCCCAACTGTCCTAACGTTCCACCATAAAATTTCTAATGCTTATGATTTCCAGTCTTCGTTGAAGTGAAGCCGGGGGAATGCTAAAGAAAATATCACTTCAGATTTTCTGTACATTAACATATAGGTAGCTAAAAAGTAATAGACTTCAATGTGCTCATACAGAAGAAGATACTCCGTACAGTATTTATGTAGCTTTATGCCTTTATTTTATTTCTTACAGTACTTATATTATATAGCATGTATTTTTATGTAATTTATATTACAGATTAAGAGTTTACGTGTAAACCCAAATTATTTGAGAATATCCAACAGTGAACAAGAGTAAATTGTGGACGTACAATTTTCTACACACTTTTCGTTCACCATTCTGTCATAAAACTACAAGACTACCCTGAATATTCATTTTTTTAAATGAAATTTCAAAGATTTTTTATTAAACTATATCTGGGTACGGCTAACCTACTATAAACAAGACTATTCTCTTATCGCTATAGTGCCTATGATACCAAATATGATAAAGTATTATACAAACTAACAGCTTTATGCTTTTGTCACGTGGACTGAAATTTATTCGCACATCCAAACACCACCAATTGATAAAAACCATATTTCTAATGTGTTTTGCGTTCATTATTCTCATCAACAGAAGGGATTTCCCATTTGGATTTGCATATATCCTTCTCTCGATCATTTTGAATTAAAGCAGTTACGACAGCAAGAGCGGAACAAGACAAGTATAATGGTTCCTTCCCCCATTAATACTAGTCAATTGAGTTTGAATATTGATTAGTACCAGTGAGCCATCTAACAAATTAAGCATCCGATTCCTCTACAATATTTAAAAAACAAGTGCAGTAAACAACACTTTTCAAGCATAGTTATTGTTATGGGCAATTAAATGGACGTAAATCCATCTAGTCGTGGTTCAACCGTTTAATTGAATACCTCTTAAGGTTCACCCGTCTCGCTTTGTAAGTCGGAACCTGTATCTGAACATCAAGTTCAGGAAAGAAGATAGTGAAGCCGAAGGACTGAACTTTTTAGTGGTGAAATTGTGCTTCATTATGAAAGTGCTAGTTTATGGTAAGTGGACCTTACTAAGTCACGAAATTTTTGTAGCTGCAAGAAACTCGTTCGTTTTTTGATATTTTAAGACGAGACTTCTGTTAGCTCTAATTGCAGACCAATTTCCATAAACACGCCGTCGTAATAAAATCTTAGCTTTGATTAGATTCTCGATTCCTATGGAAATTAGCTTGCTTCGGACATGTGAGAAAAGCGGAAAAACCATTTCGCTCTAATTTTAACGTTATAACGTATTGTAACGGTCTGGAATCCCTAAGATTAGCTGATAACTTGTCGAAATCGGGCGAAAATTTCCTGGAAAATGGGAGTTTCCTCCCACCGTGTAATATGCATTGCGCTGAACAATCTCAGTACCTGTAAAATATTACATTTATCCCGAAGGGCATGTCGTGTAAGTACCACTCTTCCCTGCATAAGCAACCGGTTATACCAGCACAATGCAAAATTATGGAAAATTCAATTTGGAAGGTGATGAGAGTTCAATTTTGGGCCCTCGTGCTTGCACAAGGCTTTGTCCTATCACGAAAAAGGGAAATTCCACCTATTTAAAAGACAGTTTTACATGTTTCGATAATTAATTCGCTTTAGTTTAAAACTAAATAATAGATTTTGCGGTTAGGCTGATGATACAGGATACGATTCTTTTAGCAACGGTCCAACCTCTAAATACAAGCAAAAATCCCACATAAGCCCGTCATATTCTTAGTAGGAACATGTTTTTCCCATTAATCGAATGAAGCATTTTTTTCTCTCGAAAAGGTCGTTAACATTCTTATTTTGCATAATAATGGAAATTTTTAGCTGTGTTCTTGGCATTGACCAGCGCAAGGATCTACCCAGTGTTCCCAAGTAATTCACAGTGTTTGAATCTGCTTGGCAGACACAAGAGACAATCCTCGGGATTTCAAAATACCGGTAAAGGCGTTTCCGTTGATTTAAATCACAGAAGAGACGAACGTTTCTAATCATTCTCAGGAAACGCTATATTCTTTGACAACGACAACGTGTTTGATGACTTCGTCACCGGAACCAGAGGGAAGCTGCGACTGTCAAGACCGAGATCAACCACTCCTCGACCATCGCGAGGTGCCCGCCATCGTATTCATTTAAGAAACTGCATAATAATGAATCGCTTTTAGCGTTTACCACTGTGGCAGTTCCCGGGATGGGTACCACGCGAAGCGCCTGTGAAGACCTGTGTTTGACCACGCCCCAGTACGATCCCGTATGCGGGGACAACAACGTTACTTACATGAACATGGCAAGGTACCGATGCGCCGTCAGGTGTGGTCAAAGTAAGTTAATGGAATAACCATTATTTTTGTCAATAACAATTAATTTTACAGATATCAAAATCGTGGCTCACAGGGCCTGCCCCAGGGTGTGACGCACGTTTTACTTAATTTTGTGCGCATTTTTTCCTAAAACGAAAAATTTCTGCGCGTAAATTTAATTATCACATTTAAATTTAATTGCGCCTGAATTAAAGCATAAATCGTCAATGGAAAGCATTAAAAGGTTTTGATGCCATCAAAAATTGCCGTAATTTCTAATGATTGCTTAACAGCGTTTAATTAACTTGCAATTAACAAGTAGGGCAAGTACCATTAGTACTGAGATAAGAACAGCATCAAATGTTGATTTGATTAAATAATAACAAATTGTGTGCGTCTAAAAGTATTTAGAACCGACTTCCCTTCCTGCCTCATTACCTTAAAAGTTGGGACTCACGGGATACAGTTCGTCATAGGGAATTTTGTTTATGATGGACTTAATCAACAGATTCTCCATAATTTCGCTTATCGTGGCCTCTACCACTGGTTTCAGCTCCTCGAACAACACGTCCACGTTATCGTTAATGGCCGCATTGGTGGCCGCAGCTGCAGCGGAATCCTGGTTTAGCTTTGTGTATCATGATCGGGTCAATCTTGTACGTACCGAGTTCTTTGTTGTTGCCGAAAAGCCCGTCTAAATGAATTTTCGGGTTTTCAACCTCGATCGAAGTGTTCGTTATCGTGGGCACCAAGTGGACCTTCTTGTCAGCTAAAGCGGCCATTTTGTACTTTTGGAAAACGGTGACGTTGCAGGAATCTGAAAGATCGTTTACGCACAATGTACCAAGTGAGATCGACGCGTTTCCAGTAACGAACGCAACGATCGCCAAGGCAGTAGCGGTGTGCGGTTGTTTGCACGTTTAATTAACTAGTTCGGCTTTGCTGCAGCGTTAAATAATTACTCAATAATAACCATATATCACCCACCGACTTCCGCAGAAAATTTTCCTTTGCCTTCAATAGGCGCGATTAGAATGCGGCCCGTGACTAAGTAATCACCTTCGAGAACCAGATTGGCGATTTTAGCTGTACAAAAGAACTGGTGGTTGGGCACGTCGAATCTTAAAACAAAAATCACCAAATTCTCTTCTTCGAACATCGAATCGCGCACTTACTCGAACTTATCGAACTTGTATTCGGTCAGACCGTGGATTGAGACGTTCTTCAAAGTGGCTTTGAAGTTCAACGCGTCGGTGCCCTGCTTCAGCTCTATCTGAGGCAGCTTTAGAGGTTCAAATGGGGGTATTTTCAACTCTGGCACCCCTTTAGCTGCAACGTTAAGGCCTAAAGTATCGTTTTACGTTTGTTTTGTACTTACGCACCCAAGTACGGTCTAATGTAGTCCGAGGCGTTCAGGAGACATCGGTTTAGTTGAGGATCGTTACGGAAGCACACCGGCCAATAGTCGACTATAGGGAAAACTGAAAGTACTTTTGCTCGTGAAATTGCGAAAAATATCCCTGGACTTACGCTTTTCATAGGTTTTCCTCGTGTGCGTTTTAGTGTCCGCGCCATCGCACAACACTGCGGCCAACGTCACATTCAACACCAGTGCAATCAGCGGCAACTTGAACGCGCAACTCATGTCGAATCGAGGTTTTTCTTAATTGGTACTGTCCGAAGGAGCACAAATGAAACAGGTACCACTGCGAAATGGAAAAGAGCGAACGCATTATCATAAATTTATAGCCGTAACCGACCTTGGCCCAAAGTGCGGAAATATTTTTGATTGGATGTTCAATTTTGTCGATGTATGCACAATCAGGTTTTTTTAAATATGGTTAAAATGTTAATGCATGTATGGCCAAATTTATGGAAGTGCGCAACCTACTTAAGATTTGATCTTGAGAAAAAAAATTTCATAAGAATGTGAGTTCTTGCCGCTCTTCACGCGAGCTAAAGAGTGCTGAAAAATCGTTTAAAAATTTTTTCGCAATAAGTCCGTTCCTGCATTAAACGTTTGCGTGAGGACGGGGGAGCGCAACATAGGCTTAAGCACACGCCATTTAAGTAGAAAAAAAGTGTTTCGACTTGATCCGTGGCGCTCCCATCGAGACGTGACGATGGAGCTAAGTAAAAATGTGATTTTAACTAAAAGTAACTTTCTGAGAGCTCTATATTTTTTACGAAGAAACGGCCTCTCGCATATTTTTTCTCGACAACTTCGCCATTTTTTCAAGAAAAAATAAAATAATAAAAAACGTTATTTTCTAACCATTACTAATACTATCAGACCAAATTAGATACGTTGAGTTACCGATGAGAAAACAATTAAATGAGATGTTGAAACATTTTTGGAATACTTTTGGTTGTAATAAACGAAGGAACATGCGATTGTTGCGTACTCGCCTGTTTAATTAAAATTTCATTAAAACACCTCAGGTAGTTATTTAAAAAATTGTAATTTTTTTAGGAAATTTTCACACCCTGTATCTCCGCATCATACAACAAAATAATTTATTTTAACTGTAGAATATGCTCCTGAAGTTATGTACCGCACTTAGGAAACACCCTGTATAGAAGAGGAAACCTTGATAGGTACCCGGTCTGTTGTTTGGCTACCGGATTACGTGGGGGGGGCTACCCACTAACACTCGTTTCCGCTTGGAACTACTTCTTAGCGTTACTTCAAGCGGGGCGAGTTCTTTTTCTTCTTTCTACGTTCTCCTTCCGCCCATCCATTTGCGATTTCCTCTCTTCTTCCTCTTTCATCGGTTCCCTCTCTTTCAGCAGTGCACATACACAATCTCTAGCTTTATTCCACACATCTTCGTTTTTCCGACTACACTTTCCGTTTCCAGTTTAACCTTTACTCCCGTCTCCAATTTCTCCCTCTGTTTTCTCGATTTCGTGCATTTAAAAATGATATGTTCGACGCTACCTATTCCCCCGCAGTACCGACAGTTTGGTAACTGCTGCTTCCCAGTTCGGTGCAAATACTGTCCACAGCAACCAAGGCCGCTCAAAAACTGCGTCAAATAGTAATTAACCTCTCCGTGTCCTCTCATTAGCTACTCCTCCACCTTTGGAATTAGTTTTTTGGTCCATTTTGCTGCTCCCGTTTTTTTTTCTCTTATAACCGCTTCCTCATAGTTTGCTCCCCAGCTTTCTCACTGCGTGAATTTCTGCCCTCCCCGTGATGAGAATTTCCACCGGTATTGCTCCCGCTACGACTTGTGTGGCTTCGTTTGGCACCGTCCGGTATGCCGAACCCACCCTGGGTGCCACTTTCCTTTGTACTTTTTTCATTTTTCCCCGATACTTTTTGGTTTTCATCACGTTCACCCATATCGAAGCCGCGTACAATATCACAGATTCCAGCACACCCATCGAAATTCTTCTTTTTGTAGATCTGAGAATCGACCAATTTAGCATCATTTTACATAAGGCTGTTGTTGTTGTTGTTGTTGTTATTGTTGTTGTTGTTGTTGTTATTGTTGTTGTTGTTGTTATTGTTGTTGTTGTTGTTGTTATTGTTGTTGTTGTTGTTGTTGTTGTTATTGTTGTTGTTATTGTTGTTGTTGTTGTTATTGTTGTTGTTGTTGTTATTGTTGTTGTTGTTGTTGTTGTTATTGTTGTTGTTGTTGTTATTGTTGTTGTTGTTGTTATTGTTGTTGTTGTTGTTGTTGTTGTTATTGTTGTTGTTATTGTTGTTGTTGTTGTTATTGTTGTTGTTGTTGTTATTGTTGTTGTTGTTGTTATTGTTGTTGTTGTTGTTGTTGTTGTTGTTGTTGTTGTTTTTTCTGTTTTTTGTTCGATATACATAACATGTTTTTTAAATTCCGTACCCTGATGATGGACCGAATTTTAATCAAATTGACACCACCGTTCTTCCCCTCTTCAGGTTCGTAGATCTTGATTTTCGACAAAAAGGCTTTTGTAACTTGTATGTAACGTTTCGAAGACGGCGAGAGTCGCGGCAGCTTGGTTACCAGCAATCCAGATCCGGACTGATTTCGCGATAAAGAAGTATTTTGTGTCCATCTCTGTGTTGGGTGCGATTTTGTTCGAAATAAAAAAAAAACAACGTAAATATAGCACTTTTTCGATTTATTATCATCATCATTTACAGTGCAAGAAATACATAATGTAGTAAAACTTATCACAGCAATATAAACACACAATACCTACCAATAGAAGTAAAAAAGGCAATTATGGGAATTTGCCCATGTTCTGCAAAGTTTGTTCTAACGTATAATATAATAACATAGATATGTAAGAGACTTTATTGCTCTGCAATACACACCACAGACAGAACAGTAAGGGGTAAGAGTAGAAGTAAAAAAACATAATTAGTAAGTATGTAAAACTATGACAATCGGCCCTATACATATACCATATATTGAGTATACCATTGTGTAGATTGCACACCCCATATAGAAATATGAATAGATGATTTCATCGCCTAATAAGAGTTACATTACTGTTTGAACAAATACGGACAATATACGTATATGATATAAACCAATCATTGAATATCTTTCACAGAAAAACAATACTATAGTATACAACTATTTATGCAGTATGTTTGACTCAGCGATACACACCCGAAAGAGAGCGATAGGCAAGAATGATTTTGAACGTATTCCCCCGCATATACTATTATACAGAGCGTCACACGTTTCGAGGCATTGTCACCGTTCCTAATTTTACCGGATTCGCCGCTTGCTTCCATATAAGTTAAGATGAAAATTTGGTGGAACACTTCTCCATCTCTCATCTTGCCATATCATTTTTCATGTAAACGTGGATATGAATTTCATTGGCATTGAACATGTCACGGCGTCTACATATGAGGAAAAAAAACATTGTGGCCCTTTAAAATTCAAAAAATAGTTCTCTTGAATATCGAACTTTGGCTTTGTAAGCGAACGAAAGGTGCAAATACCTCTAAAAAACCTCTAAGTCAAATACCTTTAAAAACCACTTTGACCATTGCTCTATTCCATGATGCGTTGGAAGACGCAGACTTAGTGTTGCACAAGACATTAAATTTTTTTTTTTTTTTAATAAAAAAGTTCATACGGCGATTTAACAAATTGAATAAAAAAATCACGAGCAATTATACTGTGTGTGTGAATTATACTATTTGCTTATGGTTAATTGTCACGCCGGAAAGAAAGACCACCGTCTCTGATACATCTGTGGTGATCACTCCTAGCATAATTTCAGCCTCCATTAAATCTCCTACTCCACTAATTTTTTGGACGAGATGGTCACGATCATCAATTTCTTCGTTCCGCACCAGTTCCTTCATTTGTCCACAGATTTGATTGTCGCCTGCGGTCAGATACGAAGCTGGCCATAGCATCGGTCCTAATCGTCCTTCGGGAAATTAGGATTATTTAAAAATTCCCTTATTATTCTCCGCCAATGGGCGAGACATCCAGAGTTTTGAAATATATAATTTGCGCTTACATCTGGTGGTACCATCGTACCAAGGTATCTGGTAAACTATTTCTTAATAGTTTTAAATAACTTCCGCCATTTAAATGTCTGACAAAAAATGCGGGCCAATCAAAGAAATCCCCATTATATCCTGTCATACTTTCCCACTAAATTTATATTGAAACGGGGCTTTTTTCATATGGGAGTTTTCCTCAGCCCGATGATACAGGTTACCAAAGTTCCGCCACTGGAAACTTTGGATTCATCTGTCGTGAAACCCTGCGAAGAAACGCTTCATCCTCAATATCGGCATATAAGACAAATCAACGAAAATTCGTTCCTCGGATCGGGTCTTCTTCCTCAAATGCTTGCACCAGTTTCATGTCACATTATTCGATCGCATTTCAACGCGATGGATGTCCCGCCCATTATCGGAGAACAACACGGGAGTTTGTAAATAATCGATGTCCTAAAAGGTGAATGGGGCGAAATGGGCAGATGTCACGGCCTGCCTGACCTCCGGATCTGACCCCTGTTGACTATCGCATCTGAGGAAGAATGGAGGTGGTATACAATGAGGAAATTCATGATCGCGACCCTTCCGTCTAAAAAATAATTAATGGAGCAGCAGAGGTGACGTAGGTTGAAATGAGGGTGGTTCTCATTTCGAGCAAGACAATTATTCCTAAGTAAATAGCATAATTAATGCATAAATAATATTTTCAAAGTGTTTTATTTAATTTGAAAAATCGCTTTATGGATTTTCTGTGATATTTTTTATTTTTTTATTAAATATCTTCAGCAAAATTAAGCCTGCATCCTTCTTTTCACTCGTTCAGAAAATCGAGGTTGAATATACGAGAAATTCATTTTTGGAATTTTAAAGGGCCACAATGTCTTTTCTGTCATACGTAAATGCCATTTGATTTGGACAAAACACATATCCACGTTTGTACGAAAAATGATAGAATCAGATCAAATCCACTGAACTTTCGTTGTAACTTATGCGGAAGTAAGCGGCAAACGCGGTAAAATTCGAAAAAATGACGTCACGAAATGCGCAACACCTCGTATAACAACATACATGGGGAAATACATTCGGAATCATCTTGCGTACCATCCTCTCTCGGAGGTGTGTCGGTGAATCAAACACCCGTAAATTGATTGACGGTTTCTACAGGGCGATCGTTAAAATAAAACCGGCGTTGAAATATCAGGGGGACATACAGTGTATCAAATTGAAGCTCGTGCACCTCGAAATTTTCTAATATGTCGCGTTTTTTCCTAAATAAATATCTTTTAACCATTAACTTTGTACATTTCGCGAAGAATGGTCTCGCATAAAACGTTTTTTAGCACAAATTCTTGTGGTAAAGTATTTTGCAAAACAACAATAATTTTTTTAATATTTTGATAGTCAAGTTGAAACTCGCACAGTGATGATTCGTAGACATTAAATATTTCTCGCTTCCGCTGAATAGCTCCAAATTTGATAAAAATTTACCATCGAGAAGAGTTTATCTGTGTTAAGTGTTTCCATAATACTTTTCTCAATTTTTCGTATCAATGAGACGTCAGGGGGGCCAAACAAGTTTAGCAAAGAGAGAGAAAGAGAGAGAGAGAGAGAGAGAGAGGGGGGGGGGGAGAGGGGGGAGAGAGAGAGAGAGAGAGAGAGAGAGAGAGAATTAGCGATTCTTCATCATAAACATGGAAAATCTTGCCGGGAAATTGCAAAAATTCTTAACAGACCCCACGCCACTGTACAAGGTATTATAACACGTTACAGTGATGGCCATCGTATAAAAAGTAAAGTAAAAATTGCTTTAAATTTTATATATATATATATATATACAGCGTGTCCCAAAAAAAATGAGTTCCATAGGGATTATGGAAGGGGTAAAAGATACAAGGTGACCAAAATTGGAAAAAACAAGCGCATTTTTGTGCCCATTCAGAAAACGACCTCAAATACAACAATAGTGAAGACTTTTTGTTGACATTCGTTGCATGTAACGAAAGTAACCATAGCAACACTAAAGTACTTGTTTCTAAGCCTACTAAGGTGAAAAAGGTTTTTTTTATTGTCTATTCGATGGCACCAAAATCCAATATGGCGGCCATAGGAAATAACAAAGTTGAATATTATTTCTCGAAATCTAGAAGGCCTGGAAAAATTCTGGAAACGCCATTCAACTGGCAGTTGTCGATAATGAAAAACTGCCAAATTTGGTACAATTTGCTCAAACAGTGCACTCACAATTTCTGATTTTCGAAAATCGCAGTTTTCAGTTTTTTGCTCATATTTTGACAACCGCTGTGCATATTTTCAAATTTAGAACATTTTCCGAATGGGCACAAAAATGCGCTTCTTTTTTCCAATTTGAGTCACCCTATATCTCTTACCGCTTCCGTAATCGCCGTGGAACTCACTTTATTTGGGACACCCTGCATACGACGAGCGTTGGATTCTGAGGAAAGTTGCGGAAAATCCCAAACTATCGGCCCCTAAGTTAGCGAAAATGGTAGAAGTGGAATTAAAGGAGAAAGCTGGTCCCCAAACAATTAGAAATTTATTGAATGAAAATGACTTCCATGGTAGGATAGCGCGAGGGAAACCGTACGTAAGCAAGACGAACAGAATCGAACGTCTTCAGTTTGCTGAAGAACACCGAGGTAAAGATGTCTCATTGCGGAACAACGTGATATTTGCAGACGAGAGCAAGTTCAGTATTTTTGGTTCTGACGGAGTAAATAGAGTGTGGAGAAAACCCAGGAGATCTAGGAATCTACGAACGACCATTAAACACGGTGGGGGTTCGCTGATGGTGTGGGAGTAGAGTGTGGAGAAAACTCAGCGAAGCACTAAAATCTAAGAATTCACGAGCGGCCATTAAACACGGTGGGGGTTCTCTGATGGTATGAGGTTAGAGAGAGTGTGGAGAAAACCCAGAAATCTAGGAATTCACGAGCAACCATTAAACACGGTAGGGGGTTCTCTGATGGTATGAGGGTAGAGTGTGGAGAAAACCCAGGAGATCTAGGAATTCACGAGAGACCATTAAACACGGTGGGGGTTCTCTGATGGTGTGGGAGTGCATGTCTCCCAAAGGTCCTGGTAACTCGCACTTCATTAACGGTATTATGAATCAAAATATGCATCTTGACGTCTTAAAACAAAATCTGAAGCAAAGTGCTACAAAATTGGGAATTAGAGAACGTTTTATCTCTCACCGAGATAACGATCCCAAACGCGAGGCGATGGGATCTTGGTTGTTGCGTAACTGCCCAAAAGCCATGGGAACTCCTCCACAAAGCCCAGATCTCGATGTGATCGAACGTTCATGGAACAACTTAAATGTCGCGATTAGGAGTCATCAGATCTCCAACATTCACGAATCAAAAGTGGCTCCACGGGAAGAGGGGGCAAAAACATAACCTGAATATTGCCAAAAGTCAATGGAATCTGTGTCTGGACGTTTAAGGGGTGTAATTAGTAATAAAGGATTATCAACAAAAAATTAATTTCTAATTGTTGATTTATCCTGTTATTTTTGTGTTAGTGTACGAGTTTAAGTTTGACTATCAAAAAATACAAAAATATGAAATTTTCCCCCGCAAACTGCATATTTTCTCAAGCATTTTACTTTAGCCGTTCGTCTCTAAGTGTGACGAGGATTGTTATTTAACAAAAACTCTCAGTTATTCGGAAATTTTTAGGTGTGCCAGTTTCAATTTGACACGCTGTATTTGAGGTCAATTCGCCCGTTGCCCAGATGCTCGATGGCAAATAGTAAAATTCTCAATCAACGACGCTTTCGAGCTTGTTCTTTATTACTTCTTCCAACGTCTGTTCAATTTTGGAAGGGGACAATCGCCTTGAACGCTACCCGTTGCTTCTAGGTACCTTGAAGCTGCGTCTCAACTGCCTTCTTGCGAAAAAACGGACTTTTTAGCATCAAAAACACCACATACCTCGCAACAAATTTTATTTTATATAAATTCCTTTAGTTTTTTTCCATTAAAATTTTTTTTTTTATTAAAAAGAACGGTATAAATGGTAAATCTTAAATCTAGCGTGTAGTCTGGATCTTTCGTCATCGCCGGTCATGTTTTACGTTGATCGTCGAATTGATTCGATGCGTACCGCGCGTGCGTATCACGCAGGTGGGAAGATCCAAATTACAAATCGTAACTTTAATTACACTTAAATTAAAAGTATTTACATACAATGTAGAATTCATGGTCTCAAAATTGGCACGATATGATTTTCAGCGACACATTTCAGCAAATGCAAAATCGCGAACACGTATGAGCACGTTTAGAAAAATAGCATGGATTGTCGGTATTTTGTTCATTTGGCACCAAGAACGGAGCTCGTTTACGCCCTCGTTTCGTACTTAGCTCAACAGAGTGTCTCAAACTCAACGGTTTTGCGCAACACGTCTGAAACACGATCGACTCAAAAATTGATACGTGCGGGCTCACGCCTCACGGAGGTATTCAGTTGCATGCGAGAGCCTTCGAATTTGGGACAATCTGTAGGATCTAGCTCTTGGGGTGAACGTATGCAGTCGGTCACCAAAACTATTCGAACGAAGCAAATAAGAATTTAACATGTGCTAAATTAGACTGTACAGGGTCAGTCGGATTCGACGCTCATCGTTGAGATCTCAGTAACCATGAGAGATGCGAGGTGGGTTAAGTTGGGGCGAAGTCGGGTACAATTTGGAGCTCAGTAAAATGACCGTTGCAAAATTTGGAAAATTCCGATTGCTTCCGGAGATATCCGTAAAAAAACGAAATTTCGAAAAAGCGTTTCTTTGCTTCTCTGATGTTATTTGAAAAACGAATGGCCTGCAATTTGATGAAAATGCTTAAAAAAATTATTGTGCTTTGGAAAACTAGAACAAGGATACCATGGAAACAATTACTGTCTCAAATATAATTGATACATTAGTGATCCGAGATATTTGAAGTGTGAGATCCCTCCACTGTGTTTAAATAAAAATGAGTTTTACGAATGGAGAAAATTTAAAAAAAAAAAAAAAAAAAAAAAAGAAAAAAAGAAAAAAGTAATTGTTTCCATGGTATCCTTGTTCTTGTTTTCCAAAGCACAATAATTTTTTTAAATATTTCCATCAAATTGCAGGTTGCAGGAAATCTAAACGTCAAATTTCAAATGTGATTTCACTATTTTGTAGAAGATAAAAAGTGGCAATTGTAATGTGCCATTCGTTTTTAATTATCTTTTAAAATAACATCAGAAAAGAAAAAAAAACGTTTTTTCAACATTTAGTTTTTTTACGGATATCTCCGGAAGCAATGGGAATTTTCCAAATTTTGAAAGGGGCATTTCATTGAGCTCCAAATTGTACCCAACTTCGCCCCAATTTAACCCACCTCGCATCTCTTATGGTTACTGAGATCTCAATGATGAGCGTCGAATCTGAATAACCCTGTATAATCAGGAAGATAATCTGTATAGATTAATGGTTATTTAAAAAAAAAAAAAAAACTGCATCATGTTTAAAGCTACTTGAAATATTCTTAATAATATTAATCCACAAGAGAATTCGAACTCTTCAAAAAGGAAAGAAATACGAAGTGTTGACAATATTTTGGCCAAAATGTACAAACACTTATCGGTCAACGTTGTAAATTTAACAGCTAAATATCACTTGCCGCCATAGATTATTGTTTATGAAAGTGGCAGAGAGAAGAGGTGAAACAACTGTTCGGGAACGAGAATTAATACTAAAATGGCACAAAGAAAGTGAAAAACATGCAAAAATTGACCGTACATAAGGCGAATATTCATAACTTTATGAAATATAAACATTTTAATACATTTTTTTGTTTTTTTTTTCAAAATCTATGATGTTTTACAAAAAAATTGATAATTATACCGTAAACGGTTTTCGCTCCGATCGTTCTGATTTTTTTCTATTATGTTATTCTAAAGGTCATTTTGAACAACCTTTCTAAAGGGACAAGGGCACGCAAAGGCCTCTTTCACACTTTTTTTTAGGTTGAACGTTTTTCCAAATCCAACCGTCTTACGGGATCGTGGAACGAATAGGGGTGCTGGGTGGGGTAAGGTAAGATAAGATAAGGTAAGGTGAGGTAAGGTAAGGTAACACATTTCCATTTTTCATTCATTATTTATCTATTGAAATTGCAAAGTTACATCCACTTCAGTAAGGAAATTTATTTCATTTAGTTTCAATTCTTATCAAGCAATATGTTTTTCATTTACCTATTTCGATCAGAGTACAGTCACTCAAGAAAGCATCCGTACAGCCGGAAAAAAATCCTGTAAACCGTAACTTTTGACTGATTTTGTTCAAATTTTGCACAATGAAAATTCAAACCGAAACTCAATTTGCCTAATTGAGCAACTTTTGAAAATTTAACTTTTAGAGTGCTTTCCAGCGTTTAAAAAAAAACTCAGTTTCGAAAACTTCTTGTGCGGTGGAAATATTTCAATGTGGTTTTAACATTCCTGCAGAGAGGATTTTTCTTCATGTATCCTGAAAATTTGATCAAAATCGAACAACAAATAAGGGAGTTGCGGCCTTTCAAAAACGCCAAAGAGTGACGATTTTCGCGCAAAATGACGAAACTTTGACATTTTTGACGACTTTAAAAAGCTGCAACTTCCCTATTTGTTGTTGAACCTAGAAACTTACGCGCAACCGTCAAACATGTGGGCGGCTCGGTGACGGAGTGGGGGGTGCGCGGCGGCAAGTGAGGTCGGAGACTTTGTCTTCATAGATGGACGAAGTGAAATTTTTGCAAATATTAAAAAAACAACTCAAAAGAAAATCTAAACAAACTAGGGCTGCCAGAGGTTATTGGTTCCAAGAGGACAACGATCCGAAGCGCACGGACCATGTAGTGAAAACTTGGTTGATTTATAATAACCTTTACTCATTACCAACTCCACCACATAGCCCAGATATAAATCCCTTAGGACATTTGTGGGATGAAGGCTAAGAACTTACCCGATCACCTCTGAGGCAGCTTAGCCCAATATATTTTGGGGTCCTGGAATTCTATTGGGGCACAAGCGACGCAAAATTTAGTTCCACGCCCACAGGCGGTAATCGAGGAAAGGGGGCCCCAGCCAAATATTAAAGCTCCGAAAATCTATTTAGTTTTATTGTGTTCGAATGCCCCTTGGGGGTAACGTTTTATGATTTGCGTGGAAACATTGCAAGTTGTATCGGTTCTATACAACTATTTTTAATCAAATTTTTGTCCAATTTAATAAAAATTTATGTGCTTTAATGGAACATTGCATACATTATTTTTTATTATTTCTAAGGATGATAAAAGATTTTACTTCGAAATCGCAATACCGTTCGAATATTCTCGTGACCAACCGTAAACGTCTCCGTAATTTTATTAAGAAAAAAACTTCCATCGAAGCCTCTAACTCTGATATAATCGTTTCCATGGAAATTCTTTTGCGGATAAACTTATCAGGAGTTGGAAATGCCAGCCTTAGGGCGAAACCATTAACGTGCCGTTAACTTTAAACCGGCTTCAATAGAAAGCAATAGCTGGCGGTTAAAGCTGGTGACGCGTTAAGAGTCTTGTCCTAAGAAGCTTAAATTTCGCCCTAAAATAAAATGTAATTTGTAAAGAAGTTTCACTCTTTGTGGTAAAACGCGTTAGAAATCTGGCAACATAGGTCGTGGGGCTCTAAACTCAGGAAACGTGGACAGTGTAGTCTTTTTCTCTGAATCTTCACACAAAATTGCGTATATCGGTCGTCAATTCCAAAATGCAGGCGTAGGCAGCTCGTCATTAAAGAAAAAAAGCGGCCGTGTCAGACACCCGTGTCTGCTCCAGGCTGGCTTCGTAAGGCCCCGTGGACAGTGCCGTATCATGCACCCCAATATTTTTTAACGGAGTTCTTGCAACCTACAGCCAAACTATTTCGGAACGATTCAAGCCCCCTTCAGGGCCGACGTATTGCTCTTTTCGAGTATGGGTCTGCAATGAGAGTCGCCCGAATGGGTTCCAGCGCCATTTTGAGATTGCTTCCCTTACCCGGTAAAACGAACCTCTATTAATTTGTCGTACAACGTCCTCGAATTATAAATTTAACACTTTTTGGGGTGTTTGCTGCGGCCTACACCTGCTTTTGGTTAAAAAAAAAAGTGATCTTAGGGCTCTATTCTCATGGTAACTGTTTTCGTAATTGCTACATAATATATGGAAATTCGCTGCCCTCATTTTACATTGATCGATTGGGACTTTGTTTCTCTTATCCGCATCGCAGGGCTGCAGCAGATAGAAAGCATGAAAGTTATAGAAGCTCAACCGAGACGTGTGCTGGACTAACATTGTCCGCCACGACTACGTCGGCTCCCCTAACTGATAGTTATTCTGTTATAGGATCAGGACAGACATTGATGCGCGTAAGGCGTTTTGTCAGGCCATCCTTAGCGATGAATGCGTTAAGGATAAATTTACTGCTTTTTTTACCCGAAAACATGCGATTTCTGCTGAAACTGAACGACTGATAATAGAACGCGTTGATGCTCGATCATGTACACACCATAACATCACTTTCTTAAGATCTCACAATTGCCATTCGACTATGATCGTCCGGGATATGATTTTTTTACATGAACAAGTGACAAACTTAAAATTCTACTATAAAATATACAGGTGTCCCCTCGCAATTAAATTAAGCATAAAAAGTAAAGTTTAATTTACACCCCTTTACCTGAACGTGTTCAAATTGATCGAATTCAAAAGCAGCTGAAGCTTTCAATTTTAGTTTTTTCTCTGCAAAATAACAGCAGGAAACACTTTTACGTTCATCGAGAACACGCTTTGAAGTTACTCCGTGTCCGATTTGTCCCCTTTCATGAAATCTCTTGAGCCGAAGGGCGATGGCATTCGCTGGTAATGAGGTTTTAAGGTACTTACCGGTCTCGTGTAGTCTAAATGGTCGTATTCCATTTCTGCAAAAGAAAATGCCGTCAGCAGTCGTACCTCACACGAGCGGGTGTTGATAAAACCAGCTTGGACGCGTGCACCACGTGTGTTATTTAACCCAAAGTGAGTTAGGCCCACAAAAATCAAACTGTGAAGGATCATCAAAAAAAAAAAACCTGCGCAAATCGGGATGACGAATCCTTTGAAACATAGAATTGGAGCCATTTACGTAAAACATCGGTCTTCCGAGGAAGAAGAGAAGGGAAATGAGCGATTCGAAGATCCAGGAAATGCTAAAACACGGCAACCCGAACCGACGTCATCGAATCAAGTTATTTTAATTAAACTTTTTGTTTCCTCGCAATGGGCGAGTATGCGAATGTTCTAGAGAAAATAACTCCTAAGAAACGTACAAAAAAATGTCCAGCCTTGCCACCTATTAAACCACTTTCAAGCGATAATAAAAATACAAAAAAAAATAAATCATGCAAATTGTTAATACACTCCCGGTCATGAAATTAGAGTTACCTTGTAGTTTGCATTTAATTTAATAACTTGCAGTCTACTTAACTTTTTTCATGTGCAACATAAATAATAAACTTTGCGGGGGTAATTTGGTCGGAATTGCTCTAGTGAGAAGGAACGTTTGTTCTTGCCGCAAAACATGTTCAAGATAACTAAATGGTAAAACGTGCATTTGTCCCGAAAGTGAAACTTTCTGCGGGCTTCAATGCCGATTACTTCCTCCTCTAGCAGTAGCAACAGCTTGCAGACGTCGAGGCACACTTTCAATCAAAGTTTGGATCGAATTCCGCGCTAAATTGTCCCATTCCTGCACCAACATGTCAGGAGCTCTAAAATTTCTAGGAGCAGCCCTAGACTTTCTCGGCAAGCGTGTCGTCATCTTATCCCAAAGATGCTCTATCAGATCGAAGTCCGGAATTCCAGCCGGCGAGACAAATCGCGTGTTCTCCATCTTGTCAAGAAAAGCGGGAACCGTGCGAACAGTGCGGGGCCGCGCACTATCACGCTTAGAGGTTGCATTTCCTTTAAAAATAACCTGGAAAGGTACGTGGTCTTGTAGAAACTCTATCGGATACCCGTCCGCATTCACAGTCCCGTTTTGGACGATGACTAACTCCATATGAGTTTCAGGAAGAATTTCCCCACGTCATAAGTGAGTCTCCCCCAAACGGAGGTTTTCTTTGCTGATCGCTCATGGAAATGTGTGACTCGTGTCAAGATCGTTTTGGATTTGGAAGAGAAACTATTCCAAACTGGCAAAGAGCTCCCCTGAATTCGTTAGTGCGAGCTTTAACGAGTTTTTTTAGTCACTCTAATTTTACACCCGGGAGTGTATAAAGAAAACGGTGCCAAAAAGAAAAAACAAATACGTGTGGCATTTTAGATTAGAAAGATCGCTACAGCCAACTTACATGACGACTCTATTATTTCCATTTGACGAAGCCTACATCAAAAAGAAAATTCTAAATAATTTGTTATCACCATTACACGCATCTTCCCTCACGGTTGCGAACTACTTACCGATGTCTTTGACATCCTTTTGCTTGATTTCATCATAGACGTGATCCAGTTTATCGATGCTGTGATAGATGTTCGGATTCGTGGCGTCTGCGTCTTTATTTTTCAGCCTCCTCAGCTCGTCGACGTTGGTACCGTAAGCTCCTGAAGATGTAAAAAATAAAGGGGAGCTCGAAACGGTGCGATTTCGGGCACCTTTGGGAATAAAGTCCTCGTCGTCGGTGGAGCAACACGCTATTCCCAATCTAGCACGTTCCATGTTCGAGGGCTTCTCCAGGTTGTTGACTATACGCTTCGCGTTGTTGAGCAACGTTTCGTTGTCACGTTTTATGACTCCTTGGTACGTGTATACGGGATTGTCAAAGTGGTTTTGGTCTGAAAATAAAAACAGGGAATCGATATGGGACAAAAACGAAATTTGAATAATATTAAAATTTCAAAAAGGCGCTTTTTGACCCCGAAAGACGTGCTTTGACTGCATTTACGTCGCACAACGCTTCGCAGTTCTTTCAGATTGAAATAGTGCTTTCTATTAGGTGAAAAATACGATATTCTATAGAGAAAGGAGAACAACTTTTCATGATTTTCCCCGCAATTACATTGTTTTGTTAGTTCTGATTTGAGCTCTCTATTAAGTAAAAAAAATCACTTTTTGACACCTAAAAATCAATTTTGAGTCTGTTTACATCTTGCGTTACATTAACCCTAGAAAATTCCGGGTTTTTTTAATTCCTCAAAAAAGCATTCCATATTACCACCAAGGTTTTTGACTATGTTGACAACGTCCATTTCCATGCAGCATTAAAATTAATGGCCTTGTCGAGCTCTAAAAGATAAGTTTTCGTACGCGGAACCGTCAAATTTTCTTCATAAAAGGCTAAAAAGGTGCTAGAAATAAAACAGTTCTCAAATTGCATGAACCTTAGCCCTCAAATGAGACGTTCAGTAATCGACAATTGGAAGACATACTTAGGTATTTATACTGACTCAGTTTTGAACTACTAGGAAATCTTAAGATATTGAAATTAAATTTGTGTTCGAAGAATACCCATAGCTGACTAAGCCAACGCCTCGTTCATCACGTCACTTACGACAGCTCATTCACTTACCAGGTGCAAACCCGGACGGATTTGCTATGTACTGTACATGAGCAATTTCAGTCTTCAAGTTAGACACCCTGCGTTTGTAGTAGAAGATGACCAGGAAGACGATGGTGGCGAAAATTGCAAACACCATAACAACAGCCACCACAATTCCGGCATTGCTGCCCTCAGATTCTTTGTTCAGCAAACGCAACAAATTCGATTCATCGCATTTCGGTCCGGTGAAACCGTGCCGACATATGCAACCCTCTGACGGATGACAGATGAAGTTGTCGTTTTGACACTCGCACGGCTGCATGCAGTGGTCACCATAGTAACCCTCAGGACAAACTAAAAAAGAAGAGAAGATACTGCATCAACGTACTGCTAGCTTTACCAAGAAAATGGTTTCCGTAAGAACCGTGAAACTCGCTAATACTTTATTTAAACGTTTTGATTTCTATATTTATTTAGGAAGGGAACTTACTCTCTGTGCATTGGGTTCCCGTCCATCCCGGTTTGCACCTACAAACGCCGTCGTTCCTCCTGCATTCTCCACCGTTTTGGCACTTGCAGTATTGACTGCAGTTCATGCCGAAGCTGCCAGGTTTGCATGGGGAGCTGCAGTGAGAACCCATCCATCCGGGGAGGCACTGGCATTCACCTACCGTAAAAAATTGAGCATAATTTTACACCAAAACAAACCTAACTTACCAGTAACGTGATGGCAATCGCCGCCATTCCTGCAAGAACAATTCTGCTTGCAGTTCTTTCCGAAAGTGTGAATTGGACAGGGATGATCGCATGTCAAGCCCAAATAACCCGGTGGGCAAACGTATTCCCCGGTAACGTGATCGCATGTCCGATTTCCTGATAAAAACAATTAAGACGAAAATGTGGTAAAGCCTGAGAATTAGAGTTAAGTTACCTATGGACACTTCAGGGCACTTTTGCTTGCATCCGATACCGTACCAGCCGATGTCGCAGGACTGCGTGCAATCCTCGCCCTGCCACCCCCGTGAACAGTAGCATTTTCCACTCTCCGGGTCGCAGGAGCTGTTGTTTTTGCAGTTGCAATCCTGGTCGCAATTGGGGCCGAACTTGCCCTCCGGACATTGGGTTTCACATTTCACACCTGGGGGGGTTTGTACCATTTAGCTTTCTATATTTTTTGGAAATAAGAATTTCCTGTGACAACAGCACAGACAGATACGTTCACCCTGTACACCCAACTAACAACATTGTTAAATGGGCATCGTGACCGATCTTTCTACAGCAAACAACTAAACTTAAACAAAGTCGGGACGTTTACGTTACTTTCGCTCTAAGCACTACGGAATCTCGCAAACGTGACTAGAAAAAAATAACTTGTTACCTTTCCATTCAAGCTTACAGATACATTTCCCAGTGACTGCGTCGCAGCCCAAGTTGTTATCGTCCTGACACTGACAAACCTGCTCGCAGTTGACACCAAAATACCCGGTTTGGCATTTGCTTTCGCACAAAGGTCCCGTGAACCCGGCTGCACAAGTACAGGTTCCTACGCAATAACACAAAAAACCAACAATGATCGCATGCAAAAAAATTCGTGCAAGGGCAAAGGGATACAGCCTTTAGGAACCATTAAAGAAAACTAAAGTAAAACTTCATATTCAGCTTTCGCAGCTTTCTACATAAATCAAAATAATGAGTATCAGCTAACCATTGACGGGGTTACAAGAAGCACCATTCCTACAATCGCATTTGTTCTTGCACTGCATACCATATTGATTGTTACTACAGGGTCGGTCGCACTGCTGGCCCTCCCAACCGGGTGGACACTGGCACTGGCCTGTTTCCGTGGAACAGGACGCCCCATTTTTGCCTTCAAGACATATTTGCGATTACTTAGTATTCAAACAAAAAGAAAACAGACATACAATCACAGGGATGGGCGCAGTCCATTCCGTAAGTGCCGCTGGGGCAAGGTTGTTCGCATTGCTTCCCGGTAAAACCGGGTCCACACAGACAAGTCCCGTTGACTGGGGAGCACTGAGCGTTGTTCTCGCATTTGCAAATTCCAGAGCAACCTTTTCCGTAAGTTAAAATAGGGCAAGGTCTCGAGCAGTCTTTGCTATTCCAGCCGGGTTTGCAGTCGCAATCGCCCGTCGAAGCGTGGCACCTGAAAAGCGAGATTAACTCCAATTCGATTGGTTCAATATTGATCATACAACTGAGTATTTTCCGAGTTGCACTCGCAAGACTTCTGGCATTTAGGGCCCCACAAGCCATCGGGGCAGGACCGTTGATCGCAAAGATTCCCGGTCCATCCTTGGGAGCACACGCAGGAGCCATCTTTGTTGGAACATTTTGCCCCATTTTGACAGATGCAGTTGTTCCTGCAGTCTTTGCCCCATTTGCCTTCAGGGCACACGTCCAAGCACTGCAAATTGCCCGGTTAGTTAATAGAAAAAAAACTATCCGGCATCGCCCATCGTGTGGGTCAAGATAAAACTAAGGTTCGGTTTTTGGTAAGGAGATTTCGTAGCGAATGCCAGAGTCCTGCTAGTATGGACATCAGTTTAACCCTACGATTTTAAAATTGGTCAGAAATGAATTAATTTACCCGATCTCCCGTGAATCCTGGCAAACACTCGCAGGTACCGTTGATGTGATGGCACGAAGCCCCGTTGAAACAGTCACACTTCTGCGAGCAACCATCGCCCCAGAAGCCAAAGGGACAGCGATTGGCGCATACTTGTCCAGTCCATCCCGCCTTGCAAAAGCAGCTACCAGTCACTGAGTCGCAAGTACCACCATTTTGACAAGGACATTTCGACTTGCAGTAGTCACCGTGGGTTCCGATTGGACAGGGATCGTCGCAACTAGGGAAAAAAATAAAAAACTTAAATAAAAATGATTATTTCTCTCGTTACAGGAAGGCTATTGAGACGCCATCACCTAAGTTCTTTTAGGAAACAATGAGCTAGATCAGATCACTCCCCGTGAGCTGACTTTCCACCAATACGGATCGTTAAAGATCACCCGACAGAGACTAATTTGATTGAGATTTTGTTTTTCTGAAAATCTAGGATCAAACTTACAGCGGTCCAGTGTAGCCAGGGTGACATTTACACTTTCCAGATACGTGATCGCAATCGCCATTTTCGCATCTACATTCCTCCAAACAGTCCTGTCCGTAGCTGCCTTGTGGACAACTTTTCTGGCAAAACTGTCCTATCCAACCTCTGGAGCAACTGCAATGCCCGTCGAACGGATCGCAAGTTGAGTTGTTTTCACATTTGCACTTGTTTTGGCACTCGCGGCCCCACTGTCCCTTTGGACAACCTGCGGAAGGCGTAATGGTGAAGATTGTTTGGATTTTAGGCGCAGAGGTGAGGACCGTGACTTGCAAGCAAACCCAGTTCGCGGCCCCTCCACTGGTCGCAATCGATTATTACAGAGAGGAAGAATGAAACTGAGCACGAATAATTACATAATAAAGCAGATAATTGAAAAAATAGAGCATTTTTTTTTCGGGGTAGAAAAGGGCTCGATCACTGATCTACCTGTTAGAGTCGGTTTTGCCTCTGCATTTGGACATCGATCCAGAGCTAGTTTTTATATTAAACAAGCAAACACAAGGAGTAAGTTATGGGATTGTGATTTAACGAAATACATAAACAATGCGGTAGCGCTTGCGCAGAACATTTGCAATTGAATGAAAGAAATATTTCTTAGAAATGCATCAAAGCTGAGATAATCGCGGAAATATCAGTAGTACATGATCAATCGGTATTTCTCAATAGAAAAGTGCAGTAAATGCATTCGGTTGCATCATTGGCTAACATTTCTCGTATCACCCTTTGTCTAGCTGAATATTGTAGATAGACATACATAACATAGAGAGGTGAAACATGGCGGTACTGCAATGTCCTACAATTCAACGGGAATGAATGAAACAGCAGCTCTCGTAGCTCCCCTTCAAGAAGATATTTTCAATGTCTTGTTGGGTAAAAGTAGACATTTTGAAGATCCGTAGAGCGTTGGAAATCGAACTTTAGGACACACATGTTGGGCAGGTTTCTCAACCTTAGCTAACCGGTAGAACTCCGAATTCCAACGAAATCTCGCAGTGGCCTGAAGCAGGCAAAGGCCTTTTAATTGATTTAACTGTCTCAAAAGGCGCCAGCAGAGTTTAAGGAATGACCATCTACCTCTGCATCGACGTAACAAAGTCTTCTCCATTTTAATGGGGAACTAGGACGACGAAATCAAAACTGAAGGGTAACAGGAACCACTTAATTCGACTGCGGCACAGATTTTGCCGATTTAAAAAGAGAAACTCGACCGCTGAAGTAACAAAGAAACAACGGGGAAGAGAAAATAGAGGTCGAGGGGTGAAGATGTGGAGAAAAAAGGCACAAATAGCCGCAATTGACCAATATCGCTCGCAATGGACCGATGCTAACCAATGACGTCGTGGCGACCGGGCAATACTGAGTGCAAGAATAAAATCGTTGCACCCATCGAAATCTTGAAAAATCATCTTGGAGTAATGCACATCAACATTAAACTCACTGACCTAGCTGCCTTCAGTTATTCCTGAAGGCTTGCCGAGCTGCAGTGCTGGGGAAGAACACCATTCAGTGGATGAGAATTACAATTACCAATAAACCTCCTATTTGGCAGTCTTGCGAAATTTCTTCACCGTCGAAGATTACATCCTTCACCTGCACCTCCAAAACATTCACCATCGAGTGCAGAAGAAGTTTGAGAATGATTGAACGAAGACACGCTATGACCGGAGACGTCACAACGGTGGCTTTGAAGAAGGAATTCAAGAAAGGAGGATGAAAGAAAGAGTACCTCCGAAAGGCGAATGCCATTAGAGTAACCTAATGACCATTGTAGACAGACTGAAAAATGTATGATTTTTTTTCAGATCAAAAAGGTACTAAAGCATAAAGGGGGGATATGCGCGGCGCGATTCGCGAGCATTCGCCGGCATTTTACAAATTCTCTTATAACTCTCGACTTAATTGTTTCTGGGAAAGGAAAATAAGGTTCTATGATACATAAATACTCACTGATATCACAGTTAGGTCCTCCGTAACCTGTCTCGCACTGACAGGTTTCAGGGGCGGTACAGGACCCATGCAGGCACTCAGTGGAACACACAGGAAGACAGCGGTTTTCAGCGGCATTTTTGGCATACCCTTTGCAGCATTCTTCCACCGGGCGCATCTTCACCAATTGTTGATCTTTGTAGACGGTCCTGAACTTGATTTTGTACTTGGAGCATCTTGGAGGGACGTTAAGACACCAAACGAACTCTCGAACTTGATATGGTTGCTCTTCGGATATTCGTACACTGACGGTGTAGCTGAAAATGATTAAAAATGTGTCTTTTGGTGGTGGACGAAAACGATAATACCTTGAGAGGATCGCATGGTAAAAGTCAAAAGTTATCTTATAAATAGATTGAACCTCTTTATATACAGGGTCTTTCCTAAGTACGGTACATAACATCGGGAGCGTATTCTGCAGCTAAAATGAAAGTAATTTTGTTACATAAACTATATCCCAACAATGCTTCGTTGCGGAAATACAGGGTGTGAAAATTTCTTTAAAAAATTGTAATTTTTTACATTACATTTTTTACATACATAAAAATTACAATTTTTTAAAGAAATTTTCACACCCTGTATTTCCGCAACGAAGCATTGTTGGGATATAGTTTATGTAACAAAATTACTTTCATTTTAGCTGCAGAATACGCTCCCGATGTTATGTACCGTACTTAGGAAAGACCCTGTATAGTGTTAAAAAGTGTTTATCGTACAACAAAACGAAGCTTTTTTGATGAATTTCTACATTATCTCGATTTATTCGTGAGTTGTAAATACAACTAAGAACGCCCTTCCTTTAACTTGACAAAACATTCTCGGCAACCAGAAAAGATAAAGTTTAATTCAAAGTGTGGCTTCCACGATTATCGATTGCAACCCTAATTCTGCGGTTCATGCTCAAAATGATATTTCCGCTTGTGGTATTCTTCCGACAGTAGCTCCCGGAATCGAAGGGCACCGTGAATATCGGCCATATGTGACGAAACCCTTCTTTGAAACCTGTCCCATGCATGGTCAATCGAATTCAGATCTGGCGATTGTGCTGGCTATGGCAGTGCGACAATTCCTTCGTCGGACAACCAGTCTATCACAACAGCGGCAATGTGATCGAGCGTTATCATCGAGCATGAAAAGAAAGTTTTCCCCAACAGCGCCAGTAAACAGTCGGATTGTAGGGTCGAGAATGGTATAGATGTACTGCAAAGCTGTTGGAAATCGATATTGGGAAAACGAGGTCGGTTCTACCATCAATCATTATTCCGGCCCATAGCATGATTGTACCATCTCTATATGAATGGACTTCCTGGATATGTAAAAATACAATGTTTCCAGACCGTCTTTACACTTTTATTCGATGAGAACCTGGGTGAAATCCAAATTTGGATTCGTCAGGGAATAAAAGTGCAGCCCAATCAATTTCTTATTCCTTATTCGTTATTCTTGACTACAGTCGAATCTTGCAGCGCGATTGCCTCTAGAAAGAGGTGGACATCTCAGTGGTCTTCAATTATGAAAATTGGTTTCACGTGGATGATTTCTAACAGTATCTCGGTTTAGTCACGTATTGCGATCATTGTAAATTTGCATTGGAATTTTGTAATGTATGTTTTAATTCATTCTAACTTTTACATACGCGTAACAAAATCGTTTATATACTTTTAGATTTTTTCAATCAATTGAAATACAGTGCGGGACAAAACTATTGGCACCCTTTGGTAATATCCATATTTGCAATTTATTACTTGTTAAAAAAGTCATACAATGTTAACGCAGGCGCAACTAATACGTTAAGACATGAGGTTCAAAATAAATTAGTTCTCATTGGTTTTGCTATTTGCTGGTGCACCGAAACCAGTCAGTTTGTGTTAGAGCTTCTGGCGTGCCAGTACTTTTGCCCCTCACTGTATATACACAGAGTGAGCACCAATATAGCGCAGTATAAGCTACAACTGAAATTGTACGTTATAAATTTTATGATTTTTTAAAATCATCCTTATCTCTTCCGATTTGTGCAGATCGCGCAAGCGTCTTTTGGTGGTCTAACTGCGCCTGCTGATTAGGCTGAAATTCCCCTTTAGATTTATCGTTGTCAGAGCCTATTCCATTGGAATTCTGGCAACGCCGCAGAAATCATTTCTGTCACGTTCAGTCAAAATGGCTGAAATAATACTTCACAGTTATATTTAATCTTTACACGACCTCATGTGGAGCAGCATTGACATGGTTTAGCTGACAAAGCCGTGTTCTTCTCAAATGTTCTCAACAGCAGATATACAAATGTTACGCTCAAATCTGAAGACCTTGCAATATGATTCATCCACTTCGTGTATTGCTCATTGCATCGACCACAAGCTTCAGGAAGTGTCTGATACTCTGCGTACCATTAACGCATTGAATGGTTAATAACACTTTTTGCTCCTACTTGATCGTATAATTACGTAAGTTTATTAGTCTAAGCAAATCGTGGTACTACAATTACGTTCTAATTGCAATTATGTACGTACACCGACTGCTTTACTTTCAAGGAACATAATGCTTACAGTTTATTCTCACTTGGCTGTTAGCAAACCGAGTTCGGACTTAAATTAAAAGGAAATTGTCATTAAGAATCGCGACCTTGATTACCTGATAACCATAGTCTAAAGGTTCGAGAACATAATGGTGGTAAACAATGAAATGGAACAATAAGGCTTTTTCTGGGCGACACGTGATTTTCAATGCGAAACGATTAAGCTATGAGTAAGAAAATTAAACAGAAATAGCAGGGAAATGAAGATGTAGTTGGGAATCATTATGGGTGTATCAAAGCGAGGCAATAGTGGTAGCATATGCATTTAAATACTAGGTGTTTACCAATATTTGCCTTCCTTAGATAGTATATCAGTTTAGATGGATAAGTTTGGTATCTATGTTATTAGCGACAAAATCACCGAGAAAAAATACTTTAAATCGTGTATTGCTTAACAACGTACACGCTGGCGCACTCGCCCATTGCAACCGACCATTGGCGTACTTACGCAAGCTTACCAACTCCCTAGCTCGCTATTCGTTTTCTAAAATAAGATTTGCGCGCCAATGTACCTCTCGCCTTACGAAACTACTATTACCAACACGAGTTGCCCCAAATCGTTGAATTTTACGTGAGCGTCCCAATGAATTCCGGAATTTCACCTGACCCTTCAGAATTGCACAAGTTTTGAGGGTTTTTCCGATTACATATTATTGGGTCGTTCGATAATCAAGGTCATTTTATTCTCCTAGACGGATTAATTTATATTTATATCGAGTGATAGTGATCTCGTCGCATGTGCCATTTTAAAGGCTATGTTTCAGGCTTTTTTCGATCGAAAATCGAACGCGATTAGTCAACAAGAAGTCGTTTAAAATTTAAGTTGAAGATGGACAGTCGAAGTGAGCATCATCGACACATTTCATTATTTCACTTTCGAAAGGGCAAAGATGCAGCACGAGCTCAGAAGGAATTGTGCGAAGTCCATGGTGAGGGCTGCCTCACTGAACGCCACTGCCGGCGTCGGTTTTCTCGCTTTCCTTCCGGAAATTTTAATGTCCAACACGCTGGACGCCCAATCACCATTGGTAACGATAAACTTAAGGCCTCAATCGAAGCTGATCGGCGTATGACAACTCGAGAGATGGCAGAAAAGTTGATTCGGTCGTTTCTCTGCGTTTAAAAGAGCTTGAGTACGTCAGCAAATCGGATGTTTGGGTTCCTCACGAATTGAAGGAAACTCACCTCACCCAACGCATTGACATAAGCGATTCTTCGCTGAATCGCAACCAAAACGACCCACTTCTAAAAAGAGTCGTAACGGGTGATGAAAAATGGATCGTCTACGATGACGTAGTCCGAAAACGATCATGGACCAAACAAGATAAACCTGCGCAATCGACGTCCAAAGCCAACATTCATCAAACGAAGATTTTGCTATCTGTGCGGTGGGACTACCAGGGTATTCTTTGCTTTGAACTGCGTCCGAGAAACCAAACTATTGATTCGAATGTTTACTGTCGTCGGCTGTCGAAATTGAACGAAGAAATCGAAAGAAAACGGCCTGAACTCGCCAATCGCAAAGGGGCACTGGTCCATCATGATGACGCTGGACCCCTTACGTCTTTAATAACACATCAAAAATTATTGGAACTAAATTGGGAACCGATACCTCGTCCACCATATTGCCCTGACTTAGCGCCATCAGATTATTATTTGTTTCGTTCTCTTCAAAATCACTTGAATGGTAAAAATTCCGATTCTGATCGAGCCGTTAAAAATGAGTTAAATCAATTTTTTACTTCTAAAAATCGAGGCTTTTTCGAACGCGGAGTTTTCCCAACTTGCCGAGAGATGGCGAAAGGTTATCCACCAAGATGGCCGCCACATCATCGATTAATATTTATTATTAATATTGGTATATTCACTTTGAAAAAATATAGAAAATACGACATTAATTATCGAACAACCCGATAAAATATTCTTATTTAATGCGGAATTTTACTAGAAACTGTTATGTGACTATTAGGCCTAGCGCGTGCTTGAAACTAAAAAATCGCAGCGATCGAATAGTGACAACCGTCCCTGCGAGGATAGTCCCAGAGGTACCTGGCCTGTCACATAGAGGGCGATTTTGTTGTTGAGATTTTGCCCATATTACAAAAACCTAACCTTGAAAATCTTACGTCTTGATTTGTATGAAAATTTTGATTTTCGTATTCATCAACACATTCGACAACCACTATCGGGAGAAAGCTGATAATGAAACATTTTTAGTACACTTTTTGTCTCACTTTTTACTGGTGCGAGCGGTATTTTTGGTCGACGAGTGGTTTTTGACATATCATGAATTACTTTGGATCTTCTTAAAAGAGCCCCACTACACTCTTGCAAAAATTGAAATCTACTTGAGGCTTGTGCCAGTATTTTCGTGGATTTAATATGAATAAAAGGGAAAAAAAACCTTTTCCATCTAAGGAAGCTCTAACTGCTTTGCCACGTCAAGTCAACAGAAGCCAGATAACATTTTGTTAATTTATTGTTTACTTAATCCTCTAATTTTATTAAAAGAGGAAGGACAGTCCCAGAAGTAGCCGACCTGACATATAGATAGCGCTTTTTTCGTTAAAAATTTGCCTAAATTACAAAGACTTAAAATTAAAATGTTTATTGTCGAAAGTTTGAGGGTGCCACGTCGACTTGTGTTGGTTTTGTGGCCGTTTTTAGTGAACACTTTTAGAGGTTCCGTGAACATGGAAAAAATTGGTCTCCGACCCACGATTCAATACTTTCACTTGAAAGGTCCAGCATCAAAACAGAGCTAGATTCTACTCTGCGAGAACTCTGTCCTTCGTCGACAACTGCAAAATATTGGTCGGCAGAGTTTAAACGAGCGTGAACTGTCAAGACGAACTACGCAGTGGTCGACCCGACAACACTCCAGATCTGACCACGGCAGATATTGTGGTGAGAATCTCCAGAACTGTATTGGAAGATGGGCGTTTCAAAAAGTACTGTACATCACATTTTGACCGAACCATTGGATATGTGAAGGCTCTGTATCAGATTTCGCAGCAATGGAGCCGAGTTTTTGCGACGACTCGCGATCAAGGATGAAACGTGGGCTCTGTATTTCGCATCGAGACGAAAGTGGGGTCAAAACAAAGGGCTCAAATGGGATAATCGGCCTCAGTAAAGGCGAAAACCGTTCCATCAACTGGAAAGGTGATGGCGTTCGTTTTTCGGGATGCACGTGGGGTCATTTTAACCGACTATCTCCCTAACGCAAAAAAAATTAATGGAGAATATTGCGAAGAAACTTGGAAAAAGCCACCGCACTTGGCAAAGTCTTGTTTACCAAGACGACCAGTCCGCGCTACCGTCATGTCGAACTTCCAACTGAATCAACTTGATTCCGAACTTCTTCGTCGGCCCCCCTGTTCGCCAGATTTAGTCCCCTCGGATTATTTTTTTTATCCAAACTTAGAAAAACAGCTCGGTGGAACGAGATTTGACGGTAAGGAAGATTTGGAGTCCGGCGTTAATGCCTTTTTGGAAACATGCGAATCTTTTTGCTATGAAGAGGGTATAAAAGCCATAGAACGTCGCCGGGAAAAATGGGTTAATCCCAAAAAAGACTATGTCGAAATACAATGTGATATTTCCTAAAGTTTTTAGCCCTTCAAGCGTGAGGCCGAGTACTTTTGGGACTATCCTCGTATGTATAGTTTATTTTATAATGTTACATACAAAGTTTTTTGTGAGTTATTTATACCATTTTTGACCTGTTAGATAATTTTGGCTAAAATTGATGTGAAAAAAGAGCGAAACGCACGGCATAGGATCTGTATGACTAATTTTCAAAATCCCCTTCAAATGTTTATGTTGTTATTAATAGAAGTAATTTAGTAATTTCGCAAGATTAATATTTCCTTTGTGAGCGCCAATTTATCCTTATCTGCAAGTATTTTTTTTCGACAAAAATTATGATATTTCTTTAATTCAAGTATTGATAATAATACATAATCGTCAACTGTATACAGGGCGTCCCAAAAATTTTCCACCAAACTTTGAGGGGCGATGGAGGACGTCAATGCGAACTTTTGCCTTTAATGAGCATGCGCCCGTAAACAAACCGTTTGAGCTGCAGGGCAAATGAGATATCTTAAGTCACATAAAATAACGAAATTAATTCTAAATTTAATTGGAAATCGCTGTGTTTCGTTCGGAAAGTTATTTGTTTCCATTATGGTTATTGCAGGAGAGCATCAACATTTCTTTATCACAATTGGGGATTCCAAAGATTGCAATCTTAACGCCGTAACACGTATTGTTTATACGTACATTATCATGATTTAGCTGGCACAGTAACGTTACATTTATTGAGTGGTAAATCGAAATTGTTGTTGAAAATGGACGTCAATTTCTCATCTGAAGGACTTGCCGGCACGGACCTTGCTTAAGGTCCAGCAAATTCTAATGGAAGAAAAGCCGCACGCTTGTATGAGCAAAGATGTCGGGGACGCCGGCACCCGCGTCATACAAACTTTGCTTCCGTCCACCGATGCCTCAGAGAAAGCGGAAACCTGAAGCGTCCTGGTGATGGTGGTCGTACAAGGACAGTTCGTACGGTTGAATTTGAAGGAGTTTTACACTATGTGGAAGGAAAGCAATCCAGAAGTGTTCGCGCAGGTGCGCACCATATGGGATCCTTCAAGTCGACGGTAAAGGGTGTGGGGCATGAACGACTCTTCTGCTCTTACCGTTTACAACGCGGACGAGCTTTACGTCCTGAAAATTAACCACATTGCTTTGCTCTTTGCCAATGGTTTTTACGTCACAACTTAATGGAACCTCATTTCAGGAGAATAGTTTTATTTACCGACGAAGCATGTTTCACGCACGATGATTATTTTAACAGTAGACACGGCCACATCTGGAACGATGAAAATCCTTATGCTGTGGCCTCTACGAAACACCAGCAACAATTTTACATAAACCTGCGGGCTGGTATCGTTTAAGAGAGTCTAATAGTTCACTTGGTGCCGGCTTGTTTGAACGCGCACATTCATCTGCATTTTCTGGGAAACGTTTCGCCACAGGTGCCAGCAAATGTTCCTTCAGACGTTCGAACTAATCTGTGGTTTCGACATGACGGGGCTTCTCCACATTTTTATTTAAACGTGCGTCAGCACTCGAATCGGCGATTTCCCAACCGGCTGATCGGCAGAGGGGATGGTCCCGTAACCCAGCCCGCGCGCCTTCCTGATCTCAACCCTCTGGACTTTTTCCTTTGGCGTTACCTCAAACGTCTGTTCCGCGACACGACTATTCGTGATGAGGAGGGTCTCTAGCAAGACCACTGGCCAATTGTGCACATCCAGGATCTATTCCTGAAATATTCGATAGGGTCCACGAGTCAATGGATCGACGGTGCAATCTTTGCATTGCATTGCAATGGTCCACATTTTGAACAATTATCGCAAGATGTTTTTTATTTATCAATAAAACAAAGTTCAATAAGAAAAAAACTGATCATAACTACTAAAACCATATTGCCTTTTTTCTGTCCAAGCGATTCATGTACGAACGTATGTCAATTCAAGAAAAAAGTTTATGCTGACGTCCCTCATCGCCCCGCAAAGTTTGTCAGTATATTTTTGGAACACCCTGTATATACGTATATATATATATGCAGGGTGGGGCACCAAGAGCGCCTCGGGGTATTACGTCCTTATTAATAATTTGATTGAAAATTGTTTTTAGAGGTGTATGTAGGACCTCATTAAAAATATTTTCATTTATACAGGGTGTATATAAAAAAAGAGAAATCTCAAACATATGTTCTTTTTTAATGGTACACCCTATATTTTATTGCATATTTGGAATTTTAAGAAGAGAATAGTACAAGTTTGTATCACACCTTGGGTCTGAAACGATCCTCTTCTCGAGAAATTTTAGAAGATATGAAAATGCAAGAGTTAAGGAAAAATCTTTTTTGCTAGGTGAAATGAGTTACCTGGCTATTATTTTTTTACTAAACCGATATACAGGGTAAGCAAAAAGAGTGGCCAAATTTTACTCCCCTATAATTTAGCATAACTTTCTTATTTCCAATGGAATATACTATACATTTTTATGTATTACTTAGAATCACTACTCAATTCCCTTCCAATTGATACTATAGCGTTCTATACCCATCTTTTACCGTTTTCCCATGATATGAAATTTTATTTAATTTTCAATAATAATTTCCATTATCATGCTGATGAAAAGCCATTAGTTTTCCGCACGGTCGATCGACAGCACAGACGGTCCCTTAATGTGTGGGGTGGAATTTTAAATGCTTCTTCTTTACAGGACCTTACTATTTTGAAGGCAATTTAACTGGACAAGTGTCCAAAGACTTTATCGAAAATGGACTTCTAGAATTATTGGAAGCAATACCATTAACAGCTGAAAGAAAAACGTGGTTTCAGTTAGATGGAGCGCCCGCACATTTCAATGGAGATGCGAGAGAAGTTCTCAACACCGTGTTTCCCCGAAGACGGATTGGGCGAAGCGGTCCGCAGTTGTGGCCCGCAAGATCGCCCGATTTTACCTCTATGGATTTTTTTGTGTGGGGCTACATTAAAGATGCAGTGTACAAATTGCCACCAGCAACAAAGGAGGACACGAAAATCCGAATTCAAAACGCGTTCAAAGAAATCACACCAGGCATGTTATCAAAAGTGAAATTTTCTTTTCAAAAGCGTATCCGATTATGCATTGAAAATGATCGTTTCGAGCATTTACTGTAAATTTTAAATTTTTTTGGGAATCTGCTAAACTGTAATAAACACTTTTAAAACTCGTCCCCTATGATTAGCGTTCTTTAATAACCATAGCAACCAATCCGAGGCATAATTCGTTTTATTTAATGTTGTTATTGAAAATTCAATAAAATTTCGTATTATGGGAAAACGGCAAAAGATGGGTATAGAACGTAATTGAAAGGGAATTGATTGGTGATTCTAAGTAATACATAAAAATGTATAGTATATTCCATTGGAAATAAGGAAGTTATGCTAAATTATAGGGGAGTAAAATTTGGCCACTCTTTTTGCTTACCCTGTATATCGGTTTAGTATAAAAAATAATAGCCAGGTAACTCATTTCACCTAGCAAAAAAGATTTTTCCTTAACTCTTGCATTTTTATATTTTCTAAAATTTCTCGAGATTAGGATCGTTTTAGACCCAAGGTGTGATACAAACTTGTACTATTCTCTTCTTAGAATTCCAAATATGCAATAAAATATAGGGTGTACCATAAAAAAAACATATGTTTGAGATTTCTCTTTTTTTATATACACCCTGTATAAATGAAAATATTTTTAATGAGGTCCTACATACACCTCTAAAAACAATTTTCAATCAAATTATTAATAAGGACGCAATACCCCGAGACGCTCTCGGTGCCCCACCCTGTATATACATGGTATATCGTTCTTTATCGTTAATCAAGAAAAACTTACGTTTCCTGTCTGGTGCAAACGTTGGGTCCCTCGAGCGCAGACGACGATTCCCTGAAAAAAGCGGCGAGTACCACGAAGGCGCACCACAACATTTTCTTATCCACGACTGGTTCGAAATCACCTCAATTTCATTCCATAGTAATGGTAAAAGTCTATTGAAATTCTCACTCAGTAATATCGACTCCCGATATCATCTGTAACAATATTAATACTAATTGTATTTACTCGGTGAATCACTTGCTAAGCAAAACAAACCATATACACATATAAAATTATATATATATATATATATATATATATATATATAACTTGTGGTGTATGCACAATGTGATAACACTGAAGGTCGTTCTTTGTTCTATGGACTTCCCCTATGGGTAAATGCACGGAAAGTCCAATTTCTCTAGTACGAACTTACCAGAATCTTGGACAAATGCGGGAAAGTTAATCCCATGTGGACTTTAAGAATACGACTGCAAACAGGTTGGCTTGACCGCGGTCCTGTAAGAAGAACATTACTAATGGAGTATTTGCGTGATTAAATGTATAATTAGATTTACATGATTCATAGCTTGAATTTTTCTTGGAAAAAAAAATAAAAGTAAGTCGAGTAAATGGTATCCGAACAAAATCACTTGACTTGCGTTATTGGTTAGCACTCACTAGGTCACCGGTTGTGACGTTCGGCCAGTGGGCTGTTAAACAACAGTTAAGATTCTTTTTAATTCGATAGACGCTCGTAACTTGGGTATGTAAAGTAGTTCGTTAACACGTTTTAATTCTTGATAATTTTAATGAAAAACAGTTGTGTGGAGGGGCATTGTTGCTGGGTTATTGTTAGCTAAACGAACTACCTATAATAGTGCTGGTCTGAGTTAAATACAGTGGTCAAGATAATTATAGCAACTTTTTAAACTAGGAAGTGAAAATATTACAATTATTTCGTTGCAGAACAACTCTTGTGAGGTGTAACATACCATCATGGAGATATGGCAGGAGGCGATAATACTCGGCAGAATAATTAAAAAATGCTAATAGTTCCTTATCCATGTACGCACCATTTTCCATGTACATGGCATTTGTACATGTAAATTTCCTGCTTTGACATCGTATGCCGCGAATTTAATTTTTGGAATTTCGTGCACCTACTTTCCTCAAGACCCTGTACAAAAAAATGCCAATTCGGTCGGCAGCCATTTACAAAGGTTTTTTTAGGCCATCTACCATTCTATGCTGCGTATCTTTTTTTGGAACACCCTGTATAAATTCCGACACTTAATTTAAATTGATTCTTCAGTTCTTTAGCGCTTTGGTCCCCAGCAATACCCTCGTATCTATCGCCGTTTTCGTGGGGCTCGCAGAAATATTTACGGTTGCAAACTGGGAATGTAAAGGAGGCAAGGAGAGGACCATCCGGCACAGTTATCGACCGTCTGCAGCAACTCGCGACATTTAATCAAATTTAGTCAATAAATCTAAAGTAAAATTGCAAAAATCGTTGAAAATGTGCCACCCTGTAGATCGGAAATTATGCGTTTTTGACCTTCGGTCTATCAGCATTTTTCCATTACTTTACGCAGCACTGCCGTCCCCTTAAATGTTTCCATGATAATACGTTGCGCTCTGTAGTCAGAAGTTACAAGATGACTATCAATTTTGACCATTTTCGACTCTTTACCTTTTTAAAACTTATCTCAAAAATACCACCATGGGTTGGAGCTTCTAGCAATTGATCTATTATATTTGCGAATTCGAACGCGTAATTTTATTGATAAAAATTTATATTTTGTGTGATAGCCGCGGCATTTTACAATTTTCTGGCATCGCCTGGGGGCCGACTTAACCAACTTTGAAATTGTGGTATCGTCAACGTTTTTCCGGACATTTTTCGATTCGTTGCCCGAATTATTCACGTTGAGACGATTCCCAAACTGACTTTTCCTCATCTGCAGTCTCGAAGAGATTTTCTGTGGGATTTAAGTCTGGACGATGAGGAGGCCACACCAATTTTTTTTTTTTTTTTTTTTTTTTTTTTTAAAGCGAACCAAGCTGACAAATATCGAGATTTACATTTTGGGCAAAAACCTTGTTAGAAAAAGTGTGAAAGCACGATATCATCAGCAAAAAGAACCGCAAAAAAAAACAAAAAAACTGCAAAATTAATAAAAACAAAGACAGTTTAAAGCGAAAACTCCCTGATATCTGGAACAGTACTGATTGTGGAACAGAATATATAAAAAATCGTTAAAAGCCTGCCAGACCTTCTTAAAAGTGTTATAAACTCCAAAGGAGGCTCGAGCGAATATTAATTTTTACTAAAATTGAGTGTTTTTTACGTAATACGTACGAACACTGTTACGAGCCCGATTCAATTGTTTCTTACCAAAAAATGAAAATTTCCTAATATTACCGCATGTATCGGTAGTAAAATGTAGATGAGTCCAAACGATTGTATTTCTAACACACATTTCTGCTAATAAGTCATCTTATTAAAAATTAATAGGCGAAAATCTGCCATTTAAAACGGACAATGAGCGACTGGGTGTATGTACCAGGGCAATTTCGGTGATTTACTGAAGAATTTCGAGATCTCTGGGTTTAAATTTACGTGGCTTATTTATAGTTTTGGCAACGTGCGAATGGGACTTACATGAATTGCCCAATAGATATTCATGCTTTACAATTCAGAGGTGGAACAATGGAATCAGATTATTTCCAGATTTGATTTTAAAACACAAAGCAGTTGTCAGTGCATTGTGATTTCATTAGGCATTAATTTCGGTTCTGTTACGCATTCAGACGGTAATCAACAAAACGCTTTCAATTAATTCGCAAAACTACGCAAAAAGTATTTTTTTTTTTTTTTTAGCAAACGAACCGATTCGCAAGAAACTTATCGAAGCTCCCCTATATGCCGCGGCAGATAAAACCGTGTTTACCGTTCATTAAGCCTAACTCCCACCTGCGAAATCGGCAGTCAACACCAAAAACGATCGATCGAGCTACGGGAATAGCACAGCTCCTGTAGAAAATATTTTTTTCCGAGTCCGATGGGTCTAACAAGTTATAAAAAAAAAATTGGTAAATTCTATTTCTTCAAGAACTAATACGTCGACTTGAGCATTATAAATAAGAATTTTTCTTCTGCATTTAACAGCGTGTTTACCGCAACTAACACTTGATAACTGTCGCCAATAACAACGTATTAAAAAACTAATTTACAATAATAAAACTCGCGACATGGGTGCTCACAGAAAATTATAGGAAAGAGTGATGTGATTCCGACAGATAGGGGTGGTCTCACTTTGTGTCTTCTGACTGGGCATCACACGGGTACCACTCGCCCATTGCGCCGGGCGTCTTTGTACCATCCTGTATAGGATGAAATAAAACCAAATGTAGTTGACCGCAAAATAGCGCAGATGGCGCCACGACGATGCGGATTGCCACATGTGCACCTGGCTCATGTTGTCCGAATTTTCCTAATTTTTCCCAATTAAAAGTTGTTTTAACGTTAACTCGTCGCGCATCAATAAAATTCAGAAAAATATTTTCTATCAGAAAAAGCAAGAAAATATGGCGTTCTGTTCCATTTTTTGAAGTCGGCGCCGAAAGCGGAACTCGAGTTTAGATAAATCAACTTTGGCGTTGCGCAGCAGCCCAAAAAATACAATTTCATTTGGTTTTTAATTAATCAAAATCCATTCATAAACAATCGAGTTGTAGCTTCGCCTCTTTTTTCGAGACACTCTGTATGACAATCAGGTTACGTGATTCGAGCAATGAGTCCTCAACAGTATCCCTTAAAAGGTGCTGATATTCAATGCATGTTCAGTGATTTCCATCAAACTTCATAGTCCCAAAACATGAGAAGTATTTTGTTTAACTTACACTCATTACGATCATTTACCGTATTTTCGTACGAACGCAAATTTTAATTGATTTGCTCAGAATTTACGTTCCAAAAAAAGGCAATAACTTGCTGTGCGTAAATTTGCGGGTTACGGCGCAACTGAATTTTTACTCGAACGAGTGCAATGGGCGAATGTGGGTACAATTTGCATTATGACAAACAATACGTTTCCACATATTTCCCTCCCATTTAGCATAAAAAAGGGATTTATCCCGATGATCCGCCAAAGACGTATGGATATCTACATTTGCCTAACGGTTTAGAAGGTCTTGAAGACGACGAAGATATAATGGTTTTACCCCTCTCGCGTCGATCCTCTGACTAACAAAGGACAATTTGATGAAACTAATTTTGAGTCTCAATATTTTGTCCGAAGACACTCCAGGAAAAGTGGAAATCAGGAAGCCATATATTTCAGAAGGTTAATTAAGTAGTAACGATGAGTTTACGCTATATTCAAGAGATGCTGAAAACCTGTATTTCCCAAGTTACACTCGTGCAAAACTAATGCTTCCTACACAAAATGAAATAATCTATTACTTGAATATGACCACTTGAATAAATCTGAATAACTTCCAGGAGACCTGAATGATTCGAAACCAGGAGAAATTGTTGGACATGCGATAGACGAAAACATAATTCATCAATCGTTGAACAGTCTATGTTACATGCTGTACAGAAGAATTAACACAAATTTACAGTGACTGGTCAAAAAATACCCACATTTATGGCGATTTTGTATTTTTCTGGCTACCATAAATTGCCTCAAGCATGATTATACCGGTCGACGAATAAAGATTTAGGCGTGTAAAGCATTTTCAGTCTCAAGTTTCGCAAACGGGTACCCCAAAACATGCAAAATATCCGTTTTACAGGCAATAATAAAATATATTTGTCTCGAAAAATGTACAAATTAAGCCCTATGATGAGGCTGCTTCGCCAAAATGTCAGAAAACGTGATTTTCTTTATTTCTTTTTATCTGTGGACGAGACTATGGTGAGGAAACTTTGGACACCATGCATGTGAACTATTTATAAAAGAGAAACCTGTCCAGTTCGATACAAAAATTCGTTTTTATCCACCTCGACTAGGTACTGTTATTACTTTAATACTTAATCTCTGTCTCTCTGTCTGTAAATGAACCAAAACACAAAGCTCCTTTATCAAAAACTGTTCGGTTTGATGGCATGGGACGTTTTTAGTTAAAACTGAAAAAAAAGTTGCGATGTTATTTGTTATGAAGATACAATGGAGTTGCAAAAAGTGTAAACAAACTTTCTGCGTTGAACGTGTTTGTTTTGAATTATACCACACAATGTAGGCAGTTTAGCCCGGTGTATTCAATTGAGAATACCCGGTTTTCTTTTATAAAATAAAAAAAAACTGTTTTCTCTATAGTCATCATATTATTGTAACCAAAATAGCGCATTATTCTTAACAGTTTCGTAATTTCTATTTGTTTATTTTCATTTAAGAATTAATGGGTTAAAAAATCCAATTAAGGAAACTGCCTGAAGCAAGTCATCCTAATTCTAAATCGACATGTTAACAGTATTTCCAATATGTTATATACTAAAGACAATTCTGTTGAGGCATACTTATTGTTCATGCATCTGTACTAATATCCTGTTCGAAAGGAAAATCTAGTTCCATATGCGGGCCTCACAGTTACTACAGTATTATGAAGCTTAACTAAAATTAAGGCCCCCATCACGTTTTTCATTTCTATTCGTCCACTATCCTTATTATCAAAAATGTCTCAATTTCAATTTACAAAATTAAAATCAAATGATATGCCTTTAACCGGCCAGCGAGGACGTTGGCTTTCCAAATTGTACTCATTACTGCTAGCATTTGTAAACGCAGGAACTGGCATATAATTGTTTTAAGTAGATAGCAAAACAATATAATAACTTCCTATCGTTTCGGACAAGTCCATAATTCGTGTGTGGGAAGTCCCTACTACCTCCTAGGTGCTTATCAATACTTTCTCTTTCTAATATTCCATTAAGACAAATAAATATTGCTGATACTGGCAATAAAACAAAATTTTCATTTAATATGGGTTTGTGCCGTACGAATTAATACTATGGTGATTGATTCATTATCGAGTACACTACAAAAAGCAAAATAGTAACCATCGGTTGTCCAATCGTGTCAACAAAGTAAATTAATCAGAGTTCTGGTTATAGCCGCAATTTATAACAATCAGATGAGTTTGTAGAGTAAAAAGGAAGTGCGCTGCTAAATTTAATTAGTTTAGTAAAAATGAGTCAGCCTAGTCTCGATTTAAAGTTGCTTTATGGGCCAACTTTTGATTTAAATTTTAGTTAATATTTGCAGAAAGATTTAGCCTGCTTTTAGCAACCTGCATTGGAACCACTTCATAGAGGACAAAGATACGACTTTTTTCGGACAATTCTTATATTGCATTGACAAATTACATTTTCAATCTTGCCACTAACTTTGCGAACCATAACTTAGACTTAAGTCCATAATCAATTTCTTAATCCAATTTTTATAAGACAATTTACCAAATCATATATCTTGCACATCTCCCTTGCAATGCGCGCAACAAGGATGGAGTAAAGAATTTTGCATAAACTTCTGTTCGCTGGATGCAGATAGTGAATGAGCAGCTCCAACTAAAGCGTTGCAAATCATATCCTGGGACATCAAACTAACTGGATTTTTCAAGACCTTTACGGCTAATTTTTCATTCTTTGAATGCCAATTCTTATTAGTTTCTTCTTGAACGGGCTTAACATCTAAACATTTAGCAATTTCTTTAGATAACTTCAAATTAATCCCGGTAAAATCGTCTTCTCTAAACTGAAATTTTGTCCCTGAAAGTTTCTCTAAAGCAGCATTTAAATTGCTGAAAGTTGTCACTGACTCTTTGTGATGTTTCGAGCCATCGCTAAGCAGAAGTTTAACAATTTCCTGCAAGTCGTTGGTGCGTTTGGTGAGGGCTGACTTCCACCTAGCCAGTTCCTCGACCATTAAACTCGAAGCCAGAAATTTGCTCCTCCACACCTCACATTGCCCACTAAGCCACTCAGTTTGTTCCTGGTGTGATGTCAAGTGATTAGCAGAATTTAATAAAGCTCTTGCTAGGGACAATTTGTCCTCTGTCAAGTGTTGTACTCTGGATTCCAAATCTTCACCCACAGCTGCTACAAGCAAAGTCTTAAGTTCACTATTAACTTGAGCTTGAAATTTCAGCTGATTCTCCAAATGAGCTTTAGTTTCCTTCAAGTTTTTAATATCTATCTCATAAGCATCTTTCTCTTTCTCCCACTGCTGCCAAGGGACAACTTTATCCTCCTGCAAAGCCCTCACTTTGAGTTTATTCATCTCAACAACTCTCATCTCTGACATCTGTTGCACAAGCTCTTGGATTTCAATATTATTCTTTGAAGACTGTTGTTTAACTACAGGTTTTTTAGTTCTAACTTGTACATGTTTTATCGGCTGCACAGCCGCTTTGTACGGCTCATAGGGCACAAATTTAGGCTCTTTAGGTTTGGTTAAAATAACATTTGTCACCATTTTTTTGTCTCGGGCCACATACTTGGGCACTAGATTGATTATTTTTGACTGAGGCTGCACGGGTATCATTGATTTTAGAATTTTGCTATGCATTTTGGAGGGTAGCTTTACTTCAGACAGTTTTGTAACATTGTTTTCCATGCCATCACCTAAGGTTCTAGTTGGCAAACCACTGTCTAAGGGGTTCATTTTGCCTGAAAAGAGGTAGGTACGTCCATTACAAGGGCTGCAGGAGAAAAAGCACTAGAGGGCAGAGTTTCATGCGAATAGTTTTTATTTGAGTGTATCAAGAGTCCCGTTACTTAGAATACTTAAATCTCTTAACAAAACCCCATAAAATTACAAAAAACACTTACCCTATTGAGCAAGAAAATATTCCTAATATAAAGGAAAATTGGTGTTTATTCCTTGCCTTGTTCACTTTATAAACAATGAGCAGTGATCAAACCCTTGAATTATTGGATTATCTTGGGAATAAATTAACAGCCTAACGCTGTGCTGGATGGGAACACTATTTTGATTGACTATTTAGGATCACAAAACGTTAGGGCAGTGATAATTGGAAAGTATTGTAGTCCCGTTACGACAGCGAGCAATTTATGCGGAAACGCCACGAATACACCTCGAATACCAGAGAAAAACTAAAATTTAATCGAAAGGAATAAACTATAATAAAGATCCGTCAACCTTTAAAACAAGTATTGGCCTTATTGAAATTAGATCGGAACAATCAGACACACCCGACATAAATTTGTTACTTACACAAGTGCAAGAGAGATAACAAATGTCTTCGGCCGCTCTGCAAAGACACTCAAGACCCTCTAGAACTGAATGAATGGAAAATGGCCGTCAAATTTCGTTCTGACAACTTCTTTGTAATTCTCAGTATGTCAAAGTCACTCAATCATCATGTGACAGTGAGTTAAGGGTAACATTTGACATTGATTTGTTTACATTATTAATTGTTGATTACTGGTTGACATTTTACAACTTTTTGCTTGAATGATAATTAACAAATATATATATTCATATAATAAATTCTAAATACGTTAAATAATAAGTATAAGTTGTTAAAAATCATTATATCCACCATAAGCAATGGCATTAACAGAAGGCGAAAAGAAAGCAGACCAGAAAAAAGAAAAACCTCTAACCAAAGCCGTAATCAGACGTTTACCACCATCAATGACCAAAAACCAATTCCTCAATCAAATCTCTCCGATTCCGGACTACAACTACATGTACCATGTGAAGGAAGATACGAGCTTAGGGGAGAACGCATTTTCGCGAGCCTACATCAATTTTGTTTGTCCAGAAGACGTTTACAACTTCAAAGAAAAGTTTGATAACTATGTATTTGTTGACACTAAAGGACACGAATATACAGCCGTAGTAGAATATGCACCATTCCAGAAGATCCCAAAGAAGCGAGGAAAATCTAGGATGGACCCTAAATGCAACACAATTGAATCAGATACTTATTACTTGGAGTTTGTTGCCAGTTTAAATAAACCAGATGAGCCAAATGAAAAGCCTGAGTATTCACTTCAATTGGCTGATAAGGGCGATGCTAAGAAGGGTGACATTACAACTCCATTACTTGAATTTATAAAAAATAAGCGAGTGCAAAAACTGAAGATAAAGGAAGTGAGACGGGAAGAAAGGGAGCGGCGCAGAAAAGAGTATGAAAAAAGAAAAGAGGGAGGTAAATATTATGAAGATAAGAAACAGGAAGAACGTTCACCTACTAAGGGCTATGGTAGAAAACCTGGCAATATAAAATCACCTAAAAGTGACTCTCCGAGAGACCCAGCAAAATCTGATACCTCTACGGAAAAATTAACTAAAAAAAATGAGAAACCACTTCCAGAGAATAAATTAAAGGAAAAGAAGTCAGAGGAAAAAAAAGAGAGAAAGGAGATAAAGCCTAGATTTCCAAAAAAAGAAAACCCAGAGAGTAAAAGGGATACCTATAATCAAGGTAGCTACAGCAGACCTGGCAAGCACTATGAGGAACATAAACAACAAGAGGAGGCCAAAGTTCACCCTAAAAAAGTTAAAAAATATAGTGAAAGGCGTGAGGAAAGGAAATTGGAGGCTCAGAAAGCTGAGCAAAAGAAACTTGAACTGTCAAAGGACTCTAAAGAGAAACCTACTGAGAGCTACAAAGACAATAAACCTATTGAGAAAGTTATTTTACCAAAATTAGATAAACCCATGGATGAAATGGGTACACTTGTTCCTAAAGATGGAGAAGGAGGGAGCAGGCAAGATATAGAAGACAAGATGGATGGAGCCTTATCTTCCAGGAGAATCCGGATTAGGAATAAAGATCGTCCCACTATAGCATTGTACAGACCAGGAATGCTTTCAAAGAGGAAGCAAGGTGATGATGATAATGGTAAAACAGAAATGAAAGTGGAGCCTAAAAAAGAAAATAACTGATTATGTTTAAGATTATTAAAAATACGAAATTTTAGTTTATATGACATTTTTTTTCCATTTAGTACCCAGCCGTTAAACGAAGTTGTGCTGAGCTTTAAAGTTACAGTACAAATAAGTAAGTTTGTGCAAACAGACCTAACCTGAATAATGGTTTACCACCATACGTCTATGTAGATTAGATGGTAAGCTAGAGGGCAGGGCAACTGCACGTTTGATTGGTTTGACTAGGGTAGGGGCCAGTGAGGTTAGGTTATAGATGTAGTTTTAATACAGTTTTAAATGAAAACCAAAGTAAAGCGAAGATGGGTGCTATATCCACAACAACCCCATGCCCGTGAACCTAAAAACACACCTAAGTGTTAATTATTTACCTATTAACTCATAAACTGTTCAACTCTTATATTCGCAAGTTGGTGCTTCAGATGGAATACAGACAAATGGAAACAGGTGCCCAGCTTTTTTCCAGGTTAAAACCTGAGAGTTCCAGAATCTTGGACGGAATCAACCCCAAATTGTTCCCCGAAGGAGGACCATTGGTAAATCAAGTGATCGAAGTACTACATCATCAGAATTTTAATTATACAGATTTTTTTGTGGATTTCATTGTAAGGGCCTTATTACCATCAAAGTTAGATCCTTCATTTAAAGAGTCTCAGGTCATTCTCTTACATACAGACTGTCAAATAAGTCTTTTAAAGGTGATCAAATTCATTGAGAAAAAATGTGGAAAGAATAATAGCATTGTCGAAGAATGTCTCAAGAGACTGGTTAAAATAAACTGTTACTGTGCAGAAGAAATGGAAAGGACATTTTTCAATCTAGAGAGAATAATTGGTAACTGTGAGAAGCCAGGTTTGGTAGTGCTTGACAACTGCTTATCTCAATACTGGATTGCCAAGTTTGAAGAGAGGATGCTAAGCTTTGACAAGCACGCTGAGAAAACTGTCAATTTGCTGTATGAGAAAATTAAAGATCTTAACGTGGTTTTGATGTATGGACGACCCTTTTGGAGTGGAGGGAACAGCATTAAACCCGGAGCTCAAGTCACTTATTCAATATACATTGCCGAAAACGAAACAGGGTTCGAAGCCCAGGTTAAAAATGTTGAGAAGAACGTCTCCTACATTGTGCCCTTTAATGTCAGCGCTGGAATAGATTTTCTTTGAATTCAACAATAAACACGCTATTTGCGTAGATAAGTTTATTTTGATAGCACGGACTGAACAAGATAGCAGAGTGTATTACTTAATTTTAAAATATACCTTTTGCTCCGTATTTTTTAGCTCGTATTCAGTCGACGCGCTTAAAACAAAGCTAACCATTCATAGTCTAACAACTTGTGCCATTCAATCAGTTTATATATCATATATAAATTACTAATAATAAAATGTACTCCCAACAAAACAACATAAGCTAATGTGAAAAATTACTCTAAATGAAACTAACAGGAGGAATTCTGAAGAATCACATTTAAGCAAAACACTACTCAAACAGGTGACAATGTTATTCAGTTGCATGAAAAAGTAACGTTTTAGTCCATACATATATACCCCTTTAAATGCGTTGAAGTCGAGAAATGTGGCTCGGGCTGGACTCCTTTATGACATGAAGTACAGGCGGTAAATCAATGTTGCTGCTAATCCTAACACTACTGGAGCTATCCACGATTTCCAAGAGCTGAAAAACAAGCAAAATGAGAATTTAAAACGAATATTATTTAACAACTAGTCTGGTTTGTGAGCGCAATAGACACTTATATGTATATACAATCACAAAGGTCAGCGTGTCGAGGTCAGATAATCTGAACAATAACTATTACTGCTGGAAAACATTAGTTATTAAGTTATTTTGTTGATTCTACATACAGAAAAAACTAACTTACGTCAGTTACACAATGTTTATTTCGAAAAACATTACGCTAAAATGGATTTAATATGAGCGTCCTGAAAGCGTATAAGCTAATATTTTACCCAGATGTGCCGCTTTTAAGTAACATTAAATACTTATTTCTTTTTACGTGCGACTTAAATGTTGTAATTAAGAAAAAAACGGTGCAGAACGTGTCAATTTAAGTTTACGAAGTCTGCGCCGATTCAGCAATTATTTTTTTTACTTAGTTTAACATTTTAAAAGCAATATTTCAATCAGTTAAGCGCAACCACATCCAAACGATGGTCAGTAAAAGATACTTAAATCGAATCCACTGCAAACATCGATACAGCTGAAGGGACGCAGGGAAAACGATAAATAGATGTCCATCAACTGTTCACTTCATCATTGAGCGTTACCTCAACGAAAACAGAATTAAGAATATGTCCCGGGCAGCCTCAAGTAAAATATTATGGGAATGCGAAGAACGATGGATTATACGAGAAATAACCAATAATCTTAAACAAAATTGTCTAAAATTGCGTCTCGAGGTGGAAAAACTTTTTAGTAAAAGACGAGGCCAAGACTTTTCTCAGTTGATATTAAAAAATTAAAAAGTAAAATAATTAAACGTCTAACAAAAATGAATAAAACATAGAAATTACCGAAGCTTGAAGAATCATTAAATTAATTATTTAAAATGTTACACGAATTTAAAAAACGTTATCTCAGAAGACACAAGAAGGTGGGTAAAATCAATGTCTAGACTCCTACAAGTAGTCGCTGAGCAAAGGCCATATTAATTTATAACAGTTTGTTACCCTCGTTAATTTTACAATTTTACGATATACATAATCCACCCTGGGATATTAAAATCCAACATAATTTTACAAAAAAATGTTCATTTAACTGCTACACACCTGAGGCAAAATATCAATTTATATCCTTTTAAAGCAGTTATATCAATTCAATTTTGTTATTTAGATTTTTGAAAATAAGTATCGAGCCCCCGAGGCAAGTTAGTTTCTCCCAACATCGACTGCATCACTTAGGCGACGAGCCACTGTCGTTTCTTACCTATCTGACGATGAGGACTCCGTCTCGTTTTTCCAATCGTCAGTTTTCTTTCTCGGCAGATCAGGGTTTCTTTCAGAGGCAACCATGGTCCCAATTTTGTATTTCTCCATCATTTCTCTGGCATCACTCGAGTGCCCAACATCCTCGAACGATTCAGTGGCTTCTTTGCCCGCCTGCTCGATGAGAACCTCTTCGCCCCCGGGGTGCTTTAACAGAGAACTTCGTTATTTTTATAGATCCCGGGGGAAACTATTCTGCGAACAAATCTCGTAGCTTTCAAACACAAATTTGGCGTAAAACATCGTCGAAAAAAAAAACTTATAAATGATCTTGGACCTCGAACCCGAACCCAATCTGAAAAGCTGCGGAATTTGTTGGATAATGTGGGTGGACGTGGTTGAGGAATTTCGATTTAATGGCGAGATCAGATAGATAGAGCCCCGAATCAGCTAGGCAAATTTGAATCGTTTCCATTATTATCTTATTACCACACATGTTCCAAAAATCATGACGATATCAGACAAAAACATAACATTCTTTGGTATTTTTTACGCAACACCGTCAAAATAATACATTAGAGACCTGGCCGCATATGTACAGCGCCGGCCTCGACAGGTCTGGCACCCTGGGCGAAATTTTCAATCGCCGCCCCCGTACCCCCAAGAAAACAGCCACTCGACTTTGTCCCCATGCAAGGCCGGTGTTACACGTATGTGTTTTTTAAATTACCAACAATATCCACAAATAAATTCTTCAATAGTCGATATACTGCTATATTCAAATATAGTTTACTGTTCAAATGAATTTTTCTCCTAATATGATCCATATGCAACTATCGGTATAGTCATTATCATAAGCAGCACGAGTTCCGCTGCTGCCTACATTTACGTCGAGTCTCCATAAATGCCTTTGATGTCACGGACAATACCTACAACCGTTATTAACAAAAAAAAAAGGTAAATATTTAACATCTTAAAGAGCCACTAAACCGATGGCGACTTTACCCGCAGGATAATTTCCATGGAAACTAAGACACTGGCCAATACTCTATATTTCAAAGCTTCCACGGACATTATCTTCTTGTCGAGCTTGCCAGGACTTCGATCTATTGGTCCTAGCACATTCAGCGCCACGGCAAGATCGCAGCGTCTCTTTCGGGTTTGTTTCACAGGGCCACAGCAGTCACCGGTGTCCGCTGACATTTCTTTAGGTCAGGCTGCGAAGACTGAAATCGCAGTTTTAAAATTAGTTGTGGCCCAGTCAAATATGTCCCCGAATCTAAGATCAACAGAGAGTTATCGTGAAGTTCTATTTTCGTGGTGGCTGCTAATACAGAAGGCGCAGAAAAGCGACCTGAAGTTCCCAATTCGTTATATAGTTCATATTTAATTTATATAATCGGAAACGTAAAACCAATAAACAATTAAATTTCGCATTATTAAGTTAAAATTTTTAAATTTCGCCTTAGTAACACCAAAAATGTCGGGATATATGGCCCTATACAGGGTGTTATTGAATAAGGGTCCGATATTTCACAGGGTGATTTTTCAAGTGGGTTGGAGGTGAGAAGCTCCTACAAACTTGTATTCTAGCTCGTTTAGTTTTCGAGATGTGAGGTATCAAAGTTGGAAAAGTAAATCACGTATTCTTTCATATCTTTCGGTCCCCTCCATCGAATTTTACGAAGTTTCATATCCGTGGGTTTTTTGGAACAAGAAACTGAAGTTTATCAACCGTTTTGCTGTTCCTTCTAGAAGACCCAATAAGCCCCAATAAGGAAACGTTTGAATAACTGCGACTTTTTTGTGCCACGTTGTATGTTACTTTCGAACGAAAACGTCTTCTCCAATTTGAAAATTGACTTCAAAGAAGGCGAAAACTGTTGCACTGAGGCAATGGCATCAGTCGATTAGGATGTGCGTGAGGTCATTTTTATTGATTATCTTCCTAAGAGAAAAATAATAAACGAAGAATATTATATAAATTTACTGCAACGTTTGAGCAAAGAAATTAGGAAAAAGCGACCGTATTTGACGAAAAACAGCCCCATTTCATCAAGAGAACGCACTTTTCTCCTCGTGATGGCCAAAATCAAATTCGTATTTTTTCCTCGTCCACCTTATTTGCCAGATTTGACCTCCTAATATTATTTTCTATTTCCAAACTTGAAAAAATGACTCGGTGGAAGGAGAGTTGCCAATAACGTGAAGGTACATTTCGAGATTGATGCCTAATTTGGAACATTCGAAGTTTCTTCGGAGAATATCACTGGGAAAAGTGTATCAACCTCAAAGGAGGCAACGTTGAGAAATATTGTAATATTTTTCCATTTTTTTCTTTAAGTGTTGGGTCGGATACTTCTAGGACTCTTCTCGTATTTATGAATCATTTGATGAAAATATTGGGAAGTCCAGCACTCGGCGCTATACCTAAAGAGGCTTCCATTGCATTCTGTCTAGGTACCTACCGATCGACTTGAAACTTAACAACGCCATACAGATTGCACGTTTACACCAACCTTATATTGAGATAAGGCATGTTTTGATGCAAACCGTTACATTACAATACTTTTTTTTTGCATGTAATGTGCTTAGCTCATTTCAGATAAGCAAGATAAGGTGAAAACTGGCACTGAACCCATTTTAAAAAGTACAGATGTGTGAAGGAACCGGAGCAACACTTGATTCCAGTTCAACGTGCCTTTTGGAAAATAACTAATGAAAATGCCCGTCATACAGGGTTCTCATTTATGTCTGGTTACATGTGGATAAATGATTGTCAATGCAAATCAAATATCTATGGTTATTTATTGAATGCGTCACTTATTAAGTGCTATATTCTGCTTTTAAAATCACCTTTTAAGTACTATCCAAAGGTCAGAGTTAATTATTAATTCAATGCCCAGACCTCATGGAACTAATGTTTATAAGTTGCACATAATTCCCCAGTAACGCAACATAGAACCTCAATAATGCAATTTTAAGAGTAATAATGACACTACTCGCCGTTCTGCCGACTCATTTACGACCTAAACCCACAAATTAATGTTTATTTACCTCGTTCAAAAAAGGCGTCACATCGTATATGTCGTTGTGGATCCGTACCCAAACGCTGCTTTTATTGTTATGCTCTTTTAACTGGGCGGTAGTGTATTGTTGGGCCATTTTACCAAATCTATTTGCTTGCTGAAAACACTGCCCGCGAAGCAAATGTTGCTCGATGATTGATTGACTTCCACCACTCAACTGAATTGCGGTAGTTGCGGCAGTAAGTAGACTTCTAATACTCGACGTGGTGATTAACGCACGATATGCGCGGCGAGTACGATTTGCCGCATACTTCTACGCAATCAGGTTTGGCTTTGTCATTATGCAGTGGAAACTCTACAAAGCTTCCTTTTTGCGTTTAATGATACTTCGCAGTGAATAGTGTGCGGATTAACAAGCAGTACTTAAATTTAGATTATTCTAGTACTGTGACTCGAAAATTAAATTGTTGTAAAAATACGTGGAAAATTGTGATTATTTTTAGATACCGGTTTCAAAGTGATACTAAATAATGACATGTAATATTTTGCAATTAAGTTTAAACAAAACAACGTGTATTTTATGTCATGCAGAACACTTTAATATGATAGTAACAACAAGATCAATATTTCATTTGGCATTGCAGATAAATTCAAATGAATAAATATAATGGTATACGGTATCGCCCTTGGTAAGGTGAGAGGAGAGAATTTCTTACATTTTACTAGAAAAATGCATTTTTTCCTTTTCATTGCGGAGAAATGTCGGCGAATAGGTGAATTTAGTGGAACATTTCTTTCATAAAATTATGCTTTTAAATAAAACACCCTATGCAGGCCATAATATACCTATCAACATGGAGACGTTTCAGAGATCAATAGCCTGTAAAAAAATAAAAAAATTCTAAAAAATCCACGGTCAAAAACACTCTATTTTTGATATGCAGAATGGCAAAGTTTCACATTTGTTATAATTTTGTTTTTAGATTTATTTTTATTTCGACATTTAAATCATTTTGAATATTTAATCAAATTTGATTAAATGCTACAAATTTCTTCAGAAAGTCGATAATTGCGCCTGTTAATATATTTTGTCTTACTTCATTTGCACTTTTAATTTGCACCAACAGATATTTTTGCGATTCTCCAAGAGACTAAAAAGTTAAAAAATTGAAGAAGCAATTTAAATTTGGTGGCAGAATTCATATTACGTGTTCTGGAAAAAAGACATATAATAATATAATAAATAAGATAGTTAAAATCCAAAAGAACATGAACTGTCTTAAAAAAAATAATTAGATGAAATTTCAAAAATTTAACTCACAGCATATGTGAAACAAAACCAAGAAATATGAGAAATAATGTAAAACTTTGCTACCCCGCATATAGAAAATGGTGTGTTTATGACCATTACCATTTAAAAAATTATTTTACAGAGTATTATCACCCCCTGAAATATTTCTGCGTTGATATGTTACACTCTCTATATTATGAGATAATTGGAATTGTCGCGTCAACAACCTCTAAATTCTAATTAAAAATCTCTAAGAACTTTTTATTCCAATTTTTCTTCTATGTTCTCTATGTTATAACAACTGAAATATGGTGCAACATCCAAATGGAAGATTTTTCAAAAACTCCCTGTATATTAAAAAAGAACCAAATTGCTTAAATTCTCATCAAGAAATGCTTGGGAAATTTGATACATCTTTAATCATATTGAGGAAATCAACAGACTGAATATGAATTTCTTATCACAGAAACTTGGACCACAAAACTGCACCTTCACTATACCAAAACCAGTCCTTTGAAAATTCAAAGAAATGGCAAGCATCATTCAGTGTCAGGGTGAATAAACCAAACGCCAATAGAATGACTTCCTGGCCCCTGTTTCTAAGGGGGTATATTGAAAGACCCCTTGAAGAGAGGACTAGAGTTCTGTTAAACCTTAAGTATACAGGGAACTGTCTGCATGATGTAAGATGACACCATCTGTACAAGATTAGTCTGACAGGCCAAATTAAATGCAAAGTGTCCGTAAAGGACGGCAAAATAGTGAGACGCATCCTATGTGAATGACTACTGGGGAAATGCCAAGATTTTAAAAACTAGAAAGATTACAAATCCAATCAAAAAGACTTCCATAAAACCTCACTTAGACCCATAATAATTATTTTATTTAAACATTTTGATCTATTAAGTAGGCTGAAATAGATATTTAGACACAGTAAATCTTCTAGGTCCCCTGTAAGGGCAGGCATAGGCCAACTCGTGATAAATTAAATTTAATCTAATCTAATCTAGTCCCCACGTTTCTGACCTTTGTATGCTTTGAACAGTGATGATTTCCTTGCAAACAAATATTGGGTGGTGTTAAGTTTAGACTATCAGTGAGATAATTATGTGGAAAAAAAACTACCTATATTTCAACAACTTACCTCATTCAGAAACTCCGTAACATCATAAACATCGTTGTTGATTACAAACCAGGTGCTATTCTTATTGTTATGTTTCTTGATTTCTTCGAAACTGTATTCTTGCACCATCTTCGAAAGATTTTCTTTACAAATTAATTCAAATATTTCTCTTAAATATTAAGAAAATGATTAATTTTTAATTAACAGTTTTATTTCTGGAGAAAAAAATAATGGATGCCCAAGCCAGAATTGCAAAAACGTCATTTTTGTCGTTTGCGGTGACAGTTGACCATCAGATGTCAGGCACGCACGAAAGCCACTCTAGCCAATCAGTATTGCAATTTATGTCATGTGAGTCTCTTAATGACCAATCCGCATGCATTATCTTCCCGTACCTCGACCAATCCACGTGCAAATTTCCCTGTGTAAATTGTACTGTAAGAATCTTTTATATTGTAAGGTATCCTCGGATTTCATGTTCCTTCCATCCGCCATGTTTGTTCTTTTTACTCATGTTGTATGATTAAATTTACTGAAATTTGATCGGAAATAGTGCTTTAAATCCGCTCTGAGCGAAAGTTTTTTATTCTAGAGGTGGTACATCAAAATGATGACCAGCTTTCAGCAGCAAAAGTTCTCACAAATGCAGCAACAGCAAACGACTCCACCCTTACCTCCCATGATGCCATCAGGTCCCACTAATCTGGTATTCAATTATAGCAAAAATCACCCTACAGGATTTTACTAATTATTTTTCCTTAGCCGCCTCACTCGATGATATCTCTGCCCCATATGACCTCCCCAGCAATGATGTCACCCTATGGACAACCTCCCTTACCACCTCAACCGATTTTCTCTCAAGAACTCCCTATTTCCCAACCCATGATGCAACCACCACCTTCTCCGCCGTCTCCAACGTCACAAACCTACATGGAGCCAGGCCCAGAGTTATTAGAACCTGAACCTCAATATGATGATCCTCCTGCTCCAGGCACTGAGGAACCCCCCGAAGAACCACCTCAAAAGACTCTGAGACTGGATAGTAAGTAGTATGTGATTGGCTCTGGTATTTAGGCAGTTTCTAGTTGGCTACACAGGGCGTCAGTACTAATTTTCTGTGTGTCTGATTGAGATGTTCCAGAAAAAGGAGGACAGAATCGTTCGGCCCCTCTAGATAGAGCCTTAGCCTGGAGTCTAGTCCCTGGCAATTGTGTAACAGTCAGTTACATGGTAGGAATTGTGACACTGAATACTTTCATATTTGGATGAATAAGGAAGTGTTATTATGTGTGCTTTTAAAGTTAGAAATGGGTTCTTGCTTATTCACCTAAATCTTCAGTGATAGACGCCATGTAAAAGGGAATCACTCAATTGGATTTTAGACAAATCTATTCTTTTTTGTGCTTCCAGATATCATATAGGAGTTGTTTGATAAAGTAGCAGAACCACTGGCTCTGATGGAACTAAGGCGTGCTTCCTCCTGTTACTTGTTACTATTAACCATTTATTTCTCTTTGACAAAATCAATATTTTATTTAGTCTTTTTGTCATGTTGGAAAAATCAAAATTTTTTGTTTAAACACTTCCATACTTTCCATGATTTTTGGGCAGTTATTAAAATACAAATTTAATCTTTTGTGTTGTAGTCTAGAATTAACACATTGTTGCTCTTTCAATACCATTTTTATTTATGAAACAAGATGGAGACTTTTCCTCCTGTATATGATGCATATAATGTGCAATAATTCACTGTAAATGAAAGTTATAGAAGATTCAACTGTCCTAAAATATTATAGTTAAATCAAAAGTATGAAGATACGAGGGCAGATCGCGGAGGTAATTTGGTGTACTTGCTGGAGATATTTCTGAGGTATTTTTGTCTGGAAATTTTCATCAGCAATCTTTCTCTAAGATCATAAGAAATGCAAGAAATTGGTTATTGTGGAACTTAATCTAATATAATCAGATTTGTATCTTAAAAATTGTGGAAACTCCTTATAATAAAACATCTGCTTAAAGCCAGTTGTTAAAGCCCCTAAATATTCTATTTACGTTTTAATGCCCTCCCCGCCCCCTGCATTTTTATCTTATTATTTCATATGCCCATTGACATCTAGCAGTGGTGTAACTAAAGCCTTATAACAAGCCAGGCAATAATAAACTTATTGTAATACCACTCTATAATGCTCAATTTTTCTTGCTTTTAATAATTGGACTCGTTAATAGTTACGCCACTGATTCGTTTTGGTATCAGAAAGAGGTGTTAATGCTACATGTTGAAGAACGTTTCATTTTTTTATTATTTTAGAGCGTTGGCGCGAATCTGCGGCGGTCGTTTCTAAGAGTAGTTTTTATCTGCCCATGGTATTGTTGAGTTTTATTGGAGACTGATTATAATGTAATTTTTATTGAATATTGTAGCAAGTTTATAAAGTGGTTACAAAACGACATGATGCAGTGAATGTATGAGTCATTTGTGCAGGAAAATTGCCTTTCATACGTAACGAAAATTATTACAGATCAGTCGTTTTGAAATCAATATTAATCAATATTTTCTGACATACTTATAATAATTGGAAAAGAAGTTTTTGTTTGCTAAACATCTTCGAAATTTTAATCAGTATACGATTGTAATAAACTTAAGCCTAAAATCTACTTTTCCAATCGACTTTTTCCCTTTCTAACATTTGCCAGATTTTCACCGACCTGCTTTGTTTTAGGTGATGGCGTGGATTATATTTATGACTTAAACCAGACAGGAGAGGTTGTTACAGGTAATTGAAAAGCTTACTTCTGGGCACAGTCCAGTACTAAACAAAACTTGCAGGTCCAGGAGCAATCAGCAACTCCGTTGCCGGAATCCTCGGCGGAGCCTTGCCCAAACTTAGCTCCGAGCAAGCTGATTGGGTGACGAAAGCAAAGAAATACGCGATGGAACAAAGTATACGTATGGTTCTTATGAAACAAACCATAGCCTACCAGCAACAGGTATGCAGGGTAAGTTTATAGGAGCTTTGATGTGTCTAACTATTTTTTTTTGTTGCAGAAAAATAAGACGTTCCAACGCCATCAAGTTTTAGTTTTAATGTGCAGGTGTGTGTCTATTCATGAAGATTATTTGTAGTTATTTAAAATGTGATGAAAATTTACAATGTTAGACAAGTTGTTGAGGATCCCATTGCATTCTCCAACGATGCCTTTTTTAGCTGATAAGATCTGAATTATTATTTTTATAAAATTTTAGTCATTTGCTGTGAAAACAGGTTCCTAAGTTCTTCATTCTTTGATTTTTTAGGGTTTATGTGGGTTCAATTAGTTTCGAGCTCAAGGAGGATACCATTCGGCAATCGTTCCTGCCCTTCGGCCCCATTAAATCAATTAATATGTCCTGGGATCCAGTCACACAAAAGCATAAAGGTAGACTTGTTATTTACTTTCTATACAGGGTGTTCTATACATTCCTACATACATTGTTAACTGAAACTTGGTATTGCAAATTACAAGTCGATGAAATTAGATAAAGGTGGGCTTTGGGGGAGCTCTACTGAGCCTGTCACATTCTTTGTGAAGTCTTTAAAATTCTGATAATATTACCTGAACGTTAAACTTGTTGAAACAATATTGCTGGTAAATTAAAAACAAGCCATCTAGTTGGTTTTTACTAATGAAAAATTTAACACATCAAACACTTGTTTTTAACCTATTGTTCAAACCTAGTTTTAAATAAAGACTCCTTATCCCAAAAGGGAAACGAAAAATGAGATTACAGTCTGAACCTTTTAGGAATACCGTAATATAAAAATATTGCCATGTACGCGACTACGTATGCATATGGTGAATTAGTGCCGCTCTTCTAAAAGATTTTGAAAGCTCTATATTCGGAGCTCCAGTTTGGAGGATCTCCATTCGTTTTCTGCATGTTACAGCGATTGTCAGAATGCGTCGACGTACCACTTTCTTAACTATTTAACAATTAATTATTTTTTGAATTTATTTGTTTACTCCCATCCAAATGTTAGAAGTTTTTGTTTTGAGTGAATTTTTTTCCTTCAATATTTTTTTGGTTTCCAGGTTTTGCTTTTGTGGAGTACGAAATCCCAGAGGCGGCGCAATTAGCGCTTGAACAAATGAATGGGGTGATGATCGGAGGGCGGAACATCAAGGTAAATGTTCGTGTTCAGTTTTTATCTTTCCTTATTATTAGTTGGTTAGGGGCGAATTTTACCCATTACCCCAAATTTTATGAAAAATGGGTCAAGTACGCCGCATTGAGAAATAAGGGAGTATTTGGGTGGAATCTCGTTTAACTTTTTTATTGGAATTTGAGCAGGATTGTGGCGTTTTTTGTAAGTGGTACCCCTTTTAGATGGAAATTCGTTGTATGAGATTCTTTTCATAATGGGGCTTGTATTTTTTTATTCAATTGAAGCGGACAATTTTTTTGCAACTTGTGACCTTGTGGCTAAAGAAAATGCCATTAAGAGAGAAAAAATATAAGCCCTTTTCTCCCATTAAAAATTAGGCAACTCTAGGAAATAAATCTTACATAGTTTCAGATGACAAATCCAAAGATGGTAGTTTCTTATTTTTCTTGGTCGGCTCTTAAACAAGTAACCGAGGGTTATTCAGGCAACTGGATTTTGACACATTAAGCTCCTCTGAGTTCATTCTGACAAACACCAAGTTACTTTCGAGGGTTGTCAATATCATTATGCCTCGGCGATAACCCTCGCCGGCAGTAGGGTTAAGGGAGAGTGGTCGCAGATATTTACCATATTCACGTCACGAAAACGAGCTTTTATTTTAATCCCAAAAGAAAACGTTTTTAAATAAAAATGAACCTATGAATAAGCAATTATATATAGCTCGAATGACGTGAGTATGGTCCGCTAATGTGGGGTCTCTTTTCTATTATAGGTGGTGGGACGGCCGAGTAACATGCCGCAAGCACAAGCGGTCATCGATGAAATCCAGGAAGAGGCTAAACAGTATAATCGTATTTATGTCGCCTCGATTCATTCTGATTTGAACGAAGATGACATAAAGAGGTCAGTAAATGTGCCACCACATACAATTTTTTGCTAAATTTCCACCATTTTTTGAGACCATTTAAGTCAATAATGTGCAGTTTTTAAGGTGACACTTTTGTTTGATATCTGTAAAATTGACATAACGTTTATGGAAAGCGATTGTGAATTCCTTCAAAAAAACTCACTTTTAACACAAACTTAACACGCAATTCTGAAATAAATTACGCTAAGGGTAACTTTTTTTTTTGTACTGTTATAGTGTGTTTGAGGCTTTTGGCCCCATCGTTTATTGTAAACTGGCTCAGGGCTCCACTGGAAACAAGCACAAAGGTTACGGTTTCATCGAGTATGAAACAGCTCAAGCCGCCAATGAGGCTATTGCTAGTATGAATTTATTTGATTTAGGAGGGCAATACTTAAGGTATTTTTTCGTTGCAAATCTTTGCTGCCTTGTTTTGATGGAAGTATTTTTAGGGTTGGAAGAGCCATTACCCCACCAAATGCTCTTCTTGGGCCATCAACTGGATCTAATGCATTGCCCACAGCTGCTGCAGTAGCTGCCGCGGCAGCCACTGCTAAAATTCAGGCAATGGATGCTGTTGCCAGCAATGTTGCGGCGTTAGGTAAGTTTTAGGGCTTACAAATTCATTCGCCATGGTAATGTTTTTCTTTTTGCAGCTCCAAATCTTTCAAAATTAGCCGCTCAGCCTGCAGCAGCCTTACCTTTGCTAGCACCAGCAGCAGTGACTTCAGCTCCCTCCGTAGTGGCTCCGGTTATTACCTCCGTAGTGGGTCCTCCAGGACTAGTGACACCCACAGTTGTAGTGCCGCCACCAGGGGTAGCAATTCCTCAAAAGTTACCCAATAATGTGATTCAGCCTGCCCTTGTGCAACCAGTAAATACTTCAATAATGCCTTGATGCTTTTCATTAGAGTATGCGTTTTAGGTTTTAAGTGGCCCTGTACCTTCAACGCCAGTTCCGATAAGTTCCGCCACTGCACCTCCGATTTCCAGTAGGTCAACAGTGGCGCATCAACAAGAAGCCATGAAAAGGGCAGCTGAAGCCCAACTTAAACAACAAGAGGAGCTACAAAAAAAACTTTTAGACCAAAATGAACCACAGACATTACAGCAACAGGAGAACATGTCCATAAAGGCAAGTTGATATTTTTTACCTTGGTTCAAGTGTATTATGAGTGTTTTTAGGGTCAAAATGCCCGACACTTTGTAATGCAAAAGCTGATGCGTAAAGTGGATTCGAGAGTAGTAGTGTTACGCAACATGGTCGGTCCTGAAGACGTGGATGAAACTCTACAAGACGAAATCCAAGAAGAGTGCAGCAAATACGGCCAAGTGGAGCGGGTGATTATTTACAAAGAAAAACAAAGTGAGGAGGACGATAACGATGTCATAGTGAAGATCTTCGTGGAGTTCTTCGAAAGTTTTGGTAAATTTTTGCACTTGTTTCGTACAATTCACATATTTTTTGGTATGTTGCAGAGGCGGAAAAGGCAAGAAATGCTTTGAGCGGTCGTTATTTTGCGGGTAGATTAGTGCAGGCAGTGTTATATGATCAGACTCTCTTTGAGCATAGTGACTTTTCAGGCTGAAACTCTATTTAATTTAAAACCAGCGTATTGTGATTTTTCTATATAGTGTGGACGCGAGTGTAACAGACTAGTGTTATATTGCCAACCCGCGGGAACATTACAATTTAATAGAAGTGATTATGAACGTTTATTTCGACGAATAAGATGACTGTACAGTAAAAAAGATTTTCTAATGAAATTAGTGTTGTGCTAAGTGAAAAGACTTTTAAAAAGTAGACATTTTACATTGAAGTTGAATTACATTCAGGCAAAGAAATTTAAAATTTTGGAAATAAATCTTTATTTTCGTGACTTTAATGCGTCATAGTTATAACTGCTTTATAATCGCGGTCTGTACATAATTTCTCCTACCACTAGATTTAACTAATTTTTATAAAGTTGCAATAAACCTACCTAAATTATGCATAAAAATTCCCAAAACAAGAAAGCAACTCGTGACAAATAACGTAAACGGTGACATTCGTTTCCATGGCAATCATAATTAAAAAAAAAAACGATATAGTTAAGCACGCTGTGGCCGATTAACTTGCTAAGTAAGTAAGGGTCCATATAGATATAATTACATTTTCCTCTAAGTGAATGAAAAACTTCTGCGAGAAATAGTTAGAGCTTGCTGTTTTACAGTCACTTTATGGCCAATTTCATTATCCAGGTGTCAGAAATAATACCTGAGGTCTCTTCAGATGTGTCCTAGCTGCGTAATTCCATACTGTTGATGCATACGTTGCGGTTAAATGACTGTTTTGATAAGCGTAATCTTATTCCTAAGGGGCAGTTTAAACTTCTTCCTTATCATTGGGTAGAGTATTGCCTCGTTGTTTTCGCGTATTTTCTGTTCGTCGTTACGTGCTACTGCCATGTAAGCCATCTCTCCATGTCCCCACGCCCAAGTATGTGGCTTTGTTGCCCTGCAGTCGATTTTCGGTTCTAACGTCCCTTTTTCGTCTAAAGACGATGGCCTGGGTCTTTTCTGAATTTATTTCTATCCTTTATTTCGAAAACCATTTTTCCAAGAGTCGAATTTTTCTAGATATCTAACCGGCAATGTCTCGTTCTAAGATCTAAACCCCGTATCGTCGGCGTAGAGTTCCAGTGGAGTGTATGTTTCAGCGCACGCACTGCTATTTTCAAGCCGTTCTCTGCAATGTTGCCGGCTTGCTTTTGAACAGTCAGGTTGCTTAATTGTTATTTAAAATCTACTATAAAAATTAATTCAGATAATCTTTCTTCTTCAACATTAAATATGAAAATAACTATAATTTTTAAATCTAAAAAAAAACTAAAAATAAATAAGAAATCAAAAATTTTATCAATGGAAATGAAAACCAAAACTAAATAAACGATCAAATCAGTCTTCTTCATGTGCAGAACAGTAACCGAGACGATCATAAAACATTGCTAATATGATATCGACAATCACGTATATAAAGAATTCTTTCGTAATAAAGTAAGCTGGCAACATTGCAGAATTTATTTTGAGCACAACAGTAAACACACAGTACAGCAACTATGTTTATTTCATTTATTGTATGCGATAAATTTAGTTGCGCAAAACATACCGCTCACCATATCATTTATTTCAAGAGATACTGTATATTTATATAAAGTTGTTGGTCGATACTTTAATATTGACTAATTCCATACGTCCTTATTATCTACACCCAACTCTAAGTGCACGTTAGCCCTAGGAATTAATTTCTGAACTCGCTCTCGCGACCAACTGATTACTGTCAGATCTATGACATCATAACCACAACAATAACAAAAATGTCAAAATTATGGATTTTAATTGTTTATTTAATAATCAACTAAATATACTGATTATCTTATCGTGACAAAGAAAAATGTCTTCTTCACACATTTTCTGAGTGTGTAGTTTTATTTTATTTTAATTATAATGTCGGAATCAACTTTACTTTCCACTGTAGCAAACTTGCTGCGCCCTGTAAGCAAAGATGTTTCTAGGGGCAAGGGTAAGTTGTGCCTTTCCACTGTTTATTTAAGTAAACTGAATAAGGCCTTTGACGAAAACGCCCCAGAGGATTTAATTTCATCATTCCACCTCACCGAAGCTAAAGCTTCATTGCAAGTTGACTTACAGTTCTTGCTTGACCTAGTAAAAAGTACTATAGCTCTTAAAGTAATTCCTGATCTTGTTGAGGATGAAGAGAGCGATATTGTGAACATAAGTAGATTTAAAAATATTAAGACTTTAGAGATTCATAAAATTGATATAAAAAGGTTTCGGGGGATACAAAAGTTGAGATCACAAATAGAACAACTGAGTTGTCTGTATAATTTGGACAATTTATCAGATATTTTGGACAAATGTGGCGGAGATTTGAGTCACAGTTTTAACTGGGGAGAGCTGAAGAGAGGAAATTTTTCCCATAGTCAAATTCAAGAAATTAATACAGTGTTTGAAGTCACTCCATGGCTGCAGACATTAGACCTCAGCCATAATCACATAAAATGCTTAGATCTAATTGAAAACCTTCCAAATTTAAAAGAACTGAACTTATCATACAATAAATTGGAATCTGTTCCAAAATTTAAAGGAGCAATATGTAAGAGATTGCATGTAAGTGTTTTATTGTATAGCAGTTTTTGATTCAGTATGTACTGTATGTTTGAATTAATTGCAGATCCTATTATTAAACAATAACTTCATAGAGGACATCAGTTCACTTTCAACTGTTGCAGACTTACACCAACTTGATTTAACCCAAAATTGTTTATTAGACCATAACTGTCTCTTATCAATATCACAAATGCCCTCCTTGTACTCTCTAGATTTGAGAGGAAATCCTATAAGCTTCCATCCCATTCATCGCACCCTCGCCTGTAATTATTTGAACAAAAACACAGCCACTCTAAATGTGGTTTTGGATAATATCCCATTAACCAAAATTGAGAAATCACTGGCTGGTTCTCACAGCCCAATTTCTCAAACCTCTTTGGGAAGCAGTGGCAGTTTTCCTTTACAAAATTCCTTAGACAATTTTTTGCCAAAAAGACAGAGGAAAGTGGTGAGGACTGTTACTATTCAAGATACTCATGACATTCAGAGGTTGCCAAATAAAGTTGAGCCTGTGATTCCTTCACCTAGAAATACTGACAAAAGTCACTTAGATATTAAGAAAAAGGTAAAACTTTTTTTTTGTAAATGTTTTAGTGGAGTAATGTTATTGTTTTCTTTAGATAGAGCAAGGGTTACAAGAAGGTACACAGCCTTCAAGTGTAATATTTGAAAATATTTTAAATTACCCTAAGAATTTGAACTCTTTAGTATCGACAAGTGACCAGGTATCATCCCCTAATAATATTGAATCAGATAAAGTTCCTGAGGAAGTTAATGAATTTGATGAAGGAACAAGAGATGACAAACTTTTTTCAGCAACAGAAGTTAGTGCTAATCTGGAGGACTCTGGTTAGTCTATTTATTTTATTTTTATTTCTGTAATAACTGAAAAATATTGGTTAACAGCGTCACCCTTAGATGATGATGATGATGACATTCTTGAAGGTCAGACTTTTGTAGCTGGAACTCGGGCAGACGCAGACGATTTGTGCATTGCAATAACTAAAAGCCACCTTTCCGAAAAAGACATTGTTACAATGACTGAAAGGGAAAGGTGTGTGTCATTCATCCATTTATTTTGATTTATAAAAATGACTTCTCTTGTAAGGTTTTTTAAAAGGGAGAAACTTTTTTGTTATAGGTGGAGCTTAGACGTATTAAAATCTTTCAAACAGGTCGAGGATTCCAGAGAAGTTAAAATAGAGTTTGACATCATGCGTAGAGACAAAATGTTCCGGGTTTATTACCTAGATGAGGCGGAGAAGTTCGTAAAAGAACTCTATGAAGGAATGCTGAGGAATAAAATACCTGAGGACAGGATTCAGTATCAGTGCATGAAGTGTAATGGCTCATTCTCGCGATCGAAAAAAGGGAGCAGCGTTCTTCTTGAGGAGAAAGTCACCTGCCCTAAGTGTGACAGCAATCTTGTTATTGAGTCCAAGTGACAAGATGGAATGGATAATATGTGTTTGAAAGAACGTGATCTCATAATATTGTAGAATATGTACACTATGTCTCTTTTTTTTGCAGATGGTATAATTTAGTTATTAATGAACATACTGTATACCTTTTAAGTGGTGTTTAAATGTATGATTTTAAATTTTAATTTGACCATTGTTTAATTGTATTATTTACATATATTTATTTTAATGTTTTAGGACAAGTAGTTGTTTTTATTTGTCTACCGCCATCTATTACCGATTTGAACAGTTGTGCCATAATCTCTAGGCCACATCTCTGAAATACTAATTCAAAAATTAACATTTTTGTTTGTACCTGTTTATTGTTGTAGTTACGTGTTATTAGAGGAGTTGAGGCATTAAAATTAAATTTATATTTTGATGGAGCAGGTGATGAAGTTTTTCTATTTTACTTTGAAGTTAAATAAAAATCGGCCGTTGAAAAATACGTGATCAGCTGTGCGTCAAACATCAAAATAATCAAACGTCACATTGGTTTCCCTGTTACCTGTTTCCTTTGTTCGGTTTCGAAGCCAAAAAATCAAAAATTAGCACGTTTTTAATGAAAATTGTGAATTGTGTACCATCTGTTGGGACTAGGAAATCGAATATGCTAGAAGAAGATACATAGCAAGGTATTTTCCGTTTAAATTTTTCTGTTGTAAAATTTTCTTCCTTGTTAGTGGGCATGCGTCGATTATAGATAAAATCCTTCTAGGCGACGTTGTCAGGGGCCAAATTTTTTCGAGCTAGATACACTCGCACATACGACTTTCTTAAAGTTTTTATTGGTACGTTCTGTTTTTACGGGTTTAGCTGTTTATTCGAAGCATTTCCTTTGCGGTCTAATTAATTTTAAATCCAAAATCATCCCACATAATTTCATCACCCTAGTGGGGGTACATCTGTCTCCCTATGACTAGCGATAATATTTCATCTTGTTGGCACGTAAATTCAACGTTATTGGCACCGAAGTTCCCAATTTTATTCAAATTTCTGCAATTTCTTAAAGAGAGAAATTGATTTTTCTTTGTACGGGATTCCCAACGGACATTTACCTGATTGAGCTCCCGCCGACTTGGCACCGCCGCATTTTCAGGTCTGGAAAATTCGTTCTCGGTGTAACAGTGGTCCTACATTTTTCATTATTTTTTGGACACTACTTCATCCAAATCACACGTTTTTAGATTCTGACTGAACCCTCCTCTTCTATCTAACGTTAAATTTCGAGGCCGAATTTGTTATCAAGACCTTACGTGTAGTTACAGAAGACAACCCAGTCGAACCTTAAAATGCCTAACAAAATGTAATTATTTGTTTGCCGTTGAAAAAATTGTTTGACCATCTTCAATTGGTAAGTCCTTCAGTGATATTAATCCCGCAGTTAGAAACAGGGTTTCCCCATTTTATTCTTTTATTGCTCCCAGAATTTAGACTCTGAAATGATTTCTCTTAGCAGGGGTCCAGTAAATTGGATCAACTAATTATTGTTGCAAGGAAAATGGTATTTGTGTATTATTTGATTATACCTACCTGCACTTAAAACTCCTATAAGATCTTGGAGAATGTTGCTTTCATTCTTATGTTTTTTGCAAATTATTAATATTAATGGTAAATTCACTTACCATTATATTACTATATAATGGTAAGTAAATTTACCAGTACTCAAAACAAGTATTTCTCATAAAAGATCAGAATTTAATAGTAAATAGTACCCTACTTTGTGTGCCCCAACACACTACTTTCAGATTGTGTTCGTGAGCTAGTGTCACACCATGTTACGCTGGAATCTGCCAATAAATGTGAGGCTGTTAGCTCTATGTTTAAGAGCAAGATTGTTAATATGGGATAGAGAATTAAAGGTTTATCTAAGAAAACAAAAAGCAGATACAGGATTATGCTAAGAATATTTCCATTTAATCATGTGAAAATGTAATTTCATGAAATTTCTGTTTCATAGAGTGGATTTTTACTATAAGTAAATATTTTCAACTTTTTAGCTTTTTCAAAGTAGTTGGATTTTCTTGAATAATTGTATACAAATCAATTTGTCTGCAGTGAGTACCTCAATTTCAGGCGCTGCTTAATATTGTTCAAGCCTGTTAATATGAAATATTTTTCACTAGTTATTTGAAATGCATCTTTCAGAGCTTACATAGAAAGCAAGATTAAGTAAGTTATGCACTACTACTGAGCCTTTTTAGTTCAATTCATTCTTATTTAAGTCATTATTATATTCTTGTTTTCAATGCAAGTTGGCACTCTCCGTTGACATTTAGTACAAATGTGGTCAAGGGATGATCGGTTGTTTCCATATGACAGTTTTCACTTTGTTAAATAGTTCCTGATAGAAGTACTCCAAGCTAGGTAGAATAAAGTGTCCGTTATCCTCTGTTTCTTCACTCTTTGGAAGTAATAAACATCATTGTTTATTTCATAGCAGTTAATTGATTTCTTGTACGTGTGGCAAGGGTGTAAAATCTGAAAGTAAAGTTGATAGTCTAATTGATTTCTTGTATGTTTGGCAACAGTGTAAATTAATGAAGTTGACTGATGAAATGTCAACTATAGTTTGTTGTGTTATGGATGCTATCGTTATGTGATTTAGTCCCCTTAAATGCAATTAAAAAATACATAATTTAAATGTAATTATAGACTATCTAAACCCCTGCAACCACACCTTTTGAGAGGTGAGGGATTTAGTGTCGTGCTTAGGGTTTAAAAGAGGGTCCAAAAATTTTGAGGTTATGTAAGAAATACTTGCGGTCAAATCCAGACGTAGAGAGAAGAAAACGGTCTAGTGCTGCTCTTTTCGCAGTTTGAACTTCATATTTAATATAGAACACAACAGTAGTTTCTTACTCATCTGGTGGAAGACGAACAAATTGGAGATAAAACGGATCAGGCAACAACAGAAGTGATTAAAATTTACTGGACAAAATTCAATAGACTCAATAGAAGTTCCAAGTGATAATTCCATTAATGTTACAGGGGCTTTACTTGATGGTCACTGAGGAGTCCTGCAGGCGAAGTCCCAATACAGCGGAATGGAATAAGCATGATGGAAAAGCTTAACAGGTCGTAAGGCAACTGGATGTGCAGCTTATGAATTGAATTTTGTGTTGTATGACCACATTATGAGAATATAGGAGAAGCTCATATTGATTTATGATTGAAAATCAGAAGTTTCACTCCATTTATCACAGCAGAGAATTTTTAAGCTCAATTATAGAGGCTCTGGTAGAGCAGAGTATCAGAAATTCAGAACATTGAAGGAAGTTACAGCAATTTAAAAGAGGAATTTGATGGGAAGATGAAGATAAAGAAAATTTCTATATCGCTTGTAGAAGAAATAAGTCATTGTGTCACTATGGCAGCAGATAGGAAGGCACAAGTAGATGTTACTTGATATTACATCTAGCTTATTTGTGTAAAAAGAAAAACATACAAAAGATACTTCTCACAGTTATATGGCAGCAATAAGAAGAATTAACCATTCAGTTCAAAGAGTGCTTGAAAAAATCCAGGGCATGATACTAACACATTTACAAGGTATTCAGATGTGGTAAATCAATTTGACCTTTTCACATAAATCCACTATTCGAAAATAAAGTTTAGAGTTTGATGTCTTAATAATGGAACAAGTGACTATCTGTATAACAAGGGGACTATTTTTGAGACTGCTCAGTATTAATATCAGAACATTGGAAATTCCTAATGGACCCTTTTTAAAGATTGAAAGTCTCAGACTAATAAAATTAAAATGGGTTTGAACACAACTGAGGGAAACATTGTATGTGCTTAAACTTGTTTTTTTCAGTGAGAAAAGCCTTAGATAAAAACATGCAAATGTTATTAAATAAAGACACTTACCAAATTATGGACAAAATAACATAAATTTAATGTTTATAAATTACTAAAAATAAACAATGTTAAAATTAAAGGAAATCCAAGTCTCATTTGTGAAACTTATTTGTAAGGAGAACAGTTTAAATCACAATTTTGAAAAGCCAAAGAAAATAAATTACTGAGATTTTTGTGATCCTTTTGAAGTTGATTCCTTCAGGGAAGTCATGCTACTTTTTATTATTGAAAGATGACTATTTGAATTATTGAACAGTATTTCATAAAGAAAGAATCAGAAACACAGGAAAGAATTTAGAATATTTAAAAAATAATGGAGATTCGAGTGACAATGTGGTTAAGACCTGAAAAACTGTCAATAGTCTAAGAGTTTTTAAACTTTGAATTCAGAAATATATTAGAATGTAGAAGAATGAAAAAGCTGGTAGCTATAGTCTTCAACAAAATGGTAAGGTTGAAAGGAAAATTATTCAATCAGCTCTGCAGAGCGTCCCCGACAAAGTTTCTTATCAAACACCTTCACCTGGCCAAGTGGGAGGTTTTGGAGATGGTTTACCAGTTTAGAATTTGTGAATGGACATCTAGATGTCCATTCGCAAATTTAATACATTTTAGATATTTTCACCATTGTTTGTTTTTCTGTTGCCAGTTATGCTCCTTCTTGCCATACTAAATTTTAAATTATGCAAACTAAGGATGATATGGTACTTTGTCACATTACTGGGCCACCCTGCACCTATATTACTATTAAACTAACGTTTCTAGTAATTCCAGTCTGCAACAAAATTTAATTTTTGCAGTTCTCATTATCGTGTTCCGCCTCAAAAACTCACCTATTAAACCTGCCAATCAACCTAAAGTAGAATTGCCAAAATGGTTTCAACTCGGCAAATGTCAGTCACTAGTAGCAGCTCTAGTGAGGGCTTCGGTGGACATACAAACACGAATGGTGGGCCTTATTTATGTCAGTTGGAATTCGGTCCTGCGAAATTCACCAGAAACAACGTTACGCCTACGGGCGGGTACAACGGGGGGGCGAGCACCTCCACGTCAGGGGTTGTGCAATGTTATAGGTCAGTCCTTGATTATTTAAAATAATTTCTTCCTCAAATTTCAGTTTTAGAGAACAAAACGCCCCAGTACAGACTGTAAGATTTCTGGATTTACCCCAGGAAGTGATAGAAAAGATCATCGGCTATTTGCCATTTAAAGAAATATGTAGGATGCGCCTGGTTTGCCGACGCGTCGACCAGATTTGCGGCTATATTCTGAACACCACGTTTTCCAAGTTGCAGAGTCAAATGTTGCAGCGGTTTCAAGAAATCAAAAGCAAAATGCCGCGCAGGGAGTCGGCAAGGCGCAGTCATTATTTGGCCTCGGAGAGCGACATTATTGAGACTGTACACATGCGTTTGACTTTGTTACAAATGTCTTTTGGAAAGCACATTGAACGGAAACATTGTTACTTCTTCCCGGGAGAAATTTTGGACGAAGTCTATTCCATTTTGCATTACATTAAGGTAGGTTTTTTTCAAAGAGAAAGGGAGAAAAAGGAGAGATGTGTATTTTTTCTTGACAAAATGGTGGATATATGTAATTTCAAGCATCTGTTAAATATAATATTAGTTTTTTATTGTTACACTAAACTAATTACTAACCAATTACGTCCGTAACTTCTGCAATAGTGCATTTATCACAATAATTTTCGTGGCGCCCTAGCAATATTGCAACAAACTCAAATATTTCGATCTTGCGTCCGTATTTTTCAACGATATGTTTCATGACATTCTTTTCTTGAATAGAATTGACAAGAAATAAGTTAATACTTTTTTGCGTTTTCGCATATTGGTGTAAAATCCTGTACTTTATAGACCACTTCAAGACTCGATCTACCATACAAAGTCACTGACGAGCTGTTTGACTTATCGACAATGGCAATGGAGTACTTTAAAGATAAAGTTGAGCCTAACCTACCTGAAATCGCATACTTTAGCACAGACTTTCTCAACTTTTCCAGCAACTTTAGCAGTAAGTGCCACTTTATTATTCATCCTTTTCTTCTATATGTGCATACCTTATTCATCAGGCTCCAGTTCGAGCAAATACGGTCTCGAATCTTCGAATTTATCTGGCGAACATTCTAATGCGGACCTTAACGATACTGATGTCTTAGATGCCGAGGTAAATGTTTGTGAAGGAGTCAAAACTTGAGTTGTAAGAGGGTTGTTAATTAGGAGTATGTGGAGATACCTCAATCGAATATGGTGTTGCGCAAACGCATTCGTAAAATTAAACAAGGAATGAAGCGATATAACAATCAGTTGACGGTGTTGCGTCAAGAGTTGAAGATGTGTAAGAAGAAGACAGCAGATCAGCAAAGGCAAATCACCGATCAGCAAAAGCAATTAGCTGACCAGCAGAAACAGACCTTAGAATATGCCACTAGGTACTTAAATAAAACTCGATTTGAAGAGTTTATACATTATTTGTAATCTAGACTGGACGAATACGACAAAAAAACCGAAGAATTCTCACGCAAATTTAGTACCCTCCTGCAAGAACTGAACAAATGCAAGACGGAATTGCAATATTGGCGATGCAAATCGCCCGCAACGCCGATTTGCAATGCGTGTGGGACTCCGGTTCTTCCACAACCCGAGGAATTGCAAGTGTTGGTCAACCAAGGCATTAATCCGGAGGGTCTCTGTAAATATTAACCTAATTTTGCTATATATTCATGCGTATAGTTGCAACTTTTTCTAGGTTTACAATTGATCTCAGATGTGGGAGCAACGAGCTCCGAACAAGATACAAGAAAATCCAAGAATGAGGATCTAGAAATTATTAAGTTCGTAAAAGCGAGCGAGGCGCGCGGCTCTTGCAAAGAAGTTTTAGTTAAAAATAAGAAGGTAAGGATAAGCAAAGTAGAGCTAAAACAATTTTTAAGTCAAAATAATATTTGAATGTTCCAGTCCTGTAAAAGTAATTTAGAGATTTGGGTGTCCCAAAGAGATTTCTATGGATATTTTAAATACGTGACAGCATCGCGTTCAATAATTGTTTGTTAATAAAATGGTCAGTGATTCTGATTATTCTGTCAGAATTGACTTTTGACCCATAATGTTGACTTAACCGACGGAAAGGCCGAATAATGGATAGCTGTTTTGTTTAGAAATAAAGATCATATACAGAGTGTTCGTTTCTGGAGCTCGGCTATGGGGATCTCGGGAAACATACAAAATGTGAAGTCATTGAAAGGTGAATTCAAAATGATTGACATTTCATAATAGCAAGTTTTTCTCTACAACGTGACGATGCCATTTGAAATTCGACGTGTCAATTTTCTACGACCATTTTTTATTCAAATTTCGTCTGGGATTTTCACATTTTTATTTTTCGCTTTTGTTCGAATTATGATGATGTAACACATAAAGCTTCATTTTTGTAGTTTCCGCATAAACTATGCAGTGCTTGAAGAAGCAGCCTACATAGAGTTTATTCTAATCAAGTGTTAGCCTATTAGAAGCCCTGGATGCAACACGTTTTGGGATCTCTTATCCTTCCATGCGGGTCCTCTCTCCTGTCGCATATCGAAACATCCTGTTAATGAATGAAAAAATCCTATGCCTTTATTGATTTTACCTTATTTTTATTGACAGAATTTATACAATATTGCATAAATATTGGGCAAAAATCCTGTTCTAGATGTAAGTATCGAAAAGGCTGTAAGTCGGTACTGAAGGTTAAACTTTGGAAGATTGTTCGCAGCTTTGACAGAAATTACAATGGCTGAAACAATAAATCTGCGATAACAAAGTGGACTTTTTTTAAATTTGCACTTTAAAAACGTTTTTTAATTTTAGGGAGAATCACCGCCATGTTCGTCCAGCCCCGCTTCCCGCAGCCACAAACGGAAATCGTCTTCTGAGGAACGTGAGGACGAGGTCGGACAGCCCAAGAAGACCAGACGGTTCTCGAAGGTGCGCTCGAAACGCGTCGCCACCACCAAAGCGTAAAAATTACGACTGTCAGTCGCGAATCCAGGTCAGTCACACGTCACACACGAGTCACCTCCTTGAAAACAAAAGACCACAATGTCAAATTTCTCTGACAAGGTGTTTTAGCTAGCGGAGGGTGCAGCCGCTATCAGTAACTGAGTCGAAACTTATAACAATTATTCTTATTATCATTATAAAGTAATTAGTACTCGTAGTTGAGAGAGAGGGAGGGGGGCGGTGTTAGTCCCTCTCCGCCGACACGCCCGTTTTTCCCCGTTTTGCCCACTACCAGATAAAAGCTTCTGTTCAGTAGTAAGTGTGTATAGGCGCAACAGTTAATGCGGTACTAATAGTCAAAATAACGAGGGGACTTTTGTTGTGCTCGCCGTGTAAGTGACAAATGCGTCGTTACCACAAACTCGTTTCATTTGTATGTCTGGAAAAATTGTCATAAATCTGACATGTCGCGTCAGCATTAAAACAAAAAAGAACGCAACTGGTACAGAACTGGGTCTCGCTAAAACAATATCATCATTATTTTTATTTGCATAGTGTGTTTAGATTTTCTTCTAGTTACTGGTTTTCCTCGCCCGTCTTTGGCCAACAGGCAAACGTCCCCTCGATTATATCAAAATAGTCTAGCGAAGTGTTGATAAAATAGGCTTTTCCAGTTTGTCTCTTCCCAATTCCCTGCCACTTAGAACTCGAATTTAAAATGCCCATAATCAAAACTATAAGGATCAAAATAAGGTTTTTGTGTTAACTTCGTGCAACTCTGTTTATAATGCGTAAATGTGGAAATTGGCAGGTTAATCGGAAGAGACACAACAACCCATGGCAACCTTTAAACAACCAACTCTAGGTGTAGCTTTAAACGGTTCTCAGCACGCGGTTTCTCAGTATTTCCCGGCCAATTTTTCGTTCCGTACACTACCAGATTTGTGAATAAAAGTCCTGCTCTTGTATTGTAGGGGAACCGTGGAGATTTGCTCGGGCGAGTTTTTCGTCCTTTGTATTCGCAGCTAAGCCACTCGTCCAAACTGGTAACAGATTTCCTCCATTGTGCGCAGAAATTCCATTTTAAATGACAAAAGAAACAAACGAGAATACCCACTATTTATTAGCGTGTTAGACAAGTACAATAATCGATACACTCAGCTTTAATAAATATTTAATGAATTAAAAATGGTGAACGACGATCACATTTGTATAGTATTTAGTGCGTTTTCCTCGTGGGCCATAATTATCGTTTCCAAGTTGAAGCCATTAACGGTTAAGCTTAACCAATGTGTATGGTAAAGTTCGAGGCACAAGTTTCGGTTCGCTCTTACCAGATTTACTGACCGATGATTTTCATTACTGATGTAATACTTAAGTACCTAATTTAGCATGTAAAAACTTATATTTTATGACCTTGAATAGGTTTAATTTAACAACGTGTATTTAGATAACGTACGGTGGGCGAGGAAGGCACATTTGCGCATGTAAATTACACAGCATTGCAAATTTTCCTCCAAAACCGACCACGTATATTAAGTTAATTTTTTCTCTAGGTTTAAATGTAATTTTTCTTATAATATGTAGATTTTTGTGTAGGCGGGGTTTGAAGCCGAAATGAGGCTCCGATGCGGGATTTAATAGCTTAGGACAGCGGAGATTCCGATTTAATATTAGTTTCCGTAATAAATGAAATTTATCTATAACATCTTCAGGTGCCAAGGCCTTTCTATGACCGGGTACGTTGTTTGGATTCAGTGCAATATAAATAGAGAGGAATCTTCGTTAATTTAATAACACCAGTGAGTTCTCTGCGCGTCACTTCGGCTCTCCTCTAAGCCCCTACCGAATTCCGAATTAAATGTGTTTGAAATTTTTTAAAGTTGTTACCCAAGTCGGGGAAAATTAATCCTCTCTGTATGATGGTCGCAAGAGTTTTCGTTTCATAGTAATTCTTAGAAATTTTTTAATTAGAGGGCAATAGTCATACCCGTTTTTTTCCACTACTAGTTTTAAAAGACTGCTGTTATTGGGTTAGACTGTTAATCGGCTGTAGACGTCTATGTTTTTTCACCTCGTGAAATAGGTGAATAATATATCAATGGTGAAAAACATAAATCCATTGTTGACGTTGTGAACTAAACGACCACAAAAGTCATCGCCTCATTGTTGTTCTATTCACGGTGGCAATGTTATGATTCAAGATCGTCGTCTTGTGATTTAATTTATGTTTAATTTAGACAAATTTATTGTAATTTTATAAAATCTGCTTAAATCTACTAGTGGAAAAATCGTATATGCCCCGCGGTTGTGAAATATTTAAGACCCTCGGCGCTGCGCGCTTCGAGATTTACACGTTCGGGTTATAATAACGCACTTCACAACTTTGGTGTATAATACGCTATCATATTGGAAGTTTTTCAATTAAAATATCGCACTTAAAATTGAGCTGCCTCGATCCGCCCTCTAGAAGCAACTTGGTCTATCCTAATATTTATTGCGGTTGCAAATTAAGTTTCAATTCCAGGGGTTTGTTTTGCATAAAGTAGAATTTATGGTCAGTCAAGAAATTCGCCACAGCGGCTGTTCGAGCAGTTAAAACTCCCGTTAAATTCTTATCAGACTGTCAACAAAACTAAACATCAACACTGTTGTGGCATCTAATTTATCACATCGAAATATTAGGCAAGACCCTGTCGGTGTACGCATTAGGTACATAAAAAACGTTCCCGAGCACCCCGAGTTCTGTTGACTGAAAGTGTCCTTTTTCGTTTTAAGAATTCAAGACAATTAGCCGTAGGAGTGATAGATCGAACTTATATTTAAAAAATTGCAAAAATGACAAAAAAAGTCTATTTTAAAAATTAAATGTACGATGTACTCCATATATTTTATTTACTTAATAAATTATTTGTGTGAATACGTGTTTTTATTTCTTTTTAACAATAAAAATAATCCGATCGACATGGTGAACATTTTTGGCTAAGAGTAAAGTTGTTCCGTTTCGGAAAATATTTGATACCGGAGCAAGGATTGTCAGGAGCTAAATGTATCTCCTCGCACTTTTGCTCTCCTGACATGAAACGTCGATGTTCAGTAAAATTTCGCCGTAAATGTACGAACGATATTGGTTTGTCGAAAGCCGGTTCAAAAACTGTCAAGAGCTAAACATACCTCTTTACATTTCTGCTTCCTGATACAAAATTCTAAATTACGCCGGATTTAATATTTTGTATGAAAAGAGCAGAAATGCGAGGAGTTATATTTAGCTTTAGATAGTTCTTCCACCAGTTTACAACAAACCTAAATAGTTCTTATTACGAGAGCAAAGTTCCTCTAAATAAAACACGTCAAAAAACGTTATAATTATTTTAATACAAAAAACAATGGCGTAGTACTAATATTTAATAAGGCTTCTCTAGGAACCTGAACAAGGTACAACGGGAAACAATAATTAATAACCATATTTATCATTAAGCTTTGTCCTGCCATCTCCACTCTGGTCACTGGGTGGAACCCACATGTTGTAATCTTCTTTTCTAGCATCCTCGTCATATCCTCTCTGTTTCTCTATTTCAGCCTTATGCTGTCTCTGTTCAATCCTTTTCTGGTTTTTTCTCTTCTTTTTTTCGTCTGTTGTTTCTTCGTGTAGAGTCCCATCTTCATCCGGGTTAACTTCAGTGGAGTCTTTGCTGCAACATGGCTGCAGTTCTAAAGCTGTAGAAGTCTCTTTGGTCTCAATTTGAAGTTCATCCCTTTTCGTTTGCAAACTGGTTTTCAGCACTTGAATGTCTCTATCAATTTCCATTGAGATTGTTTGCAAGGCTTGACCCATTTCCTTTACCTTTCCGACCATCTGCAACAAATAATGTTAAAAAGCAAGTGCTCATCCCTGAAAATCATCGATTAATTTAATTGAGTTAATTCATTTAAAAGTAGTTTAAATTCAAAAGGAAATAACCATATGCAATAGTTACCTTAAATTTCTCTTCAGTCATTTCGTTGAGTTCGCTTAACATCCTCCCGAGTTCCGTGGCAACTTTGTGTTGCAACTTTTCACAACGCGATAGCCTAAGCTTCGACATCCAGTTCATCACCTTCTTGGTTTTAACTGACAATATTTTAAAGTCGCAATGAGCGCGGTTCTCGCTAGCCGCCAGTCGTTGCAGCTGTTTCAGAATTTTCATTAATTTCTGTTTGTGAATATCTGGGGAAGTTTGAAGGAACAGAATTAACAAATTAAAAAAAAATAGAAATAGTCACCAGCGACTTGAGGCAGATCCGTGCTCATAAATTCTTGAAATTTCTTAAATGTGTCAGTCTCATTGAAGGAGTTGATCGGCTTGAAACCCCCTAATTGTTGAAAATATGATTTTATGGCATCTTCGCTTGAGAATTCGTCTGATGATTCGGACGATGTGTGGTCTTGATTTGGAATTTCTTCATTATGAGTATTGGAAATGGTGGAAGTTGAATCACCCAAAAGAGTATTATTACTGTTAATAGGTGCTTCACAATTTGTCACATTTTCCTCAGGTCCCTCCTCTACTTCCTCCTCAATGTCTTCGGAAGTAGCTGTGCTATTCGAGGCCTCAGCCACGCTTAAAGGCCTTGCAGGAAACTTTACTGGGACTATTCTTCTTTTGCCGAAAATCGGCAATTTCTTATTACCAGAACCTCCAGAAGAACTGCTACTCGGTGTTGGATTTAACTCTGGCATTGCTGCCGGTCTCGCTATATTGATTAACCGAACCAGGTTGGCATGTTCCTTTTTCAAATTGGTAAGGTTCAGTCTTAACGTGGAAACATTTTGATTGTTTCCCCTATTCTCTGTCAATCCTTTCATGTAGAAGTCTAGGGAATCTTCTTCAGAGCCCCCATTGCCACTGCTCTCTTCATTGGATCTAGATTGTCTTTCGTTTAATTTCGTTTCTAAGGCATTTATTGAAAGTACCAAGTTTTTCTCTTTCTCCACCTAAAATTTATTAAGTAGTCTTTTAGCCTATGATTTGAGGATATAAATGCATGCATGAAACCTTTACTATAATGGTTATATGTCCTCTGCGTATTAAATGAGCCAATAAGCGAGGTAAGCGGCTATATTCTAAAAATTGTAGAATAATAGAAGTTGAAAGCAAAACATGTTTATAACAAATATTACCAAATAAAAATTTAATAGTTATTTACATATCAATGAAGTATGAGCATATTAGCGGCCATAGGGATTTTATCACAACCAGATCGTAGACTGAATAATGGAGGAAATCGTTTTGGAAAAACATTTTTTTTTTCTTTTTAGCGATCTATAAGTATTTGTACACATAAAAAACCTACTTTTTATAGCCTATTCAGTGGTTATATTTCGGAAATCATATGACATATGACCGTATACCTCGCTTAACACACCTGGTGCTATACACTACGGCAAGACGGTATCGCTGTGTGTGATCGACTGCATTCCGGTTCGACTTTATGACCAGACGCCATTGCCATTATTCTTATTAAACTATCTTGCTCTTGTGTATAAGTGCACGTGCGATTAGTAAATGTAATGCCTATCTACTCTATATTTTATTTAAATACACAACACTCACCAAACTTTCAAACGTTTCTGCTTTTTCCGGCTGTTTCACCTTCATACGCTTCTCACGTTTCTTCTCAATAGTTCCCGTGCGATCCAGGAAAGTGTCTTCATCACTATCATAGTAGTCATTCTCTTCCCAATCTCTCGTTTTCCTCTTTTTCGACTCTATGGTGAAATAAATTTTGCACATTAAAAATTCACAAATACCATCACAAATTACCATGCATTGCCTGCCTTAAAACCCCCGCCCTATCCAACATCCTACAGGCCTCCAAAGCGCACTGTACCACTGCCTCTTTTTTCTTTCCTTTGTGCAGTACTTCAGCCACGATGGGTCGTCCCATTTCGTCGTCCAAGGGCAGCTCCACCTTGCACAAAAATTGACTCATGCCCTGCTCAGTGCAGTTGTATTCCAAGTCATAACCTTCGCGTTCAAAAAATCCTCGCAGTGCCTTCTTAGGATCATCTAGGTACAGTTCCTCATTGTTAGTTGAAGCGTAGGGGTTCTCTTTAATGTCGGTCTCTTCTTCTGCGTCATCACCTTCAATTTTAATACGAAAAAATTAATGTGTTTTTCCTCAATTTAAGATGGAGGAACTTACCCATTCCCCAGTTCACTCCCCGTTCTTCCTCTCGTTTTTCTCTCTCCTCCCTTTCCAATTCTGCCAAACGCATTTTCTCTTCGTGTTCCTTTATTTTAAGGATTCTCAGTTGTTTTAGTTGTGTAACCGAAAGATCAGATTCTTCTTCCTGGTCATCATCAGGTCCAGTTAAAATAAAAGATCGTTGACTGCAACCTAGACGAACCATATGACCCACCTGCGTGATAAAAAAATAATTTGGGAAATTTTTAAATTTAATATAGTAATACACACACACAATTATGAAATAATTACACCCATTAGTGCAAATCAAATCTACCAATATTTGGGAAAGCGTATTGAAAAAAGTATAAAAGAGATGTGAAAATAAAAGTCATGGAGGTAAAGAATAATTTACTGTCAATGCAATGATAATCAAAACTGATCATCTAAAGATGATTTCAATATTAAAAATATCGAATTCTCCTACCAAACAAGAATTCTTGAAATGTAGCATACTTTAATGTATCTTGATGACTGTTCCTCTCAGACAACCAAGAAACAGATGATAAAGCAAATGATAGAAGTTTAGAAGAAAATTGAGAAGGGCACATTTATAATGAAAGTGAAAAAGTTGGAATTGTTATCAAAAACTATCAAGAAACTTTTCATTATGTTATTGTAATGCTCAAAAGCATCAATAATACTGATTATATCTCCTTTAATTTGGCTAGTGTCAAGTAGAGTCAATAAGACATTACATGTATTTACCAGGTTACACTTTCTGCATATTACTTACCCTTAAAGGAGCATACATTTTGGGTTTCAATTTGTTGTTTTTTCCATTCAAAAAAGTTCCATGAGTACTTCCTAAGTCATAGATGTAAAACCCGGGGGGGTCATTCTCTGATGGGTTTTCTCTGAACTGAAGGACTGCATGGTATCTGGATATTGTGGGGTGATGCATACTAACATCACAATGGGGCAGTCGCCCAAAGACCCAAAATGGTTTTTTCATCAGGTCAATGATTTCAATTATACTGCCATTTTTCAATACTTCCAAAACGTAAGGCTTACTACTGGCATCTGGTAAACCAGACCATTCAGGCTCTTTGTATGGAAAAACTGGGGACTTGGTTTTTTGGTTATTGCTGGATACTAAATGACAATTTTAGAAGTATAAATAGGAATGAATAGGCATGTATACCTTCAGTTTCTAGCTCTTCAAAGGAAGGTGATTCTTCAGTGACAAAATTTTCTTTTTTTTCATTTTCTTGAACTGGATTTTTTGTTTCCTGAGGTTTTGAACTGGAAGGGCATAAGTACTCAGAGCTTGGCAATTTTAATTCTGGGCTGATTGGAACTTTTTTAGGTAAACATCCACGTTTACCTATAAGTAACGTGGGTTTTTTAAAGGAAGATTCCGATTTTGGACTGCTTGGGAGGTGGGAATCTTCAATTTCTTTTTCGCTTATTATTTCCACCTGGGTATCCATTTTATATCATATTAATTTAAAAGACAAATGAAAATTTTTAATCGCTGACAGCTTGTCAACTTCACCGTGAAATTTACTTGACATTAGAAACAATAATGGCAACAGTGCATTTATGTTTTCGAGTAGAGCTATCCAACGTAAAATGTTTTTTTTTTTAAATTGTATATCGTTAAGATTCCGTAGTAAACTCCGCCGTACATGAATATCGGCAGAGAATCATATAAATTTCAAGAAATTGAAATAAATAATAAACAGGTATTTCAAACAATCGAAAATGCATTTATGGTTACAAGGAATAAATTATTTAAAAAGTTCTCTTTAGCCTAAAGTTGACTTAACACATTAATTAACAAGAGTAAATTAGAATTTTGAATTACTTGAAATCCAAGTTGAAGTTTGGTCCTAACTTTGGATTACTTAAGAAGACGAAACTTGAATATTACGGCCGCTATAAACCGTTTGTCATGTATTTTGCAATACATTTATGCATGCATCTTTTTATTGAGGTAATACGATTCATTTTGCGTGATTACGAATATCACTTTTTAAGGAAATGGTAACTTTAATCATCATAAATTACAAAGACCATTCATGATTATTCAAATAAACCAGTTGAGATTCACCCAAAGGTTAATGCAAAACCAGTGTCTAGCGAAATATAAGAAGTGCATAAAACGGCTATCTCTTACAATTCAAATATCGGCATTGCCATATTTCCAATTTCTGCCTCTATACCATTACAACTTTAAAATGTGAGGTTAAGTATCAATGTTTTATTTAATTTTTAGAATATATATAAAGTAACAAAAAATAACAAGAAAATATATTTGAAAAAGCACGTAACACATCCGATATGGTGAACAAAGTTTTGCGATTAATTAACCGTTTTAAGCCCAGACGTTTCGCCTCAAATTTATCACATCTCCAAAACCATATAAAAAGCATCAGATATCTTCAAACTTCTTCCGGTAAGATGTCAATAATGTAGTTCAATATTAAGCGTTTCTAAAATAAGTCTTTTCTAAAGTGTCTTCAATTCTATAGTGCAATTCCATGGGGAATACGAGTGGCAAGACCCAAAATCTGACGATGAAATGTAAGTCGAACAGAGTTTATAGCCATGTAAGGCAAGGTAAAGTTAACAATATACAGTACAATAGGCGATGCACACTAGACCATTTATATTACTTACATAAATGGATAATAGGTTGCCCAGTATGATTAAATATTTAACTTTCTTATGTGCACCAACCTTGTATTAAGTAAATCTATAAACTCGACTATCTTCTTTCCTTCAAAATATTCTTCGCTAACAAACATCTGATTTTATTCAAGAGTGAATATAATTTTCATCACCAAAGAGGGTGACCAAGTCCCTATTCGTGGTAAAATTGGAGATAACTTACTTTACCTAGCACACCGTTATGAGATACCCATGGAGGGCGCATGTGAAGCCTCTCTAGGTAATACATTATTTCAAACTTACCTTTCAATAGTAAATTATCATGTTTTAGCATGCACAACTTGTCATGTCTATGTGCATGGGAATATGTATGATAAACTGCCAGCACCAGAGGAACAGGAGGATGATTTGCTAGATATGGCCCCATTCTTAAAGGAAAATTCTAGATTAGGTTGTCAGATTGTTTTGACTAAGGAACTGGAGGGATTGGTGGTGGAATTGCCCAAAGCAACTCGAAACTTTTATGTGGATGGACATACACCCAAACCTCATTAAAGTTTTAGCTGAAACAAATTATTTTTTTAATTGTGTGATAATGTCTATTACTCATTAGGAGTTATCTATCTCTTGTCGAGAGCAGGGAATATTTTGTTGTAGTTGGAATGTAATATACTTCCAGTTAAAACAATAATTTAACATTTATTGGAAACCCTGGAAAAAAATTGCGATATTCGGTTGAACACATTTGCCATTACTTGTATTAATGGGAAATTAACTATAAAATAAATTCAGTTAAAACACACATAAAAACAAAAGTCTGGGTTCCACTCACGATCGATGAGCTTGTTTGGACAATAAATAACATTTTTCCTAAATATATTTGCTACTATTACACTCTCATATTTTTACATTACAATTATTCAATAAATTAGGCACAACGAGAAGGCATTTAATTTGTAGTAAAAGCACCTTGAGAAAATTCAGTGACAATCATTGGAAGCACTCCCTCTATAAAGTGGTGGCGTAAAACATTGACCCGGATGACTTTTCATTGCAAGCTGTTTGTATAAAGGAACTATCTTTGTTAATAATAACTGTTATGACTAACGTTAAGTGGTTAATAATAGGTCTCTTTCCTGTACCAGCCGTGGGGGTTGTTTCGTATCCTCCACTTTCTAAACTCGTCGAAAATGAATATAAACAAGGCGAATGGGATCGAATAACACCACCTGAAAGTACATATAGATTTAACATTTGTTAAGATTCAAAAAATTAATGAATAATGCAGTAACTGACATATTTCTTTCAGTATGTAAGCATGTTCTCACAAATTGTAATTAGTTTTCATAACAAATTCTCAATTTGTTGCCTGATGTTATTCGTTTGTTCGCTAAATCCTGACTGCTGAATTAACACAGCGCTTAAATATTTATTTTACTTACCATCTGAATAATACTGGATAGAACTTAAGGTAATACATGTGAGGCAGATACGTCAGCATACAGGCTACCACCGTTTCCACCACTAAACTGACGTTGAGTACCATATTGCCCATGCCTTAAATAACCCAAAAATATCCCAATAATCTGAAAACAAATTGAAACTCACCCTGCTTAAAAATTGAGTTAATTCTAGTTTTGCAGACAATCAAATCTAGCCATTGAGTAACAACCACTGAAATCATGAATGCTGTATAACAGGTATATTCTAACTCTTTTCTATGCTCGTAAGTCCATTCCTGTCCATATGAGTCAAGGAGATCATTAATAAATGGAGAATCCCATTGGGAGCGCAGACCTAAAGTCTTAAATTCGGAAACAAAGAAATAAAACTACAAATTGTTGATTACCGAACAGCCTCATGGGCATGAATCCGTGTTCAGCCATAATAGCGAAATAAACAAAGAACCCGCCCATGGCTTCCACCATTCCAATATGCCCGTATGCCAAGAAATACAATTTTCTAGTAACAAGCTTGTCTTTGCGAGGATTTCTGGGTGGTCTCAACATGATGTCGCTTTCAGCCTTTTCGTAGGCCAAACTGATGGCCGGCAACATATCCGTCAGTAAATCAATGCAGAGGATGGCCATGACACCTAAGGGAAGTGGAATGTTTAAAAGTACGAAGGCAAGGAAGGGCAGGATCTCGGGAACGTTTGAGGCCAGTGTGTAAGCTATGGATTTCTTCAAATTGTCAAAGATTCTGCGACCCTCCTCTACTCCTGTTATGATTGAGGCGAAGTTGTCGTCTAATAGGATCATGTCCGCAGACTGTTGAGATACTTCTGAACCAGAAATTCCCATAGCAATACCGATGTCGGCCTTTTTTAGTGCTGGAGCGTCGTTTACTCCGTCTCCAGTTACAGCAACTGAAAAAAATTGAATTAAAACTTCCTTTATCTCTCAAGCTTCTCCAGAATCAAAGAATATATTAAAATATGCATTGAATTCTCCCTTATTTGCGCAGGATTTAAATGTGTGTGAAAATTACTAAAACTTGCCGATCTCCCCGAGCCGTTGGCATCCCTCAACGATGTGAAGTTTCTGTGTTGGAGAAGTTCTGGCGAACACAATTTCCTTAAAACTGTACAAAATACGATCCAGCTCGTCATTGTTCATATCCCGAAGGGCTGAGCCATGAATTACAATGCCTTTATCTTTGAGATCTGGAGGTAGAGTTTCTATTATATTAATATTGAAGGCTTCTATCACCTCCTCGCAGGAAATTATCCCCACTTCTCTGGCGATTGCTTTAGCGGTAATCTGTAGAATTAATTAATATAAAAAAACATTGAAACTAAGGAAAGATCTTACTGGATGATCTCCGGTCACCATAACCACCCGAATCCCGGCACTCCTGCAGCGATCTACAGCATCTGGGACCTATTTAAGTGCCTTAGAAAGAAATCTAAAACATGCGGTAAGGACATATTTACCTGCGGTCTGGGGGGATCGATAAGGCTCATAAACCCAACAAATCTGAGATCTTTCCTTGGGAAATTGGCAGGTTCTGCGCAAAATTCGAAGTCCTTGGTAAAAGAATTGTCCAAGACCAAATCGGCGAAGCCCAACACTCGCTCTCCTTTTTCTGCTAACTCCGTGCATGCCTTATCGCATATCTCGCGAATGTCGTCGGTCATTTCTTTGGTTCCTTGGTCGGTGCAGATGGTGGAACACCTGTCCAAATTTACGAGGTAAAACACTATTTTAATTTAGAATTAAAAAAATTACCTAGCTAAAATACGTTCAGGTGCGCCCTTCATTACTAACAGGCAATATCCCTCTTCCATGGCGTGGATACTGATCTAAGTTGAGATAATGGTATTTAAGAAAATAGTGCTTTGAGAGTATACAGTGTGTCCCACATTTATGTTATTAAGTTAAGGAGCGTTCAAGTCATTTTGGCGTTTAAAGGTGTTTGCAATTATTATTATTTTACCCTAGTGATGTTTATAAATAATAAAGGAAATGTTGACGATAAGATTTTCGTATGATTTCTACTCATTGTCCGCGTCCATTAATCCATCCACAACAGTAACTCTCTGGGATGCAACTGGCCTGAGAAAATTACCACATATTACTCTTTAGTAGAAGTTATTGAAATGAAGGATGGCGGCGAAATTACTTACTGTAAAGTCGCGTAGCTTAAGTTCAATTGACACCAACAATTGGGCAATGGCAATAGAAGAAATCTTCTGCTTATAAAAAATAAGTAATAGGCAACTGCATTTGGGATATTCTGCAAATGGTGTTATTGAACTTGACAAAAATGCAAAATGTGTATTTTCGCAAAACTACACAGAGAAAGCGCATCCGCCAAATGTCAAGAAAATGTCCTTCCGCAAGTTTTTTTTTTCATTTAAGTTCGCATTTCTATCATTTACGCAGATTTAGATAAAATGAATAGTAGGTAAGCAATAAAATTACAAAATGGGTCCTTTCAAGCAAATCCGTTTTGCGATTATTCCACGAGTGGTGATTGATTATTATAGATAGGTAGAGAATGAAACTAAGCATAAATAGCCACAAATTTAAGGCAGACAATCGAAGATATCAAGCAAAAAATTAAATTTCGTTTTGAAATGTGTGTCAACATCTGAAATGAATGGATAAAATAACTTACCCATTTATGGACAAAGTGACTGTAAAATCACTTTCTGCAGGTGCGTAAGTGCGCCTCCTTATTTTTAGTTTTCTCGACAATGGCGTCGAACAAAATCCCCTCTTACTAAAAAACAAATAATATGCAACATGGCGTTTGGAAACTCTTGATATATTATGTTACAAGGAACTTGACAGTAAATAAAATATGCATTGTCGCAAGGTTCCATTAAGCTGGCGCATCCACCAGATGTCAAGGAGTTGCCCCGTCACTATATTTTCAGTTTTCTTGGCAATAATCATGAATAAAAACATTTTTATTAAAGAAATAAATAGTTGATATGGCGTTGAAGAAACCCTGTATGTGACACAATTACGCCGGTAATTTTTGCACTAATGCAACTATCGAGATAATTTCTCTAATCGTCCTAGGAACGTTGTAATAAACCAAACATATTTCAACATTGCGACTGTGTTCTTCTGGAACTTTTAATTTTCAACAATTTTAAATTCATTCAGCTTAAACTAAAAAAGGCACCCGTGTACTGCGTGCACTTTTTTTCAACGTGGTTTGCGTTTGTGCATATTAACATAATTAATGGCAAATTAATGAAATAATTGATAATTCCCGTGACATACAGAATTGTGTTCACCAAATATCAAGAAACGTAGTACTGAGGCCCCATTTTACACCTTACATTTGGCTCTTAGTTTTAAGAATTAGATATGAATCCGAATAGCACTTTAAGCTTCAGATTTGTCGTTCACATATTCCATTGTTTATCTGTCAAAATCTTCAGTTTTAACTACAGATGGGATTTAAACTATACCTAATATAATCGGGCATAAAACCGACATAACCACCACACCGGCTAGCCGAATCAGGTTTCGACGACCCGGTCGGGTTGGTTAGAAAAAAGTATAACAATAATATGAAAACTATAAATGCTAATTTTTATTACGTTGATGAGGTGAAATAACTGATTGAGCACGTAATGCAACGAACAAGCATATGCGTTGTCGCTGATACCGAATTTAATTCCACTTATGACGAATATATTAAACTGGGTACTGTATCAGTATAAAATTCAAGATAAATGCAAATGCGATGGCGGAAATATCCGATTCTGTTACACATACCATTATACATCTCTAGATTACAATACTTTAACATATTTTTGATCTTATTCATACCGTATTCCGCAAAAATAGTTCTCATTAATTTAATATGTTTATCACGAATTTGGGACACACTGTATCATCCATTGCACACTACGAGAAGTCAATTAAGGTGAATCACCGATCCAACTGACGAACTTACTTACCTGATATTTCGTCGTAGAGCTGAAAGGAATCTCTAACAACTTCGGGTTTTTGCATCTAAAATCGGTGGGACTTCCGTGCGTCTTGCTCAACTCCACGAACTTCAAAATGGCTTCCTCAGAGGCGTCACCCCTCACTTTCCTGGCTTGCACCGGTAAATTCTCTTCTCCATGCACGAACTCGGCTCTGTTGCACAGAGTGGCGCATCTCATCAATGTCTTAAACCCTACACAAACCCTATATATCAGAAATCAATCAATAGAGCCTCATTACCTTCCACTTGATTGTAACTTGTGGCGTCGGTTTGTTCAGGTGTGCTGTCCGCGCAAGTCACTTTATTGTCGCACCAAAAGTGACAAACGGTCATTTTGTTCTGAGTCAAAGTCCCAGTTTTGTCAGAACAAATAATCGAAGTGGAACCCAAGGTTTCCACAGCTTCCAGGTTTTTTACCAGACAATTTTTTGCTGCCATTCTTTTGGCCGTCACAGATAAACAAACTGTGACCGTGGCAAGGAGACCTAAGCAAAAAACAATGTATTGTCATAAATAATGTCTGACGGTATTGTAAGTTTAAACCTTCAGGGACGTTGGCGACAATAATCCCGATGAGAAACAAAGAGGCTTCGATCCAGGAATAATTCATGGCCAAAGCGGCGCTTCCGAAAACCACGCCCAAGAAACACGCCCACACCGAGATGATTTTCATGAAATGTTCCAATTCACGGGCGATGGGGGTTTTGTTGGGTTGCAGACGGGCTGTGAGACCTGCGATGCGACCCATGACTGTCTGATCGCCCGTTTCTACTACGATGCCTGGAATATCAAATTGCCATGAGGCAATTTAAATTTGTGGCAAGTTAAAGAGACCTTTGGCAGTTCCTTCCACAGCGTTCGTCGAAAAGAAGGCAAAGTTTTTGGTTTCTAAGAGATTGTCGCTGGTGCAATCGGTGCCTCTGGGTTGTGGCTCAGACTCGCCAGTAAGCGCCGAATTATCTACCTGTAGCGGAGCAAAACGATTTTACTTGTCTGGGAGTTATCGCGAAAATAACGTGGAGATTCGCATAGTCACTATAATAATAATAAATCGTCTTTTAAGTATTATTATGAATTTTATCACATTCAGCAAAAAATGTTTCAAGTAAAAACATTTTTACTCTCGACAAACATTGTTAATATCCAAAAGAATTTATTCGAATATATTTTTTGTAGATCTACTCGATTTCAAGATATTTGCTTGTCCAATTTATCTAGAATCATCCGGTATAACAAAAAAAATGACAGAAACGGGTCTAAAACCCGAGCGAATCTTTATGCAAGACCTGTACTCTGACACGCAGGACCTCACCAATCAGGTTAGACAATTCGACGGAGTATACGCGGAGAGACCCGATCCATGATCGGGTTTCTCCGTGTGCATTCGTGAAGGTTACGGCTAATAGTAACCATTCGTGATTAATTTAGTAAAAAATATCTAAAATAAACGCCCACCGAAGCAATATGGTGTTTTAACAGCTGACCGTGTTGTTTCTTCGTGGATAAGCATAAACTTTCCGCTTCGTAAATAATGCATTTTACAGCAATTTAACGGTGAAGTGCGCTCGAAACGAGAGATTAATGTTTAATTGTTACAAATCTCACTCGGCAGGTCTGAATTGGTGGAGAATAGTGGTTTCTAACCTCTCAATTATATAGCAGTCATTAAAAACTTTTGACTACAGAAAATAAACAGAATGTCCAAAGTGTAATAACATATTTAAAAACTTATGTCGAACCGGAGTTTTGTTTAAATTGACAGCAACACTTGCCTTGAAACCGTTACTCTGTATGATCCGGATATCAGCGGGAATCCGGTCTCCAAATTTCATATCCACCAAGTCCCCCACGACCAGGTCTTTCGACACAATCGACATGATTTCCCCTCCTCTGATGACAGTCGCCTTGGGGGGCACCATGTTAGCAAACGACTCCATAATCTAATTAGCATCCTATTAATTGACTAACTAAACTTGGAGATCACACGTACCTTCTGGCTTTTGTGCTCTTGCGAATACATGAAGCATCCCGTCACCACGACCACAACAACTAGGACTATGCCCAAAATCAGATTGTCCGTGTCCGTTTCGTTCTGCGACAGTTTGCGAATGAGGCACGCCGTGAAGCAAAGGGCGGCCCCTATCCATAGTAAAAGGGAAAATCCTGGAAAAGGCGCGAAAATATATAAACAACCAAGAACTAATCGAGATTTGGGCATTTGCCAAATAAATCAATTGGTTGCGACTGTCAGAACATGCTAGACCGACATTTACGAGCTTATTCGATGGCGATATGGCGAAGCAAATCAATCATAAGGCTGCCAGCAAGATATTGTGTCGGTTCCGGCAATAAAACTGATTGGAATGTCAGCTTTATGTATTGTTAATCAAGGGGAATAATTTTGGCTACACGAACTCATGACTTTGAGAATAATATATTGAAACATTGTTGTTCAACGCCACCAATGAAAAGTCCATTCATCTTGAACTAGAATACTTAGAAAGTAAGAATTCACTCACCGTCACCAAATATGTGAATTAACGACGGTGATTCTGCAGATAAAAAAAACATCGTGAATTGTCCACGACAAAATGATCGTGAAAGATTCTTTTGCCTGTTTCACACGTCATCACACGTCACTGTGAAACGAAGACGTACAAAAAGTCGGCCATATTGGATTTCTTGAGGTGATATTGGGTTTTGTATTTTTTTCATTAGAACTACTGAACTTCATAAAGTGATCATGAAGAACGAAAAAATTTCCGACATTTAAAGGGTTTGGAGGATTTAGAGCCGAGGCGTCCACAGAATTGGGCATCTTTGATGTCGTGCCGTAAAGATTAATGATTTAATCAGATATTAAACCCAAATTAACACGAGTCAAATGGTCGTCTAATCCGACTCAAACGCTACTAGCCATTTTTGTTCGAAACGAATTGAATTTTCGTACGTTTCAAAGGCTTAAAACGTGTGAAATTGAATTCAGTTGTGGTGTAGGTTTATTTTAAAACTTTGAAACGGAAACAAAATACAAAAATTGCGAAGCAGAAATAAAATACGAAGTTTATTATCCCTCTTGATCACTGTTGTAGTCGTCCCTGAGGCACATATTTAAAATGCATGTAATTATAATTTTTTCTCTTAGAAAATCTTTCAGTTTTAAATCATTTGGGACAGTTTAAATAGTTCGCATTCGAACCATAACGATCTCGAAAATAATCCTCAATCGGGTTTTGTCGTACGGACTCGGAAGGATCGTGGCCAATAAAAACGGTCGCTGCATGGTTTGACTTACACGGACACCTGGAAACTCGCCACAGTAATTTTAATCGCGCTCAATGAAGCGTTTGTCTGACCAGGGAAAATTATTAGGTTTCATCCCTTTCAGCTTCGGAATTTCTAATCTAGGACAACTTACCATGAGTGAGTGTCCTAATGAACTTAATATATTCTGGAGTCTTATGAGAAGGAGTCAAAACGTTCGGTCCAGTTTTCGTGAGAACTGCAGCTGCCTGCTCCACGGTCAAACCCTTTTCCCTATCAGTGTTGAGTCTTCTGCAAATCTCGCCTGTGTAATGTAAAGTTTATTAGTTCAGTTTATCCAAATATAAATCGGAATTGGGTATTTTAAGCCTCTCCGGCGCTTCCTTAGACATCTCCCACGTATCTAGAGACCTATTTAGCATCGGGCCATGTGGCCTCCTTGTCGCTTAAAAAATGAAATAAATAAAACATATCTTGATGCTTCTTATTTAATCGACAAATTCTTTCAGTGTATATGCGCTATAAAGTATATTTTCCCCGAATATGTCTGCTATTACTCAACACTTCATGTGTTTACTCCAGTGTCCATCACCGAAATTTGAAATATCCTGAGCCATTTTCAATTATTGATTTAACCTTAGGAATTAAAGAAAACGATTCCATCCAATTATTAGCTATTGAAGATCCTGGAGTTTTAATCACATTTACGCATAAACTGATCTTAACTGATGTCGTCAGGTTCGATCCGGTCTGGACAGACCTAGATTCTAGCATATCTCGGTGCGGTTATGGCAGACACACTTTTCTTCATGTCTGAAGCTTAACTTAAAACCAAATATGCTGGCGATCAAAGAAGCCTTCAAAAAAATATTGATTTTGTGCAAATCGAGTTCTTGGAATTTGCTACAGAGTACAGAATTATTAATAAGTGGCCACTATCGATGACGCCAGTCTCACAATTGGCACGCTGGTCTACCACTGGAACGTCACAGGAGCAATTTACGTTTCATTTACATATTATGTTATCTCTGCCAGAGCCTGCAGATGTTTCGATGTTAATTTCCATAGATGTTAGCAACCCGGGTATAAAACAACGGCTTTTCGTTATACTGCCATGCAAAGGAAATTTGTAACGCATGCAGAGAGAACCCTAAATTGACAAGGGAATGCGGTCCTGGGCTTGAGATATCTTTGCCAATCAATGTTTCGATTATGAAATTGAAATATAAACTCCAGGCCACCTTAAAACAAGAATAACACAAAATATAGAACGTCCAACCAGTCCAAAGACAGTTTTCACAATCTGGCAACAAGGGGTACATTTGAGAGGCAAGGACACGCCATCTGCAGTCATGGATATTTTAGGACAAAAGATCGTTACGACGTTGCCGCTTTTAGCAGAAGAGGAAATATTTCTGGGAATGACTGAAGAAATCCCCATTGTGTTGTTTTGGAGGATTGGCGGTAAATTTGTATTTTTTATCGGGACGACGAAGTTGAAACAGCATTTCAAGACACGAGACGAACGTGTCTATGGACGTTCATGGCTTGGCCCTACATTAAACATCCTGGAAGGTGCTGATTCAGAACGAACAGTTCTAGAAAATGTGTCATACTTTTTAAATATAAGTACACATCCAGAAAAATGAAGGAAGTCTGTTACTGGCACTGTGTTATGCCAAATGTGTATTTATAGTTTAGTAAATGTAGTAGGATGTGGGCATAGTTGCCGTCAAAACATTTGCATATTCCAAGAGACTAAATTCATTCATTAGACCCGTTTACGCAATGGGTACATTTTTACTCCAGAATCTCTAGACAAAAAAATAAAAATTATATATACTACATAAATGGTTCTGTATCATGAATTCATTAAAGGAAGCTCCTCATATTAGTGATCTGATTTATGTTATTTCTCTAACAACAATGCATTTCTTATGGATGCCAGAATATATGGGAGGCAGGAGAGTGAGCAGGTAATGCCTGCCCTTCTCATTTGACATACCTAGGGCGCTTTTTTTAACCCCACTCTTGGTATATATGTGGCATAAGGAACTTGCATATACAGGGTGTTTCATAAACGTACCGACAGATTTGCAGAGGATGTAGAACTCATAGAAACAGACATTTAATCCGGATAAAGCTCGGTGTCAAATCGCTTCATTTCCAAGATACAGGGTGTTTGATCTATTTTTTTTTTTTTTTATATTTCATAGACGGTTTAGGATAAAGGGCGCACTATGGCGGGATAAATGTGCTTTTCCGGAGTGAGAAAAATATTTCCGCCTGCATCAGTGCTGTCCGAGCGGTCATTCGATGGAGTTTTTTTGAACCCAACGGTACTACGTCACAGACTTTTTTTGAACAGGAACCAATTTTTTTAATATTCCGTCAATTTCTAATAAAAAAAGGCTTCTTAGTGTTTTGCTCAAATAGCCATTTTGAAGATAAAAATTACCAAAACACCGATATAGGTTTCCAACAGCGATTTGTTTCAAATTCCCTAGGAGAAATTAATTTGATTTTCTTTTAGTGGAAGCAGAGGACATGCAGACAAACGTTGAAGACACACGCCTCATGGCAAAATAACACCGTTCTTCCAAAGCATGGTATATGTCCGCCATTTCTATATATCTGAGTGGCTCAAAATTGCATGGAAACATACATTTTATTTTATTGCTGTTATTGCAACAGGAATGCATTTCTCATGGCAGTTCCAAAGGTTAGGTGTAGGTAACCCCTATAAATCAACGTCTCCCTGATGTGTCGTATTTGAATTCGGCCCTTAGTTCACTCTCGATACCACCATTCCGGCTTCCGCATAGTTATAGGTGGTAAAACGAATAATGATACTGTCGAATTGTGAAATATCGCCGCCTTACTTAGTCCCTTTATCGCCCATGTACCTGCCGATGCATCACGTTGAGACTATTTGGGAATACCCGAAAATATATAATCTGTGACGTAAGATTTGGGACTTGATCGCACCTCCGTAGTTTTCCTTTTTTTTCGATCTACGACTGAAGAAGCTTTTGAAATCGTCTGAAAGGGCGTTTGCCAAGTTTAAAGACACGAATCGCAGCGCCAAGTGTTGCACCTGCCAAATGGTATTCAGGCCATTGCCAAGTGAGTGCAGTTTCCAAGATTTTTAGGAAAAATTACAACATCTATAGGTAACTCTTTCAAGTTCAACAATTACGATTGTGTGAAGTGCACCAAGACTCAAACTTACCCAGTGGAACCGTATGGTTGTCGGTGATAACCTCCTTCCTGAAGTTCTCTAATCGGACAAGAGAAATCTCCTTCCGACTGAGAGATTTCCTGCGTTCGACCTTCTTCTTGAAGAACGGCATTTTGGGACACTGTTCACTGGCAGCACTGTTGCTTATTGCTCAAACCACACCTTCTTTCTTGCTTTGTGCACTGGGGGGTGGCAATTATCATAAAACGAGCGCGATTTCTTGATAACTCATGATAACAACGGCGGGGGAAAGACACGCATCAATCGAGGCGAAAAATCCAAAGAGAGAAGCGCCCAAAAGTTAAAACCGATCCCGTGGCCTAATTTCTACCTCGACCACCATATCCTTCAAGTCTTCTAAAAATACCATAAGTTCGCACCGACTAGAACTGGAAAACGCGTATTTTCAGAATAACTCGGGAAAGTCGGTGAAAATGCAACGGAACGGCGCGAAAACCTACGGGAAAAGACGAACGACAGTTCGGGATTCAGGTTTCCACGAAGGATGTATCAATTTTTCTAATAATAATTTATTTATCAATCGATCGGTTGATGGAATTCATAGGTTTATGCACGAACAGTTACTAATCTGAAACACACCAGAAGTTTTATCACCTATACGTGTGATGGTTAAATATTGATGATTCAAATATTGCCACACGTTACCAATTGGTCTCTACATTAGCACCTTGGTGTTTAACTCTTCGAATAAGTTTGCCTGTAGGTGGTTTTATTATGTCACCAACTGATAATGCAGAATACACAAGACTTCGGTCCACAGTCTCTACGTGGTCTTGAAAACAATCGATTGAAAAGCTGAACCTTGGAATCCTCCCTTATGAAACATAACACAGTATGAGCCGCACATGACTCCAAGATTCTTAATGGACAATCTTTCCCATAAAATCGAGCACGGCCATTAAAACAAAGAGGTCAGTGCTAGAACGCGTCCCTTCGGACTTCGGGATTGCAATTACGCCTCACTTAATAGATCATTCAGCCGGTCCCACTGGGCATAATTTATTAATCTATTTTTAAACATAGTCCAGAAACATCCCTTCTCCATGTCATTATGTCGGACGTGACCGGGAAATAGAGGTGCGGAGAATCGATCAAGTGTCTACAGGGAAATCAGAAATTCTTCGGCTATATGGGAAATGTATATGTACGGGAAATGTGTAAAGATACAACCTGTACAAATCAAATATTTATTATTAATGATAAAATGGGGTTCCATACGCACACCCACGCAGGTACACATACACGTTAACAGGTACACACACGCGCGCACATACATACACATAGGTGCACGTACATGCTCATGTATTGCGGCACATATCTCAAATTGAATTTTTCGAATGTACACACGGTACTTTGAAATTTCGGTTGTGCCGGTATGTGCAAACATCGATTCACGGATGGTGTGTGGTTCAATTTCGGGTTTTACACCTTGACGTCAGTCTTATTAGCTAAAAACCAGAGGCGTACGTCGTCGGTGCACGTTTCGATGTGTTCGGCGCGTGATTTCAAGTTACTTTTAAATGGGGATTCAAAGTATTCAAACCACTGAAGATAAAGTCGTTAGGTTTGTTTTCGTTAGAACGAGGCACGCTTTGTCACCGTTTTTATAGCTGACCGTTGGTTTGCGGTCCGAGGTGGCTCTAGACAAACTATCGTTTTAATTGTCCTAAAACCAGCGGCGTTCCAAGTTGAGATTTCAAAGTTAAAATTTTGAGGTTACTGTAAATGAAGTTGCCTGAATTTCTTTGTGGGCCGAAGGAGCGCGTCCTCCCACCATTTTTCTGGTAGAACGTGGGTTTCGGGAAAAATCGTTTTTTGATTGCCCGAAAATCAGTGGGGATTTCAACAATTTTGGAGGGGTCCCACAAAAACTCCTAAAATTTTAAGGCCGCAGTAATGCCCACAATCTCACAAGCGATCACCAGAAACCAAAGGGGTTTCATCCAGAGTTCCCCTCAACTTCTTCAAGCAAACGCAATTTTGAGATATAGCAAATTCCCAGTGGCTTCTCTCACTAAGAAAACTCGAAAAAGATGGTGAACCATCAGTGCAAGGCGTTGATTGAGCCACTTGCGATTTACCTAACTTCGGATTTTGCTAACTTCGGCAATGTATAACGGACGAATTTGTCCCGGACACGCCACTTTCGTCTCAAACGTCTGCTTAAAATCTCCGTTTCGATCTTTTATAATGAAAATAAAATGTTGACAACGTGATAGCAAATATTCACCCCGTATATTATTCAACCATCGACATAATACAAGACTAAACTGGCAAATTAAAAAGTTTCTTTCGTCGATAGTCGACCACCAGGTCGTCGGATCCTTGCTGGGGGCATTTTTTGGCACCAGTAGCGGCTCACGTGGGACAGAGAAAGACGAAAACTCCTTTTACGTACTGAGCGCGAAAGAGAGGAGTACACACAATGGGCCATCGGCGAGAGCCTATTTATGTAGATGGTCTTTGTATGGGGTCCGAGGTTTGATCCGACTCAGTGGAGGCGCCGGGACGCAAAAAACTATTTATTATTGACGTCACCTAAATCATACGGCGATTGTTAGCGACTTCGATCATTAAACGGTCACGCACTTTTCATGACTTTCCTTGAGGACATTAACATATGGTCGCAATTATTACACGCATTGTGGATTGCGCCCGCCACTGATCGTCATGTAACATGTGCTTTTTTATCCAACCAAATAAAAAAAGAGGCGACACCCGCTGCCAGTGGTCGGACCCATGCAGGGGACAAACTAATAACAGTTCACTTCACCCATAGAGCCCCAGTAGTTTTTTAGACCCTCTGCCTAATACATCATCAACTGTCTTTTACCTGAGACACTCCCGTTCGTTTAAAAATTAATACAACTGTGGTAATTTGTTGGCGGTACAACCCAGATGTCTTCTATGGTAAGTCCGTTTTTCGATTGTGGATTGGCGTAATATCCTGTAATTACTTCACAATACGAGAAGTCCAAAATTAGCTCGAAATGGAAAACAACTAGTCGCACTTATCATTATTCGGTTGTTTACACAAGTCGCAGTTATTAGGGGTCGCTATCAGTACCACCAGCAGAGATAAGGTTGATATTCTTCGGAGAATCGATGGAGGTCGGCGCGAACTCAACCTTATAGAGATAATGTTTTTACTCAAGTTATTTGATTGATGATTGCTACTTCCGAAGGAACGCTTGTAAAAATGCACTATTTTTCCTGAGAGGACATTTCGGTAAATATGTAGAGGAGGAAACGGCTATTTGGAACACCTCGAGCTCTACCGTCAAAACAAACAGTAAAACTTGTAGAATTTGACGTCAAATTCAACAATAAACGCGCTTTTTCCCACTGGTTATCTGCATCTAACGCCGCCGTCACTGTATCCATAGCGTCTGTACGAATACTTTTATCTGTATTTTTGATTGTTCTATCGGGCCGCGTGGGGCACGCAGAAAGTACTTAAAAATCCGGTAATAACTGGTACTGTGTAAACAAACAATTCGCCACTAACATCATATTGCAAATGCATAAACTCGTGTGAAAATATTAGCTATTCAGATTTAAAGTCTTCGCCGAAGCTGCATAGTACTAATTTCGGAGACGGGGCTCTGCTGCGAACAGATTGTCAAGGAAGTGCGCTAATTAATTCCAATTTTTCTAATGAGGAATTCGAAGAATCTGACCGCAAGGTTGTTTTCAGGGAACGACCCAGTGGCACGACAAAACCATATATTTCTTCACCTAACGGAACCATCAAATCGGAAACACTGAAAGCACTTATCGAGAACAAATTGCGTAGCCTCGAAACATTACAGCCCGTAACTTCACCTCAGAACCCCCGTTCGGCAGTGTTCAGAAAAACACTTAAAAAACCAACAAATTACGCAACATATTACATCAGACATCCAAAAATAGCATCGGCTAATCTTAAATCCATCATTGAAAGCACCCAAACACAAACATCTTCTAATCCCAAGAAATTCCCGTTTCGTCTTAAGTCCACAGAAAGCTCAAGTCCAACAAAGCGGCGACTGAAAATAGTCCAAGTGATAAGAGGGCCAACCGATCCGGTTCGGCCCGGTTACAGGGTCAAGCACTAAGCTTGTTCTCCGGCTTATCAAACCCCCATGACAAGGAGAAGCATTGGTACCGGTTCGAACCAGATCGACAGACGTAACCGAGCCATAATGTAAATAGGATTGTGACTTTGTCCCCCCCGTCTCGTGTGTGGTTTGTACAGAGATGGATTTAACGAGTAAAATAAATTTGACGGAAATTCTGGAAAATGCTTGGCCAGATTTTTCCACATTTTTTAATACGCAAGCACACTGCGCATGCATTGGCACTGGGCGGGAAGCTGCGCAGAATAGGCAATTCGCTCAAAAACTGTATTATCAACACGAGCATAGGAAACTTCCGCTTTGGTTCTTCAGTCCAGAGTTACACTCGAAGTTTTTGATGAGTTCCGCAGTCTACCGCGTCAGCCTTTTAAAGTTCTACATATTTCCTTGAAATTTGAGTAAATTTCCGAGAAATTCACTCTTTCTCGGTACTCTAATGGTCCTTAAGGCAGTCGCACATGTTCCAAATTTTTCGAGTGTCAATAATAAGCAATAATTTCGTAATTAGCACTGTTTAATGCATTGCGCGATATGAATGCGGCCTACATACAGGGCGATTCGCCGTAAAACCCGAAATAGGGGATATCAAAATATGAGGATTCCACCCAACGTGTCTGGTTCTGATGTTAAAAGATCGTCTACTTTTACTCAAAATAGGTATTTTCGTTTAATCCCGATATCTACTTGTTTACGATGTTATCACCCAAAAGCTAATTCGTGTTGTATCATATTAAATCCCGAATTAATTAAAAAAATGTAATTAATTAACGGGGTAATTCTTTCGATCGTTAAAAAATGAAAAGCCATTAACAAACGCAAAATAAGTATTTGAATAAAATTCGTTCGAACAAAGACACAAATCGTATCGCGAATCTTACTTGAAGGAGTTCTTATGCCTACAAGGAAATAGTCTAAGTACTTCGACGAGCCGAAGTAGCAACAGCTAAGTACTGCGTCGTTCTTGAGGATTTTGCAATGGTACGACGCAAATTGGCTTATGGGTGAAAATTTCGTAAAAGAGGCAGCATACCGGGATTAAACGAGAATACTTTCTTTGGTTAAAAACAGAAACTCTTTCATTACGTTTTAGAGAGTTTGACTTAAGTAGCATTCACAAAAAAGTCAAGAAATGTGCCGAAGCGGCGGGTTGTAACTAGGGCTCTCTAAGAGCTTTGTAAAAATTAGACTGAAAATTCTTACTTGACATATTACAAAACATAAATGTACTAGTTGGGGTGTTGGCGCAATGAAAACACAAACATTTAGTGAGGAATTAAAAATAATAATAAATCAACCATTAACACCCTATAATTCTGAAACAGGCAATATCAGTTGAGGTATGTTGGGTCCAATCGTCATAGTTTCGTATCCCCTGTCTCGGGTTTTGCCACGTCGCATTTCCAATAAGTCACCCTGTATATGAGTGTCTTGCCAACTATAAAAGAAAAGAAACGTGGTCGAATTAAAAAAGTCGAAGAAAATTTAGTTCGAAGCTGTTTTGGAAAAACCTGCCGTTTTTGTCATTGAGATCGATAATTGAACGGGCGTTCTTCAAGAAGTACCTACGGCACGCGGCTGACTGAGGAACGTACAGTCGCTGAGGATTCTTCGCTTCGAAAGGATGAGTACGAGCTTCCATGCGCGCTACAATGTGGTACTTGCGTCAATTAGTCGCACCATCCAATGAGATCAAGACACCCCAACAGATTCGTTCGCTTCCTCAAGTCGCGGGGCCTGCTGCTGTGTAAGCACATAACTTCACTTAAGCGGGAGGTGACGGGCCCGCCAAAGTGACTTACGCGTGCTAAGCACTTTCATGCTCCCCGCCTCTCTTTCACATTCATTCAACCTATTCTACGTCCCTGCTAACAAATTCCTCCAATGTTTCACGTCAGTCAGAACTGAAATTTTTTAGACTATAAGTTTTGCAAATAACTTTGGTTTGGGCCCATCTAGTAACATTGCGAACCTGGAAGTTTACTGGTAAAATTTAAACTTAATGTTTTCTGAACTCGTAATTTTTAGGATCGAAACTAGAACTTTTTAATTTCAAAAAGTTAAAAATAGATTTTCGAACGCAGTTCTTTTGAAGAACTGCGTTCGAAAATCTCTTACTTAAGTACCACTTTTCGTAAACGCAAAATTGTTTCTTTTAAAATTTTCTGGTTTTTAAAAAAGACGAGAAGCATAGTGTGCCATCATCAAATGAAGGAATTTAAGTCGTCCTAGAGTAAAAACCAGAATTTCCATCGCCTCAATAATTAGTATGCAAATCCAGCCCTGCAAAACCAAATACACCATTCTTATCAGTCACGACACGATTAAGAGCTAAAATGTATTTTTAAGCTCATAACCAGTTTCGCTTCAAATATGCTGGATTTTGACAAAGCGGTTTATTGCATCGCGGACGTTCAGTGTATAAACGTTTATTAAATTACATTGTTTTGTTCTGCCACCAGCAATAACTTAGTTATAAACACGACAACAATAACAATGTTTTTGCCCTTCAACAGAATGATCGTGGGGCAACCGATCCACTACTACTACTACCCCTACGAGAACTCCCCTCCGCTGTTGGAATCGAGCTTTCATCAGTATTTCCCGCATTCAATGGATCACAATGAGGATTACCCCATGATCACATCGCCCAGTAATAGCACGCAGGTAATAATTGTTTGTGGTCTGCCTGGGAAGTATACATTACGTTGTTGTTACGTTGTACAATTTTTGCAGAGCGACAGCGACAATTCGGTCTCCAGCATTGAGGTGCCCTCCCACTCCATTGAAATACCGAAAAAAGAGGAGAAAAAGCAATGCTTATGGAAAAACTGCGGAGTCATATTTCAGTCATTGACTGAATTGGCGAATCACGTATCTCAGTGTCACTCAGCAGGAGGGCCTGATGGGCTGTTCCATTGCGGATGGGAGGAGTGCACCAGGAATAACAAAGGGTTCAATGCTAGGTAATACCAAACATGCTTTTTTCACATTAAAACTTTAATAAAAACTACTTTTGTAGATACAAGATGCTGGTTCACGTGAGGACACACACTAACGAGAAACCTCACAAATGCTTTCAATGCGATAAATCGTTTTCCCGTGCAGAAAACCTCAAAATCCACTCCCGCTCCCATAGCGGGGAAAAACCATACATCTGCCCAGTCCCAGGCTGCGGCAAGGCTTACTCCAACTCCAGCGACAGATTCAAGCACACCAGGACTCATTCAGTGGAAAAACCGTATAGGTGCAAAGTTCCAGGTTGTCTCAAACGATACACCGATCCCAGCAGCTTAAGAAAACACGTCAAAACCTACAAACATTTTGCATCCGAACCCATCAACCATATGGAAGTAAGTCTTGACGCGTCTTCCAAGCAACAGGAAACGAAAGAGAATCGGTCATATTTCGAAGAACACGTAGAGAATCGCGTGTCTGTCATAACCGCTGTCAACAATGTCAAAAACAGCGATAGTTACCACAAGGAGTCGCCAACAAATGCGCCCTCTGACGAAGATATTATAAGATTTAAAGCGGTGATTGACATTAAAGATGACAGGTACGGCTTTGTGGAAAGATACGAGAGTAAGAAGCTGTACAGACCTTACGAACTGGACGATGAGAAGATGTCCATGGACGTGGACAGGCCTCTAGATCTCAGTATTAGGAGAGATATTTAATTGACGATTTGGGGTAACAAATAAAGGCTGTAATAGGGCTGCTTGTGGTTGGTTTGTGTGTTTCTTCAGTATTAAGTGTGGTTTGGATTTTTTTTTGACCGAGTGTTTTTAGCCTTAAGAAATTGTGATATTTAAAGTTAATTATGTAAATATATAATATTTGATTGCAAAAGATCTGTTTTATTAGTCGCATGTTTGTTGGGGATGCCCCACAATTTGATAATTTTCCTATGTAATTCTAGGAATTGATGCGCAATTGTTAGGCGTTAGAAGATAACATGATTTGTACCCCTGACTTTTGCACATTTACAAAGAGTCATTCATGCGCATTACCGTTCTAATAAGATGTTTAGAAATCAACAAAAGTTCGGTTCATTTAAACTTTATCGGTCAAGGAATTGAATTGATCGCAATTTGCTGATAATTTATTCTTTGTGAAGCATGTGAATTTAAAGTTAATCTCGTTGGACTACTTCTAACGCTGTGGTATTTCTGGGTGTATTTGTTTAAAATATTAGCGAATGGTTTATAAACGTTACCACCAATAAACATAACTACAAGCCAAGCGAAGTGCTCATACTAGTGCGAAGGACATACTGAAAAGAAGACAAAGCGTCATGCCTTTAAGCAAAGAAACTATACTGGATGAATGGCTTTCATGTGATATTGGCGTAAAATTGGCTACATCGCAGCTTTCTCTGTTTTTAAATCAGAAAATAACTATTTTCCTCTTCAACATAACATGGAAACGTAACCGAACTGCAAGAGGCATTTGCAGCATTCACAGTCAATTAATTCGCACTTGCCATATCATTCCTCTTTTCTTTGTTCTGGCAATGCTGAACTTATAGTATTTTGCCTTAGACAGTTGGATGCATATACTGATCCGAATTTCCACAAGCACGCATTGAAAAATTAATTATCAGAAGAAAATTTCCTAATGTGATGAAAACATTTTACATTCTGAAGACGTCCTACGACCTCGGAGAGACGAGTACCTAGGGAAGTTTCGTATGAAAATCCCGAATGTAGTTAAGATCGTAGACAAGACAGCCCAGACCGTACTAAAACTGTTACGGACCTTTTAAGTCGAATAAGATAACTACTTAATTCAATTTCTGTATAATAAAAATTGAGAAACGGAAGCGTATCAGTGAAAACGTGTTGAACGTTTGCTCTCTGTACCGCAATGTGACGTCACGAGACTTTTCCTGTATCCTGAAGTTCAAGCTCATGGGATTCAAGAATCACCAAATGTAGAAACACAGGTTGCTTTGTGCTTGGGTAACAAAATTAATAACAATGCAGATAGTCACCTGAATTGTCCTTTTGCGTTTAAAAAAGGAACTACCAGTTGATTCATGTATTAAAGCACATAAATTAATCAACTTTTCTATACCATAATACCCCCTTAAATGCTTTTCAACAAGATGATAGGAAAGAAATAGGTCTGAAGCTACCTTTAGTCAGATTATCACTCTTTTTTAGATGGATATTGACAATGCTGCTTTAAGCGTCGAGTAAAATTGATCGGTTTTTATCTATCAAGGCTTAGAGGTTTTATTAGGCTAGATATTTCAAGACATAAAGTGATACTTATCCAGGGTATACATAAAGCATGGAATAAATTAAATTTCTCGGCCTGGGATTAAAATAATAAAAATTACTTGGAACGGTCGACTTTAGTATATAATTATACATGTTATGGTTACGTAATACTGGATGTGACGCTATCATTGTTCCAGATGTGACGTCAGTGTTAATTTGTTTTTTTATGGAAAGTCCTGTTTTTCACCATTTTATGTGGAAGGGCACATTTTTTACATACAGGGCATAAGCTTTTTTACTATGTTACATAACAAATTTGTTTATACATTCCTAAAAACATATTATTTAATAAGTAGAAATAATAAGTATTTACTAAATTAAATGTTCAAATTGAAGCCCTTCTTGCGCTTGGCAGTATTCCAAACTGTGAATAGATTTATGCTGAACTATATTTATTCTTTCTTTACTAGTATCAGCGCATTCTTTTCTAATCCTAGTTTTTAAGTCGTCAACTGTTTCAGATCTATTTTTCCACACAGCGTTTTTCAAATGGCCAAACACGAAATAGTCCAAAGGATTAAGCTCTGGAGATCTTGGTAGCGATACAATTAGTCCACGCCTTCCGATCCATCTTTTGGGAAATGCTATATCATAGCTACTGCCTAACCTGAACTGTATAATGCGGAGGTGCACTATCTTGCCGGAACCATAAATTTTCATCATATCAATAGGTTATTGGGACCGGGAAATAAAGTTTTTAAAGGAAGAACTAAATGTTTTAAAAGTTCCAGATATCCTTGATCGGTCAAAGTTTCCTCAAAAAGTGGGGCCTAATTATCTGATTTTCGTCAATCTCTCCAAACAACAATTTTTCTAGCGTATTAAGTGTAGTGTCCTTTCATCCGTCCGGGATTTTTCTTTACGCAATAGAGACAGTTTTGTTTATTAACGTCTCTGGTTAAGATAAAAGTTGATTCGTCTGAAAATATATTATAATGTTTTTAACTTGGCGAGTATAATTATGGTACATGATTATTAGGGTTTGACTAAATTCCATTTGCCGATCTGGAACGTCTTCATTTAACTCTTGTACAAAATGTATTTTGTAGAGATGCCACTTTTCAGATTTTAAAACCTTAGGTACAGACGAAAGAGGGAAATCGTAATAAAGACTAAGTTATCGAATGCTACTATGTAAATTTACTTGTACAGCTAATAAAACATTTAATTTTTTGACCTCAATGATTGCAAACCGCCCAGTCTTTAGCTTGTCCCCCACAGAACCAATATCTCGAATTTTTTTCTCAATTTAGATGACTACTGATTGGTTTATTGATCTATCCGGTTATTTGTTGTTAAATAAACCACACACCCTCTGTTGTGTTCGCACTCTACCACCACAAGCATTTCAATTCTTTGTGTTATGGATAAATGCATTGTAATACAACTTTTATTTGAAATGAACCCTTAACGAAGTCAAACCAAAACTAACAAACATGAAAATGTTTTATATTAAACGAATAAAAATACCGTTTCGATAGAAATAAATAAATAAATAAACCTATCAAATAAATCAACAAAAGACTACCCCAATCCGTTTAGTGAATGTCTATCTTTTATCGTTAGGCACCGTAAAGAAAAATATGTTTTTAAGAATGTATCCAAAAAATTGTTATTTAACAATGAAACATAGTATGTCCTGTATAAAAAACATATATGATCCAAAATGAGGGTTATCTTAACAAGAATAACAATGACGTCATATCTGGAACAATGATGAAGCCACGACCAATATTACCCAATCAAAATATGTGGAATTATAAACTAAAGTGGACGTGTTCAAGCGTTTCCTACTATTTTAATTCGAAATTCAAAAAATGAATTTATTCCATACTTTATGTATACCCTGTATATTAGATTAATATCACATCACGCGCGCACACGGCAACTCGTTGGGTGAGTTGGCTCTAGTGAGAATTTTAAATTGCAACACTTTTCTAAGGCAAAAAATTATCAAGCAGTTTAGCACGGGTCAGTGATCATTACATTTTCAACTAATGATTAACACTTCAGAAATATTTAAGTGCATCTTCCTAACAATATCACAGACATATCTACAAACACTACAATACCAAGGCACACTCAAGAACACAATAAATGAGTTTTAAGTTTGCAATTTTTAACGTTTATACAAAAATAAGTACAATGAATATTAAATAACACCACAAACTAGAAATTTGTCAACAAATCTGCTTTGCGGCCGTTCTATCGATTGCAATAAAAGATATAACAAAAAGTGATTTGAGATGGAGGCAAACAGACACAACTGCTTTGAGGACTAACAGCCCTACTGACATTCCCCTACGTCATTTAATTTAATGAGAAAATAATTTGTAAAAAAACACCTATCAGGCACTAAAAATGAAAGCATTATTAAAATAAAAACAATTTACAATATTTCAATTTCGAGCAAATAATAAAAAATATATATTAATTGGGATACTGGGCGTGTTCGTGCGACTTGATGAAGGCTTCCAGAGTCTTGGGCACCTGGTCCACATAAGGGATGTTTAACTTGACAATCTGCGAGGCGCACATACACTTCAAACTAATATAATTCACTAAATTAATGTCAGCCTTGTCGGCAATCATACAGTTGTTGGCTATTAGGCCTACGATAGCATGCAAGGCGGTATCCCCTTGTCCATCAGGTTGATCCAAATGTGCCCCGTAATCGAGTAAAAGCCCAATCAATTCAGACGAATAATTGTAGGCCATCGCTGCCACGTGTAGGGGAGTACGACCTAAGTCGTTTTTCGCGTTCACGTTAGCCCCGCACTGCAATAACAACCGCACAACGCTCTCCCTCGGGAAAATCATAACGGGTTCCTCATCTAAGAAGTAACTGGACCTTATGGTGTTTAATCTAGAGACACAGAGATGTAGTATGGAGTCGCCAGCTGTGAGGCATTTTATGTTAATTTTGATAAGGCCTCGTAAGAGGTCGCAGACTAGTTCCTTGTTGGAGGGCGTTTTCGCTGTTTCGATCATTAAGTAGATTAAGTGTGTGACGCACCTAAGGCAGAAACGGAAAAATGAAGAATGAAATATGGAGAAAATGAGACATTACGATTGTAGAAAATAAATATGAAATGCGGAAAAAAGCAGTCACATAGAGACCTTCCACGACAATGTACAAATATGTACTTTCCTTAACATGTACATTTGAAGACAGGAAAATGTTAACATTTAACGCGTTGTGTTTGATTCCACCGTAAATCTTGAATTATCATCGCCATGTAATTTAATAGTTTTGGACGAGAAAAAAATTACAGGGTATTTTTAAAAAGTTTCTATTTCTTTATTTGTTGTTCTGTATAGCGAGTTTTCGTCATTCAGTTTTAACGGGATAAACTAACTAAAAGCGCATCGAATACAAAATCAGTTAGTTTGTTTTTTACTTTAGTGCCTAAAACTTCGCATCGGGTTATTTGTAAAACAATATTATAATTAAAAAACCGTTCTGGCGCTCGGATCGAAATTAAAAAACAAATCACACGAAACCAAAAACACCCATTCCGGCAGCCTTTTTTAGTACCTTCCAAAAGTTGAATCTGAACGGTGTCTGCATGATTTTTCAACTGTGTTTGTTTTCTCGGGGGATTCCAGATGTGCAACCTATTTTGGTAACAATACCATCTCACATATAAAATATGTATGCATTCTGTTGAAACATCGTTCACCTTTTTATCCAGACCGTTGATACTTCGTGACATACCTTTTTTTTATTTTCTTAGTTCGCAGTGTATGGCCTAATTTTAAATCTATCATCTTTAATGGTTTCTCCATATGTACATGTTATGGCTGCGGCAACCTGACTTTGTAACTATTAAAACGTAGCCTTTTCTTATATGAGACAAGGTTTTTCGTTATTCTACATCAACTAATTTCATCACATGTGCTATATTTGCAAGGTGATTAAGTTTTAAGTTGGATGATAATACAGTGCTGCTGTAGCCATTAGCTAGGTAGGACAACCTATATATTTTTAACTAATTAAATAACATTATTTTTTAAAAGTGTATCAAAATATCGCGATGTTTTACATTAAATCAATCATAAGTTTTTTACATATCTTATACTTCTTTTTTCTACCAGATTTTTTTGAAGTAATATACAAAATAGTTTTTGACTTCTATTTACCCAACTCTAGTTAGGATCATTTGCATGAGTGAAAAACCTCTTTAAACGGTTCTGTTTTTTCTATCCAGTGACGTTAATACAGGTTTAAGTAAGAAAAATGATTATGCAAGCTAACCATGCGAAGCATGGATTTTTCAACTCACAATTTACTAGACTATTTCCCAAGGTATATACAATATCAAAGGATGCTATATCCAGTATTAATGCACCACAATGTAATTCTAAGCCCAACACATATGAGACCAAAAAACCCAAAAGCTAAGAAAATTTATGTGATTGAAATAAAAACTTACTTGACAGTTTTCTCAAAGAAATCTAGCTGTCTTTTGTACTGTGGTCTCACTAACAATAGTGTTCTAGTATCCTGAAGACTGCCACTCAGCAGCTTGAAAGTCTCCACAATGTCATGAAATCGCTGCTCTGTATTGTCAATCTCATTCTGTATGGATTTTACATTAAAATCGACCATAAGTTTCACTAAGGCCAAGGCAGTAAAACATGTATCTGTGTAGAGAATTGTGTCTTTTTCAGTGCGTACTTGCAACGCCCTACGCCATATTTCTATACATCGTTGATACCGCATTACATCGGCATAAGACGCACCCCTGTACATTAACCTACATTTTATGTTAATAAAGTTTTAAAAATTTACCAAAAAACCCAAGGATTTTACCTAAAAATTGTGTCTTTATGATGAGTGCCTAAAATTCTCTCAGCAACTAGCAGACATTGAATCCTGATTGTATCTAAATCCATTGTTAAAATCTCCTCCTCGGTCTCAAATTCTTTTTGATTTCTGTAGCATTCTTGCAAAGGCATTACAGGTTGTTTTGGATGCAATCCATTCTCATCCCTGATTTTGATGGCATGTCGCCAGTACTGCAGGCATACAGAAACATCACTGAATTCATCTACGAATGTAGCTCCCAACAATTCCTCAGCATCACAAATTCTTTGAGGTGGAAAAGTAAAAGTTCTAACAAGATATTCATAAATCCATGTTGCGCCTTTCAAACAGGCCATTTGAAGTGCATCATCTCCATATCTAACTTCATCAAGCAGATATTATAGTTTTAATTATTATAACAGCACCTAACAGTACCTAGATTTAGCATTATAATCAGCTCCATATTTTAGTAACAACTTGGTAGTCTCCAGTCGGTGCTCTTGAATAGCATAATGCAGGGCTGTTTTATTTTGGATGTCTTTAGCATTCACATCAGCCCCATGTTTCAACAAAAAGTGACACAAATTGGGGCTTTGTACTGAATTTATCAGACAAGTGCCCCCATTGTGGTTGGACTTGTTTATGTCAGCTCCATGCAGAACCAAATATTTAACCACTTCAAAATGAGTCATAAAACAAGCTGATCTTATGGGAGTTGACCCACTGTCTGATACTGCATTTATATCAGCCCCAGAGCGTATCAGAAGTTTAACTATTGACAGTTTTCCTACAGGAAATACATAGAAACAGCTGCAGCAAGTAACTGTGTATGTTAAATTAATACCTGAAACTGCTGCACACCACAAGGGGGTAACTACATGGTTGGACCTGTCTTCAACTACCTCATAACTGCCTCTTTGCTCTACATCAGCCCCACAAGTGTTAATCAAATATTCTGCAATTTCTTGCTGACCCTTTTTACATGCTTTAAACAGAGGAGAGCAGCCTTGCTTTACGCGGTTTACAATTTCTTTCCTTCCTTTGAGTGAATACTTTTCTAATTTGTTTCTCAAGGCAAATGATAATCTAGCCCCTGGGTCAGAGTTATTCACTTCATGGACTAAATCGTGGAATAAGGTGTCTTTTTCGCTGACAGAGTCAAGTTTTGTGTATTTCCACATTGTATAGGACTTTAACAAAGCTATTTTAGACACAAGTGCTTGAAAAAGCAGGAACTGCCACTGAAAACTACATATTACATTTAAAGGTTTTTTAGTTTATTAATTGATACTTACATAACGAAGCCAGGTATAAAGCGTAAAAGTTTTTTACTTATGTTAATTAATGAAAATTTTTAGATTATTTTTTAATCAATAGTTCTGGAAAAAACCTAAATTGTAATTATTTTTCCACTTTCCAATCTTCCACCTCCATTTTGAAATTCGCTGTCAGCAAGCTGTTATTGGTGGTGTTGATAATTAAACAGCTGATCTTTTCTTAGATTTCACTAACGTATCAGACAAGGATATACATAGAACGAATTGAAAGGCAAAATTTCTGAGTGTTGATGAATAAGCGAATAAGTTGCGTTTTGTACTCTATTGCGTACAACATACTCTCGGCTAGGCCATTTCCGTTTAAAATTACTTAATAAAGAAGGACGTAAACATTCATACGCGAATACGTCACTCATAATTGACATTGATAATTTTAAAATCAAAACGTCTAAATAAATTATTAAACATTTTTTTAAGATTTTCAAAAGCATTTATAATTTCAGAAATATCTAAGAGTAATTATTTAGCATAAAAACGAAAAATGACGTTACTGAGCAAACTTAGACCTCTATTTAAACATCTGAAAACAGTCTCCAGAGCTGGTAAGGGAACACTACTCGATTTGGGGCTTATGTAATGCTTAATTTTAGGTTAATTTTTTGCTTTAACAACACAAATTTTCATACAAGTGCTTTACAAAGATGTTTAATTTGCAGTCACAAATCGCCAGATGTCTGGGCACCAAGTGGTCCCTTTAGAGCCGTCGAGATTTCAGTGGACTAAATTCAAAGATAACATCCATTTCTATGCTTTGTTGGGAATAATCCCTTGCTCCCTTTTTGTTACTGGCATGAATGTGTTCATTGGCCCAGCCACTCTTTCTGAAATCCCTGAAGGGTACACTCCAAAATACTGGGAATATTACAAGGTTTGAAAGTACTCAAAACTTAATATTATTCTTAATTGAAAACCTACTTTAGAATCCTGTTACTCGCTTCTTGACAAGATATTTATACAACAATCCTCAGCAAGACTATGAGAAATTTCTGACCTACATTTTTGTTGAACATGAAAAGACAAGGCTAAGGTATGCTTAAGTCTTCTTTCAACTGAAATCTTAAGAAGCAGTTTGTAGGCAATTGGAAAATGAAATAATAAAGAAAATGGGAGAACGCTTTGACTATCAGGCTTACTACTTCAGACCACCTGCAGTTAAGTATTATAGATTGGTGAGAGAAGCATCTGAGGAGACTGAAAAGTTGGATGATCCAATTTCTGTAGAGTAATAGATGTGTTATGATTATATCTTGTAGATATGTATTGTAGATTATTGTTTAATTAAGGGTTGATTCGTGTAAAATATGAAACTAAAAAATACAGTGATACATTTACAACAAACCTAGGTGCATTAAAACACTAATTATTTTTCTGGCCAGATTTTAAGCCACATTTATTTTGTTTTCATACAATTGGTCAGCTAGTGAAATCACTTCCTCATACTTTTCACAGTGTTTCATTATAGCTTTGTTAATAACATCTTCCCCATAATAAGCCCCAGCTATTGCCCCAGCCATGCAGGCTATAGTGTCAGTATCACCTCCCAATGTAATTGCATATTGCAATGTCCGTCTGAATGGATTTTCAGTCTAAAAACAAAGGTCTAATATATCCTAAGACTTAAAAGAAAACGGCTATTATCTTACATCTATTTTTGGAATTTCATTTAGAGCTCTAAGAAAGCAATAAATCGCTGTAGGTACAGATTCATAGGCATTAATCCCATTACCAAGGGAATAAATAACTTCATCATCTAAATCATTTGAATGTTCCCTATTTAAAAGATCCCGAACAACTTTCATTTTCTCGTAAAAGGGAGTCTCATCTTCCCTTAAAATGTTTAATTAGTTTTGAGGACTATTTGATTACAAAAACATACAAGTCTTCCTCATCATTAGCTGGAGACTCTATATCTTTAATCTTGATTAATAATGAATCAATATATTTATCCTTATCAAGGTCCGAATTGGCAACAAACGCCTCACAAATAGCTGCGCTTTGCAACAAAGCTCCATTTATGGCAAGAGAATTAGAATGGGTGATTTGTGATGTCTTAATCACGATATTTTTCATGCGTATATCATTGTAGAACAAAAGTGGTATAGGAGCAATACGCATAGCACTACCATTTCCATACGACCCATTACCGTTGAATTGTTCTTTAGCAGGTTTAAAAATGTCAGCATATTTTGTGTTCTTTAGTTTATCAAAAACAATAACTACATTTTGGCCATAGCCTCTATTGGGCTCTTGGAGGAAACTGTTAACAAATAACCGAGCCAAATGTTTTAAGGAATTTTTATCTTCAGGATCAGGTTTATCAAGTAAATATTTGACTATGCTCAACATCATTGCTGTATCATCTGTATATTTTTTAAAGGGACCTGAAAACGAAGTTAATTTATAAACAGTTTTTTTCTGGATGAATGCAAAAAGAGTTAACAATATAACAATAATAATAAAAATAATACATTGGTGTCAATATACAATACAGTATTTAGACAAAAAAATAGTATAACTTCCTGCAAACAATAGCTCTTTGACCCTTTGAATTTAAACTATGGTAGATTTTTACGTGATATTTGAAGTGTAGCAAACAAGTGTATGTCAAGGCATCAGGGCCATTCCAACATTATAGTAGATAGGGATACATTGGCACTATGTAGTGTTATTGCAAGTGTTGTGTTCATGCATGACCCCTGATGCTCATATGCATAAGAGATTTTATTGATTTTGACACAAAACATTATTAAGAACTTAAGGGATTTTGAATTACTAAAAGTACAGTGTGTACTAGAAGGAATAACTTTGAAAGAGCGTCTTTGTATGCCAAGAGCTCCATTCTTTACAAAGCGTCATCATACAAGATTCACATAAGAGAGGAAGCAGTGAATGATATGCTTGTTTCAGAATCCTTAAGGAGACTCTTCGATATAAGTTCATGTGAACACAAATACCTTTGCAGACTCGATTGCTAAAGGACTCTATGTATCAACAATATGTCAGTCACATGTTTAAATAAAATGGCAAGAATCACACACCTTTATTTGCATTAGGTGGCAGATCTGTAATTATAAAAACCATGTGCCTGATGCAGAAATTCCCAATTAGGGTCCAAAATCATGCTTCCACAGGTGATTGTACTCTTTGCAGATACATGCAAATAAATAAGATGATCTGTGAGACTTAAGTATATCAGAGAAAAATTGTAATCACCATCTCTTAGCAAAAAAAATTTATTATTTATGCGGTTAGTTTTCTCTCCAAATAATTAGCTTTAACAATAATAACAATTTAATTTCAATACATTCGCAGTGTTTATAGAAAATCTACTCCCACATATCATTGACTCACAGACTCTTCAATTACTCGCAATATTGCTACTTTCTGTACTGACCCTCAAAAATTAGCAATTTTGGCTCAAATTGTAAGAATAGAAGGACGCAATGAATGAAACAAAATTAAAATACATTTAAACCAATAATAAAAATTCTTTATTTAGGATGGTAAAATAGAACTTTAATTATAATTTTTGATCAAGGAAAGATTTATATTCTAATGTTATTGTCCCCTGTTACTACATTTTAAGTAAGATTTTACTTACCTTTGAAAGTTGGATCTTCCATTTTATCAAAATATCTTTGAATAATGATTTTATCGCCACTGGACACGTCTTGGCCCTCAAATGGGGCACCCAAACAATCGCCCATTAGAGACCCCAAAAGGCACCCCCTAAATTTCTTTCTGACAGTGTCGGTGGACATTTTCACATTTAATGTTCTGAAAATATGCGTCATAATTATAAAGTTTCCTCCAAGGAAAATAACTTTTGAGTTTTCTAACCTTCGTCGTTGTTTTGATTTGAATTTGTTTAATTTTGTCGTTTTTCGCCATTTTTGAAATGAAGAAATGTAAAGTTACTCGACTTAGAGTAGTTATTATTTAACTTTAGCTGAGCTATTAGAAAGAGACACAAAGATGACTTAATCATCTTCGTCATTAATACATTACAAAATATCACTGTCAACAATGTCAATTTTAGTGTTTCATTGTTTGTGGTTAGTGTGATTGTGAAGCCGACCTTCAATTGCTGAATTTAATATTTAAATTAAATAAATTTTCTTGCTTTTAAGGCATTTAACTCACCAAACGTTCGAGCAACAAATTAATTTTAATAAAAATGGTAAGATAAAATACTCCTCATGTATTATAGTGCCTGTAAAAAACATTTTTTTAAATTTGAGGTTAGTCTCTCTCACATTGCATGCCCCCGGTCACACATCTGCATTTTAACACTTTGATTTTACACTTACAGCAGCCCCAAATTTTACTTCTAAAAGAGGGAACCGACACGTCGCAAGGAAAGCCGCAGCTTATATCTAACATTAATGCTTGCCAGTCAGTTGTAGATGTTGTCCGTACTACATTGGGCCCCAGGGGCATGGATAAGTTAATTGTCAGTAAAAGCAGTAAAGCCACCATTTCCAACGATGGTGCTACGATTCTGAAATTGTTGGATGTGGTTCATCCAGCAGGAAAGATTTTGGTTGACATTGCCAAGTCTCAAGATGCAGAAGTTGGAGATGGTACTACTAGTGTTGTGATCTTAGCTGGGGAGTTTTTGAAACATATAAAGTCCTATGTTGAAGAAGGAGTTCACCCAAGAATTATCATTAGGGCTATGAGGAAATGCCTGCAACTTTGCTTGGAAAAAATTAATGAAATTTCCATTAAAATCAATAAATCTAATGCCTCAGAATTCAGATCTTTGCTAGAGAAATGTGCTTCCACTGCAATGAGCTCGAAACTAATCAGCCAGCAAAGAACCTTTTTTTCAAAAATGGTGGTTGATGCTGTGTTATTACTTGATGATCTGTTGCCATTAAATATGATTGGCATTAAAAAAGTCCCAGGAGGAGGGTTGCAAGAGTCCCTTTTAGTAGCTGGAGTAGCATTCAAGAAGACATTTTCATATGCTGGCTTTGAAATGCAGCCTAAAGTTTACAAAAATTGTAAAATTGCTCTTTTAAACATTGAGTTAGAATTGAAGGCTGAGAGAGCCAATGCTGAAGTTCGAGTAGACAACGTTAAAGAATTCCAGAAGATTGTTGATACCGAATGGAATATTTTGTACAATAAGTTGCAAAAAATTCATGAGTCTGGTGCTAATGTTGTTTTATCCCAGTTGCCTATTGGAGATGTGGCAACACAGTTTTTTGCTGATAGGTATGTTAAAATTGTAAAAGAATGAATTCCATTATATGATAATAAATAAACTAAAACAATTTCAGAGACATGTTCTGTGCTGGACGTGTCCCTGATGAAGATTTGAGAAGAACTTTGAAAGCTTGTGGTGGTGCTGTCATGAGTACCGTTTATGATCTGAAAGACTCAGTATTAGGGAAATGTGACTTGTTTGAGGAACGCCAAATTGGAGGTGATAGGTTCAACTTGTTCAGAGGATGTCCCAATTCCAAGACTTGCACTCTAATTCTGAGAGGCGGTGCTGAGCAGTTTTTGGAAGAGACTGAGAGATCATTGCATGATGCCATCATGATTGTCAGAAGGACTATTAAGAATGATGCAGTAGTAGCAGGCAAGTTGTTTTTATACCCTGATTTGAACAAGTTTATGTAATAATTTTTATTTAGGTGGAGGTGCTATAGAAATGGAGCTCTCCAAGATGCTCCGCGATTATTCAAAAACTATCGCAGGCAAAGAGCAATTACTAATCAGCGCCATTGCAAAAGCTTTGGAAATTATTCCAAGACAATTATGTGACAATGCTGGATTTGATGGGACCACCATCTTGAACAAGCTACGTCAGAAGCATGCTCAAGGGCATTGTTGGTATGGTGTGGACATCAATCAAGAAGACGTCAGTGACAATCTTGAAATGTGTGTCTGGGAGCCAGCTATTATAAAAATTAATGCTTTAACAGCAGCCACAGAAGCTGCATGTTTGATTCTGTCAGTGGATGAGACCATTAAGAATGAGAAATCAGGAGGGGATCAACCACAAATGGGTAGAGGCATGGGAAGGCCCATGTAGATTTTTGTATTAACTCTAGATTAACATTTATTTTCACTTAATCAGTCATAAAATGATTTCAAAGATATGATTTTTAATGTGAAATACACAGAAACTTTGTTTTTTTTTTTATATATGCTTATTCACCCAGGATATAAAACACTTAATAAAAATTTTCAAAAAAATTATCTTCACTTAACAATCTCTTTATGATTTCATTATTTACTGAAATCTAAAAAACACAACAATTTACAAATTTTAGAATTATTATCAAAAATACTTTTAACCATTAGAATTTGTACTAAACTTACAAAGACCATGGTTGCTAGGACAACAACTGAACATGTGTTCACTTTAAAAAAAGTCTGTTCCCCAATATTTCTATCTTTGGCTTCAGTTATCTTTATCAAGTCCTGCAGTGTCCTGGCCTTGGTCAAGTGATCCCTCACTGCTTCCACTACAGCATTGAACACTTCAATTTGTTGGAAATCTGCATTTGATACAGAATTATCAAAGCTAATATCTGAGTTGTCCCACTGATCATCCTCATCACTGTTATATGCAGAGAGTTCAAAGAACACAGTTTTTGTATTGAAGGCACTGAAAGTATTATCGAAGCAAAATTTATAATCTCCAGCCACCTCTATTTTAACATCATGGCTTTTCTCTGGTTTCTTAAAATCAGCTACCACAATCCTGCCTCGAGGTTCCACCATACTGAAAGATATGTCTAAATCACCGTGTCCTCCATCAATTACTTGATACTCAATTTCAAGCTGATCAGTTGCTTTCAATGTTTGGAAAAAGCAGTCTTCTTTCAACGGTTCTACGTTTACTGTAATACTGATATCCCAACATAGGAATGTGGGAATTGAGGTGCTGAATAAGAGTAAAAGGATACTGGCCATTGTTGAAAGTGGGATATGTTTGTTGGTTGGTGATGCTAATTTTGTCTTTAGTTGATTAAAAGTAATAAAAGAAAATTTGGTATAATTCGTATGGCGTTATGAGAGTATGACATATTATGTGTTCACGTTATTATAAACTCAAGGAGTTTGGACTTTATTTACTCAAAAAATGTTATATAAAAAGAAAGATACAATAATTTTAAATTTCAAATGGTTTGAGGTTAGGATGATTAACTAAATGCAGGGTTTATGAAGATATATCTGTCTCTTTCGTAAAGCATTTATACAACTAGGATAGAATTATTGGAGCAGGTTCCTTTCCACACGTCTTGCGCCTGCGGTTTCTTAGTAAATTGTTGAAAAAATACGCCGAAAACAGTAGAAAAAATATTTACATAACAAATTAATCATCAAAAACATTGACTAGAAAAAATTTTAACGGACATCATGTCGAGGAAAAGTTCAAAGAATGAAAAGTGAGAAAACAAAAAGGTGATAATTAAAAAAAACTCAAAAAAAAACGTCGACATTTTAGAGGCATCTTGCATTGAGATATTTAAATTTCATATCTAATTAGCTTTGAAGTTTGTTAAACAATAGAACGTATGTCGATCATCGCTTTTGTATATTTGGTTACTGAAGTAACCTACATCTTTTACGGGTTTTTCATGTCGAAACGTTTCTTTCAGGGACGTTTACTCGATCATTATTTATTATTTTGATTATTTACCATTCGGCTTTTGCATTTTTTCGACAACCAGTATACACAATCGAAGACCTTAAGGAACTGATTACGGCAGAGTATGTAAATGTCACCTCAGAAGTTTTCGGCAATGTCTTCAAGAGTACGAACCGTCGAGCAAATTTATGCATACATCGACATTTTGAGCAATTATTGTAAATTTTTCAAACATTCACGCTTTTTTCATTAAACTGTGTTGTTGAAAAATAGTCTTAGTGTTCGTTTGAAATCATAAGAATTAAAAATAAATAAAGCAACATAACTTCACTCAGGTCCGTGATTAAAAATTAATTTGAACGTCATTTTGTGGTATGTTACCAAGCTGCGACCTACTTTTCATCTTCTATTTCTCTTGTGTAAAATTCGACAGCTGGCCAGATATGAAATTTAAATGATCACACTGTATATATGTACCTTTGTCTGTTATCAATTAGTAGTTTGTCAAATGTTTCGATGATAAATGACAAATGACATAATCAACGCCGATTTCAGGTTCTTGACCTAATGCGATTTTTTAAAAAAGATTATCCGTTTTCATAATATCGATTAAAATTATTAAAGAAACACATATAGAATTAAAACATCTAGAAAGTAAATCACACAGGAGCATATTACCTTAAAATTAAATTATTTCAGAAAGGAGAAACAGAAGAGTTAAAATTCCGAAAACAAACTGCGCACGCGCCCGCCTTTGCTAAATCTGGTAATTCGGCATTGCGGGAAGGTCCCACTATATATATACATATATATATATAGTAGGACAAAAGTGTGTAAAGCAAATAATAATTAATATCTTCAAATGAATAATCTTTACAAAATGTTTATACAGTGCATAAACAACTAGTAAAAACTGATTTAACGGAATTGTTATTAAAAACCAAATATGACAAACTTTGAGAAATATCGTATATTATGCTTGACAACCATGGTATCATTGGGACTCAGCACATTTCAGCTCTAATTAATACGTGGTAACATCGTCTTTCGCTTTGATCACTGCTCGGATTCTTGCAGACATACTTTTCACTAATTTATTATAAAATTCAGTTGTGTCTCCCAAATTTCTTCAACGGCTAATTTTCGAGCTTCAAGGTTCGTTTGAGGATTATTTCTTAGGTACCTTTTCAATTTATGCTAAGCACATTCAATTATGTTCAAATCAGGGCTGCTTGAAAGTAAAGAGATTAATTTAATAGTATTTTCGCTAAGCCGTTGATCTGTTGAACGGGCAGTGCGACGGGAAGCGCTGTTTCGTTGGAAAATGAAATTTTGGTTATTGCTCAACAGACGGATGCTCTTAAGTAATTTGTTCTGTAATATCTGTCTGTACTTTTCAGCATTTATTTTACCGTCTATAAACTCAATTTGACCCAAATCTTTAGCAGACATGGTGCACATCCCCAAATTATTCGACCTTTGGCATACTTCGCGGTTCATCTTAAACAGTCTTTGTGAAATGCCTCTTGTTTTGTCCGTATGATCCTTTTACGTACATCTTTAACACAGACGTAAAATTTGGACTCATCGCTTAAGTGTATCTTCGTTCAATTCTTCTAAGTGTATGACACTTTTGCCTTCGCCCATGTCAATCGATTAATTGACTTTTGTAGCTGTCAATAGATTTTTCTTTGACTTAACGAAAATGATATAAAACAATTTAAATGTCATATACCTACTGAGAGAAAGAGAGAGAGAGAAAGATAAAGAGAAAGAGAGAAAGAGAGAGAGAAGGGATCTTGTAAAAACTAAGTCCGGGTTTATACAAGATCCGTTTTGGACAGCACTTTCCAGATAAATTTAAATTAGATTAATTGTTCCATTTAGCACTGATTGCGTGCAAAGTGCTCCGTCTCTGCTTTTTGCATATTTTAACTAATGCTCGCCGATCTCTTTCATTAATAATTCGAAAGCGACCAATACTCGCACCTTCAATTTTAATTGTACCCCTGTCTTTGTAGTATTTTCCAATATCTCTAACTGATGATTTTGATCATTTTAAGTCCTCTACTATTTTTCTTTTATTGATTTTTCCTTAATATGACGAGAAAAACTATTCGTTTTCAAGGGACAAAGTATACACTTAAAACAATGGCACACGTGTAAGTTAAGTCATTGCAGCATATTACATAACTTATTTGTTAAATAGTCCCAATACATATGTGTCAAGCATAATCTATATTATTTCTGAAAGTTTACAATATTTGGTGTTTAACAATAATTTCATCATTTTTAAGTTTTAATTTAAGTTCATTTAAGTTTTTATTAGTTGTTTAAGCATTGTACAAGCATTTTGAAAATATAATTAATTTAAAGATATTAATAATTATGTTGAGCGATATGCAGGGGTTCCTTCCTTGGAGGTTGCCCCGCGATTATTGTACGAGAGCGCATACACGCGAGCACTACTTGCAACACTTGTCGGTTCGAAGTACCAAATGTACTTCTGTTTACGACAGTCCAGGACGGACTAGATACCTGCTCAGGAATGTAAACACGTAGGATCTCCCGAAAGTCGTGGAATTAGGACAACCCTTTAAACATTAACACGGTTTATCGACTGACTTGTAGCACGTAAGTGTGATTAAAACTTAGTTGAAGAAATACAGGATTGGATGATCGCGATCCGATGAAGAGTATGAGTTATGATTGTGAATTTGCGATGTATCGATCCGCCTTCAACTGATGAGCGACAATCGTGATAGGAAAGAAGATAATTAATTCCCAGCTTCTCCCAGCCCTTAAGTACTGGAAGCTGATGGTCAGCAGACATAGGCGTATTCTTACTCGGAGCGCATTTCAGCCGAAGAATACCCATTTCGCCAGGTCCGACGGCCAATGGGCAGATTGTCTCGTGACCCGAATTTTGCCTTCATCTCGAACGGGACGTGACAACACCCCCAATTACGACCACCGCCAAAGGTAATGGTGGAGAATTCCGGTACCCAAGAACCACATTCGATGCACGTTTATGACTCGCAATTTAGCTCTTAGCAGAAGTACAAAGGACGCGGAATTTGAACCATAAACCATTTCTAGTGAATTTAACGGATCGCGACATCTGTGAGGCAACAAATGTAAGATGTGCAGGGGCGCAACTTGGGGTTTTAACTTTTTTTGTTTCAAGTCAAAGGAAAAATATGCCCTTTTGGGCATTGTTGAGACAAGATTCAATTGAAATAAACCGTACTTTTGGAAGATCGTACACAATTAAGAGAAAAATTAACCTGTTTATGAACAGTTTCCATGCTTTTTTCCAGCACATTTTTGTTTTTGTTAAAAATATTGACAATAATAAAATTATTTTTAAGATGGAATTTCATATTTGTTTATGTAGAGACTTACTTACCTTTTACATATTAAAGGCTTCAATTTCAATTAAATATATTATAGAAAAATGTTAATATATTAAAGTTTCCATACTTCTTTCCACCACCGTATATTAACAGTTTTTATTAGGTCAAAAAAGTATTGGGACAGGTAAACAGAAACTTTGGGCCTTAGCAACTATAATAATATTTCGTCATCAATCCTTTCGCATCTACCACAGCATGCAGACGCCTGGGCGTAGATTTTACCAAATCGTGTCGAGTTCGCTTACGTCCATTTTAGCCCATTCCACGTGTACCCCCTTTCCCATATCATTTTGGGATATTTTAGGTTTGCGAACTTTCAGGTCTCAGGCCAACAGGAAAGTTCTCTGTCGGAGTCATATCCGGAGACTGAGGTGGTGTTCGTAACTGCTGTCGGACGCTACACAGCAACCGCTACTTCGTTTTGGAAACTGTATGTTTGGGGTCGTTCTATTGCTAGAATGCAAATGCCTTCTGTAGCACCGTTTTTTCGGCAGTGATCAGCACGTCATGCCGCAATATATCAATATGTTTGAAGGCATCCTCAGTACCATTAACTAAAACCGGATTTCCCACAGCACTTCAAGACATACAGACCCGAATAAGAGCACTCTCACCACCATCATTCATTGTGGCTCTAATATTCTCTACATTCAATGCCGCATTTGGTTTCCATCACACAAATTTCCGTCCATTCGATTCAGCAACGAAAAGCTTCCTCCCTTGCGCTCTGCCGTAAAAATTGAATCTCTGGATCTCATTCCTAACAGTTTGCCAAGAATTTTTTGATCTAATAAAATATATTTTTTGATTGATGTAGTCCTACAACAAGAAAGCCCTGTTGATTTCAATTGTGAAATGAGTAATTGAGAATATTTAAATTAGCTTTTTGAAAAGTCAGGGGCGTACCAATACTTTTTTGAACTACTCTATATGAAATCATGGCAAAAATGACGCTTTAACGTTGAAATAATCAGTGGTGTTTATACAAAATCTACATATATCTTGATACAAATAATTCACGCTCCGCTGTTTCAATAAATGATCTCTGTCTATTTCCAAAACCTCTCATCATTGGCAAATTTAGAAGCTTCTTTTCTGAAAAATTCATTTTGTACATTAACTACAGCAAGTTGATTACTAGATAGATTAGATAAAAAAGTCATTATAAACCTTATTAATGACGCTGAGAACGGCCTTACGGATCACCCGATTTGTCGCATCTGCACATTTTGAGCCTTTAACTCAATAAAAATAAGTTTGTTTGATTTTTTCACGTTTGCAATCGCTGCTCAACCCCTAGAGTTAATCATAAGACATGTTACATGAAATTTGTTCAAAATACGAAGATGAACTAGAAAATGTCATAAAAATTCCATAAGAAAAAACAGAACTTCCATTCCCTGGTGATATTTCAGAGTTGGCGAACTTTTCGTACACAGTGGATAAAAATATAAAATGGGCGTATACAGGGTGTGTATGAAATATACAGCAAAAATTGAAAAGATTCTTCTCTGGACTATTCTAACGATATTTTATCCTTTGATGATTTTTGGAAAATCTCATCGATCCGACGATACGGGACGAGAAAAATGTTCCAATTCATCAACATTTTATTACCAAATATATTACATTTAAAGTCCCTTAGTCCGCAAGAACTCTTCAAAATGACCACCTCTAGCTAGAACGGAAAAGTCTAATCTTCTCAATGATTGCTGAACTCTTTCGGAAACGTTAGGGTTGTTTCTTATTGAGCCACAACTAGCAATCATCCGATTTCTTAAAGCCGCCGCAATTTCCAATGGACTAGTATAAACTAATGACTTTAGATGTCCGCACAGGACGTAATCCAGGGGGTTTAGATCCGGGGACTGAGCAGGCCATAAGTAAGGTTCACCTAGACTAATTCTGCGATGTGTTACTGTATGAAACACACGAGCGACAATGGTGAAATGCGTGAGAGTACCATCGTGTATGAATTTGCATCTTCGGAACAAGGAGACTTTTCAAAAATTATATTAAAGGACGGAATATTCTTGGAATAGTCCAGGCAATAACCCCCATTGAATTTTTGCCGTATGTTTAAAAATCCCCTTGTATAATGATTAGCAAGGACCGTTCCATTTCCGTTCTTTGATCACTATCAAATCCTGACATATGTGTACATTTGACCAATGAAACTCCTCTATTTTTAATGTGTTTTTTATGTCTTAACGTGTCGCCTCATGTGATATACATATTAACTTAATAGTGGCAGTTTAGCATGAGCTCTGTAGCCATCTGCATCATTATGTGATCGTCTACATCTCATCTCATCGTATTATTTCATCTTATATGTATTTTTTTCACTGGTTCATCACTGACTCGCCGTTCTCAATTTTTGTGATCCTGTTTTTATTTAGACGCATTGTCCATTCGAAGTCTCCTGAGAAATAGGCCTGGAAAAATCAGACAACAATGGCAAGAACCAAATAGGCCATAGCAAACAGTAACGAATTTCATTTTACGGCGTGTGTCCCGGCTCCGACTAATCCCACATCATGCCAATCACACATAGGCCAAATCTCTTCGCAACATTAAATGCCCTCGCCATCCAATTGATCATCAATAATGCAACAGTTCGCGGGGTGGAATTCATTATAGAAAGACAAACTAATAAAGCTCTTCTATATCCCTTTTTACTATACAGAAAGTTCAGTAATCCGTTTAGATTTCAACGTTCATCGATTTCAAGATTTCAGAATCGTGGATGCTGGAGCGATGCCGAGTGCTGCTCCAGGTTCCTTCGGGGCTACCGTTACCACGATGGGGGAGGAACCGCTGATTTAAGTAAAAATTATTGCTTGAGCGATTAAAGTTCTCAGTGCAGTAGGAACTCCCATTTTGTCAAGAATAATACAGTTGGGTGGTTTTTAAGTGAATATGGAGGGATTTTCGAGTTGGTTAGGTAAAATGTGTTTACCGTGGCGTACACCACGGTTTCTCCTGTAACGACTCATTTAGGCCGAATTTTTTGGTAGGTACAGTAGCGCACAGAATTTTAAAATTTTTGCTCTTCGAGTATGCACGTTCATACTGGACACAACGTGTGTCTTTTCCTGCTTGGTGAGAGTGAAAATTGACTAGGATATTTCTGTAGTTTCCAGAGTAGTCAACTGATTTGAACTTCTGTTTGAGGAAACTTGCAGGAGAGCAAAATTCCATAGATTTTGGCAGAAATAGATTTTAAAAAATTCGAATTTAAGACCCTGCTTGTATGAGGAAGTGATCTAATCTTTTTTACCATCAATTGGGGAACACTGTAGATGTATTGCAGTAGCCGACCCAGGTTGATGGCAACGCAACGATAACAATATAAGAAATGGAAAACTTATTCGAATTTTTAAGACTTTGCGCAAATGGATTTTCTTCAAATTTATCTCATGATCTGTGCGAGGAAAATCATTATCAACTGAAGTTTCTGTCGCAATAAAATGGCAAGAACGTACATAAAAACTTTATGTTAACACAATAACACATTAAATGGTCTATAGGAAAGTATTACAATAACCCGTATGTACAATTTAACAAGTTAGGAAATGCATATTAAATGGTATTATTAACTCTATTCGATCAGTTACTAGCGGAACGAAGTCGCTTCTGTACACAAGTCTTGTAGAATTACTTACTAGAAATACCTACCTCCTATTATTATCTGCTTAACTTAATTTTAAGTAAACGCCTTAGTAGGAAATTGTGTCAAGCCATTTCGATGCTCTTACAATTCAATTCAATTCAGGTTAGTTCGTATTGGCTCCTCCAGTTTCCTAACAATTCAATTGAGTTTTTTCCTCTAATACGCTACAGTAGGGGAGTCTTATGTGGGGGTTGTGATTTGGAAGTTCTCGTAAAATAGAGATACGTAACAATTCGCCAAGAGTATCGACAAATGATGTTTTAATCAGAGGCGTGACGTTAATCGAACATAAGGAATGGGATGTGCGGTAAATTAGGTTCTAACAGATGTCTAAATAAACGCACTAAAAATATAAAAAACTTAAATGAGACATTTGACCTTGCGACGAACGGAAGAGTTGGTCATGCGCCCTTTTGTCGCGTGTTCTACGTTATTAGCGCCGTGCATCGCTAAGGTGTTATTGTTTCCAATTCGAACACGATTTTTGTAGATCGTCAAAGTTGCGGAAAAAGCTGCGGAGTCGTTAGTTATCTGATTTCCTTGCAATTTTTCTCAGATTTCAAGTATCAGAAAAGAGAAATTGCGACTTTGGTACAACGTCACTTAGACTTGTGTCTGCTCTTTTAATCGTAAAGTAGAACTGCTTCGACGTGACGTAATTTAGTCGCATTTTTCCAACCGTAGCAACAATTTTCAAAATTTGGCAAACACCGACGTGAGGTTACTCAGACGGAAACTTTGCTAAACTCAAAAATGAAAATGACAAAAAAATGTTGAAAACATTCAATCATCTCTCGGTCAACTGGACCTCAAACCGAGTACGTATACAGGCAAATCTACAAATTTTTGCAGCATTTTTGTTGCCGTCATCAAGTATCATTCCTTATACCAAAAGCCTTCCAGCGACCGTTAAACGTCACAACGCAATCGAAAGAGATGACCACGCGTCACTCCCTGGAGACGATAGCGGTTTCGGCCGAACTGCCCATGCTTTCACCTCCCAAATCGAACGTCTGCGTGGTCTTGTCCAACTTTCATAAGTCCGACAGAGAATTATTTATCACGCTCATCTCGATGGCCCCATTGCAGTCCAGTTTCGGACCCTGCTGGGTTTGGGGCGGTCCTGGAAGGGAATTGGACGATACCGTACGCTCTAGAATTTCGCCCCAGTACTTTTCGGAAAGGCCTTCGAGATCACAGTCGGGGGTGTGTCCTAGATAGTTCGACGAAGGCGAGTTATTGCAAAAGTGTTCGAATTGTTGCTTTTTTTTGTCGTGAATCCGACGACAGAGAAACTGAAAGGAAAAAATATCTGCACGATGGGATCTTCAACCCAAATTGTGCTTACCCCGCTAAAAATTTCCCTACATATCCTCCTAAAGTGATTATTGAGCGTCCAGTAAATGAAGGGGTACCAGAAGTTATTGCTTAAGGCCATCCAGGTGGCGATGAAGTCCAAGGCAGGGGGCGCCCTGGATCCGGTGCAGGCGGCTACTACTTCCTGGATCGTCCAGGGCGTGACTAAAACGATGAAACCCAACGACATGGCCGCCATGGTCCGCGAGCATACGAGGCTCAGTTTGCGTTCTTGGTCTATTAACTGAAATTAAGAAGAGTGTCATGTGGCGAAACTGAAAAATATTTTTACGCCATTTGAGCTGAAAATCACACCATCAGGTACATCCACGATGAATTGGGCCGGAAATTACTAGTTCCATTGTAGGAGTTGCATTGAGGGAGTGGGAAATGAGCGGGGAACTCATCAGGAATATCGAACGAAATTTGTATTTCTTCATTATGTGCAAATTATTTTTATCAAAACCTAAAAATATTATCATCCGTATCAGCCATGTATGCAATTTCCTAAACCATTAGTTTGGATGCACAAAATACATACCCATACAATTTCCCTTGCATGTAAACAAATCGCCCTTCGCTTACAAATACGAGGGCAATTTATAAAACTGCATGGAAACATGTGGCGGAAAATTGCGGCAAATCATATGCCATCAGGAAAATTTACTCTCATCATCTTGAGCAAATCGCCTTTGTATTTTACCACTAATAGACCGATTATTGGATCAGCCACTATACCATGAACAGTCCGCTAAGCAATGACGATCGAGGGGAGAGGAGTCCTCTACGACACCACTTCGTTTCGATTTTTGATATTTTGCAAGTTTCTCCCGAAAAACGGTCAAAACCCCCTTCATTATCTCATAAAAATCAGAGTGATTTTCTCAGTAGTGCTCGTGCTCAACTTTTTCCTCGCTGCATATATTTATACAGGTTTAAAACGTAACTTTTTTCCCGCATCACGAAAACCTCATCGCTAACGAAAAGTTTTTATTTTGCAGGGCACTTAGCATTGGATGTAATAAAATTCGGGATGGTCTGCCTGGTCTCCTTTGCTGGGGTGATGTGGATAAATGTGTTCTGCGTGAAGAACCGGGAATTGCTTTTGACTTTGACGAATAAAGTGGTGAATTTTGAAACGTTCAAGAAACCGCCCCAATTTGACAAATATCACAAAAAACTCAAGCTTTTCTCAAAGCTGCACTTGGCTTATATAATCTGCGCCTCGGCTTCTTATTTCATATTCTTTGCTCCCATGCACAGGCGCACTTGTTCCAAAATCAACAAAATCAGGAACTTAACGGAGGTTTGCACTTTGCTGATACCTCTGCACATATTTTTTGTGGAGAATCAGAAACTGGGCAAATCTCCCACAGTTTACATAATCGATTCTATTATATTCTTCATTGCCTTCTACATGTACGTAGCAGGTGGCACCGTTGTGTGGCTCAATGTGGAGCTGGTCGAATATATCCGAATCCGGATTAGACATGTTAAAATGTTGCTACTAAAGGCTATGAGAAATGCCGATGAAGTCGCAAGGAGAAGGGAGTTTCGGTATGCGTTGAAGTACCACGTAGCTGTTTATCAGTTGAGTAGATTGGAGATTTGGTGGTCTCAGGATAATAAGAGTTTCGTTGCAGAATGGGGATCCTAGCTGATAAGTTCTTTGGTATAGAGCTATTTTTGCACGTTATATTGACGGGAATGATTTTGGGAGTTTCGGCCTTTGTGATGATACAGGTAAAGAGTTGCACTAAGAAGTCAAATTAGAGAGGAAAACACTGGGGCTCCTCGATGCACACAGGAACGACGCGAAGTTACCAGAAAATCCAGCATAAAGACAGAAACCGTTATTCTAAAGAAATCGGGACCAGAAAATGGTCCAAAAGCTCTTTTTAATTAAAAAAAAGTTAGAAGCTAGTTGACGATAGTTTATCATCGACGGTATAGGAGTGCCGTTCCGCGCATTTGACATCGAAATAATTTATGTTCATTTATACAGGGCGTTAATTAAGTACGTGCAGATAATCCAAGGGATGAACCTCTGACCGATTCCAATACAAAAAGTTCCAATTAACGTGTGGTCGCGACGGCCCCGCTCGAGAGATGCAGAGCGTTTAAGTTTTAATTTGAATTTGATTTTCTGCGAATACTTTCGGACACAGATGAGTCAATCGGATGAAATTCAACAGATGTTCCCCGACAGTACTTTTTTAAATCGGACTAAACGTACAATAATGAACAAAAGCGGCCTAGAGCGTGGGGCAAAAAAGTTGTGGTCAATTTAAATGTGATGAAACCCTCTACGTGGCGCCCTCTATCGGTAATCAGAAAACTAAGATAACGTTTGGGTTTCGCATCATAGGTGTCAGGACCAACGGTAATTGCTCATAAGCCTACATATTGGCCGATTCCCCCACCTGTTCTACGCTGTATGCGTGGGTTGTCAACTTTTATCTAGTTTATGAGACTTGGGGGCTGTATGGACGCCACCGCGAAGGAGCTGTAGGCGGATTTCGCGCGTGGCCCCAGGGCGCGAGACACATTTGTTACATTGCCCAGGCCTCACGAAAATCATTAATTCTAGATGAGGATTGCAAAGACCTTTTGAGGTGTTGTACTTCCATAATTTTGTATAAAACAGACGCCCCGGACCGTGGGAATCGGTCTGCGGCAGTTGTGATTGGCGAGCACGTAGGCGGAGGGAGGCCGGAAATTACGAACTTGGTCGCCACCACCGGCGAAGCCAAAAAGTCTCAAGAATTTCCCAGTCGGTTTTTCCCCAATTCTCTTCTCGACCACACGCAAATGACCTCACTCCATTTGTTCGTTACATTCTTCAGTTTTACAAGCCAGCGCGGTTCTGGGCAATATCCAGTTATCAAAATAAAGTGTATGTGTTAACCGAATTACAAGGCCTTTGTTCTGTGAACCTTTGCTTCAGGGTGTAAACGGGTAGTTGTATTCCGGGGCAAAACTGAAAAAAAACCGCCAATGTTGAATTTCGTCCCATTGACTCATCTGTGCCCAAAAATATTCACAGAAAACCAAGTTAAAATTTAAACACTTTGTATCTCTTGAACGGAGCCGTTGCGACCATATGTTGATAGGAGCTTTTCGTATTGGGATCGGTCGGAGATTCATTCCTTGAAATATCTGCACGTACTCAACTAACGCCCTGTATAAGAGAAATTTTTGCTGGGAAATGAAGAAATACAAATAACATTGGCATTATTCGGAAACAATTATACCAACGCCGAATCTTTTTATTAATTTATAGTTTAAAATTTTTAGCGTCTGCGCACAAGTAGATACAACGAGTATGAAGTGAGCAATGAAATTATTATAGAATATGCGATGAAATAATTGTGAATATTTTCTGAAGATGCTGGTGAGCATTCCATTGAATCCAATTTATCGTTAGAGCATGTCAGATAGATGCATGGTAAAATTGAGCATAAATAGCAGCAATCAGCTAATTGAAGGAATTAAATGAAACATTTTGTTGTTAAGCGAGAGTCATAATTAACATACGGGATGAAGCGACTAAAACTTTCTCTATTTTTGGGCAGAGCGATTGTAAAATTCTTTTCTACTACTAAGTAGAAAAGACTATTTTACTACTAAGTGGGCCAATCGCGTATTCACTTTTTCAAAATACCTTAAACTTTAGGACGGAAGTTTGGAGTCTCTAGTGATTTTCGTTGGGTGGCTGAACGCAATCATCATGGGTTGTGTTGCCGGCCAAAATCTGACCAACGAAGTAATCTGGCCGTCTCTGTTGTTTATAACATTTCAAGTTTTCACTTTTTCAGAGCTCGACCATATTTGACGTTTTATATCACGTGAAATGGTATGATTTCGATGCGGGCCTCAAAAGGGATTTAGTGTTCTTTTTGTTACGTAACAACCGGCCAATGCGCATCCGTGCTGGTAACGTTGTAATGACTAATCTCCTTTTGATACAGGTAACCCTCAGATGGGAAAGTTACGCTCTACTAAATCAGACGCAATAACTTCACTTTTTAGATCCTGAGAACAGCTTACTCTTACATAGCTTTTTTGATGAACATTGCTAAAAACTGAATTAATTTCAAAATGACCGTCTACGAATACATTGATGCACTAGTTGATGCTTGAAACTTATAAAACCTGAAGCCATTAGAGATAGTGAACGCGTGACCATACAAAGACGTGAGCAGACTTAAATTAGGGGATTTTGTTGCCTTTAATTCAATTATAGACATAACTGTGGATTAAATTTCAAAATGGACTGACTGGACGTCTCAAAGACGGTACTATTGGGTTGTTCGATAATTAACGTCGTTTTATTCTCGTAGATGACTTAATTTATATTTATATCGAGTGATAGTGATCTCGCCGCATGTGCCGTTTTAAAGGTTATGTTTCAGGCTTTTTTCGATCGAAAATCGAACGCGATTAGTCAACAAGAAGTCGTTTAAAATTTAAGTTGAAGATGGACAGTCGAAGTGGGCATCATCGACGCATTTCATTACTTCACTTTCGAAAGGGCAAAGATGCAGCACGAGCTCAGAAAGAATTGTGCGAAGTGCATGGTGAGGGCTGCCTCACTGAACGCCACTGCCGGCGTCGGTTTTCTCGCTTTCGTTCCGGAAATTTTAATGTCCAACACGCTGGACGCCCAATCACCATTGGTAACGATAAACTTAAGGCCTCAATCGAAGCCGATCGGCGTATGACAACTCGAGAGATGGCAGAAAAGTTGATTCGGTCGTTTCTCTGCGTTTAAAAGAGCTTGAGTACGTCAGCAAATCGGATGTTTGGGTTCCTCACGAATTGAAGGAAACTCACCTCATCCAACGCATTGACATAAGCGATTCTTCGCTGAATCGCAACCAAAAGGACCCACTTCTAAACAGAGTCGTAACGGGTGATGAAAAATGGATCGTCTACGATGACGTAGTCCGAAAACGATCATGGACCAAACAAGATAAACCTGCGCAATCGACGTCCAAAGCCAACATTCATCAAACGAAGATTTTGCTATCTGTGCGGTGGGACTACCAGGGTATTCTTTGCTTTGAACTGCGTCCGAGAAACCAAACTATTGATTCGAATGGTTACTGTCGTCGGCAATTGAAATTGAACGAAGAAATCAAAAGAAAGCGTCCTGAACTCGCCAATCGCAAAGGGGCTCTGATCCATCATGATGACGCTAGACCCCGTACGTCTTTGATAACGCGTCATAAATTATTGGAACTAAATTGGGAACCGATACCTCGTCCACCATATTGCCCTGACTTGGCGCCATCAGATTATTATTTGTTTCGTTCTCTTCGAAGTCATTTAAATGGTAAAAATTCCGATTCTGATCGAGCCGTTAAAAATGAGTTAAATCAATTTTTTACTTCTAAAAATCGAGGCTTTTTCGAACGCGGAGTTTCCCAACTTGCCGAGAGATGGCGAAAGGTCATCCACCAAGATGGCCGCCACATCATCGATTGATATTTATTATTAATATTGGTATATTCACTTTGAAAAAATATAGAAAATACGACATTAATTATCGAACAACCCAATATTTTTTTACGTGGCATTTTAAGATAATTTTTTAGATGTACCTTAACGGAGTAAACGTAGCCACGTGTGCTTGAAGCCTCTAAGTTTTAGATATGTGCAACTGACATTAATGCCCTTTTCTTCCAACTTAGCGCACTGAGCATTTCCTTCGAAGGATTTTATTTTTTCAATTAGAGATATGTATATTGCCTAGTCGTAGTTCCAATCTATTTTAATTGAAACGAAGTTGTCAGATATGCTGCACATTGATAAAAAGGCGTCGCATAATAGATTTTCACCTGCTCTTGAGTACATTTGTCTTATAATTTATTCTCCTGATGATTGAATTACCCTTTAAGCATAGCTGGAAACAACTACTCTTGCGGAATAAACGTAGCCAGCCACACTGCAAATTAACACCAACTATAAGCCGCTCATACTGAGTTGGAATTCCTAGTTTCTCGTGTCAGATACATACTTGTTCAATTAGAACGTGCCTCGGGAAAATTTTGATAAGTTTTCCTAAACATTAATTTATTGTTTACATATACAGGGTGTTCCAAAATTATGGCGACAAATCGATAGAGACAACAGATTATCGAAAAATAAACGTTGTTTACTTAATAAAAGAATGTCTTAAGACCCGTAATTTCTGAGATACAGGGTGTTTATTATTTTTTTTTTTTTTAGTTTTTTTTAAATCTACTGAGACTATTGAAATGAAAATTGGTCCATCTCTGTTCCGTAATCCGATAAATTAGATGGGGATAATTAAAATTTTGTACATAATAGAGGGCGCTAGTTATGCGTGTATCATTATATATTTTCATCCGAAACTTAAAAAAATTTTTATTTATCGCTAAAAGAGTTCAAGAATATTAAAAAACTGTCAATTCTGCATAAAAAAGTTACTCTTAGTAAAATTCTCTGAAGCGAACGGTTGCCCAGAAAAATGACAATACGAAAGAATTTATCCAGAAAGATTTCCTACTCCACGACATCCTAGTAGGGCAAAATTTCCAGCAATCGTTAGACGCTTGCGTGAAAGTGGTACATTGTTGCTTAATAGGCACGATGCCGGTGCACCAAGAAGAGTTCGTTCTGGACAAGTGGAAGGGGACATCCTCCAAAGAATTGAAAATCAACCACCCACGAGTACTCGGGCAATTGCTAATGAATTGGGAGTTTCAAATTCGACGGTCTGGAGAACTTTGAACGATGGAGATAATAAGAGATCGTCTTAATGAGGTTTATGGAAAACGCCGGATAAGTAGGTTTGGTCCAGTGGCATGGCCCCCTCGTTCCCCTGATTTGACCCCCCTGGATTATTGTCTTTGGGGTTTAGTGTACACGAAATCAGTAATAAATGTTGACGAATTAGGTGAAAGAATGTTCAATGCTTTTGATGTGATTCGGAATACCCCAGGAATTTCCCAAAGGGGACAACAAAAGTTGTTACGACGGAGCAATTTATGTGTTGACCAAAGCGGTCATCACTTTGAACATTTGTTGTAATATTCGTGTTTATTTCATTGTGATTACATACACATTTGTATTGTAATTAGATAGTAATAAAAGCAGTGATAGAAAAACCTCAGACTTTTTTATTTAAAAGCGGTGAAAATCCATATGACAATTATTGTCATTTTTCTGGACAACCGTCCACTTCAGAGTATTTTACTACTTTTTTTAATGCAAAATTGACAGTTCTTTGATATTCTTGAACTCTTTTACCGGTAAATCTAAATTTAAAAAAGTTTTGGATGAAAATATGCAATGGTACACGTACGACTAGCGCCCTCTATTATGTACCAAATTTTCATTATCCTCATCTAATTTATTGGATTACGAAACAGAGATGGACCAATTTTCATTTCAATAGTCCCAGTAGATTTTAAAAAAACTAAAAAAAAAAAAAAATTTAACACCCTGTATCTCAGAAATGACGGGTCATAAGACAATCTTTTATTAAGGAAACTATATTTATTTTTCGATAATCTGTTACCTCTATCGATTTGTCACCATAATTCTGAAACACCCTGTATACCGAGGCCGTTGTATTCCGGGTGATTCCACAAGATGGCTCGCTTTTATAACTTTTTCGTTTTTAAACTTTGAAAATTGAAATTTGGAGAGAAGCTCTACGAGAATAGAGCCGATAGATTGGCGTTAGTGGCGCTTACCTAACATTTCCGGTTAAACCAAAAATGGTCTCAAACTTCGATTTTTAAATGTAATGCCATGTGAATTTTTACTTTTTTGTAAGTTAAAGGTCGTTTTTAGTCTAAAAATATGTCATTTGACAAAAAAAAATTTTTTTTTTTGGTTTTTCCATGTCGAGCTGTGCCATTGAAGCATGCGTATTAGAGACAATTTTAGGTCAGAATTAAGGGAAAAAATACTAATGTGTCGTCTTATTGAGTACTTTTTTTTATAAGCAATTTAAATATCGGAAAACAATTTTTCCCCATAGTCTTCCGTTGTTCAAATGACTGCGTGGTGGCTTATTGCGATTTTCCAAAAGACTATTCTTCCCAAATTTTTTGATGCCAAATACGGCGTATGTTTATTTGGAAATGCCCCGTTAATTCTTTAAAAACATTAAAATATAGAGAATAATACGTTGGCAGCGGAGTACCGGAGGCCGCCTTTCAAAGGGCAAAACAAGAGAATAAAATATTTCTACTTGTAAAAAATGTGTGCAGTCGTAAAAACGGGACCGAATTAAATTATAAAAAAATGTATAATTTTATTAAAAGTAAAAGAAATTGATGTGCTTTCAGTATTTGGAGAATGTTGCTAAAGCCATTCCGACGCCGTGCGACTCTACGCGGAAACGTTTCCATTTAAAACCCATCCAGGCCGCCACCATTTGGAAAAATTAGTGAACAAAATGAGAACGGGAAATTCCAACGAAAATGAAAACTTTATTATCAGTGAAGACAAAGAAATCGATGGTTTATTTATGGTAGAAATTGGTCCATGTACATCAATTCGCGAGATAGCTCTAGAATGTGAGATTAGCTGTTCGTCAGGACGTCGGGTTTTAAAATAAAGTTTTCCATTTCATTAGCATTACTCATTTTCATTTAATTCATTAATGTTTTAAAACAGTGGCGGCTTGGACGGTTTCTAAGAGAAAATCTCTCTGCACGGAGTCGCACAGCATCGGAAGGCCGTTAACGGCATTCTCCAAATACCAACAGCTTTTCGATTTTTTCCCAAAAAAAAAAAATTATGACATATTTTTAAACTTAAAACGCCCTCTAGATTCTAAAAAAGAAAACAATTTATAGGGGGTTGCATTTAAAAATCGAACGTTGAGGTCACTTCCGGTTAAACCGGAAGTGATAGATGGACGTCATTAATATCGACCAATCGTCTCTATTCTCATAGAGCTGCCGTTCAAATTTCAACTTTCTAATTTTAAAAGCAGCAAAATTACAAGTACCAGCCACCGCTTCGAATCACCCGGTATACGAAGCAAGGGCCATAACTTTTAAATGCTTTTTCGATCAAAAAACGTTTCAAGTAAAAGTACGAGGCTATTTTCTTGCCACACTCCGATGACTCTCGACTTTTTTTTCTTCCCTGTAACAGTCCAGTGACGTCCGACTTTTGATTATCAAACGTATCCCCCTATCATAATGTGTCTAGTCGTTATTCAAACAGTGCTATTTTTTGCACGAGCGATCTTCCCACGTGAACGCGGGCAGGTTGCCTGATCGAGACCGTATTACATCCACGATACGAGCCCCGAAGACATCTACGTTATTTGGCGCGATCCTCATAAAATCGATCTTTTAAATGGCCTCAAAACAAAAAGTTGCGAGGATTTAAGTCTGGCGACTGAGCCGGCCATTCTATTTAACCCCGACGGCTAATCCACCTATCTGGAAAGACCAGATTTAAAAAGTTTTTAAATTTCAGTCTGGAACGAAGAGGTGCTACGTATTGCTGGAACCGTACTTCGTTAATGTCATCGCCATAAATAACGCAGATACAATTTGTTGTTTTAACAATTGTGGATATTTTATGGTGGTCAAATTACCATATATGAAAAACGGTCCATATACTGCCTGCGATGCCGGTCAACACATTTATTTTTTTAGGTTTTCGCGTATGGTCGTCTGCCGTCCACTGGGGACTGCGTCGAGACCAGCAAAGACAATTATATCTGTCCTAGATAAAGCAGATTTGGCTTATTCTGAGAATAAAATTTTATCTGAAAGGTTAGGGTTTTCTTTAGGATTCCTCGTCACGATTTCGCAAAATTTCATTCTTCTATCAAAACGATCCTCGCCAAGTTCCTGCACTAAATGAACCTTGTAGGGATGAAATTTTTCCTTCTTTAGGATACTGCGCACACTCCAAATATTGGATGGTCTGCGGCCAAGCGCTCCAAGACCTCTTAGAGTTTCTTCCACAGCAAACGGGACATCTAGCGCGGCATCACCAACTGTAGCAGATTTCGCTCGTCCCGTTTTAGACTTGTCCTGGACACTTTCCTTCTGCATATAACTGTATCTCTTATACCTTTGACATAGAGAATTGCGATATGGGTGTTTTGGACTTAATACATGTTTACTATTATTATCATTATTATTTTAGTTTGTCATAGGCCAGGGTGATGTATTCTCTGTGTTACGCCTATGACTGGCATTATCGTGCAGGATAGATTCATAAGGCTGCCCTTGAAGATCAAGCATAAGGTGCCCTGTCGGCGGGAATTTTCCCAGAGGTATTCCCTTTGACTTTAAAAGAGCAGTGTCTGCGTCTGGAGTCGGAACCTTTTACAAGGAATGAAATCCTGCACGATAGCTGCGTTTATGCTATGCTAAACAGTTTTTATTGTTCTTTAGTCAGGGTACGCCCATGGCTAGTGCCCGGTTTTTTTATACATACTTAAGGCTGGAAAGGCAGTGGATCCTTCTCTTTCTTTAGTGTCGTCACAATCAAGTTGTACGTGTGCGCCTCTGTTAATAAGTAAGAAAAATATATACAAGTTTTAAGAAAGAAGCACCTAGTTTATATTAAAAAAAAAGGGGAAATAACTAAAGGTAACTCCTCTTTTTTACAATGGGCAGCCAATTCGGGGGCACTTCACTGCAGACTGCCGCGACTTCTTGTCGGCCCCTTTTGCGACCTCCATACCCAATCATTATTCACGAATCAATCCTCTCTTTTCCCGTCAAATACACCATTTTTAGCAATACAAATGTATGTATTACACGGGGTATGTCTAAAACAAACGAGGTGATAAATCAGATAGGCAAGCAAAAAAATTACTATTGCTTTTTTTTAAATAAAAAATTGCAATTTCCGACCTGCTATTTACTTAGCGCCTAAAACACACAGAAGGTATTTTTGTGATTTTGCTTTTCTAATCGAATTAAATTTTTTTAACAAAAAAAGGAAAAAAAAATTTTATTTCCAACTTTTTTTTTTTTTTTTAATTCATCTTCAGTGAAATACGACGTGTCTGAGGGCACAAATAAGTGTAGGTTTCACGAAATATGTCAGGAATAAAAGGTCACATTTGATAAATAAATGCTGGACTTCATCGGACCGTTACGAAGCGGGGAAAAAAAATTCGAGATCGTCGAAAAGCGACTACGAATGAGCCTTGCACCTTTACATGGAACACTTTTCGATACAAAAATTTATTTAAAATGTTAGCGCCATCATTCCACATACAGGGTGTTAATTAAGTACGCGCAGATAATCCAAGGGACGAACCCCTGACCGATTCCGACGGAAAAAGTTCCAATTAACGTGTGGTCGCGACGGCCCCGCTCGAGAGATGCAGAGCGTTTAAGTTTTAATTTGAATTTGATTTTCTGCGAATACTTTCGGACACAGATGAGTCAATCGGATGAAATTCAACAGATGTTCCCCGACAGTACTTTTTTAAATCGGACTAAACGTACAATAATGCAAAAAAGCGACCTACAGAGCGGGGCAAAAAGGTTGGGGCCTATTTAAATGTGATGAAACCCTCTACGTGGCGCCCTCTATCGGTAATCGAAAAAACTAAGATAACGTTTGGGTTTTGTTGGGAAGATACCTAACATCTTCGCCCACTAATAAACTTCTTTTTATGTTGCCAACGTATGACCCTTAAGGGCAGGGTTCACATTAGTCAACTGCATACACATTCCGCACTCTTCCCGCGCTCATAACTCTTCTCACCCACCATTTTGCTCACGCCTTCATGACACCGTGTTGATAAGCATTTCTTAGTCCTCAGCATCAATAATTCACGTTAAATGGTACGACTATGAGGTGGTAAAAATATAAATGGGTAACATTCACATTCGGTGGGGACAACTGAGATTCGGATCAGTCTCATAGAATCTCTCACACAACACGCAACGCCTCCTCAACATCTCTCCTATTCTCTCTTTAACTCCTAGAGTCGGAGCAGGATCTCAGTACTGCTCTCAATTCCTATATCATTTGTCCTGTTCAAGGAAAACTCCCAATCGTCAAAGTTTCTTAACAATCGGTGATCGCTTGAGCTTTTTCTAGTTTCCTCTAATTTTACGATTTGTTATGGCTTTCGTCACTTGTACAGTAGTATTGGAAATTTAGTGAGACAAATACAAGAGTGTGTTGTTACCAAGTGCGTTTTGTTCAGCGACGGTTCAGCGCCAAATAAGCTGTGGTCCTTCGAACGAAATTAAAAGCTGCGCGAAACAGACACAGTTCACCTCGGCGCTGCCGACCAACTGCGCCCCCCTCGTGTCTGGGGTGAGACAGCGAAAGAATACAAGCAAATTTGCCCCCTTTCAGGTTTTGCATCATAAAAAACTCCCGAGTATTAAATTTGATCCGATCGACTCATCTGTGTCCAAAAATATTCACAAAAAACGAAATTTAAATTTAAACGCTCTGTACTTCTTGAACGGAGCCGTTGCGACCACATGTTAATGGGAACTTTTCGTATTGGAATCGGTCAGAGATTCATCCCTTGAAATATCTGCACGCACCTAATTAGCACCCTGTATATGACGGATCCTGCGCATCCACAATGAGTTAATGTTTATGATTGGCCCCGGAAATCGGGAATTGGCCGACGCCAAATTCGGACCATGATTTCGGCTTCTGAAGCTGAATGCTTATATACGTGTACGACTCAAAAGACAGCTCAAGCATTCACAAGTTAAACAGACGGAAATGCGTTTTACGGTCTCGGTGTCTTATGCTAGGCAAAAGCGCAAAGTATGAAATTGTTTCTGCTCTGTCGCCTCCTTTGAGTTAAATTGTTACTTCCGGCTTTGGTTTCAGACACTGAAAGCACTTAATACACATGGTAAATTAAAGCTAGTATGCGAAATTTAATGCTGCAAGCATGTAGGTCAATAAAATTTCCTATTTTGTGCGCCAACGTTTTGTTCGCGACATTGCCACATCTTTTCCTTGTATATTTGCCCTCGAGAGGGGCACGTAATTGAATTTATCCATTTAGAATATTGAAATTCGAAGAAGGTATAATCACCGGTGTAAATTTACTCAAAAGCTCTGGAGAACTTTTCGAGAGGCTTTAATGTAATTTCATAAAAACTTCTATGAAAGTTTCTAACAAGCAAAATCGGAACAAACATGAGCTGGAAGTTTTTGCGTTTGTAATTATTTTTTTTTTTTTTTTTTTTTTTTTTTTACTTAATACCCCGAAAACCCGAAAGATTTCATCGGAATCGCAGTTTCAGGAACATTATTGAGAAATTCTTATAATCCATTAGCATGAGAAAGGGAAACGAAATTACATTCAAGATTCCCCCCGGCGCACCTTCCTGTTTCGATATTCGGGAATGGGGATTTTTATGAACTCTTTATTGTACTAAAATAAACATGACGTCCGGGCAAACACGTCTTTTTCTCGAGAACGTTTTTGAAAAAAAAGGAATTAAGGTGAAATTGGAAACGTTGGAGTTTTCAAATAACCTGAGATGACAAGAAAAGGGATCTATGTGTTCGATTCCTGAGAAGTCTTGTTTATTTTATCAAAGTAAATTGGTTTTGGTTCAAGCTCACTTTGAACTAGAGTCTCATTACCTATAATGAAAACGCGAACTCAAATACCTCTCTTGATTAGAGAGGAATTAATTAGAGTTTCTGCCCTCAGCCAAACAGCTTTAGGCAAAATCTACTCAGAGTTAATAAACTTCCGCAAACAATAATTATTGCTTCCCTTATAAAACTTGCTTAATTTAAATTTAATTAGAGATGGGGCATCATCGATTAATCACCGCGAAGTTCGGGAATGTCTTTTTGTCCGTTTGCGCAAAACATCATAACAAAGGGCAATTCAAATACATTGCGTACAAGTTTCCCTAGTCGAGGAAGAGATAATAACCTAAAACGGTACAAAATAAGGGAGCTGCACCAGAAATAGCGCCTTTTTGGGTTTATTCACCAGTTGTTTTCATCCCTAAAAACAAATGAAACCCCTTACATTGCCAATATGGCCGGGCTTTTCTCGTGTTATTGCGCTGATAAGACAAAATGCAAATATCAGCCACTGAGAGGGAATGATACTCCCCGTATTTCCCGGTTTTTGCCGCAGCAGATTGTTTAAATATGGTAAAAAACGAAAAAGCTTGTTTTATGTGGAATAAAGCTGAGGTCGGCATATTCCATACAGCTCTATCATGTTATGCGAAAGAAAAACCAAACCGATCAAAGGGGATAGAGAAAAACGGCAAACCCGCAGGAAACAATGTACGTTTTCGTATGTCTATTGGAAAAAGGGGGCTGCCAAGGCACAACAAAACGTGGGATATCTAATTCCAGCTTATTGGCGTGGAAACTCAGGCTTATTGGCTGCGTCAGAACATTAAAGTCGTTGAATATGGACAGCGAAAACGATAATCGCTCAGTTTGAATTCAAAAGCGAAATGTGAGACTCATTTATGGCCGCAGACGAGAATTTTAAGGTATTTGATTGTAGATTTTACAAGGGACAAACAGCAAAATCGATTCTTTTAAACAGTTTTAACCCTCAATCGCTCTGCGGATTACTGCGCCAGGCAGCTTCCTCTTACCCACTCAAAAACGTATTCAGCGCACAGGGTGAAAGAACCAAACCACTATCATTTAAGAATTACAAACAAAGGCTTGAGGGGCTGGATTGCATTCAAAAAGCTGAAAATTTCTTATTAAACGCTGATGGAAATGGTTAAAAACGATTCTTCTTTGCGTGCCTCCAAAGGGCCACGACGGGGCACGAAGGTCGACCACGCCGGGGACGTTTCACAGTTCGTAGTTGCCATTTATTGAGGAAAGTGAGGTGAAACCTGATTTTATCAGTGACCGAGTCAGTAAGTCTCCAAAGTCCCCAATTCTCGACAAACGTAATAAACGACGACTTATCGAGATGAAACCACGAGGCGAAAAATCAGAAACAACTTTCTAATTTCGTTTTAAAATAATTACGTCATCAACTCCTGACGAAACATTTCAGAGGAGAACTCAGTGGCGTGTCGACTTGGTGATCGAGCTCATTTTCAGGAACGTTAATGATCTCTCCCGCTTTTTGGTAAATGCAAGGAAAAAGTGCAGTGGCGTAGCGGCAGTAAATTAGAAGGCGCAAGAGAAGAAGGACTTTGACAGGAGCGAATTTGCAGTTCGGTTTAAAATTAAGCCACGTCACCGTTCTTTTCAAAGGAACCGAAAACTCCAAGGGCCTATTAGGTTGCCTTGAAGTGATAATATTTTCAGGGCAACAGCAGTGGCATGCTATTTGAAGGGGCAGAAGTAGGACGAAATTCCCAAAATCTAATATTAAAAATGTTGAAACTAATTCAAGGAGGCACGCTTTCGAATTAAAAAATAGTTCTCATTATTCTCACATGTTTAGGAATTTATCGTGTTAACTTTAATATGCCGAATGACGTGCCCAGAATTTATTAAGACGTTTTTCTAGCTTGAAAAGCTCTGAGATCGTCCGTTATTTCATATCACAACCACCTTTGGAGACGCCCTTGATATTTTTTAGATCGTTCGGAGAAACCGAATGATGCAAAATCGCTAGTAGTGTACGTACATCACTTACAATTCCTGGTATTACAAAGCTACAAGCCCCCATCACTTTATGAAATAAAGCAGTGTCGCGGAATCGATGGGTGCTAGTAATCAATGGTAGCCCATGCACCTCCAGTCTCACCCAGTTTCTAATAGTACAACGCTCACAACCCTCATTGCTATATAAAGGAGATTAGTACGAAAGTGGCGCTGAGTACACAGGTGGAATTAACAAAAATTGTCTTGATGGCGGCGGCACGTGATCACAGAAACTTATTATCTTATCGAACTCCTAGCCCCCGTCGCTCTATATCTTCATGCGGCCGTGTATCCTCTAACGCAGAACACGAAATCCAAAGGGAGTTTTGTGGAGTTTTGACAGTTTTTCCCTCTTACGACAATTCAAACATTGTCAATTCCCGACTAATTTAAAACTCCAGCCAGCCACTTACCTTTTCTATGCTACTGGTCTGTGGGACTTCTGCAGACGAGACTGTACTGCTGCAGCCAATGCTTGGTTTCTTAAATCCTAATTTATTTACATCGAAGGCCGATCCATAGCAATACATTAAAATCATGGTGGTCGGGAAATAAAATCCACAGGCAGCCAGGATACGTAATGAGGCCTTTGGGTAGAAGGGCTCACAAGCGTGCATTCCTGTAGCGTTGAAGTAAAATCCTCCATGTTTGATTACAAGCACACTGAAAAGAGCCATCGATCCCACCCACGTTATGCTGATGATTATGATGAACCAGGCCTGCAAAGGAAATTCATATTGTAGTTTTCTCCTGTAACATATTCCAACTTGGAATTCAGCACATAGACATGAGTCATTTGTTCCTGGGTAAGTTTGACATGCCGCGCAGATGGAAAAACTGTTTATTTATTAATATTCTGACGGGGTTTTGTGTATTTGAGAGAAATTTATGCTGCGAGTTTAGCAACATCAATAAAAATTCGCTTCGCACCTGAAAGTTGCCACTTGAAATGATTTGCTTCCATCGTGGAATGATTCAATTTCAAGTGACTCTAAAGTGTTTATAAAATTCCGAAACCCTGTCGTTGACGTTTATAATAAACGAGCCACTAATCGATTTTTGACCACTGAAAGCTCAAAAATGAATAGTGGAGACACAAGATTACCATAATTTATTTCGGATTTTCGGCTGACCTATTTGCCAGTTTTCCATAATTTTCCTGGAATAACATAGAAAGATAAAATATAAAATTTCGGTCGGCAGCACGAAAACGATGCGAAACGGGTACGGACAGATAACGTCCTTAATGGGCCATATGTTAACGTGGTTTGCGGTTATATACGGTCAAGGGAAAAAGCTTAAAACAATGTTTAAAAAGGGAATTTTTCATCGATATAAGTCAAGCATGTACGAGAACATTCTATGTTTAATAAGTGATATAGAAAATTTTAAACACACTCGAAATTAAAATAAAGTTTAATTGAGGCTTACTTGAGGTTCTTATGAGTGGCGTTGTGCTTGCCTCATTTGCGGCGTAAATTATTTACGAACCTGCAGGATTTGACTATAATTAGAGAATTAGGAGATATAAAAGATTTTGATGACCAAATAAATGCAGCAAAGACGCACAACGATGTTCTGCAAGTAGCTATCACACCACTTGTAATTCAGAGAATCATGCGATTCGGGAAATCAGACGTCTAAGGAGGCCCGCGGTTCCAATAAAGGGCACCTTCCCCCGAAAACGGCAACTTTAAGGCTATCAAAACATAGCGACGAATCTAAATGGCCCCCAAATGTAATATAGATGATGTTACATATACGGAAATGAATCATTTCCGGCGTATTCTTGTGGAAAGTAGATACATAACAGAGGATAGAGAAAAATGAAAACAGATTTCCCAATATTGTTAAAATTAACACTCGAGATACGGTGGGAGGGACAATTATTTGCTCTTTATTTTTTGTCTGTGGTAGAAATTCCATTCATTTTATTACTTTATCCATTCTCTTACTCAGGTAGACAGAAATTGAATATTTTTAAAGTCGCCAGAATGTCAAGAATTTAGCATGTTTAGAATAACGCACAAACGTCACATTTTAGCGATAAAAGTTAAGCAAACATATTTATGAATATTAATAAGGAATTTAATAACACCTGGTACAGTGGTCTAGTATACAACCATCAAACGACAAAAACCTACTACGTTTTATTAAAAACTTGCTGAAAAACATACAAGTACGAATTGACGACACCCCTTCTTTTAATTTTTCTCTTTGGCAAGAACATTCTCAGGGATCGCCGAATTTACTTCTCCTTTATAATGCACATAACCGTCCCCCCTTCTTTTGAAAGTCTGTTGCCATACGACATATACAACCACAATCTGCTGGACGGAAAGCGCATCGACGAAACTGCATACACACTACAATACGCGGACGATACGGCATTGATTGCACGCGACCAGACTACCGCGAAAGCCGTAGCAAAACTACAAACACTAACGGACGACACCATGGCGTGGTTCTACGAGTGGCGACTAATACCGAACGCCACCAAAAGCCAATTGATAATGCCAAACTATCGAATTAAAGACAACTCACCGGCAACAATGGCGGACGGTCACAGGACTGACCAAAGCACTACATAAAATGTCTGGGAATGACAATAGACAGCAAGCTGAATTTACGAAACACATACAAAATGCGAGGACGGAAATTATAAAATGGACAAAGCACTTTGGAGCACTCACATACAAGAACAAGGGAATCAGTACCAGAACCGCAACTAAAATATATAAAGCCATTTGCAGGCCGCTGCTGGACTACGGACACACACTCAGAGCAAACGCTACCGACAAAACCAGAAAGCACACACAGACCACGGAACAAATAGCGCTTAGACCGATCACCAAGATAAGAAATCCCTTAAGCCTCTTACACAACCCATCCAACGAACTTCTCTGTGAACGGACGCAGATGACAAGAATAACGGAAAGACACAGACAATTACAGACCAAATGGAAAAACAATCCGCACAACTGGAATATACTGAACCCACTGTGTCCAACAAGACCAAACAGACAATCCCGCTACCTTTTCCCAGCTGCCTCCACGTTGGAACACCTAAATTGAAGTGAAGTTTTTCTTTGTTGGGTGGTGGGCTTTCTTTAGTTTTCTTTTCTTTCGTTAACTATTACTATCTTTATTGTTACTATAATTTTTTCCAAATGTATTAAACGTACACACACAGGCGGAAAGACCGATTGGTCGATAGCCTATTTCTTGTGAAATAAAGATATATATATGTATATATATAGATGTATATAACTACGATATATACGACCATGAAATAAAGGGCAAAACGCCATACATATGGCAATACGCTTACGGTCTTGCACTTATTCTACATGACAAGACGACTGAGAAAGCGGTAGAAATACTTCAGACACTAACGCACAACGAAACAAATTGGTCCTATAGGTGGAGAGAATTTTTGACAGAAAATAAAATTTATTTTATATTATTCTCTATTATAATTGAATACTTAATATCCAACGGCTTCAAAACTTCGTCATAACATGAATAAAATGTTTAACATTGAGAAATAAGCGGCAGTAAAGTGGTAACAATGCGTCGAATAACACACGGTAGGTACAGTAGGTTGTCTACCAATTGTGGTCGTTGCAGTAGAGTCAAAGAGGTGCCGTTGCTATTGCTAATTTTTCATTTCACAATTTTAACATTACATGCGGATGAGATCATCTTTTGGATTAAGTGCTTTTCCAACCAAGTGTTTAACCAACCAACCAAGTGTTAGAGATCGTCATGTTATTGCTGGCACACCCAATTGTACGTGAACCAATTATGACCGCTGAACGTCTGCGGGCGATATGACGATCATCAGCGAGAAGAATGGTGATGGAATTTGCTTTTGTTTCTGATTTTCATAGTTTTCACGAAACAAAAATACAATTCATCACACACGTACCACATACATCGGAAAAATTTATGGACATTTTCATAAATAGATTGAAGTTCTTCGGAAATTAATAAGAAAATAGTTAAGCACTTGTAGTGTTAGAAAGTATTTAATATGCAATAAAACTAAGCTTTTCATGACAGATTTTTTAATTATATTGATTTACTCATAAGTTGTAAACATAGCTAAAAACCTCCTTTTATCTTAACAAAACACTCTCAACAACCGAAAAAATAAAAAAAGTCTAATACAAGATGCGACCTTCAAGGTTGTTAATTATAGCCTTAATTCCATCGTCCATATTCAAAATGATGTCTTTGATTTCCGCTCGTGGAACCTTTCCCCCTTACTTTGACTGTGGCTCTCGAAATCAAAAGGCACCGTAAATGTCGGATGTATGTGGCGAAACTCTACTTTGGAACACGTCCCAGACACATTCAATTGGACTCAGATCTGGTGATCGTACTGGCCATGGCAATGCGATGATGATTCCTCGGTTGGTCGACCAGCCTGTCCCAATACCGGCGACGTATGGACGAGCATTATCTCATGCACGAGTCGAAAATTTTGATCAGAAATTATAGCAAATGGTCGGATTGTAGAATTACGAATATGTACGAGCTGACAACCTGTCAGGAATCGTTATGGGAAACGAGATCGGTTCTGGCCTTAAAAATTATACCGGCCCATGACATTATTTTACCACCTGTATGTGAATGGACTTCTAGACATATCGCAAATATTCAACATATCCCGAACGTGTTGATACTCTTATTCGATGAAAATATTGGAGAAATCCAATATTGGACTTGTTAGTGAATAAAAGCGTGGCTCAATCAATTCCATTCCAATTTCGATGTTCTTGCCACCACTCCGACCTTGCAACGCGATTCCCTCTGGAAAGGAATGGTCATCTCAGATGGTCTTTGACCGTGAAGATTGGCTTCACGTAGACGACTTCTAACGCTATCTCAGCTTATCGTCACGTGGTGCGTCCGTTGCAAATCTGCAATCATTTTAGGTGCCGTAATTGTGGTTGCCTTCGAGCTGTTAAAACTGAAAATCGATCTTGACCTGCAATTGTAATGCGTCCGTGTCCTGGGTGTTGCTCGGCCAGAATTCTAGTTTCCTTGAAGCGCCGCCATAATCGACTGATAACAATTTGGGAAACACCTATGCGCTCAGCTGCTTCAATTTGTTTCAAACTAGCTTGGAGAAGGTCTAACGCTCGGTTTACCTCATCCAGAATTAAATATCGTTGTTCGATGGCAAAATGCAGCATTTTCATATCACCTGCCACACACTAAAGAGTATCGAAGGGACGAAATTTCATCAACCTGACAATCAGGCATATCACTAAATTCTGACTTTGATATCAGCAAAAGAATGTTTATTTACTTCCAGACTTGTTCATTCAATTGAAATGTGTGTACAGGGTGAGGGCTTGCACTAAAATGGTACAGCATAAACTACCATTGAAATTTACTTACTTTTTAGTTAGTACGTTTACTTACTATCGGTTTTATGAGTTTTTAGACGTATCTTTAGACTTTTCCGATGTGCGTATTCGGATGCTCTCTGCGTTATCTTTGTGAATTTCTCGTATTCTAAACACGTAACAAATTCTCCCTTTTTTTACTAATATCTCCACGATCCCTTACTTATAAAACACAGCCACGCTCTAGCGAGTACAGTGAACTATTATTTTAGACGAAGCACTCGAGGATATTCTCATTTAATAAGACGGGAGGCTCTTAACTTTCGTATTTCTGAAACGTAAGCCTGGAAGGCGCTTACTTTAAAGGGGTAAAATAAATAATTCAAATCCCCAAAATACCTCCCGCTGTCTCTAAGTAGCAGAGGCGTTGTTTAAGGGCTCTGTATATCTAGGCGATGCCTCTATAAGACTCTTTTATTAATGTAGAAAGATCCGATAAGTGAGTTGCAGAGTGTAAAGATTTGTATCTGAATTAAAAACTATTTTATGAACAGACATCTGAAAGTGCTTTCAACTAGAATTATGGGGAAAGTTGAGTCATAATCTCATTTTGACACCATCAACGCAGATTCCATGCATCAGGGCTTTATCGACGAGTTTTGGCGCCAAACACGCCATTAAACCAGAGCAGGGCTAACCCGAAAGGCCCGCGACGAAAGTGATTTGTAATTTAGTTAACCCCATTTTTTGTTCTTTTGATATATTATGGAATAATCTTGGGAAGAGATTTACGACAGGAACTGAAATTTATGGTCGGCGAATGTACCAATAAACGAAAAACTTGGCAGTTTCTTTAATATTTTAGATAGCTCGATTTTTTGTTCGCCTCTATCGGTTTTTACATTTAAACTCTTCAAAGAAATATTTGTTTAATTGAGTCCAGTTACAAAAAAATCGTAACTCTAATCTAAGTTTCGTAATTTCAAATATTATATGGTCGATTTTCAAAGTGTCACAGATCTAAATTGACTTCTGTCAGTTGTCGCGTCAATCGTCAGTATTGCCAGAAGTGTCAAAGTAGTGAGAGTAAGCAAGAGTAGTAATTGTAAATTTGAGTTCGGTTAAAATTTGAGCTTGATCGAGGTGAATTTCGAACCGTCCATCAGATGATTTTCCCAAAGGCAAAGCTTGTTGATTGTCTTCTGTCAGATGTCTTGTCGAACTACGTCACCGAAAGTCAGGTTTAAAATTCGAGGAAGAGAATTTTTACATCGCCCCATTTATAAGCCAATTCTTGAAGTTCCAAAGTTTGCAAGTTACCTTCCGGCTTGTTAATCTATCAGTAATTTCACGTGCCAAATGTCACACCGCAATGCAATTTCATAGACGGTAATTGGTTTCATGAAGTGTTTATTTCACAGTTGTGAGATTTTCCAAGCGAACGGACCAGACTGCTCTTTCTTCATGCGACCGTTGTGCCCCGATTCTTGAGCTCATGACGATATAGTAAACTTTCCATTAGAAAAAAACGAATTTTGTTCTGTTGATTTGTCAGTTACTCTGTCTTTGGAGGATACGAGGAGTTACGGAAATAACGTTGAAGTGGAGTTTTCACCTGTCAGTTGTATCATCACTGCGTCATAGGGATTTACGGGGAATCTGCGAGAAAGGCGACAATGTGGGATTATCATAAATTTTATGAAGAAAACCCCCCCCCCCATGTTGTGTCTCGTGGAGACAACTAATAAAATTTTTCACAAGTTCAGGTTAATCGAGGTTAGTAGGGCATGAAATTGCACTTCCTAACGTATGCGGCAAAACTGCGCTGGTACTATCGTGATTCGCAATCTCTAGTCATGAATAGTTTTAATCGAATTACCAACTTATGACATTTTGGGAATATATCGCCTCTCTTGCCGTATAACCGTTTGTCCTAGGAACAACTTTGATATGGAGTTTAATACAATTACCACGCGTAACCGAGACTTTCCCTTGCAGTGGACATCAAATGCCTTTTTAGGGAACCGAATCATTCAATTAGCTAACCCTTTTACGCCAAAATCGAACTATGTAAATGGGAGCTTCAGAATTTTCCCCTTACATTCCAGCGAGTGTTGTGCACGATCAAACTAAATAGTTGAACAAATTACACGGACCGAAAGAAGAAGTCGAACGCTTTGGTTATCACGCACAAGCCAATGTAGATTGATCCCCATGGGGGCTAATATTTTTTTTTCCCCCAAGTTCTTCCCGACGAAATGTGAGAAAGGGTCAGGGTGACCAGCCGTTTGTGAATCGATAAGGCAGTTTGTCTGAGATAAATCCGCCCGCTTTAAGGGCAGGCGAAGAAATACGACTAACTACAATGCACTTTTGTTGGATCCGTTCCCAACGAGTTTGCGTTCAACATTTTTGATTAAGTCCCTTTGTTCTCATTATTACGATTTTTTTCAAGAGAGAAAATGATCAATTCCGCGTTGCAGGAGATAAAAAAACATATTGTTCTGGCAGTTATACGCAATCATATCGTCCTCGGTCGTAAAGTGTTTAAGATGCCCTATTATGGCACTAAATCGCTTGGCAATATACTGGAATTCAATGGCATCTCTCTGGGGAGACGTTGCTGATTTGTGTTTTACAGCTGCCAAAGCAGTAAAACTTGATGGATTTCAATTAACTTCCCTTCTTGATAGCCACGTTCTCCATCAGCCCCGTCTCCCTACGCGACTTCTTCCATATAGATAACCAAATATACATATGAGGCGCATAATACCTGTATGCAGCATTATCGCTTTCAGAAAACCATTGTTTCAGTAGGCTTTTGCATCAGCTTTAGTGTATTACGAGTCAAAACTTTCGGAATAGGGCTCGGGGCTGTTTAGATACCTAGTTATTCGACTGTTCTCGTTAAACTACTAAGGAACTTTGTGGCAGGAAGTTGCCTATTTGAATCATCGCTCGACAAGTTTTGTCCCGTAAAGGGCTTGAACACACAGTTTGAGGACAATAATTTAACTAGGCCTGGATTTTACGTCTTAAAATATTAATGAGCGTTTTTCGCGAAAGTACGTGCGGACGAAATAACCAGATTTGACAGAAACGCCGTACAGCAGGACGCTCTTAGCCTCATGATCCCAACTAACAAAGGAGGGTCGCTACCACTTTTCCCCCCGACTATATCAAAATATTGCTGATTTCATGCGGGGCAAAACTTTATTCTACCGATTCAGCGGCTTGTTAATGTCATTTGATACGGCCTCCCTCGCCGAAGTAAAGTTCAGGAAATCCATTTATCTTTAGCATACCCTGGAAAACCGCGTAATTTGTACCGGTTTGAAAAAAGTCCCTGCCGATTTCTTTATTTCTCTTTGAGAAGTGGACTTCCTTTCTGTTGAAAAGAGAAATCGAATATAAACGACCGGAAACTTCAAGGATTTATCGTATATAGAAACTGTAAAAATTCTCCTTACGTAGAGAAATGACTGAAAACAAAACAAAGCTCATGTAGAATGTGGAGAAAATATGGAGAGAGAGTGTTGTCACAATGCCACGCGTTGGCCGGTTTGACCAGATGAGATATTGCTGCCACGATTTTGCATCTCAAATTCGATTGCCCAGGATCTGGAGTCTCTATTGAGCCATTCAGGATTTACATAGCACATGACACAAGTTGAAAACGGCTCCTAAAAAATATTGAAAGTGACTTGAAATTTACGAAACTGCTCCCAATACAGAGCAAATTAATACGAAACAATGCAAAATGTTAAAAAAACGTCTTCGCAAAGATTAAAATACGCGAACGAGAACAGAGAAAATTCACTTTCGCAGTGAATAACAGTCATGTTACAAAGTTTTCCAATATTGCACGTGTAGGCAACCCGTCACACAGGTCTGATTTATTCCATGGCGGATGGTTAAAATTGAATCATCAGAGTTGTTCGTGTCTCTGTCACGCACGAATCGAAGGCGCAAATTAATACTTCGGTTGATGGTTCCTAAAGTGCTTTAACTCGTATGCAGACCCTGGATGTTTCTGCGCCTGTCTCATTTATTTTACATATTATAACCAACCAATGCAGTGGCAAGAAAATATCTAAAACTGGACCGCCGAAGCGCTTGACGATGCGATGGGCCAAGACCTTCTTCAAACAACATCGTTCAGATACGTTTACAGTGTAATAGTATTCCATAATTGCATATCACTATTGAAGGCGGCGAATCTACGGGCGATTTTACACAAAAAGGTTGTATAAAGAAATATCCTCACGCAAGGTATTCCTGTCAAAGCGTTTATTTTTAAGTATTGCAAGAAAAAAACACGTGAAAAGCAAGATTCTGATGTGGCAACCAACTGATGCCTTCGCCATTTTGTCGAGAACTGCTGTCAATACTTTCATGGCGATTTTCTTTACTTGAGGGATTTTTGAACTGAAATCCAGAAACTCGCATCTTATTCCTCAATCGACAAATCTTAGGGGTAAAAACCTGAGCATTTTACCGAGTTGCCAGAATGAGTTGTTGGAAAGAAGTAAACGAGATTATCCCTTCAGGAGAAATTAGGAATTGAGTATGAGAAGAAACTCGCGTAAAAAGTTACGTACATTTTTCAAGATTATACGTTTATTTTGCAGCCAATTATTAAACCTCTTAAATGTCCTGCAAAGACATCTCACCTCAGCGTCCTTTTTCACCCGCGGATACCCATTAATAACTGGGAGAAGCTGCAATTCACTGGACTTTCGATTCAGGAAAGTGGACATTCATATTAAAATAATCTCGCAAAGATAAAACTGTATGGATACCCACACCCTTATTTATCATCCATTGATTTATAAACGGCCGACTGGACCCAGTGACACCCGACGATTACAAAAAGCCAAAATGGCGGTCGATTTGCGGGGATGGTGAGGGGGTAAATGATCGTTTCATCTTTGTGTCTTTTCGTCGGTTTGAGATATTTTCACAGTTTTTGTCACAGTTAAACGGAGCAGCTAAGCACCGTTTCCTGGTCGTATATTAAGGAAAATGTGGCTTTTGAATTAGAGTAGTACTGGAAATAAGAAAATAATTGAGTTTTAATAAAGTTCAGCAGTCTTATTGACTCCTTCAACTTCGGCAACTATAATCAATCATTAACAGGAAAATTAGGTTAACGACGTAAAATTGTTAGGGAAAATATCTTAAATGTTTTCCGCAATCGTTCCACCATGGCTTTGGCGTTTCCATGATGGATGATAAGATAATCGGTTTGGAAATGTGAGCCTGAAGGATGTTGTTGACTTATGTAGAAAATTGCGTTTGCGTGTTACGAGGAAGCCTAAAATTATCGGAATAAAATAGCAACATCGGTGCTAATTTATACCTCAAACCAAATAATTCTCTATGGACTAATGATGTGAATTTCACTTAAATATGCCCATTTATATAAAGCAAAATTGTTTAGTAACAATTAACTATTCATTACCATTGAAAAGTAATCGAATTTTAATGGAAGCTAAACATAATAAAACGGCCATGCACATTTCAATCTTTATTAATAGTTTCGATATGTGCAAATTTCCACATGTTGGAAAACCTCAACATTCTATCTAACCCATGTTGATTTTCCCCTGAATTCCTATTTATATTCCAAATTAGGTAGGAATCTCTAGACTGATATTCTCTTTGAAGTCTAAAATTTCTCTACAAACTACTTTTCTCAGAACAGTCAAGGAGTAATAATAACTTATTAAGTAGGCAATTGCCCGAAGAATGTGGAATGAATTACAACATGCCCTGGAAATTAATGGCGTAAGTTTTTGGTAGATTTCGCAACTTTGTTCGTCATTAATTATCAATGGTTTAAAAAGTCCCGATAACCTCCTATAAATCCCTGTCCGCTCACAACTTGCCTGTAAGGATTAACGACTCTCTGCGCTCTAGAGATGGCCAATAAATATGTTTTGTAGTTTTTGTTATTAAATTATAAGGAAACGTCTCTCAAGGGACAACAAAAGGAACAACAATGGGCAGTGATCAAGACAGAATAATGATAGATTATAAGACCCTTATTAGATCTATGCTAGAATCGATTTATGTATCTCTGGTTACCTGTACAGGGGTAGTTTCATGGTTAAAATACGTGACTCGATGATTAAATCTGAGAAAACAAGGTCCTAGTTCTGGTGTCAGACCTAAAGGTGAATTTACAGGCAACAGCACCAAAGTTGCAGCTCTATGGTGGCATTTTCTACGAGTGAACATACAGGGTGTTTCCTAACTACGTGTAAAAAATTTAAAGGCGTAATCCTCGACTGATTTTGAGTCAAAAATGTCTAATCAACGTACGTCCGCAAATGCCTTGTTTCCAAGATACAGGGTGTTGAAGTGTGACAGGAAAAAGAGATTTTATTTCCAAAATGACTCAATTTGGGTGTTTGAATTTTAGAAAAGACAATTCCGGGGGTTCCCGGGTTTTCTTCGATACGTCTTAAGATTTCTTCCTCCACTTCTGGGGTTCGACGTGTTATTGGCTTTCCTCCTCCTGGAGTTTTCGTAAGAGATCCCGTATCACAACGACGTTGAAAGAGGTTTTTAAAGGTTTGGTGGTTGGGAGCTTGGTGGTTTGGAAACCTTTCCATGTAAATGCGCCTCGCTGCCGAACACTCACCATCAGCGAGGCCGTAAACGAAAACCATATTGGCCATTTCTTGATTAGTGTAATTAGGCATTTGAAAAATGTTCAAAACTGAGGTATAATCTGATTTTTGGGATACAGAACTAAATTCTTTCACTTTAGAGAGTAAAACACCAAAGTAACACTGACTATCTTGTTTATAGTAGTGGAAGTAGCAAAAAAAAACTAACAATAAACAAGTTAGTAAATACCATCAAACCTTTAGAGACCTTTAAAACCTTTTTCAACGTCTTTCAGTCAACACCCTGTATCTTGGAAACAAGGTATTTGCGGACGTATGTTTATTAGACATTTTTGACTCAAAATCAGTCGAGGATTACGCTTTTAATTTTTTTACACGTAGTTAGGAAACACCCTGTATATACAGGGTTGCTCATTAGCGCGTCAAAGTGCGATATCTCAGTAAATATAAGTTTTGAAAGGAAATTTGTCTCAGTCAAGTTTTTGGGGAATAAAAGGCACGTATTTTGAAATTATTTTCAAATGTACAGGGTCTGTCATAAAAGTGTGGTAGTACCAAATTATGTTTTTTTAAACGAAACCCCCCAATTTTTTTGCCATTTTCGGATTTATCGTCAAATTTTAAGGCTCGTTTACGAAATAGGTCGTATATAAAAAATTTACCATTTTCGAGTTATTTGTGAAAATTCGAAAATTTTGATAGCTGCAAGGTCTCACGGAAATCAATGCTGTTTCCTAACCGTTGCGAATATATACATATATATATATATATTTTGGTTAAAATTCAATAATTTTAAAGTATAATCCTGCAAATTGCGGTTAAGAAAATGACTTTAGTTCCTAAATTGTAAGGTCACGAGTGTCGTTGTGTTTCTGAAGCAGTTATGATTTTTTTAAATTAGACACCATCACATGGAGAATTTTTGGTACTTTGTACCCTTTAAAGACTCGGTATGTCCATGCATAATCCTGGAAATTTTGCGGGAAACAAGGCAAAATGTATGAACTTCAGTGTAATCGAGGGACACGAAAAAAAGCGGAGACAGAAAATTTCCGAATTTAACAGTGGTAATCAGATCAATATCCTGAATATATCGAGGTTTTTATTAGAGGTTTCTGGATATATGGCTAGTATGGTAAATGTTCCCGTTTTCAGAGCAGAATAATGAAAATGAACTATTTTACATGTATGCGGCAAAAGGTTTTATTGGACAAGGAATTATGATATATGCAGGGAACTTTCCCTTTAACGCAGAACATTCCGCCATGAGCAATAAAGTTTTAGCCCTGAGGAAACTGCAATTTCTAGGTCGACAAATTGTATTTTTTTTGTAAAATTAGTATATTAATTAATGACTCGTAGTTATTAACTTTTATCTCTTTCTTTTATGATTATAGAAGAAGTCTCTTACAGGATTTCTTCTGAGATAAAAGAACCAAGACAAATGACAACATCCCTGTCACACCGAATAGAGTGTTAAAAATATCCTTTTTTTACCAAACATAATATTTCTCCTTCATCAATCTTACGGATATTATCCGGGATAATGTCACCGGAGATACATCAAGTCTTATACGGCAAGGTCAAGAACGTTCCAGGAATAAGGAACTTTGCCAATATTGCTCCCATTTATATACCCTGAAATCCTCAAACAAGAAGTCTCTTTCAAACGTTTAAAACTCTAATGTCCGACTCTCTAGTTTTATATTCTGAAATTGCTTAACAGTTAAAGCTTTCCGCATGAGCGCCCTCTCTGAATGGCCCTAAAGAAAGCGGAACTCCCTAATAACACTTTTATTAATGTCGTAGTTTCACCTGAATATTTAAGCTTGGAAAATTCGAGTTAAGAAAACTGAAAACTTCCAAGCATGGTGCTGAAGTTAAAAGTCGGTACATCCACTTAATTTGTTTAATTTCAAATTCGCTTTAACGAGTTTTTACAGTAAATAAGGTTGACAGAAAAGGAGGTTTTAAAATTGAGGTACAAACTTACCTTTCTGCTGGATTGTTTATGGTACTCCTGCGGATGCAACATGCAGTAGTAACGATCCATTGCCATGCAGATAAGGATGACGGCGCTTTGCTGGCTTATTGCACCCCTGAGTAATGCCTGTAATTGAACATGCACTCAACGATGAGTTTAATTAACTAGTTATTTAATGTACAAATCAAAGAATTTGTCGTGATTCGTGTAGAAAAGGAAGCACGAGTTCATATCGAAGAAAGCCCTTAATGCGTTGTAAATGGAATTTGGGGGACGATGTGCGTGGGCAAACTTGCGGAAACCCTTCTTAGATCAACGGGAGTCTTGAGTTCGTTATTATATACAGGGTGAGTCGGGAGGATCGTGCCAAACTTCAGGAGCGTGCCGTACATGAAAAATAAATGTATAATAAAAAAACTCAAATGTTGTTATCCGATTTTCGTTTGTTTACAAGTCATAGCGTAAATAAAATTAAAACATAAAATTAAAAAAAAAATTATAAATTTCATAAGAAATTCCATAAATTAACGTTTGGATATCATGGTAAATGTTCAAAAATATCGCCATTAATTCCTAAGCATTTTCGGCTTCGTCTATGAAGAGCATTCGTTGCGCTCCTGATTGTTTCATGTCTTTCTTCAATGGCAGCTGCAGCATTTCTAATGCGTTGAATTAGTGCATCTTGAGCGTCCACTTGTGCTCTGTACACTTCAGTTTTAAACCAACCCCACAAACAATAGTCTAGTGGTGTCAGGTCTGGAGACCTTGGAGGCCAACTAATAGGGCCACCACGACCAATCCAACGTATTAATTTATGGAATTTTTTATGAAATTTATAAATTTTTAAAATTTTATATTTTAATTTTATTTACGCTATAACTTGTAAACAAACGAAAATCGGATAACAACATTTGAGTTTTTTTAGATTTATTTTTCATGTACAACGCTCTCCTGAGGTTTGGCACGATCCTCCCGACTCACCCTGCATATTATATAATTTGATTCTTCAGCATGAGTTTGCTAAGAGGAATAACCTTTAAAAAATGATAAAATCCTCTTTTTATCACATTTACTTTTTTATATATCTAATTGGCGTTATGTACGAATAGTCCATATGTGAAGATTGTGTACTTCTTGCGGAAATAACCTCCTCTCTCTGCGCCTTAACAGTCCCTCCCCTAACTGCGTAAAAATTCCTCCTGGAGGGAGTGGGAAAAGACCATTCCTTCCAGTTTTTCTCTGCTCTACTTCTCCTCCTCTTTGTTCTTTATTTCGTCAAGTAATTTCGTTATCCATATTCTGCATTTTTAGTCCTTTACTAAATCCGCGATATTGCTCTTGGCTAATCGGATATTGCACCTGAATTCCGCAAAATACGTAAAAACTATAGAGAATATCTACAGTAAAAAAAAGTTTCTACCTTCTCTAGAAAAAGCAAGAAATTTTGGTTTCAAGCAAGTCGTTTGCTGGAAAAATTTGAGACAAAAAAATAATTTTTTTCGAATAATAACGAAGCAAATGAAGTTTTCATAGAAATGCGGGAATCACTTACGCTTCTCACACGAAAAAAAACTTACTAGAGGAGTCCTTTCGTTGACTAAAAAGCGTGAAATTTTTTCTGCAAAAAGATCATTTCGACGAAAATCGAAAATATGGAAACTGGCTATTGCCGCACAGAGAGGGAGCAAGTGAAGTTTCACTGGAAACGTGGTGAAGTCTCTAAATCTTCGAGATTTAGAAAGATCGTATCAGAAAATTGCTTCAAATGCCAAAAAACAAAAATTTTTCCAGAAAATCAACGAAATTCTCTAGCTGGAGAAGCTATATTCTGGAAATTATTTAGACCACTACTTCTTGAATAAAACCCGCGTTTTAACTTCAAAAACATAAACTAAAACTCGCCCTTTATCGCATAATCGAGCCCTAAATACCTCATAAACCTCGAGCGGGGCGGTAAAATTCAATACATCGGACCCTTAAGCTTCTTGCCTAATAAAGAAGCTCAGAAGTAATACACCATTATCGAAGCTCTTTCTAAATCGAAATAAACAAAAGTTTTCGATGAATAAATAAGAATTTGAGTTTATCTTGATTTAAAAACCGTGCAAGCTGCTGTTTAATGGAAGTCTGGCAAGCGTTGCTCCCTTAATAAATAAGGTTATCTTGGCAAGGGTGCACCCTACAAAACCGAAATTTAAATATTGCGCTTATGCTGCCAAGCAGTCAGCTTTGTTGGGAAATATTCTTTCATACTTTTAGAGTAAATAATCTCGACTAACTCTTAATTGCTTGAAAGAGGTCTCAATTTCGTACACAGGCATAATAATCTCGTTTATCGTGGAAGGGCTTGTTTTATCGCGCATACACGCGCATTAACACTCGTGAAATGGCAGTGATATATGTGAGCTTTAAAAATCCCCACTGTGCAGCTACTTTGTTCGCGAGTTCCTAATGGTGAGGATTGTAAATGAGAGGTATGCCCGAATTAACTAGAAGAGAGTGATTAGTTTTGTAATTGTAATGAGTGGAATTTCCCAAGGAATGTACGCAATAAAGTATGAGAATTGTGTAATTTAAAAACAGGGCCGCGGAACGCGGCTGGTTCTTCAGCGTGTGACGTCATGACAAAACAGACTTAATAAAAACGACATGCCGCATAGTCCTGTGACTCAGGTTGAAATAGCTGTGTTCCAAATTGCCACGCAAATGAAAAACGTCTCGAGTGTTAGTTCTTGCAGTGCGAACTCTCGAAAGACGAATTAAGCAAGACTGTGCCGTCACGTTTAAGAATGGATAATTTTCTAGGAAAACATGCGGGATCCTTCCCGAAGAGAGACTCCATATTTGCACAATCAAATTTATTTGATTAGGTTTACCGCGTAATCTGCAAGGCATATCCCGTTTCACGAAATTTAAATAGGCCTGTCGAAGCTTGACGTAATACCACTTCCGGTCCCCAATTTCATGCACTTCCCCCCTTTTAATCGATAAATCCAATTTGCCTTTGTTATTATTCACCCTTACAAATGGCACATTTTCTCTATTGCTACGGGCAAATTAAAGACGTCACCGTTATTGCATGTACACCCTTCGACCCAATTCATTAGTTATGCCTCTCACATTTTCGTGCCAAGCTCTTTTAGTCTCTTTTATGGGGTTACGTGAGCAATGACTTAAAACAGAATGAAAATTAAGTGCCACTATAAAGGAGCAAATGGGGAAACAAACAATAAATTTGAGTGTGATACTGTCGGAATTTGTATTCGGGCATTTTAGGAGAGGTGGTTTCCAGGGGTAGAAATTTTCGAAGAGGTCCCAGGCAAATGGCGAACGCGAGCGACATTTTTTTATCGTTGCCGGAGCTCGAACTTCAAAACAATTCGACTGTAATCGGGAAAGGGTTTTCCACCGGTGCGGTTCAGACGCACGCAATTTCGAACGCAGTCTTCCCTTAATCTTGTGACGTCACATCTCCATATGTTTCGCAGAGGGAGCACGTGGCGCTCTTGTTATTTTACGTCATTTTGACTTCAGGAAAAATAGCTGCGTTTCAGATCGCATTTCACCGTTACCTTTCTCGTGCGCCGTATGAGCTCAATTTTAAATTTATATTACTGACTGCAGGCACCCCCGCAATGCAAGTCGATAACGTTTTAAGGCAGGGAAATATATTCAGCTGTCATAACGTAAAATTCAATTATTTACAGCCCACTCGAGAACGCTGATTAATGCCGTCTAATATCTCCATAGACAGTTATAGGGCCAATACTGCAGAACCATGTTTTCGGCTAATTTTCACTCTTCCTTTATTTAGTAGTGCGGAGCCGTGATAACGGTTCTATCGCCTTTGACGTCCCATTTCTGACGATTAACTTTGTGATTGATGACCATCCGCGGTGCCGGAATTCGGGCTATAACTTCTTATCTCGTTCCTAGATCATAAGTTGCTACTCCGGCTTTTATTTAACTGTCAATTAGACACTGATTAATACAAGCATGACTAAAACATGAAACTTTGTCTTGAACTCCGAAACGTGTTCGTCTAGCGCCCCACGATTTTTCCTCCTTTTGGGAATGCGGTATGTCATGCAGCCAGCTATTAACTTAACTGTCAGCCGTGGGGGATTTATCAACGTAAAGGGCGCGAATCTAGAGCAGACTCTGGTCAAAATAAATAGGGCGTGAGAACCGTAAAGCAGCACGATTCACGATACAGAACTGTAAATGGTTCAAAGTGATTTAATGCCGGTTAATTTTATGACTGAAATGCGCAGTTAAGACGGAACTTTAGCTCCCGGTAATTAATACCGTGAAAATGGGTTTTATCTGCGATTTGAAGATATCTCACAAATTTCGATGCGGAAGTAATAAAAATCGCAATTTTTCAGCTTGCATCCAATAAACATGCATCCGTGGCCGCTATTGCAATAAACCCCGTTCAAATAATGGCCGTCGTATATATCAGAAATGCAATTCGACTGACTTACGGATAACGTGGTTTATTTATTCTATGACCATCAACATTCGACAGAGCTCGCATCGCATAAATCGCACAAAAAGGCAAACAATGTACTTAAATCCTTGCAATGATAACCTTTGTGTTATGAAACAAATAACCGTTTTCAAACTGCGCCAAACTCTAAAATTTTCCTCTAACTTTCCCCGGGAAACAACCTTAATAACGTATGCCGGCTGCATTAAGGAATAAATAATGAGATTAGCGGTTATGAATGCATAGTGGCTGCAAGGTATATTCAAATTTCAAACACAACCAAACGAGGATGAAACGGCCTTTAATTAGCTTTTCCCTTTAATAAGATTAACCTTAATTTAATACCCGACTATTATGATCCGTAATACACCTCTTTGTATAGACAGATGGAGGAAATGAGTCCCGGCAATAATATCTCAGGATTTCTTCTGTTCTTAACAGTGAGAAGCCCTTGGATGAATACATCCCCGTATTTTTCCCATTTTTTTTTTATTGTTGGCGTCTCAGCAGTTGGCGCACTTGTCGACCTTAAAGAATATATCAAACATGGGTGGAAACTCCTTTTTCCAGTGCCTGTGATTTTTCCTCACGTTAAATATGTCCGCTCTGCGCTTTCGTTTCTCTACCGAGCAGATTATTGAATTTCATTACTTCCACCAGGTCTGTAAGTACGAAACCGGAATCTTTTAACAGAAAGTATAACTCAGCTGCGCAATAATTATAAAAAATATTTTTTTCGAAATATTTCCCATCGCTCCATACACATTTTTCCAATCTCTCTGGCAATTTGTGGATGCCGCGCCAAAAGTGTTTGTTGATCCTTGACGTAGAACTCACGATGAACGTGGACTGCATTGTTACGTCCGAAGGACCACCCTGAACTTCCAGTATCAGGGACACTGTTATCTGGTTCCAATTCATCAACAATAACAACGATTTATTGAACTTACTGCTAACTAATTTTACACCAGACGAGTTAGGACTAACTGACAACGAGCCACTGTATAAACTTAGTGGTTCAGTTAAGTCCCTACGTGTACACTCAAAGTATACAGGGTGTTCGATTTATCATGCACATGCGATTTTCTCGAAAACTAAGAATTTAATAAAAAAATGTTTCAAATAAAGTTTGTTTGGGATAAAGGAGCGCTCCTTTATCCCAAACAAACTTTATTTGAAACATTTTTTTATTAAATTCTTAGTTTTCGAGAAAATCGCATGTGCATGATAAATCGAACACCCTGTATATTGATTTTTTTTTGAATATATTTCCCGGAAAATAAATGCCTGAGTCGTTCGGATAGGATCACTCGTCAAAAAAAAGATCTTAAGTACCAAAATGCCAGAACCTCCAGGCAGAGGCGTGCCGCCTTCCCCAGCCAACTTTCACACATCTGGTACCTATTTTCAAGAAATGTGACCGTTAGTCGGGTACTTTTACCACGCACCTCCATTAGGATATACGATATGCTTTCTTAACGTATCGTAAATATATCCCAATTTTTAGTGCCGCAAAAGGGAACGAACGTATCTCCCCGCACTAAACGGCCCTTTCACTTCTTGAGGTGGTTCTTTCATTAAAGAATGCCGGGAAATAATCTGCGGGACAGGGGCGTAACTTAAGGTCTTAAAATACAAATTAATTTACTTATTATCTAAATGGGCCTACGTCTCAACAAAAAGAACTGTCGTTCTTTCGAGGCAAACCGTTCATCGAGCCACTTTTGAACTGTTTCGTAAGAGGTGAAGTGCAGTTCTGCAGGAGCGTGTCCCATCGATGCAAATAAGCGATAATCGGATGGTGCCAAGTCGGGTGAATAAGCCGCATGCGATGGTACTTCCCAATGAAACGTCCCAATCGTTTCCTTCACCAGTTTTGCAGTGTGCGATTATCACGAAGCAATATCACCTTGTGTTGCCGTTCTTGGTATTCTGGTCGTCTTCAGCTCGATGCAAGTCCATCATTTGTTGTCGGTGAGGTTCAGTATTAACCGTTTCTCCAGGTTTTAGCAGCTCGTTACGCGTTTTTGATCCCACCAAACACAGAGCATTGTTCTCCGTCCATATCGATTTGGTCTTGCTGACGATGCCGATAGTTCGCCCGGAGTTACCCATGATTTTTTACGTTTGGGATTCTCGAAATAGACCCATTTTTCGTCACCGGTCACAATCCGATGAAGAAACGACTTTCTGTTACACCTGGTAAGCGACAATCGGCAAGCGGTTTTCCGATTTTCTTGCTGTCTTTCATCGAGCTCATGCGGAACCCATTTTCCTATCTTCTGAATTTTTCCCGCAGCTTTCAAACGAATGGAAACGGCTTCTCGTGTCACATTTAATTGTTGTTGCGTTTGAGTATCGTCCTCATCTAACAAAGCTCGCAACTCGCCGTCTTCAAGCTTTTCCGGTGGTTTTCCACGCTCTTCGTTATTAACGTCGAAATTGCCACTTTCGAATTTTTCAAACCGCTCACAGCACTGTGATTTTCCAAGGGGACGTTCACCGTAAGCCTCAACAAGCATGCGATGTGAATCTGCAGCCGTTTTTTTCAAGTGGTAACAGAAAATCAATGCTGTCCAACGTAGGCACGAAATTCGACATACTCAGAGCTATTGCAAACTGTCCTGCAGTATCGAACCTGTATTGTTATGATTTGGAAATCGTTCTCAGATGTAAATAAGAGATTTAGTACCCTAATAACACGATAAGGTAGTACCTATAGGGACCATTAGGGATATTTGGAGGCAAATTCCGGTTTCATATTTACGGATCTGGTAAACCATATTTAGACAATCCGTTCGATCTTAGGTGGTGCAACTTTACCGAACTTTCTTTTCCCGAAAGCTACTTCAACGCGATTATTCACGATATCAACTACGTTCCACGTACGCCTTTGTTTCTAGACCAATTACGTCGTAAGCTCCAGTGTTTTTAAACTATATTTAGGGTTTCTCTCATTACTCCTGAAGCTCTACATTACTGAAACTCGACGGTGCAGAAGATCTAATCTGAGCGTTACAGTTTTACTAAATTTCTCTTTCTGGAAACTTATTTTATGAGCAATTTTACCGAATGCATTTACGTCACGCTACTATCTTCCACCTACTCGACTGAAAAAAAATCATGATTTGTAAGACCCACTTACGACGTTGCCTCTGCCGAGATTTGTCGGTGCAGACGATCTGTTAAACCATGGAAATTAACCTGCAGACGGTGATTTCGTCTAAAGGTAATGTTTGCCTTTATGATAATTCAAAATGACTGCCTATAATGGAGAATTACCTTCATCTCGAGGTAGTGATTATAGCCCTAAAGTGTTCAAAATAGCTCCGAAGCCGAGCTCGATATTACTAGACATTATCAAATATTTTCCAAACGAAAGGGCCTTTGAGCGGTTGAAATTTAAAGGCAGCGACGGGATGAACACCAAAAGAGGCTGGGTGTGAGGTAGCAATTACCTCCGTCTGACTTGTAATAATTCGCGTATTTGCGTATTTTCTTGACAATTTGGAAAACTGATAAAATGGACAGGGGCAGAGGTCAGAAAGACGTTAATCCCAAATTTTGCTTTTTCTTGACTAGGGCACGTTCAAAATCACTCCAAAACTACGGTTTTTGCGTAATGTTGGCAATGAAAATGAGGTGGCTGGAGAAAAATATGCGCCCACCATAGAAGAAAATTACTTCTGGATTTTCCTTGACTAAAGCAAGTCCGGCATCGCTCGGATTGTACTTAATGGAGCGAAAGTCCTAAAACGCATGGACCTTCAGAAGGCATTTAACAAAATCACACTTTAACAGCCACACTTTCAAGGCTTTAAAATAAATCTCACCATACTCCATTCCGCACGAATCTTTGAGGTACGTAACTCTCTTCGGTCAAACGTCCAAATTCGAAGAGAGTATTAAGTGCCCTGTACCATGAGTGGTTTTAAACTTAATCAAGTTTGGTAACTCACCTGAACTTGGCAGACAATTTCGGCATAGGGCCAGCAATTACGAAGGGACGACAGGATGGCGAAGGGTGTTACACATAAGCCCATAGCTAGATCGTTGCAGGCGAGTGATGTTAGCAGGTAGCGAGGCTGGAAGGAAGAAAAAACGTTACCAGTCTTGTAGGCAATTAAATTCGATTTTTCCGACCCTTTAATTTCACTGGAGGGTGGAATTAATTTGAGCAATTTCGAGTTGCAGTCGGAAGGATGAACTTCGGACGAGAATAACTTTTTATTGCTTTGCCATTTCTCAGAAAAATTGCGATTTCGTCGAGATTGCTGCTACTAGTTAACCTAAGAAATGAAATAATTCCAATGTTGTCGCCTTGAATGTTCACACCTAATTTTCAAAATAAAATTACAAAAGTTTGGTAACTTTCCTCGCTGTGCTCGTTAAAGAGACCATCAAAGTTAAAGTTAATGTAAAATTGTTAATTTTGCGAGTAAGCAATGCTAATTTAAAGTTGAACCGGGGATTCAAGTGTCAAAAGCGCCTGCAACTAGGGCTCCTTTTTTAAGAAATGAGCCAAAAAGTTCCTCATACTTTCCCTGTTCTGTAACATAAAAGTTAATTTTTATCGCTTTTGAACACCGCTTCCTCTGCCCGCTTTGGCCGACATAAATCTTCATAGAATTCCAGCTCTTTGCTGCACTTCTTAACTAGGAACTTGTTCTAGTGACGTTATTAGAGCTTTTGCGGTCTAGTTTCTTTTCATTGAAACGAGAATTCGGAATTTAAAGCTACGGAAAAGTGCACACTGAAGAAGGAATGATTATCATCAAACGATCCCTTAGTCCCATAAACTTGCCAAAATCACGCATCGTCGTAAACATTCAAGTTCATTTGTCCGAGGTCGTTAGCGGCCTGATTGAGGTACAGGCATAACTCCAACTCTATTATAGACGTTTACCTCCAAACAATGACCCTATTCCACTGCGAGGGTAATAATTTTCCTCTATAAGGGAATATCCTGATTTTACAGGTGTGGATGAATGCGTTAGCGGCCGAAAGCGTGTTGTACTGGGGAGTGAAACTGCACGAGGTATGGCTGGATGCGAAAAATTATTAGATACTTTAGTGCAAACGCCTTTTGTGGTCTTAGATTCAAGGATTGCCGACGTCAAAATCGATAATCTACTTTTCATGCCGCATCATGCGTTAAAGTCATTTAATTTTCCTTTTTTCCTAAACAAGCACGTTAAATCGGCATTTCTCGTAAGTGCAATTCGAATTCACAATACGAAATACACTGCCTTTCAAAAAAACCGCAACACCAAGGAGAACACGTCGTACAAGTTTGAAATTCTGGCACTACGTTGGGTCGGGTGATAGACAAAAACGATCAAAATATCAAAAGAAAATTATTGTGAATAAGCGAATAAATTTAATAATAATTTAATAATGGGCGGTATCTCCTCTTAGATTAATACATTCCTGTGAGCGACGTGGCGTGCTTAAAATTAAATTGTCAACATCTCCCTGTGCGGTATTGTACCCCGGGCGATCTGCGCCTGCTCGCGGAGTTCATCTATGGTCTCTGGAGGGCGAGCTAAACGTTGAAGTCTCCGACCCGTTACATGCTCTATTGGGGACAAATCTGGAGACCGAGCTGGCCAAGACATAGTATTCAGCTTCCAAACACCTCAAAGTATCGTTGGCTACGTGTGGTCGCGCATTATCTTGTTGAAACGTGCTTCCAGGATGGTCGTGCATGTATGGTACAAGAACCGATTCTAAGACACTATCAACGTACCTCCGAGCATTTAATCTATCATAAATGAAAACAAGAGGAGAGCGACTACCATACCGGATGGCACCCCAAACCATGACACCTGGTGTTAAACCGGAATGACGCCGGATGAAAAGGAAGAGCATAGCTTCCCGCAAATGATGTTTATTCGGCACAAAATTGGACATATTTAAACCTTAATTGAAAAGTTTTAAAAGGTCATATAGCGATTATCATATATAAATAGAAACGGAGCAAAAAATGAAATAAAATTCCTTAAATAAAAAAATATTTTTTCAAAGAAAACAGAACTAGAAATAAAAACGCGGAGTCATAGGTATACACCTGATATTATGCAGAAAATTCTTTCTTTTATACCGAGAAAGCAAGTTCATGCAGATGTCAACTCTTCGATCTTTATTGTCTTCGGTTAGCTCATGAGGAACCCATTTTCCTGCTTTTTGAATTTTTCCCATTCCATGCGATCGAACGGAAACTGCTCGTCGAGTTACTCCTAACTGCTCTGCAAGCTGTTATTTTAGTTTGGCATGGATTTTCATCCAGTTAAGTTTGCAGTTCTTCGTCTTGAAACTTTTCTTCGACACCCGCACGTGGATCGTCCTCAAGACAAAAATTTTCCTCACGAAACTTCTTAAACCATCTCCCGACAGTTGAAGCACCAACGGAATTATCCCCCCAAGCCGAATTGACTATTTCTATTGCTTCAGCAGCATGTTTTTTCAGTTTAAAACAGAACAACATTGATATTCTCAAATATTGCTTGGAAATGTCCATGTCTCTATTTACGTTTTGTGCACTGAACTACAGCTCCTGAGCAACTGAAACTTTTATCATATAAAAAGTTATAAATAAACAATACCTGCATACAATTGCAGGCGAATTGAACGTGCCTAAGTATGTTTTTTTATTGCATATAACTTCATTGCTCAGTTTCTCTTCGTGCACCTATTACTTGGCTAAATAAGCACTGCTGCTCGATGAGCTATGAAAATAATTATCGGAAGATCTCGTCTTCTGTGTTGGAATTCCCATATTGCCAAAAGTATTAAATTATAAAGTGTTAATTTATCCCCTGTACTGGTGCCTATCGATAAAACGCTATACATTTTCGGCTTCGTCTACGAAGAGCATTCGTTGCGCTCCTGATTGTTTCATGTCTTTCTTCAATGGCAGCTGCAGCATTTCTAATGCGTTGAATTAGTGCATCTTGAGCGTCCACTTTTGCTCTGTACACTTCAGTTTTAAACCAACCCCACAAACAATAGTCTAGTGGTGTCAGGTCTGGAGACCTTGGAGGCCAACTAATAGGGCCACCACGACCAATCCAACGCCCAGGAAACGTTTCGTCTAAATGTTGCTTAACCTTTGTGTTTTAATTTTATTTACGTCATAACTTGTAAACAAACGAAAATCGGATAACAACATTTGAGTTTTTTTACATTTATTTTTCACGTACAATACGCTCCTGAAGTTTGGCACGATCCTCCCGACTCGCCCTGTATAATCAGTTTCTTGAATTGCGAGCAAAGTAAAAAATGAAAACTGACCACTCTTACCTGAGAATGAATGTACTTCGAATATCGCCGGCTGTTAATCACCGATATGAATAAAACATTGGCGAAAAGAATCCCGAAAGTGAGTGTCAAAACCACAAAGGACTGAACCACATCACCGGCGGAGACAACAGTCCAAAAGGTGGTGTTTTGGTATCTGGGATGGTTGCAGCTGCTATTGGAAAACGATGGAGGTACCAAGACAGTGGGCTTGGTAACCATGTTACTTAGGGCATTATGCTGAATTTGAATACTGAAACAAATCTTTTTAGCAAAAATTTCCAACAATCTCAATTGCTTACCTAGCGAGGCTTATACCAATCCATGAACGTCTTCAACTTTGGAATTTGCTGCTGGAAAGGACAAAGTTTCCCTATGAGGGCGTTTCCATGTAGCCAATTTGATGCTCGTATTGCTGGCGAATTTCGTTCATTTATGAGATTCCTGAAACAATTATTAGTTTGTACCAGTTTAACACAGGTCCTAATCTAACTGATCAAGTTAGAAATACAATGTACTAACTAGCTCCTATAACCCATCTGAAAGTTAAAACTGGCGTTTGATATGTGGGATTTCATTAAAGCTCATGTTTCATTTAATAAGCTTCGTTAAATAAATTGGTAAATATTCCATTCGCCAGGTAGAAATTTTCACATAGGAAATTGAAAATTCTGTTTTTCTGCAGGCACTTCAAATAGCAACTCAAATTAGGTGTAATTGGGCAAGCCTGGTCGGTCAAAGCGGTAATGAATGTAATTTATACGCATATCGGTTTCGCGAAACTCGATGTACACGCATTTCCAGGATTCACTGCCTGATATCTCCACATGCGGTTTAAGGAGTTCCCTGGAAGGATCTTTAGGACTTTTCTTCGCCGTCACCTTTCCGCTAAGCTAACAGGAGCATCTGGACACATCGAAGTGCCAAAAAAGTTTTATCCCCACATATATTCCAGAAATCCTTTAATATTTTACTCATCTCTTTAGTTTTTTTACGGAATAAACTCCCCGATAGAACTGTGCTTTTCGGCCGAGATATATGGCTTACTATTAAGAAGCTCCGGATAAGGGGTGGTATTAACATTTCCTAAAAGATGATAACGTCGACTGGATATTTAGAAGTTCGAGATATGTACATATACAGGGTGAGTCGGGAGGATCGTGCCAAACCTCAGGAGAGCGTTGTACATCAAAAATAAATGTAAAAAAACTCAAATGTTGTTATCCGATTTTCGTTTGTTTACAAGTTATAGCGTAAATAAAATTAAAATATAAAATTTAAAAAATTTATAAATTTCATAAAAAATTCCATAAATTAATACGTTGGATTGGTCGTGGTGGCCCTATTAGTTGGCCTCCAAGGTCTCCAGACCTGACACCACTAGACTATTGTTTGTGGGGTTGGTTTAAAACTGAAGTGTACAGAGCACAAGTGGACGCTCAAGATGCACTAATTCAACGCATTAGAAATGCTGCAGCTGCCATTGAAGAAAGACATGAAACAATCAGGAGCGCAACGACTGCTCTTCATAGACGAAGCCGAAAATGCTTAGAAGTTAATGGTGATATTTTTGAACATTTACTATGATATCCAAACGTTCATTCATGGAATTTCTTATGAAATGTTTAAATTTTACTGACTCACCCTGTATACACTCACTTTCACATGAAATGCACCACCCAGTAACACTAATAATTAAGTCTTGTAATTTTGGCAAAATAATGCTTCGCAATGGAGCATCAAATGATCAGGCTTTCAGTAAAAAAAGAAAGAATGCTGGTGGTTTTTTTGTCATTGCCCTTTTAGATTTCTTATTCAATTATAAATAAATAAAATAATATTTACATGGAAATGTCAGTTTATTTCGTTGTTGAACTGCGAACGAGACATCTCAAAATGCCCCCAGTGAGACAGCGTCGAAATTTTCCCCACGTTTCGGATTTCGATTGAGGGCGAATTATCGACACGAAGGAGGGTTGACTTTCTTCTCGTGAGATCGCCCGACGAATGAATCGGAACCGCACCACGATTGCGAGAATATGGTCTTCATGGTCTGAAGAAAGGGTTCAGCAACATCGTCCAGCTGCACGTCCTCCCCGTAGCAGCAATGCACGCGAAGATCGACTTCTTAGACTGATGGCCGTTGGTGATCGATTTCAAACAACAATGTCTGCTGCAGTAGATTGGATGGGAGTTCTAAATCGTCGCGTGTCGATGGCGAAGAATTTCGTTTTTCGGCCTGCATTCATGCCGCCCAAATCTACGACTGCCACTAACCGCCCATCGCCAAGCTTCCAGATTGGCCTGGTGTCAAGAACGAGTTGATGGGAGTCATGAGGGGAACAATATCGTCTTCAGTGACGAGTCGCGATTTTGTTTATCGACCAATGATGGTCGTAGAAGAGTCGGACGATACCGAGGTGAAAGAAGAAATTTGCAATTTTACGAAAGGCGCCACGCAGCTTTAACACCTGGTGTCATGGTCGGGGGTGCGATATTTGTTGGTCGAAGACCTTCTCTTGTGTTCATTCCGAGCCCCCTAACCGCCCGTCGCTGCATTAACAACGCTCTGAGGCCAGTATTGGTACCCTTCACGCAGACTTTACCAAATGGCATTTTCCAACAGGACAACGCAAGACCACATAGTGCGAACATTTCTCGACAATACCTGGAAGAAGCACCATTGGAAATACTGCCTTGACCTGCACGGTCACCGGACCTATCGCCCATCGAACAACTTTGGGACATGATCAGTCGCCGTCTTCGAAATTTACCGAGGCCTCCAAACAATGTGGATCACCTACGAGATCATCTCGAGGTAGCATGGAGTGAAATACCCCAGGAGGATACTGATGATTTGTTGCGAAGCATGCCGCGAAGAGTTTGCCGTACGAGGCGATGTCCCTCGTCATTAATTTTTTAATTAACAAATGTGGTATCTGTTTACTGAAAATCTGATCGTTTGATGCTCCATTGTGAAGCATTATTTTGCCAAAGTTACAAGACTTAGTAGATTAGCATTACTGGGTGGTGCATTTCATGTGAAAGTGAGTGTATGTGTCCGCATCATCTCGAATATTTCATCAAACCGTCTTGACTTTAACCGCTTAACGATACGTTTATAGACAGAATAATACATTAATAACCCTTCCGAGTCTATTTTGCACATGAAACCAATGATAGAGGCAAGAAAAGAAAAAAATCTAATATAATTTTATCTCTTCCAGATTCTCTCTAAACCTGGATCAATTTTGAGCTAAAGCGACAATTCACTGCAATCTCTTCTGGATTATCGTTCCATAAAATAAATACGTGGTTTCGTCTCTGTTTACACCGTAGACATTTATTTTGCTAAAAGAGTGGCCGGGAAAATTGTATAGACAAAATAAAGCTTTCCTTTTATTGGTTTGAGGTTTATATGCTCGAAAAGATTGGTTCCTGGACACTGTATAAAAAATGACGTTTGAGGAACGTAAAAAAATAGTTCCTGAACATTGTCCTCTTAGCAGTGTCCGATTGGGATTGTTTCCTGAACGCCGAGGTATTTCATAACGGAACGTTCATGAATTTAAAAAAGTCTAAATCCCGAAAAGTTCTTGTCCCAAAAAAGCCGGTGAGGCTTCCTTCGGACTTCAGAACATTCGTATATGACATTCCTCTGTCCTCAGCTTTTTTCGCACATTACTAAAATTTTTGGTTCATATTTTTGAAAAAAAAAAAAAAAAAAAAAAAAAAAAAAAAAAAAAAAAAAATTCGCGTTTCTCATAAGCAAAAGATCATTCTCACGACATTCACTCATTCGGGACTCCTCTATGATATTTTTTGCAAATTCTTTTTCGAGAATAAAATAATTCTGTTCTCTTTCAGCGGGGTCGAAATTTGTTGGCAAGTGTGTATGTATTTTTTTAAATATTCGAGCTTCCATTTCAGTTGCACCTGAATAGGTACTCGTGAAAGAGGAGCTTTGCCGGTGAGTTGCTTTAAGCTATCTTGTAGTATAAAATAAAGTGTTTGCGAACATTCTGAAACCTGAGTGCCTAAGTACTTTCACGGATATCGCTCTGTATCCGTTGTTTACTTCAAACAAAACAACGGACAATAAAAATCTCATCCTCCTGTGTATTTGACAAAAACAGTTACATCTTTTCTGTACACATTTTGCTTATATGCTCACCGACCAGAAATTACATTCCCATTTAAATGCGATTATTACTCCCTAGGGAGATAAAAAATTGTACTTTAAATTTTACTTCATTAACAAATAAAAACCCGATGCGGAAGGATTAATAAATAACGTTTCATGTGAATTATATTAACATAACGTTTAAGAGAGAATTAATAATAATACCGGTTCGTTAATAACAGAACTGACGAGCAATGCGCATTTTAATGCATAGGTCCACTGCTCGTCATTTTAATATATTTATTATTTTCGCAGTTTTGAAAAAGTAAATATGAAATTTGGCAAAGTCGATCGGAACACCTTATGAGCAGCTATTTGGACATTGTAGCGTTTTTATTAGGTCTACCGGAGAGTTCTGTCCGATAATTTCGTCTCCAGTTCAAACTTGTGTGCGCATGCTCTTTCGAGCCATACAGTGGGTCGAAGTGAAACTCGTACATTAACTTTGTTCCGTATAATTCCCACAATAAGTGAAAATTGGGAAATTGTATGTACTTACTGGAAGTGAAATTCTGTATGGAATACGATCAAAAATCAAAAATTTTTCTAATTTGGCAACGTCCATCTTTTTTGAAAAAAAAAAAAATTACATCTCAAAATGAAACTCGTACACTTTGCAAATTTTATCTCTAAAATTTTTTTAATGTTAATTCAATACTTAGTTGAAAGCTCTTTATTTTTTATTATGTCTCTTAAACGGTCAGGTATAGATTTCACTAATTTCTCACAGTAGTTTGCCGAAATTGTCCATTTTTCCCTTAATACCGTTTTCAACAGTTCTTTATTAGAAAGGTCACGTTTTCTAGCAGCTACTTCCGATTGGCTCCACAAGTTTTCAATTACATTAAGATCTGGACTCTGAGCAGGTGCTTCAACCACTTTGGGGCAACTACCAGGTATACCATAATAAATGTCTCGACATAGGGCATTTGCTGTAAACAAACCTTTTTTTTTTGTTTGTTTGGTTGGTATGCAACCTGCAAACATGTTTAGTACAAATCAAGTCCTTGAACAAATAACAATATATTGCTTCACTGCGCCAAAAATGTCGAATTTTGCACCACAAAATGATGATTTGCGGAAAACATTAATTTTTTGCTTTCGTTTGAAGAGAAGCGCTGCAGAGTCGCATCGAGTGCTCGTCGAAGCATGTGGTGATTATGCTTCATCAGAAGCAACGTGCAAGAGATGGCTTCAACGATTCAGAAATAACGATTTTGATGTGCAAAATGAAGAACGCGGCAGACCACCGAAAAAGTTCGAAGACGTCGAACTGCAATCGATATTGGATGAAGATGACGCTTCGAGTCGAAAGCAAATGGCAGAAACGTTGAATGTTGCACAACGAACCATTTCTGGTCGTTTGAAAGCTATGGGAAAGGCCCGAAAGCGTGGAAAATTGGTGCCGCATGAATCGAATGAAAGACACCGAAAAAACACCTGTGAAATTTTGCTTCAAAGGCACGAGAGAAAATCAGTTTTGCATCGAATTGTTACCGGAGATGAAAAATTGATCTATTTTCAAAATCCTAAACGGAAAAAATCACGTGTTGATCCGTGACACCCATCAACATCGACTGCAAAACCCGATCGATTCGGCGAGAAGGCAATGCTGTGTGTTCGGTGGGACCAGAAAGGTGTGGCGCACCACGAGCTTTTAAAACCTGGTGAAACCGTTAATACTGCTCAACAATTGATTAATTTAAACAATGCATTGATCGAAAAACGATCAGAACGGGCCAGAAGACACGCTTGCTCCGTGACAACGCACCTGCACGCAAAGCAACACCGGTTCAGGATACCATCAAAACACCCGGCTGGGAGTTGCTACCCCGTCCGCCGTATTCGCCAGACTTGGCTCCTTCGGACTACCATTTGTTTTCATCGATGGGACGCGCATTGGCCGAGCAGCACTTCGATTCCTAGAAAGTTGGGTGTCTAATTGGTTTGATGCCAAAGAGGCACATTTCTATTGGCGCGGTATCCACAAACTGCCAGGAAGGTGGTCAAAATGTGTAGAAAGCAATGGTCAACATTTAGAATATATTTTTTTTCTTTCCTTGTTAAAATCGGTGTTTTATTTTCACAAAATGGCGCTCATTTCGTGCCGGTAGACCTGGTATACAGCAACCATTGTTGCTCTGTGCTTTGGGTCGTTATCTCGATAACACTTAAGTGATTTTCCTATTTCGAATTTCCGTGCACTTTGTTTTAAATTTTGCTTTAGAACATCTAAATACATATTTTGGTCCATGATACCTTCAATGAAATGGAGATTTCCAGGGCCTTTAGCCGACATGCAGTCCCAGATCATAACGGATCCTCCTCCGTGTTTCATCTGTCGTTCTTAATTTTTTTTTTTATTTAACGCTTCATTGAGTTTTCTCCAAACCAATTGTTGTCCATCTAAACCAAAAATGTCGAATTTACTCTCGTCCGCAAAAATCACCTCTTTCCAGAAGTTAAAATCTTCTTCTTGGTATTCTTGAGCAAATCGTAAACGCTTTGCTTTATCGGCTTTGCTGATCCATGGCTTCTTCCTGGTGCTCTTCAGGTCATGTCTATGTAGTTAATTTCGAATGGTTTGTGGATTAACAACATATTTCAATATGTTTCTACCATCTTCGCCAGTTTAGGAGCAGATATTTTAGGTTTTTCTCGCACTTTTCTTAAAATCCATCGCTCATCATGATCATTAATAAATTTTTCTAGGGCTTTTCCTAGCTTTGTTTTCAAATATCTTGTCCTTTTCGTATCGATCTATGATACTTTGTACTGTTGTATGACTCCTATTGACCATCTTACCGATTTGACGGTATGACTTTCCGCATTCACAATGTTGGACTATAAGTTTCCTTTCACTGACGCTGGTTTGTCCCCTTTGACGACCCATTTGAAATAGCAATAAAATCAGATAAACACGATTTATATTAATTGGGAAAAACGATAATTTAGCACGAAAACCCTCTAAAGTGATATTTGCTACTAAATAACGAGCCTGTACGGGTTTCGCTTTAATATGAAGAATTGTTTTTAACAAAATATTTATTGAATATTGCAACATTTTTGGAATTCCTGTATATTTACCAGGTCTATTTAACAAGATGAATAAATAAACAGGAATTTTATGTTAATTTCCGAACATGGAGATAAATTAATAGCAATAATTTCGGTGGACGAGCTTCACTCTGCCTGACTATACATGGCCGTGTTTCTTTATGACTGCATGTACATACATGTTTCTTTCGAAATGAACTGCAGGAAAGATATCTCATGTCATTATTAAACTAGACGCGATCATGAAAACGTGAGTACTAATAAAGCTCATTTGAGGCGCTGTACGTTGTATGAATTCCAACAGGGTAGCATGCTACCGAAGCATGACGAAATTTAGTGAAAGTTTTTGGAGATGCCGTTTCAGAAAAAACATGTAGGAGACGATTCAGAAAATTTGAAGCAGGTGATTTCGATCTTAGTGATAAGGCACGCCCTGGGCGGCCATCTGTGATTGATGACGATATTGTAAAGACCACGATACGCCAAGATCCTTTCCTGACAGCATCGGAGATAGGGGACTCAGCTCAGCAAACCATTTCCGACCATATTCGGAAGCCAGGATTGGTCTGTAGATATTCCAGATGGGTCCCTCGTGAGTTAAGTGAAAGAAAGTTGCATGGCCGCATCGTCATATGCACGTCTCTGTCTGCTCGGAACAAAAGTGAACCTTTCTTGGACCGTGCGATAACTGGCGATGGAAAGTGGATTACGTATGGAAACACCGTAAGGAAAAGAGCGTACCGTAATCGCGGACAACTTACTCCCTCCACTGCTAAATCTGGATTGGGCCTTAAAAAGAGAATGCTGTGTATGAGGTGCAACATCCAACGAGCAATCCATTGCGAGCTTTTGAAACGCAACGACAAGCTCGATTCGGAGAAATACTGTTGGCAGATGGATGAGTTAAGGAAAGCACTCCAAGAAAAGATGGATGATGGAGATGTGCAACAGGAAGCAAATCATATTGCACCACGACAATATCAGACCACATGCAGCTTCGGCGACTCGCCGGAAAGTCGCAGAGCTAGGCTGGGAAATTCTCTCACATCCACCGTACTCCCCAGACTTTACACCCTCAGATTTTCAATTTTTTCCCTCTTTGTGAATTTTTTTGGCAGGAAAAAAATTTAAAAATGAGGAAAACGTCAAGACAGCACTTTTTGAGTTTTTTGGTACTCCAGAGACTCAAAAATGGGATTTAAAAATTGCCATCACGCTGGCAATAAGTCATAAACAATAATGGAAATTATATCGTGCAGTAAATACGGTTAGATGGATCAAAAACTGCATAATTTTCTTCTTCATAAACGGACAGAACTTTCCAATAGACCTAGTGTTGTTGTGAGAAACGACGCTGCATTCTCGGTACTGAAGAATTATCTAGAGGGAATAAAAAAGTCAAATTTTTTGTAATTTTTTGCAAACAAAGCAGTGACAAAATGGTAAGGTCAAGTCAATAAATGTTTCCCGTTTTCGAAAATAACAAAATATTTTAATTTTCCTACCTTCACTTGGAAATATTAAATCAATTTACTTTTATTTTTCAGAAGCGGGGCTACAACATAAATTCCTAATTCCACAAAGAAAAACAATTTATTTGCCACTTGGACAAAACATGGTGGTCCGTTTATAATTCCAAAAGCGGATATATTTTATTTTCCTTCTGGACACGTGTTAAGTCTAGACGGAAGTTTATTCTTTTGAAGGTGCTTTCCCAACACCTATAAACCATTTTCCTTTCAGGTTTTTCATTTGCTTTCTACCCATTTCCCGGATAAATAACAGGAGTGTCCCTGAATATTATTTATGATTCATTTATTCAAGAACAACGATTATGGATTTTAAGAAACAGTCGCGATGCGGTTTTTTCGGAAACAGTTCGTACTCTTCATGACGCGATTGCCGAATCCTCGGGCGGCGAAATACGTCGAGACCTCAGTTGAATTGATATTTATATATTTTTATTTCATAATTGGATTTTAGAACGAAATATTTATGAAAGATCTAAATCTAGATAATATTTTTTGCGGCATATTTTAGTTAAAAATAAAAAAATGTCGAACTAGTAATTTTTCTAATTTCTTGATGCATTAAACGCACTGAGAACAGTAGCTTTGTCACTCAATTTCTAGCCAATTAAAATCGATCTCAGAGGTGACAGATTTTAAGATGAATATCCGAACATAAATCCGTCCGATTCTCAGTTGTTGCAAATAACGACGGAAACGAAATAAGCGATTGCGCAGTGTGCCACATATCAACACCGACGCACGCGCAATTATTCACATTGGCAGCTCTAATTTTCTTGACTCAGTTCAGGCACTAAAAAAATTGTGGAAATTCGCAATAAACGTTTTATAAAGCAGATAAAATTTTATATTTTACTCTAGATAAACCGCATGTTTCACTCTGCTTTTAACAACTTTCAGTTGCTTTTTTTTGCAAAAAATCATAATTTCTTGTGGAACTTTTCACAGCATTTAACGAGGCTTAATGGAGTACAACTAATTTGCCGCTTGGAGCTTCCAGTGCGCGACCTTAAAGAGACGGTGGTTCCCAGCCCAAATTGGTTGCAAATTGAATTTTATTGCACATTGCGGTCAATTGCAGCAATGAAGTTTTTCAAAATAGACGTTTTGACGTCACTTTGCAACTGATACTATTAACGGAACGGCCTTTGGTTGCTAACGACGGCCATCCCATGAAAATTTAGTCGAAATATACATGTTCATGTATGCATTAGGATTATGTTCTAGACTTGGAGATTGTCGAGATATTAACCACAAAATTTAATGCGTGATATTGGATATTTTTGTCTTTTCGGAATTATTTTTAGAGGAAATTTTCAATAAGTCAAACAGAAAAATCAAAAAAAGACGAAACGAGATTATTATTATTATAATGGAAGTTGTTTGATGCGGTAATGTAACGCAAATCCCTACAACTCCATGCAGGGATTGAAGTTTAGAATGTTTAGCGAAAGGTAGGTACGACAAGGTAATAATAAAATATTTTCGTAAAATTCTTTGTATCTATTCATAGGGATACGCTAAAACTCCCAAATTATATATATATATATATATATATATATATATATATATATATATATATATAACATTTATTTCTTCAAAACAAAGAAGAAATGGGCTATCGACCCTCTTGGTCTTTCCCCCCATGATTACAGCCTGTATACTATTTGTTAGAGATTACATCCATATGTTTTTACATATCACCATAGGTTTCGTAGAGGGTTTTGTTGGGGAACCGGAACTGCGCTTGCGTGGTCTGTCCAGTCAAGCAAAGTGGTGTCAGTAATGTCCAGTGGTCAGAGTTGTTCTTCCATTTCGTCCGTATGTGTAGCAGTCTGTCTGTTATTCTTTTCATATGTGTGCGTTGGTACAGTAGGTCGTTGGATGGGTTGCATGGTGGGTTCTCGGGATGACGTATGTTGGTAATTAGTCTCAGTGCGATTTGTCCCGTCGCTTGTATATGCCGTTTAGTTTTTCCTGTGGAGTTAGCTCTTATTACGTGTCCATAGTCCAGTAATGGTCTCCAGATGGATTTATATATTTTTTTGGCTGTCTTTGTGGACATTCCCTTGTCTTTGTACGATCAATAGTCGAAGGTATTTGGTCCTTTTCTCAATTTCTGTCCTCATGTTTTGTACGTGCTTTGTGAATTTGAATTGGTGATCGATTTTTATTCTAAGGTATTTAATGTGTTTTGGTAGGTTTGGTTGTGTGTCCGTCTGAGATGATTGTCGGTGAGTTGTGAGTGATTCTGTAGTTTGTTAGTAGAAGTTGGTTTTTTGCTGGGTTCGAAGTCAATCTCCATCTGTAGAACCGTTTCATCATAACATCCGTCAGAGTCTGTAGTTTTTTCGCTATTCTCGTAGTGGTTTCGCCGTGTGCAATGAGTGCTGTGTTGTCCGCGCATTGCGGTATGTAGGCAGTTTTGTTTGTTTGATTTATATTAGTAAAGTTGCGTTCGTGTATGTCACGGCAAAACATGTTGCATAGAAAGGGCGATAAAAGGCGACCCCTGTGGTAGACCTTGAGTGGGGGAGAATGGGAAGGAGAGAGTAGAGTTGATGCGAACCTCAGGTCGTCTGTTTTCCAGCAAGTTCTTTATTGCATAGAGTGAGTATTTTGGAGTTTTTAGCTTGTGGAGTTTATATAACAGTCCTTTATGCCAGACACTGTCGAAAGCCTTATTAATGTCCACGAAAAGACAGGTCGATGTTTCGTCTTTCAGTCTGGTGGTTTGAATATGGTTGGTCAGAACAAAAAGGGGATGGATCGTAGAGTTTTTCGATTTGAATCCGAATCGATAGATTGGTATATGCTGTCCAATTTCTATTTGGAGTCTGTTCCGGATAATGTATCCGAAGACCCTACTAAGTACTGGAAGTACTGTTATAGGTCGATGGTTCTGTGTTCGAGTGTTGTCAAGTTTGTTTTTTGGAATGGGTGTAATTATGCCCTTCTTCCAATTGTCGGGAACGTTCCTGCTGATTAACCAGGTGTTCACTGCTTGCCTAATTATTTCGTGGGTTTCTGGAGTTAGGCTCCTTATGAGCTTGGCTTTGATGTTGTCGTATCCCGGTGCGGTGTCCTTGATGTGCGTCAGTGCTTCGTCGTATTCTGTGCCATTCATTAGTACAGTGTTGCACTCGCATCCGACCTTAAAGAAGTTGTTGAACCAGCTTCTCACTCTTTCAAAGTTGTCTTGATTGAACTTAGAGTTGTCCGAGGGATTAAAAGCTTTTTGATAGCGTCTTGCGAATGCGTTGGCATCGTCTAGGTCGGAGTGTAAGGTTCAACGTCGTTTTCCTTTTTGAGAGGTGGTGCATATACACTGGCGAGCATAAAATTCGGGTCACTTCGAAATTTTCAAATATAAATTTATTGAAAGAGAAGTGATATTTTTCGCTGGCAAACCGGCACTGCTTCATGAAATTTCGGATCATCGGGAAAATGTTTGCGGTTCTGCATGGTTCTACCATGAAAAAAAAATGATAAAATACCTTCAATATCTATGCATCCTCTTTATCAGTTCCATTCAATTGTTGTTCACTTTAGGCGAATTGGTTAAAGGTGTTCTCTTCAACTTCAAGTTGCGCTAATAGTGGAAAGGCGAAAAGAGGGGGAAATACGCGGTATTGATGTCATTATGAGTTGAGCACAAGATTGTGTTCAAAAATGTTACAGTGCTTGGGTAATGGACACCTGTACAATACATCGGTCATTTGGGTACAGGATCGTGTTTTTTTTACCATTTACCCTTAACAAGGTTAAAGAACCTCAGAATCGATAAGGGCTATCCTTTTTTATTTTTTTGGAAGTTAGGAAGGCAAAAATTTCGAAAATACTAAAGTGACCCGAATTTTATGGTCGCCAGTATATATTTTTATGTGATGAAGGTTTTTTGACCTTCTTCCAAATTTTTCTCCTGGGTCTTCCTCTATCTCCTGACGTGCCTCCATCCATTTCTCCTGTCGGCATAGGTGCGTCAGCTTCTCCACGTCTTCATTGAGGTTGTTTAACGTTGTTTTTAGATTTTTGTCTTGGGCCTGTGCGTAGAGGCGGTACAGGTCTCTCTTGTTTTTTTGTTAATCTCAGTATATATTTAGGTAGTGTGTATTCGCAGATTCGTTTTTATCGTGGGGGTTCCGAGTTATATTTTTTGCGAGGAAATAAATCTTTTATTCAATCCATATAAGTCTTAGGATAATTGTATTATTGTAGTTTATGGTTCTAGTCCAATAAAATCCTCCAACTTTTACCATAATTTAAAAACTTCCGAGCACGTGAAATTCATTAAAAAGGCAAACAACCCTTGGAAGTCTATCGGAAATTCTTTCTTCAAATTTATTCTCGATTCCGGCGAAAGGGGGGTCAATTTTTATAAAGTTTTGGAGTCAAAACAACTTTTTGTCATAGATTGGAAATGAAAATCTATTTTAGGGCCCGCTTCGATGGTTGAGCGGACCGTTAAAAACGCTTTCGTACCCTAAAATGTCCCTTCAAATCGACGGTAACTAGCCGAAAAAACATTTAGACAAAATAATTTATTAAACTTAAGACATTTATCGAGTTTACGTGAAGATAGCGAATAAAAGCAGCGTCTCAGCTGACACCCCATTAAATGTGCCCTTTTAGCTGATTTACATTCTTCACAATTCCACGCTGTTCTGCTTTTCTGCATTCTCTCCCTCTCATTTCCTTTCTTGTGGTAGTTTGAATAATGCGAACGTTTGAGCCAATAAAAAGATAAATTGCAAAATCTCAGGCGATTACGGTTTCCAGAATGTCGCTCTGAGTACTATAATTAGGGCTTGGATCAATCACAAATTTCTGTTCTGACCATTAAACTACACTCTTCCGGCTGACAGTGATAATACATTGTTCTTGCTCATGATAAAATTATTAAACAGGTAAAATAAATCCATGAAGCCGTATCTGTTCTGCATATTATTTATCCATTTGGACTTTACTAGCACCCTACATTCTCTAACGCATAAGGCGATTTTGTTCCGATATAAAATCATCTTCTTTCCAATTCTCGAGATGTATAAGGCCAATATCTCTTTCTTATTTCTGTGCATTGTGTTTCGGGTTATTTTTTCGGCTGAGATTTATGGAAAATAGCTTCAACATTGGGGTCTTGGAAACAATTATCGTAAATAAGCCCGAATGCGGAGATTAATAAATTGCGAGCAATATTAACGCACGGTTCATGTTGATTCGCCAACGGGTCGGAACTTCAACGCCTTTTTCCTCAACGGAATCAACAAGTCAACTTCAAATACCTGGTTGTTAAAGAATTACTTGTTTTGGCTTTGTCGAGATTTAAATTTACTCGGATTGAGTTTTGTTCCGCAATTGCCTAATGAAATAAAATACAAGTTCGACGGAAACTTGGTCCGACAATAACTATTTGCTGAAGTAATTTTCACAGTGCCGAATTTCCGAGCCGGAAAAGGCATAATGGATTGAAAATCGAGTCGTTATATAGTCTGGAAATTTTAATCCCTTTATAATTTCATCTTTCACTGTTAAATTTCCGGCAAGTCTCTGGGAAATGTCGCCTTTTCTCGTCTAAAATAATTACAAAATAGATATTTCGACAAAAATTCCCGGTTAATGGAAAATTCTTTCTCAAACGTTACTGAGATATTAAGTTCTAGCAGGTTTTATCAATACTGATATCACAGAATATTTATGTACATTTTTACTACACGTTTCACGTTTTCGATAAAGAACCGAAATGGAAAAGTTTGCTTAAACCGAACTAGTGCACGAAGATATTATTTTATATTGCAGCTTTCCTTGGAGTGTGATGGATTTTATATTCCTGAAAAGTCGGTTTATGTCTCGTATGAAACTGGGGGTTTATAGGTGAATAACACAGTTTTCCCAACTTCGAGTTTCACCTGATGGTTATTACAGTTCCTGTATAAATTTTCACAATACCTTATTACAGAATTAAAAATGCATAAAAAATTCAAAATCGTATCGCCAAGGGAACTTAATTTTATTCATTCCCTTTTCACATATTAACCCCAAATATAAAGACCTAATTTGCCCTGAAACTAGGACCTTCATTTAATTATTTCAACCTTCAAAAAAAAGTACAAAAATCGCTTTGAGGCCGTTCAGATGGTGTCACCACTGCCGCTCTTTTTTCCAGCGCAAAATTTAATTAAAAGGTTCGACCCTCTCCACCACATTTTTTCTCCTCTTTCTTTTAAATAATTGAATTTTCCATTTTCTTTCGAATAGTTTCGGAATGGAAATGAAAACAGTTTTGTCCAGGATTTAGTAATTAGTGATTTGGATGAAGGCCAATATTGCGGTTACCAATTAGTCATTATTTCGCTTCTTGAGCATGAAATAATTGAATTAGACAGGTTTTCTTAATATTATTAAAATATTCCTTGATCGCTCAAATTGAGAAGAAGGGGACAATAAGATCTTACAGTCTTTTCAGTTGGATTTTTTTTATCACTTTTTCCGTTTTATCTATTTCGTTTTCAATTTCAAGACATTTTGCTGTGTAGCTACCTGCAAGAGATTACTGTCTAGTTTTGTTCAAATTTCGTCGTTCCTGTCCCGTGATCTTCTATACCATTATAATTCTCTTGGTTTTACCAGTAACACGTATCTTATAGACTTTCTTTCTCTGTCAGTTCTTACTACATCATTACTTAGTTAATACGTCATTCTATTTTGCCATACATCCATCACGGTCTAACAAACTTCAGGAGTGCATTTTCTCCTTTTCGCTAGTCCGAAGATTTGCCTGCCAAATTGACGGCCAACGTCATTTTACGCGTAATAAGCGTCAATTGTCACTGTCATTTACATGTCAGATGTCGCTTATTTTTCTTATTATTTAAGTTGGTGGTCACCTTAAAATATGTTACAGAAAAGAAGTGACTTGCCTATGGTGAACCGACATTTCTGCGATCATTTGCCAATGGGGTCGTTGCTGTTCCCCCCTACTAGAAACCTTCGACAATTTAATTTTAATTTATTTAAGTTTACATGAAACTGTCCATTGTACATTAACATCAGTCTAAGCGTATAATATCGCCGGCCATCCACAGATGTCATCAAATAGTGCTCGAAATCAAAACTGATGTGTGGAACGTAGTTGTGAATATGTCTTCGACATTAACATGAAAGCCATCAGGTGTTTTGAGGACCTCGAAGTTTAAACTTTTAATATTAAATTGATCGCTTAACGTCACAAACTAAGATTAATTTATACCTTTTCTCCAACCCGACTCTAAATTTATTCAAGTCAGTCTGGGGAATTGTAAAATCAACAATTAGTCAAGAAGATTAAAATTCTTCCTTCAAATTAAAAAAATAATTGTTCGATTCCAGGGCATTGCTTCCCGCTTAACAATTCATACATGAAAATAAATATTTGAGCTTCTGTTATCCTACCTTACAATCCACTCACTGAACACCAAGCGCAGAAACTGTATTTTTAGGAGCGAAAGCGCGCGTAAAGTTTCTCGTAACGGAACTGTTCCAGTTTCCCTGGATGAGTTTGCTCTGTTCGCGGTCCAGCGCGACTGCAGCATCCCAATGTGTTTTGCCCTCTGATAAGATCATTGAAGCAAGCGCAACTGGGAATATCTTGTTTCACCACAACCCTCAGTTTCACTTTGATTTTGGTCTTTCTTTGGGAAATTTCTGCTTTCCAAAAATTATAATGGATTTGCTTTGTGCCGCAGACAAGGCCTTAAAAAGGAGCTAAAGATAACGGTATTCTGCACGACTTCGCCGGAATAGTAAACATAGAAAATAATAGAGGCAATTCGACTGCCGATTATCCAGGCGAAGCACATACTGTTTCCTGTGAAGTACTTCCGAATTTGGAGTTTAATAACGTACGTATGGAGTTTTTCGCCATTCGAAAGCGGGAGTTTCGTAATTAAATTACCTGGCCATGCGATTACGGCTTAAAAAGAATATTTATGAAGTTTAACAAATGTATAATAAGGAATCGAGGAACCATTCCATCACCAATTCAAATATTTCCCGAAGACCGGTATTAATGGAATTTAAACAGAGGGTCGGCCGACGATTCTAACTTTAAACGGACATTTAATTCCCTTAATTTTATACCCGGTTTGTTGAATTGAGCTTCTCATTCCTTTTGATTATACATGCATTAAATTAAGTATTCCTCCCCTTCATCAATCCAATTATGCCATTCGCGTTGCAACCGGCTAATTCATTACCTTTTATTATTCAAGAGATGTTATGAATTTCTCTAAGAACGACCGTGTGGGAAAAATTTACGTCATCGTTACCACCTCAATTTCGGAAGTTTCGTCAAAATCAGTTATCGTCGTGTAGTTGTCATAAAGTTCTTAGATCTCGAACACGAAATGTGGCTTTTCATTATTTACCTTGGGAGCTGTTATCTGAATGTCTGAAAAATGAGTCCAAGGGGGAAAATTATTCAACTCGCAGCGAATTTCATTTCAAATTTGGCTTTGCTGGAAATAGGTCCGTCATCAGATTTAAGCAAATTGAACCAAAAAAATCTATATTTATTTTTACGTGCGTGTGCCTTTTTTGCTTCGCGTGACGAAAGGCAATCATTTCCTAACAGTCTATGATCAATAAATAGCGCTTAAATTTAACTCGAAACCTCCATAAAACAAATAACAATAATTCTATTCGACATAAACATGGCAATTCATCCGAAACTTCTCTAATTAGAGCTTCGGCATCCTGACCCAGGGGCCTAAAACTGTCGGTTCTCTGATTTTTATCGGAGTCAGTTCTCTGTCGACACAGGTAATTTCGTTTTATTTGTCTGATGTGTTCCAATCTGGTCTTAAATTGGTTTTATATTTCTTTTTCTTGGTGTTACAGCTTTTTCTACATACCCCAATCAGTCTGCTCTCAGATGAAATGAATAAGGATCATTTTCAGCGGAAAATGTGTTTTTTTGGTAAAATTTTCCGGTCGTTCCGTATGGGAGATTGGAGTTGTCTTGAAAAGCTACATCAATGAATCTCAAATCTTGAAGGAATTTTTCATAATGATTTTTAATAGTTTTCTTAATTAGCCTTACCCATCCCCTTTAATGACTTGCCTGCAGCTTCGTAGGACGGAAAGCTCTACCGAAGTGGTGGAATATTGTAAAGAATTTGAAATTATTAATATATACCGGGTGCTCATTGGGCTTTAATATCCCGAGAAATTTTACATCATAAATATCGCAATCGATGGATTGGACGAGGTGGACCTATTCATTGGCCAGCACGATCGCCTGATCTTACCCCACTCGACTTTCTTTTATGGGGTTATCTCAAAGAAAAAGCGTACTCAAGAGTACCCACAACGTCCGAAAACATGATGGAAAGAATTAGAGATGCTTGTGTTTCTGTCGTTCCCGAAGTGTTGGTGTCTACTCAACAAGCATTATAGATGCGCTTAAGAAAATGTATTGATGAAGGTGGTGGACATTTTGAACATTTGCTTCGTCATTAATTTAATGTTCGAACAGTTGTGTTTAATGGAATGAAAATTCAATGTGGAACTAAGTTTATTTAGAAATTTAATAATAAATAAAGTTTTTTTTGTCACAGGCGGTTTTATTTCTTTAAACTATCGGAGGTACCCAAAAAAACCAACAAGTTTCCATTAAAGATATGAAAGACACGATGCTTTCTTTCAGAATCAGAATAAAACAAATTTTCCCGATTACAGCGCCATCTGTGGCGAATCGAAAAAAAAGTTTCAGACAAACTCCAAGTAATTTTTATCGTAAAATTCAAATCTGCAATAAAAAATGAGGGTTGCCATTTGAGATTTCAAAGTTACCCCCGCCCCAACCCCAAGTGAAAGAGCTGGGAAGTCATGGTTAGTGTTATATCGTGGATCCACTCGAGACAAAATACTTTCATTTGAAACTTTTTTCAATCTGATGCGTAATTTTCGAGATATCCCGATTTGTCAGGTTAAATGAACCACCCGGTATATATATATATAAACAATCTTTATTTCCTCGGAAATAGGCTATCGACTTGTCAGGTCTTTCTGCCTGTGGTACAATGGTAATCTTTTGGTGACTAAACACTATCACATTACGTCTGGAAGTGCTCCCAAAGGGTGTTCGAAGGGAAAAGGAGGCGGGATTGTCTTGTCTGTCTTGTTAAGCAAAGTGGGCTCAGTATAGTTGAGTTGTTGGTGTTCTTTTTCCATCTGTTCTGGAGTTGTCGTAGCCTTTCTGTTATTCTTATCATGTTTGTGCGTTAATACAGTAGTTGGTTAGGTGGGTTGTGTAACGGATTTTCGGGGTGTCTTAGTTTTGTGATTAGTCTTAGTGTAATCTGTTCTGTAGTCTGTATGTGTTTGCTTGTTTTTTCAGTTGCATTTGCCCTCAGTACGTGCCCATAGTCCAATAGTGGTCTGCATATGGTTTTGTATATTTTTATGGCGGTTTCCATACTAATCCATTTGTCTTTGTATTTCAGTGTTCGGAAGTGTTTGGCCCTTTTTATGATTTCTAGTCGAATATTTCGTACGTGTTTCGTAAATTTTAGTTTATTGTATATTGTTATTCCCAAATACTTCACGTCGTTCCTTGGTTTAGTCGTGTGTCCGCCTGTTCTATATCGTTGGTGAGCTGTCTTTGATGTGGTGATTTGAAAGTAGAAGTTGATTTTTCGTGTCGTTTGGCGTTAGTTTCCATTTGTAAAACTATGTCACGGTTTTGTTTGTCAACGTCTGAAGCTTTTCCACGGCTTTCTTAGTAGTTTTGTCGTGTGCAATCAGCGTTGTGTCGTCCGCGTATTGCAAAATGTATGATGTTTTGTCTATATATTCCTTGTCCTGTAGATCATAGTTGTATATGTCGTAGCAGTATATATTGGAGAGCAGTGGTGAGAGCGGCGAACCCTGTGGTAGTCCCTGTTCCGGGGAGAAAGGGAAGGAGAGGGCAGTGCCAATTCGTACCTGAAGTTGTCGGTTTTCCAGCAGATTTTTGATTAAGTAGATTAGGTATTTTGGTGTTTTCAGTTTGTGTAATTTGTATAGCAGCAATTATTAATATTTACTGATATTATTCACTCCGTTTCAGGACGACCTACACCAATGGCTAACATATGAATTTCTAGCGTAAGTTTTCGTCAGTGGTCCTCAAAATTTGCTTTCACGAGAAACCTATAACAGTTTTTGCCATTTTTTAAATCGCCTTAAAACACAAACTACACCAATGCTCCTTATGCATTTTCGTGCCCCAAATTTTTCTCTACCCTCAGTATAGTTAGATTATTTATTTCCGGATATAACGGTCTCGTAGCAGAGATAAATTTGCAGCCGTTTTAGAAAATCGACACGAAATCAATAAGACTATTTAACCGCCTTTGAAAATGAATCACGCTAATGACATTTGTGCAGTTTGTACTTTAAATCTTCCTCTATAAATTTCCAACAGGAGATCATTTATTCCAGAAATAAACAATATCATCGCATTAAGGCAGGATTCGACGAAACTTTATATTCTAAAGGAGTAATTTGCCATTTCGGAATAGCATGCATTGATTCGTTTAGAAACGATCTACATCAGTTACTTTCGTAGGAGAGTCCTACACATGTTGACCCAAAATTCAAGTTATGCCTTAATAACTCGCTTCAAATCTCAGTTTGCTCACTCTATTCTGACCTAAATTTGTGATTTTATACGTATAACTAATTAGATTTAAAACCAGTTACATTTGCGAAACCTTACAAGCCCAATATTACCTTATTACTCCGCAGGAACAAAGTTTAGTAAAGAAACCGCCGTTCAGGGCAAAGAAAATATAGTGAAAGTTCCATGAAGATGACGAGTTTTTTGAAAATATTTTTATTCTACCTTCCGTACTTCACGACGAATCACATTAGCTGTGTAGTGAACACGACGAAATCGTGCATTGAAAATGGTGAAGTTTTTTCCGTGATGTGTTCGAATGAAAGGTACTAATTGCTAAATAAAACTTATAACTTTGATTTGTCAATGTTCAATGCACGTTTTACGATCTCGGCTGCCTCTTTGGCACACCCAACTGCCAGGGTGATTCCACTTCCTCCATGGCCGTAGTTATGTATCACCTTAAGGAATTTTCCTCCGTCTATCTTTAACACTTCTTGCTCCAATCTCACTTTATATCTTGACGGTCTTAAACCCACCACTTCGTTTGCCAATAGACTATTTTTAATCGATGGAATGATCTTCTGGGAATTTCTCAAAATTCGATTAGTGTCTGCTTTGTTCGGTGTTGTATCAAAACTGCATTGTTTAGTGCCACCTACAAGCTTCCAACTAGAGTTGCGAGGATTTTGATTGATTGACTCTTACCGACAACTACGAAATCCCTGTTTGGTATCACATAGCAGGAATCCTCCTCCGCATCACACTGCACTAAATAAGTGCTATATTGCCAGGGCATTTTCACTCGCATCACTTGACCCCTAAAGGGGACAACCGCCCCGTCAGCTGAGAGGAATCGGGCTCCGAATCCGGTGCAATTTACAACTGCATCGAACCCTTCCAGTTCGTTAAATCCTTCTATACGTCTTTTTATAATAGTGCCCTTATTTCCGACGAATTCTCGCTGAATAACAGAGAAATTAAGCTGTGCAATTTCAAGACACTTAGAAGAAAAGTGTTTTGGTTATTATTGCTAACTTCAGTGGAACATTATACTCAACAATACCGGTATTAAATATGCGTCAGATAGAGGCTCTAAAAGGGAGGAATTATGGAGCAATTTCTGGCCAAACTCTGCTGTCTAGCCAGAACAAAGGTGCTGAATTAAACTTTAGTGTAGTTCTTGTGTCGGAACTTCATACCAAATATTAAATTATTTGCATATAAGACAGTTTGCATTCTGGCTTGCTCGAGCCGAACTACTTCTAACTATGCGCCGTTTTCGCAATATGCTCCCGCCGGCTTTATTTCATTAGCTACAAATTCTTGCAAATGTCTTCAAGATATGGAGAGGATTTTTTTCAACTATTAAAGGGTTTACAAACCTGCAAATAAGGGAGAAATATGGCCGGTTCCCAAGTGAAACCGACGAACATAAATCCTCCTGTGAAACTTTGTCCGTACTGTTTACTCAAACTTTGCAAATGACGGTCGTGGAGTTCGCTGTAGCCCAACGTAACACTGACCCATTTGGGGATAGAGTAATTCTGGCTGTTGAACAGGTTGACAATGGGTTGTAAACAAATGCCAGCCTCATTTGCTTTCCCTTGAATTTTTTTAAAACAAAACCTTCCCCACACATTATGAATCATATATTTCAAAAACCCGGCAAGTGTTAAATCGAAGTTACCTTACTAGGGCGGTAACTTGTGTCGAACTGCGCGATGAATGCATAAGTCGAAACTGATGATGGACGAACGGTCTTTTTTAGGAAAAATTTGTGAGAAACGAGTGGTGTATAGAGCCCTCCATCTCTAAGGATACGGAGGCCGTAATGTTTGAATTTTTTTTTAATGAGTGCTAGTTACGTTAAAGGTAAGAGAGGTGAGCGCTTTTTGGGAAACACTCACTAGAAATGGGTACCATAGCGAAAGGTCCATCTTAAAATGCAAGGAAGCTATGTTTTTCAGAAACCTCGTTTCGTTTTGAACTGGGTGACGGCCATGTTAACACTACTACTACTACTGAGTCTATTGATAATGCCATCGGGCTTTCCAAAAAATAGCTCAAAATGAGGACGTAGAGGGGCCTATATTAAAAATTTAAGCCATGATTTTTCAATATTCTGGAACTAAATTACAGTGACGTCATAACTGATAATGCCATCGTCTTTTCTAGAAGAAATGGCCCAAAATGAGTGCCACGTTGACGAGTCTGTCTTTAAGAATCAAGAATTTGCAATTTTTTTTTAATTTTATTTTTTGCAATTAAGTCACAGTTTTACGTCAAAACAGAGCGGGCAATCGCTTATTTAAGAAAACTGACCAAAACGAGTATCAAGAGGTCTATCAAGATTAGGACGTTACAGCTTTTTTAAATTTCGTTATTTTTTTTAACTAAATCTAAATCGTGACTAAGAGAGACAAGGTCTTACTCGAAAGATATCACTACAGACGAGGAACGTACTAAGATATACAGTCGCTCAAAAAAGTATCCGTACAGCCGGAAAAAATTCTGTAAACCGTAATTTTCGACTGATTTTGTTCAAATTGTGTATAATGAAAATTCAAGCCGAAACTCAATTTGCGTAATTGAGCAACTTTTGAAAATTTAACTTTTAGAGTGATTTCCAGCGTTTAAAAAAAACTCCGTTTTGAAAACTTCTTGTGCGGTGGCAATTTTTCAATGTGGTTTTAACATTCTTGCAGAGAGGATTTTTCTTCGTGTATCCTGAAAATTTGATCAAAATCGAACCGCAAATGAGGGAGTTGCAGCTTTTTAAAGTCGTCAAAAATGTCAAAGTTTCGTCATTTTACGCGAAAATCGTCACCTTTGGCGTTTTTGACGACTTCAAAAAGCTGCAACTCCCTCATTTGCGGTTCGATTTTGATCAAATTTTCAGGATACACGAAGAAAAATCCTCTCTGCAAGAAAGTTAGAACCACATTGAGAAATTTCCACCGCCCCAAAAGTTTTCAAAACGGTTTTTTTTTAAACTCTGGAAAGCACTCTAAAAGTTAAATTTTCAAAAGTTGCTCAATTAGGCAAATTGAGGTTCGGTTTGAATTTTCATTATACAAAATTTGAACAAAATCAGTCGAAAATTACGGTTTACAGAATTCTTTTCCGGCTGAACGGATACTTTTTTGAGTGACTTTATACCCATAAAAATAAAATTATAAATCTCCATTAAACGAATAATGAATCTACGTTATGTTACGATTTTCCTAAAAATGACACTTCCAAGCTTCTGAAGTATCTGATTCAAAAATGCACATGTAGTCGCTGTTACCTTCAGTCCATAGTTTTTTAACAAAACGAAAAGTTTCCTCAGACCATCTAATAACATCTTCTTCGGAGTTCTCTGCCAGCAAATAAGGCTCCCATAAACCCGCCGCTATGTCACTAGTCGTGTTGGGGCTGAATTTGTCGGCAAATATAGTGACTTTGGCATTTTCAAGCTTTCGTTGTATCTCGAGGGCGGATGTTAGCCCTATAACACCGCAGCCTATTACGGCAACGTTAGCCATTGCTAAACTGAACGAACTTATCGTGTTTTAAGGTCAAGTGAGAGCTTTATCAAATAATATTGTATTTTAATCGCGAAGTGTGTTTATGTGTAATTTGGGATTATTATGTTTGAAGTGATTAAAACCTGAATTGACGCTTTCATTGAAAACCGTAGATAATGGGAAAAAAAGTTTTATCTGTGCATTTGAGGGAGATTATTAAACATTAAAAAAAAAAAACGTCCATGTAAACTGACATATGTAAAAAAAGCCCTGAAGCCACTGTGAACCGCAAACGCCAAAATCGATTTCGATACTGCACTCTAGATTGCCTGTCAATTATATTCTAGGTGCAACATCCCGGTTATCTTTTGAAAAAGACCAATAAATCTCACCCTCGCCTTCGTCCATTTTCCGGAGAAAATGCGGTTTTCACATCAGGAAAATATAAGATGAAAGTTGACAGTTTACTTAGCAACTGGAAAAAGGAACAAATTTCTCAAGAAAGACGGTTTCAAATGCCACTTTGATTTTAAAGTTCCATTATGATATACTGGGTCGTCATTTATTAAACCTATAAATTTATCTCTTTTCCTTGAAATCGGACATTTAACTCTTATACGGTCTCGAGTGTCATCTATTGAATACTTTTAGAGAGGAAGTATCCACTTTTGTCATTCCAATTACCTTGGAACAAACTAAGGTTAAAGAACTGACTAACGACAACTTGACGAGCAACAATTCAGACAACTCTGGATTGCAGTTCCTGGATACTCCCAAAGGAGACGACTTAAAAATCCATGAGTTGCAGCTCGAGGATCAACCTCTCCTTTTCGAGCCATTTTCCAGCTTAATGGGATATCTGTTACCGAGTGAATTTCCCATTGGTAAGCTTCGTTTAAATGTCGTTTAAGGGCTTTTGGGTTTACATTATAAGTAGGCTAATTAAGTTAAACTTGGAAAAAGTTATTTAAAAATAATTGAAGGTAATTAAAACCGCACATTTCAGAGAAATAGTAATTTCGACCACCAACAAATTATTATTAGGCTTAAATTCCAGAAATTTAAATGTCATAAACTGATGAACTCGGCCCCTGGACGGAAATATTCATGTTTGCTTTTTCCGGATTTTCCGCTTATTAAACGTTAAATATTTGCAGATTGCTTTTCCGGGAAAACCCGAGTTTCCAGGTCTGTGGATGAGTCGCGCGCTGACGTCAAGTAATTGAATTTTACATATCTTTGGGAAAAAAATGATTCTCGGATATGACTCCTAGACCATTTTTCCGGAGAAATCATATTTGAAACTCTTTATTTGAGTCTTGGGGGGAATGAAATCTTTTATACACTGCCCTCGGCCATTTGATCGACGCGGGTGAATAGCCACATATATGATGTCAAGTAGATTTCCAGAAGGTTTCTCTCTCTGTGCTATCTTCGTAATTCTAAAAATATAAACGTTTTGAAAGTAAATAGAAAGCTTTTGTGGACAAGTAGATCAAAGTATACTAAAATTCACTAATTATGACAGCGTTTAGAGAGTTAGAGAACATGAAAATTTGAAAACTTCCAACGCCATAAAATCTCTGATTTTTCAGATATATTCCGAGAAGTTTTCCAGCAATCCAGACATATCTGGATTATTCAGGTAAACACCAAACTTCCAGCTAAGCTCAACACTTTAATATATGACATCTAGATCATAAAGTTGGAAATACTTCTCGTCGTCTGGATAATTTTCTGGACGATTCTCTCTGTTAGTCTACCAGTCGGAGTTGTCGCCGCCTTTTTGACCCCTTTGAATGTAGGCCATCCCGAGGCGTTTCCTAATACATCTCTGGTTAGTTCCAGACAATGGACCGAGAAAACCCTTGGATGTTTGCTGCACTTGTTTCTGGTTTTAATATTGTGAGTGTGGAAGTCTTACAAAAACAAATATCTCTAACATGGTCGAATATTTACAGATGCCCTTTGATCCTGATCCTTGTCGCTAACGAGCAAATGACCGACTCACTATCCAAAGCTCCTCATGCAGTCAACATAATCTATGAAGATCTTGAAACCTTTATAAGAAATACCCACTTGCAGATTTCTTTTGCCACTACTTCAGCGACTGATCTGACCGTTGAAGCCATCAGAAAGGAGTTAGAAGGTAGTTATTCTTAATAATTAAAATCTGTGTTGAACGAAATTACATTTTAACCAGGCTAAAATGGAATATTTATCACGTCTAATGGCCCAAGAACACGGATTGTATAAGGGCGGTAATAAAATCTGAGTAATGGTTGAACTTAATGAGTTCCTATCTTGAGTTTCGCAAGGGCTCGGCTTATCCGGGGATTTCCTTTCAGATTGTATCGTATAACACCAAACTTTCTACTGCCTTTCTTTCTACATGTAATTTAGGCTTATTTCAATTGCAGATATGGATTTGCGCTTGGGAAGGCTTTATCAGCAACGATTGTCTTTGGAAACGGGGTTGGATTTGGCTCTCATGGGTCTGCAGGAACTGGCCATTGGTTGGTAGCAACCGAAGGGTAAACCCCTACCGCAAGTTTTATAGCGATACCACGTTGCGATTCTGCAAAATATGCCTTTAACTTTAATTTTTTTCGTATTTTTGACACCCTTCCCGTATTTTAAGAATTTTTATTGCATCTCCAATATATTTTCTTTTAAAAATAAAAGTGTCCAAATTTTACTACAGGTAGTAACATCTAAGAGTTTTCTTTATTTGAAAAAAAAGTTCAAATCGCATGAAGTCAGATCAAAAGCCTATAGGACGCCTCGATTCGACTATTGAACGCCTAAGGGAACTAAAGTATTGAAGACTCCCTTTAAACCACAAAAATGTACGCTCGTGGTTTTCGAAACTGTGCAACTCCTGAATGCCCCTTTAATTGAAAAAATTAGGAACTTCAACAAAATTAAGTATAAGATGTGCTGAACATCTGCTTGAATATTGGTAAAATGAAGCTAAAACTTTTCTCAATGTTTAAAAAGTTCTTGGAAAGCGAAATCTTAAAGAAATGCTCATCAATCTTGAAAAATTGACAACAACGATGCAACTCAATGACTAAATTATGGAAAAAATGTTGGAAATAAGTAACGATGCACACGACCTTCTAAACGATGCAACTCTTAAATGTCCCGGTGCTTCGCTAACAAAAAAAATATATAGCTACTTGAGACAATTTAAGTCTAAGGCACATGGAACATGTGCTGAGGTGCGTCTGATATCGTGAGGTGCCGAGGTAACTTCTATCCTGAATTACAGCACCAGACGACATACCGAACCCACTCCTGAAATGCTAGTGATATAAAATCGACAAACCTCCTTTTTTTTTCAATTGAACGCGAGGTCCGTGCTTTTCTATAGGATGCCAACCTTCAATACCTCCATTGATCAAGGAAGTTAACAATGTGAGAAAAGTGGTTTACCCTTTTGTAGTGAGTAGGTGCGCAACTCGTAACCAAATCAAAAATCAAATCGAACAGTCAGGGGCCTCAACTAACTGAACGACAACCCCTTTCAGAAGCTTCCAAAGTGTCTGTCCAAATCTCCGACTTGCTAGCAGACTGCAACTTAGCTCTCCAACTCAGTGCAACGCTCCATACCCAGCTACAAGACGTTTCCCGTCAACTACTAAGCATTCAGCAGCAATGCGTACCCAAAGACCGTCCTTTATGTTTCGCAGTTCAGTTCTCAGGGTACGATGTACCCTTGCAATTGGACAATGTAAGTCTAAGACACTATAATTATGGTAATTTTACTCGGTAATACATAATCCAGGCTGCGCCCCTTATCTACATCTATAACGGCTTCTGTTCATATATTTCAACGTTATCCCGCAAATGTAGGTCTGTTGCCAACGTTATTATGAACAATTTCCATTAAGGAGTGCACTCGAGTGTGTGTCGTAACCCCACATTATCTTAAGATTATCTTGGATGAATGAATTCATTTAATTGATGATTTCAGGTGACCAGGGACAATAAAATGCTACAACTTGCTGGGATTAGCAGTAAAGAAGGAACGTTTAATTTCAGCGTAGAAATCGCTAAGAAAGCTTATGGGCACGTCCCTGCAAGAATTGTTGAAGAATCTGTCTCGTTTGTGTCAGGTAGGGTTTTATGGAATCTATTCCCTAATCTGGCGATCGCATTTTCACAGTGACATCTATCGTGCGCCATTTTGGGTCTTGGCATTTCTTAAAACAAAAGAGATCTGCAGCGTTGCCATTTGCATTTGCACTTTTTAAATTGTCACGATTTCCAGATTTCAATGAAGTATTAAACAGAAAACGAGCGGAAGTTTACAAATCCACACACGAGCTGGACATCGTAGCCAGGAATCTTCTAGAAGAGGTAACCGAGAGCCAGAAAGCAATTTTCGCCCTCGCCAACGACGTCGTTAAGTGGGATTTGTGGCGTTGGATGGCTATATTAGGTAATCCTTTGCATTACCTTATACATAGGGTGATTGTTTAAGCCCGCATGAAAACTTAATTTGAATCCAACTATTCGGCGGTATTTTAGATTCTATTAGAGGCCATTGGAGTGCAGGAGTGTTATTGATAATATTAATTACCTAATTTAAATTAGTAACAGCACGTAACCCATAACACGAAAAGTAATTGTTAATTCCATCACATATAGGTAAATGCAAAAAGGCCTAACCTCTGATTTATTAGCGCATAAAATGGTCCGATTAATCACGTGTAGGACATTTTCATTAGTGTTACTGAAACAGTGTTGATGAATGAAATATGTTACCGTATCTAGAAACCACGTTTACATTTATAACGAGTGGAATGTTTGATAAATCATCAAAGAGAACATGACAAATTTGACAAAACTAAGCGATGACTCTGTAACAGGGTCCCAACGCAAGATGCTTCAAAAAGTAACTTTGCAAAGACCTAGTTCCCTTAAACCACTCAACTTTCATAAGTAATGCATATGTTCGTTCCTGCCTGAAAGAAGTAACAACCCCCGTGTTATCCGGTTTAATGGCTCTTGCTCTAGGTTATAAAATTCCTATTCAGGAAGAACATTTGCTTTTCAGCGGGCATGAAACCTTAAATGGAAACTTTCGTTTTCTTGAGACGTCTTGAAAGAAGCTCAATCTTTAAGGAATATTGAATGAGCGAAGCTTGTTTGGTGCTCTACAGACTTCGCCGACAATAAAGTGATAAAAACCTGCTTTTAAATAAGATTTGAAATATTCTAGGGAAAATGGGAAGAAAATCTATGCTATTCCATTATTCTTCTCAAAACGGGGGTGCCGAAGGGATATGATTTAAACGGAGATTTGCATAATGGTCCCGAATTCCACCCGGATATTGTTTTTTTTTTAGGCTGTGGGGTAACATATCGCTCCAAAACAATGAATATTTTAACTTGACTCTAAAACTGTAGGAATATATGAAAAACACATTTCAGGTACGGCAGCAGTAATTTCTTTGGCTTGGGGTCTACTGCTATGTGGAGCCCCATGTGGCTGCAAGCTAACCTCAAAAAATGCCTGTTATTTGAAATCGGGAGTGGCGCTTTGCTGCTTTGGTTGCCTTCTGGTTTGTGCAATAGGCAAGCAAAATTCCCTATTTTCAATAAAATACCAACACTTTCTTTTAGGAACGATTTCGCTAGTAATCGGAGGACACGGAAATACCCTACTATGCCGTCCCTTATACGATCATCCCCATTACAACATTGGCAGTAAATTTCTGGATGCGGAAGGCCTGTTGTACCCTAAAGCTGGTTTCTTCCAAGCCCTTTCCAATGAAAATGGTAGTATTAAAATTGCCGAGGTTTTAAAGGCTTGCCAGAGAGACCAACCAGCATACCATACGTTCCATCTCAAAAATCATTTAAATGTGGATACCATTCTCAATTATAAAAAGTGGGAAGATTTAAATGTTTTACTTGAGGGATTTGCGACTGCTCAGACAACAGTTGAAATATTGAGTCCAGGGTTGCAGTTGAAATTACAGGTATTTTCAGATTTATACAGGGTCTCCTGAAGTGTAAAAAAGTAACCAGGTAATAACCAGTGTTTGAGTCAAGAGAACAACCAAAAATTCATACAACAATAGGTTCACACTTGGTTATTCCAATACTTTACACACTTACACAATTACACACTATGTCCTCCACAGATAGATTTCTACCGGAGGTTGCCTTTTCAAGTATCGGCCCTTTTTACCTTCCAAAATGTTAATATCCCGTATTTTATTAACAACGCGTTTGTGGAGCTATTTTCATATGACTTTTATGTTATAATTTTGACCCTAGAATATAGGGTCAAATATTTTTCTTTGATTTCGGTATACCCTGTATATTACTTTTTATGGTAAAACAATGAGATTGTAGTCGTATAACAAATAACTGCATTACATACATTGTAAAAAGTGGAGAACGTCCGCATCATTCGGGGAAAAATGGACGCTTGTAGTTCCATCCCTCTCATACCTGTGTTTTTCTTCAAACCGTAATCCTCTCTCTCTCTCTCTCTCTCTCTCTCTCTCAGTCTAAGATCGCAGACATTACAATATATTTGAACGAGTGTGCGTGAATTTGAATTTGTAATTTCGGGAAAACGCAACAAAGTTCTATTTCCCAGCAAAGAAACGGTGAACTGCGAAACTTCCCAACCACTTCAATACACGATTAAAATACTTAGCCACGAAAGCAAAATTTCAATTACAACTTTACCTCATCCACTAAAGCTTTTGATTAAACATTGGATTAATGTAAAGTTAAACATGCAAACTTACCAAATATCATGGGCGCCTACACGGTAAATACAACAGACGCACTTTCATAACGTTTAAAGCACTAAAATGGTATAATTAACTCAAAAACGGTTTGAATAAAGCTTTTTAAATAAATATCGCCTCTCTATAACCGCCATTTGTCACTAATTCGTTTTCGTGTTAACTCGGCAAACTGTAAGTCAAATTAGTGGCTATTCGGGAGTTTTCGGTAATTTCTCCAGTTGCGAAGCTTGAGCGAAACAAAGGCGGTATGTTATGCAACCAAGCATATAGAGACAGACAATGCCGTAAATTATTAAATTGAGTTATCATTCCCAGAATGTATACAGTTTTTAATACTTTGTTAGGGGTTTGTTATTTATTGTACGTTCAAGAACTTTACTTAACACCAAGAATAAAGTAATAGTTCTATATTATATTTGTGTATTGCCCCTTTAATTTTTTTATTATTCCTTTTGTCTGGGGAATTGTTTTATTTATAACACAGTTGTTCAAATGGTTTAGTATTAACCCGTGAGTTTCTGGAATTAAGCTCTTCAAAATTTTACTTCTTATTTTGTTTTCTCCGCTGCTGTGTTTTTGGCATAAACTAACATTTCATCGTATTCTATGTCTGTATTGTCAAAATCGTTGTGGTAACAGCTTTTCAAACTCCAGTTACCATCGTCACACTGAAATTTGTTAAAGTGCTGAAAGCTCCTTAAAAGTGTCCGACAAATGCGTCAGCTTGCTTTATCGTTGCCTCTATAACATGTTGCTTCATCTTTATGGAGAGTACCGATGATATTTCTCTTTTGACCACTTCTTCCTCCGTCCCGTCAATATTGATCTGTCGATGTCTTTCTACTTCCACAGAGGTTGTTAAAGGTCCTTTTTAAACCCTTCTCTTGTGTGTGTCTCACTCTCAAATTAACATCTATTTTGGATTGGTATATAGGCCGAAAATTCAGTATGCAAAATAGCTTAGTAAATTATTCACATTGATGGATTTAGTTTTAATATTTACTATCATGATATTTTGACCTTTTCCAGATACTGGCCTCGAACACAGCAGCTAACTTCACATATTACAGAGAGACAATTTCTGCTTCGTTACGAGAGAAAGACCTGGGATCGTTTGCCGATCAGCTGAATAACGTTGCCAGGCAATTGATTGATCCTGTTATAGGTAGAAAAATTGAGAATTTGGTAAGGTTTTTCTTCAAATTTCCAGCTCTTTTCTTGTTGTAGTGCTCAAACTGCATTGTCCCCCTTCATCCATCATCCACAAACCTACACCATCCTTAATATTCTTTTTCTCGGGCGGTAGTTGAAACAGAGAACCATTAAAATCCTGAACTAACTTAATAACAAACTTATTCATACTTTTTGCCCTGCGAGGCAGCTCCGCAGGATCTATTCCATTGTGCCTTCAGTTATAATGACAAATTGCCCGGGTCCTCAATTTTCCTTTTTGCCATATCTTGTTATCTGTAGTTAAACGTCCCTGCTTTCAGGCCTTTTCCGTGCGCAACGTGGCACAGGACACGATGCAAAGGCGAAACGACCTCAGAAGCAGGATTCTATACAAAATAACCATGCTAGAAGTATTGCTGCCACCGTTGAATAGGCGAGTCGATCAATCACTGTCCCATTTGAAAACCATACAGTTTTTCCTGGATCATCAGGGCTCCAACCTATCCGAGATGGTAATTAATGCATTGTTTTTAATTCAGTTGTTAGCAATAAAAGTAACAAAAGTTGATTATATCGCCCTAATTAGACGGCACATATTTATCTCTTCGTTTCGCTGCATATTGAAAGAACAATGGAAACTCATCAGGCTTCCATTGAGAAAATATCTCACAAAAGGCGATTCGGGGAAGTTCAAATAAGACGCGACCACCGAAGCCAGGACCTAAATTGGTTAAATGGGTCTTGGCACAAAAGAAAATGATTTACTAGCTGGACGGTTTGCTCTTTCTGATTGTCCAGAAAGAGGCAAATACCAGCGACGTTGATTGATCACGTCACTTTTATTAACTCGGAACGGTATTCAGAATGAGAAAATTGAAAGATTTCCGGCATTTTTTCGCTCGAGAAAAATCAGCTTTTTGTAATAACCCCTAGTAATGGCTTTATTAGGCCACATTTTGCGCTTGTTTGTAGGTGAGAAGAGAATTTATTGGGAGGATCGAAAACTACTTAGAAGAATTGCATGAGCACGCCTTGAAGAAGGTGACTAAGGAAATCGGAAAATGTCGCCCCTTGTGGGATATTTTTCACGTCTTCAGGATTTACATGTGCAAATTGACGTTTGATCCTTTGGTAAGTATTTTTTGATAGTGTGAACTGATTGATAAAGGAGAACCATTTTACAGAATGCCATTGCCTTTGGAAGTTATTTCCTTATCCTAATATTTATTGCCACTAATCCAGTCGCAATCAAGCTCACTGGTTTCTATAGAGAAGCCAAGGGATCAGACATGTGCCATTCACTTACTTCTTTAAGACACCGGTACGTCTCTAAAATGTTCATTCCCTATCATACTAACTTTGCATTTGTCTCTCCAAGAAACTCTCGCCAAAGCTTACTAATTGAGGATGACAGAATATGGACCACTCCATGTAGTGCGTAAGTTATGGCATTAAGACCCACATTATAGATCAATATATTATTAGTATTCATTATTCATAGATCTCCTGAGGGATCCAAAAATGTCCCCGTAGCATGGACGAGCCCCCTTTCACGGTAAATACTATTTAACCCATTAATCTGCGTTTATAATGTTATTAATTTTTTTAGAATTCCGCAAGTATCGGTTTCTTTATCACCACCAAGGTCGCGAAGGTACGAGAACAATCATTAAAAACAAGGTCGCTATTTCTTCTTTTCAATTTCATGCCTGAAGATCTGTAATATTACCATGTCATCCCGTACCCCCAATGGGCCCCATGTTATTATCTTGAACTGGTCTTAATGGTTGGAGTTTGAACCTTGCCCTAGATTGCGGATTCTGAATAAGCGTGCGATAATTAGCCTTCATTTGAGTTCTTTCATTCCTATGCTTTCATTTTTATAATCAAACAACATTCTCCCAATTTTCTTTTTAGCAAATTGTCTGCCTTCGCTTCTAGGATAACCGGTGCCAGGTGAGCTTATCCTCCCTAATTCCACGTGTTGTTAACAGGTAACAATAAGAAGCTTTCGTATCGTTTCCTTTCGTTGTCCGTAATAGGGCGAATCCCATAGAAATTGGCTCTGCAAGCTTCTAATGTTTGAATATTTATCTTGGGGAAATGCTTAAGCAATTGAATACATTCGAGGGAAGAAGTTTTTTCAATTTTTAGGAACAATAACTCGCATCAAGTTTCATCCGCTTCAAAATCACGCGCTCCTCGAAGGTAATTAACAACTACAAGACTGAGCTTGTCTGTCGTGTATAATCTTAATTTGTCTCGTGGATAGCGAGCATTTAGTGTCAATTGAACCAATATACTGGAGATCAGGGTTGGTAAATTTAATGTTAAACCTATTGGGATACCTTGTAATCGAACCTTTGTAGATCAACGCCTGGCAGTTGGATTTAGATGAACACTCGCATAATAATAATAAATTTATGTACAAAATTCTTCTATTTTATACCATTCTTTGTATTATTTTTATTTATTAGGAATCAAAATGGAGACTCGCAAAACTTTACTGTGTAGGCAGGCATGTTTTAATTGAAATATAGGCCATTATTATGCAACAAAGCCACAATTTCGGGGCAAACAAGTGATCTTTACAATAATGAATCAAAGTGCAGCCACGCCCTGTTATTCCGCTTAAACATTGGGTAATTGAGAACATTGATTGACATTAAGATGTGAGATATTAAGTTGCCCGATGAATAAAAATTAGCTAAGCTACACAGGCATGAAGAAATTCATTCTCGAAAGGAATTTGCCATCGAAGATAAAATCGAGGAATTAACTCTGCCAACTTCTGTAAGACGTTAATTCGAAAAGAAAGCTTTATTTGTCACATCCATTCTAACTCTATTTTCCTCTAAATTGTTTCATGAAAGTTGCGTAACTGTACATTGCTTTGAAGGCCTAAAATCAATAAATTTCGGACTTGAGAGTATATAAGATTCTTGAAGAATTACCGCCACTGTGGCTGAAGCATCCATACGTATGAAAGGTCCAATGTCAATGGTCAAAGGTCTCTGTGCCCTCGTTATCATTATCAGCAGCATTTTTTTTATTGGCTCGCTTTGATCCATCCAGTTGCTCTCATAAATAGCGTGGCCTACATTCACACTCTAAAAATTCAAATTTTTGATCAATTTCAGCTCAAAATAACTCTGATCCTCACCTGTTCCACAATCCCATTTGCACTCCATGCTGTAAAAAACATATTAATCATTACATTGGCGATAAATAGACAACAGTAGGGAATTTCGACAGCTTTTTCTACCTAAAAATCATTAAATAATCATTAAAAACCTCATGATAAATTAATGCGTTTTACTGATAAGAGTTGTAAAAGCCCCCCAGCTCCATTAATTGATTCCATAACGTAATCCAGCAACAATATACCTCGTATCGCTCTATTCAAAGTATCAACAAACCTGGGACAAATAATAGTTTATTATACACCAAGGTTGTGAAGTTCATTATTATGTAACGAAAGTCAAGTTCAAATGCTGAAGCGTGTATCGCTGAGACGTGATGTTCCCAGTTAGCGTACTGATTAACTTTTCGTTGAGGTAGCTGGTAGAAATGAAAATCAAAACTACAATCGACGTCTGCAAGATTCTAAGTAGGATAACTACGTGCGCAGTATTTGTGGCGCATTTCTTTTTCTACCTTTTGTGATTTCTTGAACCTATTATGAGGGATTGAAGTCATCCATATATTAACTAAGAAGTATATACATTGTAACTGGTTAGTTTTATAAGTAAATAACGAGCCATATTCGTTTCCTTATTAACCTGTTGTTTAAGTGTTTGTCGAAAAAAGGAAAGAAAACCCACTTTACAAGCATTCAACAGACCCGATAATGGTGTCTTTCATAGTTATTGATGGAATTTTTTTTTTTTTGTTTTTTATAAGCTGCTTATAAACCTATATTGAAATGAGAGGTAGATATAAGGCTTGGAAGTGATAATACTTTCTGGCGCACACTTTGAGCTACTATATATGAGTTTCTATAATTAATTAAAAAGTGTCTAAAAAAAGTTAATTGAGAAGTATCTATAATTCTCTTATGTGAGATGAAGGTTAGCAAACCGTCCATGCACCCTTTGTAACATTATGTGGCCCCATGTGTTTTATATAAATAATATGAAATACCCGATACCCTGTAAAAGCTTTATATAATTTGTTTCTGATCTGGATGTTGCAAAGTTTGAATGACAATATTTCAAGATCTTCATGATTTAGGCATAAGATATGCTAAACGAAACGTCTTTAGTATTGACAAAAAGTCCATTATCCTACAAGGTACTACGTTTGAAATAAGAAAATCAGGAGTAGTCACACTGTATTTGGGTGTTCTGCATTATTGAATATGCTGTTATTTTATAACTCTATCTTAACTCTTATAGTCTAATTCAATGGTAGATAATAAATAAAACTTATAGGAAGAAATACGTTAAAAACGAACATATATTAACACATTTTTTTACATAAATTTGCAATCGTCATGCTCTAACAGTAAAGTGGGCTGGTAAGAAACAATTGAATTTCGCCGACATTAACGGGCCAGTAAGCAAATCTCTGCCCGTCACGTGAGTCGCAACAAAACAAAACACAAGAAACCTTAGAAAGAAGATAAAGGCGGCATGAAAAGTTTTTGTAAAAATGTTCTGGTGGTTTGTGTTGAAAAGGGAGTTTAAAATAAGTGAGTGAGTGCAAATGAATTCCTGTTAAACAAATTAAAGGTATGTGACAGTTTTTCCTCCATCGAATTTGATTTGCTCATCAAAACTTATGCGTAAACAGCACCATGACATCTCATATTGCTTGCCGTCAAATATTATATAAAAACGTATCAGTTACAGTCATTATAAACAGAAAACAACTTTCAAACACGTTTTGTAATGCTGTTTTGCGTCTATTTTTGTGTTTTTTTACCAGAATTGAATACAATTAAGCCGGGCCCGGAGACACAAACAACGTCCCCGCATTTCAATTTTAGTTTCATTCTTCTCCGCACTGTGGGGCTAAGGAGCGTTCACTCAATTTTTCCCGGAGAAAGAGGAGATTTCGCATATCACTTTCAAATCATACAGGTACTGATGGGAGAATTCGAACACGGAATTGATTCGCATTTTTAATAGCTCGAGTTATACCGTAGTATATAATTGGGCCAAAAACTAGTGCTTAGACTCGCCTCAAATCCATAGCGACGTAAAACTGTCGACTTTTGTCGAGATTCTCTATTCTTTCAATCTGAAGTTGTTGAATTTCATTCTCTCAAACATGAAAATCGGAAAATTTGAATATTCGCTATCATCAGAAACATTCATTCTTCTTACTATCATTGATGAATTCTTAGTTCTATAAAAACGGACATAAACATCTTTAACTAAAAAATCTCATTGCTGATTATTTTATCCCTCAAAGGTGAAGATGGGAGTAGAGTGGTTGAGGTATACGCACTCATATAAAAGCGAACATATGAGGCAGAATATTATGCAATGTAACTCGTCATTAAAGTTTCATGCTCCGATTCCTCAAGAGGGAGACAGAACTTCTAATTACATAACATGTTCACAAGTTCAAGATCTATGTATGCTTTTGATCTATATATATGCTTTTTATGTATGTATGTATATGAATAGGCTACAATGTTTCTCGTCTAGTCACTCCCTTCTTCAATATTAATATTTGCAATTTCTCATTTCAATTATTATTTTGACTGCTGTCCATACGATTCTATAAATCTATGTAAACGCACACACTGACACAGAGGAACATTGTGCGTTGAAATAATCCGAAAATGTGTCTCAATAGTTATTACATCATCAGAAACGTTTGATTGTTTAAAATGAGTTTTAAAACAGCCATATAACACATTTTCTGAGTTGTAAACTGGAAACTTAAATTTTACACCTTTCCAAGGCAAAGGTATTAGAAGGTTTCGTGTTTGTTGTGAATAAAATGAGTTTGAAAAGACTGTAATTGAAGGTACAAAAGTTACACAAGTGTGTATTTACATTAGATTGCACGTGTGCTAAGTTTAGAAAATGCATTACTGTTTTACGTCCTCTTTACTTACTCAATTAAAAATTGATGTTCAACAACGCATTTCTCTAAGGCCTTTTGATTAACTTTTCCCTTTGAGCAGTTAATACATCTCCTCAGTTCAATCTGCAATATCTTCAATTGCGATGTTGCAAAAACCATCAAGCTCTGCAGGGGAGCTGCTGAAGCAGAATTAAAGAAGAAACCGAAGCCTGCCATTATTATATTGTAGGATGTGACAAAGAGGTCGTGTTTGACCTCATCGAACGGGAACCAAATTTCGTACATGAAATGCTCGTTCGGCAACAGCCCTACCCAGTACTTCTTGTAGACGTTAACACATGTGAACCAAAGAATACCAGAGCCAACACAGAAGCATTGGCAAAAACTTGCGATTTTGAAGTACCTGATGTCCTTCAAGAAGGTTTCCATAATTTCCTTGTCCTGACTACTTAAGATGACTTTTTCCTTGATGGATATGACCACAAACATATAAGAAATTTTGTTTTTAATGTAAATTAGCACTTTGTATGTAATTTCAATGACGAGAATTACAAGAGTAATGTTGATGTAAAGGTCTTCCAAGACGTGATCTTGCAGCATTTGTCCTATTCGGAATATCATTGATAGGATGTTTATGACAAAGACTAGTTGAACACCCACTGAGTATACTAAATACATGTTTTGAATGTTTAAGTTTGATGAAAGAGCTAGTTTCCATATCCCTGCAATTATCATGAATATTTTTGATATTTTATAGATGCTTTCACCTGACATTTTGTTCAGGAGTGGAGTCTAAACAAGAACTTCGTGAACTTTGAGGTATAAGTAAAGAACAGAAATTTTCGGTGTTTAAAAATTCATAATATTTTTGTCTATACTTTATTAAAAAGGACAACCTACTTATTAGGTTTAATAGGAAATTGAGTTTTCTCGATGAAAATAAGAAAATTGCTTGTAATAGCGAATTACTTTTGTGGGTCAAAGTAATTAGTTTCTAATTTGCAATTTTTAATATCTGCACTTATAACATTCAAGTTTCTCAAAAATTTAATTTTGGTTATTTGTCATTTTCATTTGACACTTTTGGCCTGTATCATAAACTATGTATACTTGTAGGCTCCCTTTGTTGTCTGCAATAAATGAAAATTTCTAAATAGTATTAATAACTGAAGTAGATAATTAAGAACCAGCAATGCTGCTTTTGTATTCATAGGCCTAAAGAGTCCAACACCAATAGACAACTGCCCCTGAGCTCTTAAAATCATTATTAACAAAAATTTCTTCGTTCAGGTTAATCCATCCAATTGCTCTCGTATATCACGTTTGCCACATTTTGGCTCTAAAAATTAATTTTTCTATACAAAAAAAAGGATAGTATATACACATACAATAATTTGAAACTTGTATGATGACTTCATTGGCACTCCAAGCTGCGGCGCTTATATTGATGATCAGCATGGATAAATACATTAAAGCGTAAGGCATGTCAATGGTGGGTTCGGCCTATTAGAGTTGAATACAGTTTTCAATATTCTTGCTATTGTAACTCTTACACAGTAAAGTTGGAGCATGGCATTGGCGCCGTGTATTGATTCCAGGACGAATTCGATTAAAATTGTGTATTTTACGGTTTCATTTACGTCTTGAGGAAACTCAAATGGTAAAGAAATTACGACGACAAGAATTCACACATCCCCCCCCTCCCCCCTTCCAACCCCACTTCCGCGAAAAATTTCAAATGTGTGAATCGAAAACTGACGAATTTATTTCCAATATGCAGAATTTAAAAAAATACTTCAACACCCTATAGAATGAAAAATGTTGCTGAATCGCTCAATTTTTTTACCTCTACAACCACTACTCATTTGTACATATAAGCATTCGTTCTTAAGCTAATATTTATATCGTGATTATTTTTTGTCACGGTTTTGATTTGATTCGTGTAACTGCTGGGTTCCACTTTCCCTTTTTACCGAATGAAGAATATTTCCTAGGATCAGCCTCTGAATCGCTTCGAAACATTCAAGCTCACCGAGTTTCCCATGATTATTAGATCGCTTTCTCGAATTCGACTGCAAAATTGTAAGTTGTGACGTAACAAAAACCATGCTAGTCTGCGGAGGAATCTGAGCGGCACAGTTGAACAAAAATCCATAGAAGACCAAAACTTGATTGTAAATTGTTACGAGTATATCCTATTTTTCCTTATTAAATTGAAAACCATAATTCATACATAAAATGCTCATTTATCCCTGTTACGTATTTCATGTACAAGTTTAACATCGCCCCGTAAAAAATCCCAAATCCCCTGATGAAACATTGGCAAAAGGTAACTAATTTATAATGTTTTACCTGACGCAAATATATCGAAACAATATTTTCATCTCAGCTATTAATTATCCATCGTTCCCTCTTTATAATAACACCAAGCATTTGAGGAACTCCATTTTTGAGGTAGATCACAATTTTATAATTTATTTCCAGGATTAGAATGACCAATGTGATAAATTCGTACAGCTCCGATAAAAGGTAAATGCCACACATTTAAATTAATCTGATTACCAGGGATAGATTATAGGTTATGTAAATTACTTGAACTAAAACTGAATACATAGAGGAGATCTTCTATAAATAATTTTTTTACATGGGAATTTTCCAAAGTCCAGTGTAAAGCATGAAGAATTTGGCCCGTTTGCAGAGGCTAATTGTCAATGCCTGTATAAATTTTTCTGGAAAAACTATTGCGTGTGTTCCAGGTTCTGAAAACAATTATAATCTATGCTGACTCTTTGAAGATTTTTTTTAAATGAGTAAATAATAATTTCTTTAGATTTTAAGTTAGTCAATAATTTAAATTGATGTCTTTCTTGTATTAAAACAAAAAATCTTAAACAATAGAGGCACAAACATTTAGGCCTCTTTTTATTTTTGAACAGAACGACCGAAGAACATATCTTGAAAAATTTCTAAAGTCTCTTAATGCTAAGTTAGCCTTTTTTGTCAAGCAGGGTGTCGCAAAAAGTATTTGAGGAAGTATTGGTTCTCCTCTGAGCTCTGTTTAACTTAGAACAATATATTGGAGACATGGTGGCTGCAGCTTCAACCGTAGTGCAGGATAATAACAACTAAAATAACTGATATTCTACCCATAGCAGATTTGGTAAAATCCATCATCAGCTATGTTCCAAAATTAATTCAATTTTGCTTGATACGTAATTATATTATTATAATTCACTTGCGGCACTAGTACACTGTAAAATACCTACTACTTGGTGTGTAATTGTATTTTGATTGCGGATCTTCAAAAAAATTTCCAAAAACATGCGTATTTGCCTTGGAAACTACTAATCTATTTTGCTCTATGCCTTGTATGTGCTACAAATTGAGAATAAGTGTAAGCCCCTTTAGCTGTCTGCAAGAAAATCACATAAATTACTTTACACTAAAAATTACATACAGGGTGTTGCCTCGCCGGACCGGCCACAGGAAAACCCATGTAAATTTCAATTCCATCTAATATGATCTTCCCTGTGTCGTTAAGGGCGAATTGTACTAGACTTTTGTGAAACTCCTTTTTGAGGTACTCGCACGTAAAATATAAAAAATGTTCTTTCCACTATTTACGAGATATTTTGGAAAAAGCTTCTCTAAAATCTGCAAACTTATAATATTGCCTTTATATTTTCCCCAATTAAACCACCCCCAATCGACCCCCGATCATCCACTGCGACACTATGTAAATTAACTTTGACAAAACGATTCAATCCTTATTAAAATTTCTTCAAAAATGTCCTATACACTAGTAGAGAAAGTATACACTATTAAATGATATAACACTGAAAATAGTTGAGATTATTTTAACATTTATTTACTTAGCAATAAAATTAGGAATGTTTAGTTGTTGGTTGCTAATACTGTTAAATAATACATTAATTTATTGCTGGTGGTTTAACTCAGAAGAATATCAACGCAGCATTATACGTTCGCAGATTTTAGAAAAACTTTTTTGAAATATCTCGTAAGCGGTGTGAGGAACATTTTTCATCTTTTACATATGAATCCCTCATAAAAGGAGATTCAAAAAAGTCTAATACTGTTGTACCCTTAAACGAGTAGGGAAGATAATATTAAATTGTATTGAAATTTTTCATGGGTTTTCCTATGGTTTAGTTGGCGATTCAAAACGATGGTGCCAAATTAATATGAGAAGTAGATTGCGTCATTTTATGTCGGAAATTCTGTATAAATATGGGTCAAAAATGTCTTAATACAAAATATACAGGACGTTTTATGATAATTTGGAAAAACATACTTCTATCATTTTCTTCCAAAGGATTTTTACAATTCTCTTGAAAGTTGGTATACAAGATATGTTTGTTATGTGCAAAAATAATTAATGATTACATTATTTATAATTGCTACGGTAACCAAATAACAGGATTGGCCTAGAGATTGTTTCAGTCTGTTTTTTGCGCCTATGAAAAATGCATGTTTTATTAATTTTTTTTTTAAGTTTATTTCAAAATATGCAAAAAAGGTACTCTGCTCTAAAATTGCTGACTTTCACTGTACGCAAAATTTTTTTATATGCATATTTGCAAGTTTTCTATAAGAAGCGCTGCGAAAGTTGTCATGTAAAAACTTAAATATCTCGGAAACGGATTACAGGATGCAGGGACATGGTGAGTCATTAGAATGAGCTTTATTTGCTCTATACTAGGACGTTTCAGAAAATTCATTTCATTCAATAAAAGTACCCTTAGAGGACACTTTATTATGAAGGGCGGAATTTTTACAAATTTCTCGCAAACATTAAATGGATGAAAAGCAAATATAAAAGATATGTGTTTGATATTTTAGTTGAGGAGAGCATAAAATTTTATGTACATACATCCTGAAAAACTCGATAAGTCTGTTTAAAAAATATGGCCGTTTCAACATCAAATAATTTTTCAAAATAACGAAAAAATGAATTTACTGCTTCTGCCTTACTTTCAAGTCGTCCATAGATGGCGCCCCATTCGTTTGAATCAAAACAGTAGTGTTTGTAGGTTTTCGTTTGCTCTTTTTGTTCTTGATCTCGTTAATTTCCAAAATGCATATTTCAAACGAAGACCCTGTCGATATGTTGCGAGCATATTCCGAGTACATGACAAATACGACCAGATCTATAAAGATATGTCCCATGAGGTTTACTATTATTTTCTTAGGATGTCCCAAATATCAAGCTGACGTTTGCCATTATGATTGCACATGCGCAATCGCTCAGCGGTTGACGAAACAACGGGCTCTGCCTCTGCCACGGAGATGCCTCGTGTGCAGTCGATCATTCTTCGGACGATGCCTTCCCTCGTTGTTGGTTTATCGACATAAACCAGCTGCTTTAATCTTCCTCATAAGTAAAAATTTAAACAAGTTAAGTCAGACGACCTTCAAAAATAAATTAACGTTGATAAAATAAATAATTCAAATTATTGAATATAGTACCCAAGGGGCTACGGGAATAAATTCCGTCTTCCCATCGGTTGAGAAATGTTATATTCAAGAATTGCCGAATATTTTGAGATAAATGGGCTAGACGGCGATCTTGTCGAAAAAACATATTTCACCGAATTTCCTGAGGCACTTCTAGTAATAGAGGCAGATATTTCTGAAGAAAACCTAGATGTCTGGCTCCACTCGGTCCTCCATAGAAAATAAAGGAGCTAATAATCTGTCCACTCAAAATATCGTACCACACATTAACATATCATGTACGTCGGTTTTGCATTTCTTCTAACCAACTAGAACTGGTGTGAGACAAGTAATATGTATTGTGCAAAGTTACTTATTCATTACGATGTAACGTGGCTTCGGCCATTCATAATATATGGAATAAACACTGGATTTTTCACTATGATATTAAATATCCAATAACAATGATCCAACTGTCGGCCAAAGTCTTGAAAATTTTATGCTTGGTGGCGAACAATATGATATACAGTCAGTCAAAATGAAAGTCGTACAGTAAATTTATTTGATATGAGTAACAAAGTAAGCAGAAACTGAAAACGAACCTATGGACGAAATTAAATTGTATATTGAAAACAATTAAAAATTTTAAAAATATTCATAAGTTTCACACACGCGCCTAATACAAAATAAAATTCGTACACAATTCAAATTGTAATTCTAAACCAAATTCAATTTTAATTAATTACTTAATTGAAAGTTCTTTGTTCTTAATTACGTCATTTAGACGGCCGAGCATAGATTTTACCAATTTTTCACGATATTCTGTTGGTATCTTTGCCCATTTTTTCCTTAAAACAGTTTTTAATTGTTCTCTCTTAGAAATTTCATATTTTCGTGTTGCAATTTTTAACTGGCTCCATAAATTTTCAATTATGTATAATTCTGGAATCTGGGGAAGTGCTTCTATTATTTTAGAACAATTATAAAGCAGCCATTGTCTAACTTTTAGTGCCTTGTGCCTTGAGTCATTGTCCTTGTAATATTTAAATGATCTTTCAACTCATTTTGTGCACTTTACTTTAAAGTTAGCTTTAAAATATTCAAAGACAAATTTTGGTCCATGGTACTTTTAACGAAATGAATATTTCCAGGATTTCTTGCCAACATGCACCTCCAGACCATAACGGAACCTCCTTCTTCTTGCTTCATTCTGGACTTTAATTTTTTTTTCTTTTAATGCTTCGTTGGGTTTCCTCCAAACTAGTTATTATCCAGCTGAGTCGAAAGTGTTAAATTTGCTGCAAAAATTACGTTTCCCACAAGTTAAAATTCTTTTCTCAGTATTCTTCAGCAAATATTAAGCGTTTGACTTTGTTAGTCTTACTGATCCATGGTTTCTTTCGGGTCACTCTACTATTTAGATTATGCTTATATAATAAATTTCGAATGAATTTTAAAAACGACTTTATTTAAATATGTTTTTAAAATTTTTGCTAATTTAGTAGCAAAAATGTTTGGATTTTCTGCAACCTCTTTCAAAATCCACGTTTCAGCATAATCGTTAAAAATTTTCCTAGGGCTATTTCGCACTTTGTTTTTTACCTTTGTTAATTAATGTAATGATTTATAATACTCTATACGGTTGTATGACTCCTATTGGCCATTTTACCTATTTGACGGTAAGTTTTTCCACTTTCACAATAGTGAATGATGTGGTTTCTTTCGGTGACAGTGATTTGACCCTTTTGTTGACCCATTGCAAACAATAATTAAATTTAGACAAACGAGGATAATAGTATAAAGAAAATCAAAAATTTAACACCAAACTCTTTTAAATATACATTTACTACTAAATATCTTGGATGTATCAGTTTCATGTTAATATCAAGATTTGATTTTTTCATAATAATTAATAAAAAAATATGATATTTTTGGAATTCTTGTTTATTTACCAGGTCCATTCAATATGAATATTAAGTAGCAAATAATTATGTTTTAGTTCTTTAACATAAAAATTAATGAAAATAATTCATATATACGAGTTTCACTTTGAATGACTATACATAGTACAACGCCCTTTATAATCAGTTTGAAACTTAGACAAAAACACAAAACTCATTGTTTCGTTAACTTGAGATATTATTTGGGTGCTGAAAGTCGTCGGTAGATCGTGAGCGTCGCCAAGGCTCAACACTACAAATTTCGGATAAAACCGGGAATATTTTTTAAACAAATAGAGATATTTATTTGAAATTTTCAGGGTGTAACTAAAATTTTATGTCCTTGCTAACTAAAATACCAAACACATATAATTTCATTTGATATTTGAGAGAAACTTACAAAAATTCCAGACTTCATAATAAAAAATGTTAATTCAAATGGATTGTCTGACACACCATTGACGAGAGCAAAAAAGCTCTTTCTAACGAGCCACCGCTTCTTTACACACTATGATCCGTTCCCGAGATATTTAAGCTTTTATCTGAGCACATTCACAGCGCCCTCTACAGAAAACTTGTAAATATACTAAAAAGTTCATATACAAAAATGATGCAGAAGCTTTCCACGAATTAAATTATTAAATTTTCAGTACACCTTCTCATTGCATTTTCTTCAGATAGTGGACATGTGTACGTTCACTATATGAGATGCGCCCCCAACGGCAAAGTCGGGATTAAAAAAATGTTTCCAACATTTTCTTACAATCACTTTTCTTATACCATTTTTCGTTTCCACGTTTCATCTCCAACAGACTTGGAGACACAGCCGGAGTTCTCTATTAAGAAAACACCCGATACAAGAGCTACTGCGAGCAGATTTTGAAAGAAAGACAACATTTCGCAATGGGCCTCCCCATAAAACAGAGCGTGAACCAGATTTTACGAAAAATATTCTTTTTACTGATGAGGCTTCTTTTACAAAAGAGGCAATTTTCAATTGAAGGAACAACCATCAGTGAAGGGAAAAGGATCACAGGGAAACAGTAGTTAGCCAATTCCAACGTAAATTTAGGAAGTCATTTTGGGGAGTACAACTTTCAGTCATGTTAAATTACCTCAAAATTTAAATTCTGCAAATTATTTGAACTTTTTGGCGCCCCAACGTCCAGAAATACTGGAAAATATCCATTCGCAGACACGTCGAAAAAATGTGGCTTATGAATGATGGTGGTCCCGCCCACTACTCCAGATACATCAGGAGATATTCGAATAATGCTTTTCCTGCTAAGTAGAATGGTCGTGGTGACGATGCTCCATAACAATGGGTACCAAGAAGCTCCCGATCTAAACCCTTTAGATTTTTTTCTGTGGCGTAATGTAAATGAAAATGCGTACAGTAGCCCCAACGAAAACTTTTGAAAGGAAACGATTGAGATTGTGTTTGCATAGATTAAATCAAAATGAGATAAGAATGGAGAAAGTACAAGTTGACTCTCTCAAAAAGGTCAGGGCTTGTATTCGTATTAATGGAAGATATTTCGGACGGTTAATAGAATGACATTTGTTAGGTTTGATGGATTGTTCCTACTCTCATAACTTTTTATTTTTTTTTTATCTAAAAGACGGAGATTAATTGAATTTTCGACAAAATCGCAAAAGATCTTTGGAAAAAAATAATATATGAACGTTTTTCTAAACTATCATAAAACGCCTCGTTTCTGTTTTATTAAGAGTTTTTGGGCACATATTTATAATATTGGCCAAAAGTGGGTGAACAAATAAAAAATTCAGGATTTTCAATCATTCATACAATAAACCCTATATCAAATTTACATTTTTCGCTCAAATAGCTAACTGAAAAAAGCAACGAAAAACTACAATTCTCATCAGTTAATGTTAAAAACATGAAAACGTGAATGTAGTCCTGGCCAAAAATAGATGAACAAAATCAACTTAATATAAAAAATAATACAAACTCTTGTTATATTTTCAACCAAAATACAACAAGGGGATGGGTCAGTAATTGGCATAACATCCCGTATTATTACTAACTTCGTTCCATTGTCTGGGCATTGATTCTATAAGACGTTCAATAATGGACAAGTCCATCTAGTCCAGGCGTCTTGCAAAGCTGAGAATAGCAGATCTCGATTTGTGCAAGTTCGTGCCCTAATTTTGTTGTCTAGGGTCTCCCATAGGTTGCCTGTGGGATTTAAATCCAGAGGTTGCGAGGGCTACGTTGTGACTGGGACCAATTCACTCTGCAAAAGTCTTTTAAAGAACTCTGACGCGTGTTTAGGGTCGTTGTCGTGTTGGAAAATAAATGGCAAATGCGTATTTTCCTCGATGAAAGGCAAAATTGTGAGTTTTCAAAGCATTTTTATACATTAATCTGCCCATTATTCCCTTAAATCTACATAGTGGGCCCATTTCGTATCACGAAAAAACATCTCCAAACTGAACCTCCACCGTGCTTTACAATAGGTTTTGTATACTTTGGCACGAAACGAGTATTAGGCGGAGGTCGTCCATGTGTAATGCTAACTGAAGAGATCGAATTAAACTTTGATCCATCGTTGAAACGGACACGCTTCCACTGTGCAATTGTCCAATTTTGTCGTCCTTTAGCAAATTGTAATAGGGCTTTAATTTTTTTTTGTTTTTTTTGACAACAGCGGTTTTTTAACTGGTCTTCCGGGAAATAACTTAGCCTTTACTAGCTTAGGCCCGATCGTCCTAAAAGTTATTGAACGCAACCCAATTTTCGCAATTTTGGCTTTTATTTTATTGGAGAAGAGAAAAGGATCTGGAACGAACATCTTCTTAATGGCCCTAGGAAGTCTCTCGTCAACTTTTCCGGGTCGCCCCGGCTTTTCTTAAATTGACACTTCTCCCCTTTGATGACACCTTCTAATTATCATGTTTACAATAGATTTTGCTGGTTCGAATTGCTTCGCAATCCGACTGGCTAACTCCTGCATTTTTACCGGTTAAAACACGCAATTTAAGATCTGCGGAAATATCATCACCACGTGACACTTTTTAAAACTCAACTCACTTTTCACTATTACCGCATGCGCCAAAGACATGCGCTTACGAACAAATATTCCAATACTAGAAACGATTTGGGTGTTTTGTGAGTGCACTGTCTCTTCGCTTTTCCCAGTTAGATATTTAGTTGGTTATTTAAGCGAAAAATTTTATTTAATTCGATACGGGGCTTATAGTATGAATTATTGAAAATCCTATATTTTTTAATTATTCATCCACTTTTGGCCAATATTGCATATAGAATTTCCAGCATAAAATGACGTGATCTACCTCCCATATCAATTTGGCATTATAATTTAAAAAACACCACATAGATTTACATACCGTTAAAGCTGCATCCGTGTCCATATATCTGAAACGCCCCACGTCAATGGACAAAGGCTTCTGAGCTCGCATGAGCATAAACAACAAATCCCTTTTTATCTGCTCCCTTTGGTCCATCCAGTTGCTTTCGTATACTGCGTTTGCTACGTTTTGACTCTAGGAATATGAACAAGACTATTTCCAGTAAAATAATTGATCCTAACCGACCTCCACGATTACTTCATTGGCGCTCCACGCCAGGGCACCTAGGTTGATAACCAGTAAACATAGGTACATCAGACTGTAAGGGATTTCAATTATCGATTCGACCGAAATGATCTGTAGAAGAGCACCCGCCCCATGGAGTGATTCCAGGGCCCATTCTAAAAATATTGTATTTTTGATGGCTTCGTTTAAGTCTTTAACGAATCTAAAATCGGTCAATTTTCGGCTAAAAGAAACCTCTCTGTGCACTTTTCCTTCTTTACCGAATTAGAAATTTGTGTTCTAATATCAGACGGCGTAAAGTGGTTTCGTCCTCACTTCTTTTCCCATTGAAACTAAAGCATCTCCTCACGTTCAGCTGCAGAATTCGCAAGTGTGTGGTAGAAAAAACCATCAACGTCTGCAAAGGAGTCTGGGACGCGCAGTTGAATAAGAACCCATAAAACGCTATTACTACGTTGTAAATTGTCACAATTAAATCGTGTTTTTCTTTATTAAACGGGAACCACAACTCGTACATGAAATGCTCATTCACCCCCTTGGCATACTTTACGTACAGGTTCAGGATAACAAACCATAAGATACCAAAACCACTGCAGGAACACTGGCAAAAGGTGGCGATTTTGTAATATTTCACTCGACTCAAATATATTGAGACCATGTGTTTATCCCCACTATTAAGAACTTGTTGCTCCCTCTCGATAACGACTTTAAACATGTGAGGAATTCCATTTTTGAGGAAAATCATGATTTTGTAGTTAATTTCCAAAATTAAGATTGTTAACGTTATGAATGTGTAAAGCTCCGACATCGGATAGTGGCCCCACATTTGGAACAATCTTAGTATCATCGATATGTTGTAGGAAACATAAGCGACCTGAACAGAAATTGAATATGTAAAATAGAGTTTTTGTAAAGAACGTTGCTGAGATACGGGAATTTTCCATACTCCTGTGAGAAGCATGAAAAATTTAGCTACTTTGTAAAGGCTTATTGCCATATCCTGAAACACAATGTGGTTAGAATTTTGAGATTTTTGAATATAAGATAACTCACTGCAATTGACTTCTTATAACTGTTTTGTTGCTGCCCAAGTGAAGTCCTGAGCCAATTTCCCCCACCGAATCGATGTTTTTATAAACCGCTTCATGGATGCCTTATAAATTTATAATGATAAGATCTTTGTTCTGAAGCAGTAATTAGTACGTAAATAATCACTATTTATAACAAAATAAGCTGAAACATGGTGCAATTATCCATTTTCTATCTAATTTTCCCATTTTTTAATTTAATAGGCCGATTCGAGGTCGGGCCACAGGTGTTTTGGGAAGTAGTAAGGCAAAAATTCCATTATTACATATTTAAATGCAATTCTCCGTTAACGCATGTGATAGCCTGAAGTGACCAACAGCAATCTTTTTAGAATTTGCAAATCATTGAAGATTAGTTGGAGCTTGTGGAATTTGCTACTAACTTTTCCTTGGCACCTAAATCTCCTACAAACTCTCCTCCTACTGCCATATTCTCCCCATTTTTATCGGCATTTTCGTCTCATCTTCGCTTGCCAAATTCGCTTTAATAACTCTTAGTTTCTACCAGACCGACGACTTTCGGTGTAATAATCCATGCAGCTATAACGTTCGATATTAAATTCAAGGTGATCCATCGAACTACCTGCAATTCTCTTTTAAGAACACCATTGAAAGGTTACTCATCACCTGCGTTTGCTCCAAAGTACCAAAAATTCAAAGTTTATGAAGGTTTTTAAGGTGTTAATATGTCAGGATGTCTTTTTTTAATACAACATTTTACATAGCACCACAAGAATGATGGTGGCAGTAAATAAGTATATTGAAGATTTTGCCAACGATACGTAACAAAAAAGTAATTTTCTCTAAAAAAATAATCGTTTCTAAATTCTTCTGAAAACAGCATAAACACCCAAGGTGTTTTTGGCTGACTGCCCATTGAAAGTGCTTACAGAACGAGGAAAACTGAGAAAAGCCATTTGGTATTCAGCCATTTCATTCAAGATCTAGTGATTGAAAATATTTTCAAAATGGCGGCACTTTCGAAAGTACCAAAAATTCATACCAACTTTGTTATTTTAAACGAAATCATTGTTTTTTTATGATTTTTATTGAATTTCAGGTCCACCTTGTGTAGTATACTGCTAATCTAAAATATCAACTTTCAGAGATAAAAATGGTTTTATGTAAAAGTTGGCAAAAATGTTCTGTGTAAAAAAATTGTTATAGTGGAACTAATAAACAAAATTTTACCGCTAGAAAGTCAAAAAATTGCTGTTCATTTTTTATTTTGAGAATTATTTACAAAGTGGTTTGCAAAATAAATTGAACTAGACCGACACGCAAAAGTGCCAAAAAGTCACTTTCTTCAAATGGGACACTCCATACTTTATTGCACGAGTTAAAAAACCATTTCAATTATGTAACATTTTTCTATTCTTACATAAGAATTGTGTTGAGTTATTTAAAACTGTTACGCGATTGAATGCAGAATGAAATGGCCTTTTGACCCATTTAATAAAATATGAATTGTCCCAATTGAGGAAAGTGACTTTTTGGCATTTTTGTGTTGGCCTAAGTCAATTTCTTTCACGAACCATCCTTTAGATAATTGTCGCAATTGAAATTGAGAAAGTGCAAGAAGTGCAAATTTTTAACTTTTTATTGACAAAATTTTGTTCTGCCTTTGTCAGTTTCACTGTAAGATTTCATTATTTCACACACAACAAATGTATATTTGCAAGTTGACACTTTAGATTAGCGGCATATTGCACAAAGCTGACCTGAAATTTAATATGGAATCATAAAAAAAACATAAAACAATCATTTTATTTAAATTAACAAAGCTTTCAACAATTTCCGGTATTGCCGGAAGTGCCTCTATTTTAAAAATATTTTCAATCAATAGGTCTTGGGCTCAAATGGCTGCAACCCAATTGTACTTTTCCATTTACACAAATAAATACCTTTAACCAGCACTTAGCCAAAGGCACCCTGTGAACACGTGTGATAAGACATTCATATGGGCAAGGCATAACTGCTAGATTTTTCTGAGAATGGCCGAACACCTGGTCAAAGAACCTTCAATATAATTTTAATTTATTATAATTTTATAAATGTGATACGATTAGGTAAAGTTCGTTAAATAATTGTTATACCTGTTTCCTATGGTCAGCGCTGTTAACAGATGTGTTATATAATGTTGTTTTATCATTATGTCCGATTGGGATGATTAAAACATGGTTTTGGTTCTAAATTTAGGTTTATAAATGTCCAATTACCGGAAAGATTCCATAGATCGTGTGAAAAAAACAGTTGAAATTTGTAATATAAATATTCATTGGTGATTAATGTTTGTCAACTTGTTATACAATCTTCGAACAAAATTGGTATAAAAGATTTTGGGATTTGCTAAGGAGTTCAGTGTTGTGAAATCGAGCAGAGAAACAAACAAAGAAAAATGGCATTAAAGGTAAGTAAATTGAGTGTTTTTGAGTGCTGCGTAAAAATGTCTTGTGTTAAAAGTTTAAACAATTAGTTAACAATTTTTAAGTACGTGAAAACCTAGGTACCAATAACACAAGAAAATGTATATTTGATAATCATAAAGCCCTCGATACTTTATGGTTCAAATTTATCTCGTGATTTTTAGGTCGTCATTCTGGCAGCTACTTTGGCCTTGGCTACAGCCAGCAACTTCGAATCATCATTTATTTCCTCCCCAGTGGTCCCTTCTTCCTACTCTGCGCCCCTAATTAGCAACACCATCACACCCACCTTTGCTAGATCTTCATTCCCAATCAGCCACTCCGGTCCTACTTACTCAGCCTACAATGCCCCAGCTGTGTCTGCCTACAGCGCCCCAGCTGTCTCTGGCTACGGTGTTCCAACAGGGTCCTCGTACAATGTACCAGTTGCATCAGCTCCAATTGATTCAACGTACGGTGCGCCGTTTGAATCAGCACCAATTCTTTCTTCCTACAACACCCCAGTAGTTTCGACCTATAACGCCCCAATTGCTTCAACGTTCAGCAGTTCAGCTTTATCTGGATACGCCTCCTCGCACAGTTCTGTGTATGCGGCACCGGCTGTATCTCCATACCGTGCCCCTGCTCTAGAACCTTACGGATCTTCTTGGTAATTGAAATTTGTGCAAATAAAACATCGTAAAATGTACTTATTGGTTTTAATAAATTTTTAATTTGGACTTTTGATTATACAAGTAAACGTTCAGTAACTTCGCGTATGTCGAAAGAATATAGTAATTGAATAACATGCAAAATTTGTGTAATTGATGAAGGACTCTCGTGACCACTATTTAGAGTAACTTCAAGAAATCTCCGACGTTCATTTCGATAAATCTACACTACTCTTCTACAACCGCCAAGAAGAGTTTAGAAACCCCCCACAAAACCTTTATTATCAAATTATCATAGAGCTCGAACAACCTTAGGACCATAACCTGCAGAACTTAAGGCTAGAGATGAATGGGTAGAAACAATAAGAGTAGCCCTATTAAGGCGGTACTTCAGGAACGCCACACGTCACTGGTGCCGGTGCTGAGTCAGCTGCAGGAGATGCGTAGCCTACAGTTGACGAGTATGCCACAGGTGATGCGTAACTTACGATAGTGGCTGCATTACCAATGGGGGATGGTGTTGTATGTTTGGTAGCAGCTGCATGGCCAATAGCAGTTGATGCATATGCAGAAGCCGAGTTAGATCCGCTACTGTCATAGCTTGAAACGACTGCGCGGCTGACTAGGCCAAGAACATCTCTGGGGGGGTGGGGGGTTAAAAATTACTCCTGCGTCAGCTAGAGTAAGCGTAACTATCAGAATCAGCAAATAATAATAATATTTAAATTTTATTACGATTAATATTTTTTTGGATTTCGGAATTTGCTTACTCTCTCTGGCATTTTTTTGAGTTGCTATTGTTTCCGACGATGGGAAACTCACACATTTTGAAACCGGACTCAGGCGTTTTATGTCCTTGTGCCGTAATAGTCACCATTAAGATTGACATCTCCAAGACTTGTAATTCATAAATGTCACACAACTGAGACCTGATTACTAAAAGGTTTCTGGTTTTTTAATAACTGCTTATGTACTATTAAACATTAAAGCCCTAGGTAAATTGCTCTTGATCTTCTTCATGAGAACAATCCTACCAAAAATACTTCATAAGAACACTGACAACTTTAATTTTGTCAGTAGACACATGCAGGCAGAACACTAATTTAACAATTGTTGTTGCTCAGTTAATTATATGCAAAACGAACTTAAAGTTTTCAACTTTCTGATTACCACACTACCCCTTAAGTAATCATCCAATAAATCGGTTCTTTTGTTTAATTACTAAGTCGATGTGTTGGCAAATTGATCCAGGCGTTATCAACATTTTACGTATGTTGAATTTTTCAGTAGCGCTGCCAAAAGTATTTGTTTGTCGATACAAATTGTATTTAATGTTTAGTGATTCGATCCAGAAAAACTGGCTACAGAGTGAATATTAAAGTGCAAATAGCGTAAATTAGCAAAAGTTAATTAATATATCACCACCTTTTACGATTATTCGGTAACTCTGTAATATCGGCAATACCTACATTTTTAATGAACGAGTCGACCGTGATGCGAGCTCCGCGTTTAGCCTACAAGATTTTTTTGGGCGAAAGTTGATTCCACGCCCAAGGAGATTCGACCACCGTATCCTTAGCAACTTTTGTATAAAATTGAAACATTTGTGCAGAATTGTATCAGTTTTGAGAAACAAACCGAACGAACAACAATGGCTTTCAAAGTAAGTGCTCAGAGATTATCAAACATCAAACTGCAAGATAACTATGGACACAAACGATATTAATCGATTTTCTCCATTAGCTCATCGTCTTTACCACTATTTTGGCCTTCGCCAACGCTGGTTTTCTCCACCAACCCGCCGCTCTTTCCTATTCTGCTCCAGCAATTACCAGTTACGCCGCCCCAGCCATAACCAGCTATGCTGCCCCAGCCGTAGCTGCCTACTCGTCCCCAGCTGTGGTCTCCAAATCGGTCAGCTCTACCTACCAGAGCCACCCAACTCAAATCGCCACCAGCTACGCCGCAGCTGCTCCCATCGTCTCGAAATCCATCGTTGCCCCAGCTCCAGCTTTCGTGTCAACTTACTCCGCCCCAGCCCCCGTTTTGGCTAAAACTTACGCCGCCCCTGTAGCCACCTATGCCGCCGCCGCCCCAGTTGTCGCCTCTTATTCTGCCCCTTCAGTGTCCAAATCCGTGATTTCAACCTACACCACCCACTCAGCACCCTCTGTAGTATCCGCCTATTCTGCTCCTATCTTAGCTAAGGCATCTCCAATAGTCAGCAGTTACTCTGCTCCGGCTGTAGCCTACAGTTCCCCAGCTGTGGCCGCCTACTCTACGCCATTTGTAGCTAAGGCTGCTCCAGCTCTGGCTCACTCTGTGCCTTCTGTGGCCTACTCTGCTCCAGCTCTGGCTCACTCTGTTCCTTCTGTGGCCTACTCTGCTCCAGCAGTGTCCTACTCCTCTCCTTCTGTAGCATACTCTGCACCCTCAGTAGCCTACACCGCTCCATCTGTAGCGTACTCTTCCCCAGCTGTAGCCTACTCTGCTCCTGTGGTGACCAAAACTATTGCTCAACCTGTAGTATCCAGCTATGCTGCCCCCGCTTGGTAAAGATGTGATTGCGCTGTAGACAATTTATTTATTTATTTGTATACACGTTGGCAAATGACTTTGAAAAATTATTGTAAATAAATTTGAAAGACATTTGTTGTAATCTATGGTTTTATTGGTTTTGTAACGTTAAACAAGAGTTTTTAATTCTCCTTAAAACCCTTTGAAAATTTTCAAAATTCCTGGTAGCTTTACTAGCAAGATTTCCATAGAAACGAGGAAATCACAACACGGCGTTGGTCAGTTTCTTCATTTTCATGGAAATTATCTTGAATCCAAATTTAGAAGTTCAAAAAACCGGGTCTTTTTGCCCTATTCTTGGGACTATGTTTTTCCTATAGTTACTGTTTATCTACCACTATCTTCGGTTTTACGTTTCAGCATACATATGTGGCAACGTTGCCATATTTATCATTTCTTTTGCTAATATTTGTCACATCGATTTTTTAACACAGATAAACGCTATTTAACTGCCTTTCGTAAATATGAAAAAAATCTTGTAAATTCTTTTGAAATTTCTACGAGTTTCTTAAAGACTTTTTAGCCCCCGAGGCATTTTACCAATGATTATTGAAATTTTTGTTTTACCTCACCGAATCGACATCAAAATTTTTAAAAATCCTCTGGGAATCCTACGAATTTCAGCAATATGGTCTTCAAGTGAGATTTCATTCGGGTTTCTCTTCGGGAGTTTGTCTCTGATATTAAAAATCTGAAGAGCTCAATAGAACTCTAAAGAAGATCTGTGAACCTCCAAAATACTTTTGCAATTTTAAATGCAGTTTCTTTCGGGGGCTTTCGCTGGATTCTTATCATATATTCGAAAATTTTCAGAAGCCTTGTAATTTTCCTCAAAACTTCTGCGCATGCTCAGAAAAACTTGTATATATACACACCAAAAATTCAGTTCGGGTTTTTTTTAGTAAATTACGTGAATTAGCCACAATGCTCGTGTTCCAGAGCTAAAACTAGGTAATAAATTTCTGCAGATTTCAACGAAAATTAATTTTGTTAAAGAGAAATATATGATAGTTTCGAGAAATAAAATTTGATTTTCAAGGGCTGCTCGAGATATCCCAATAATTTAGTGACGGCACTCCATTTATTTAGTTCATTCACGATGCAATAACCATGAGCAAATCAACCTAATCGACCGTTGATATCCTTTAACAGGTAATGCAAATTGATCTTGTATCAAATGGATCAAGTGCAAAACTTGACAACCTCGCTTTTTGAATTTGCTCCTCCACTGTGCGCTCGGGCCAATGAGAGGAAGATAAAGATCGGAGAAGGATTAATTATCTCCATTCAACGGATATGAAAATTAGGACAATATCGCGATATCAGCAATCAATAGAAGAGTTTCGTATGTTTTTAGAGGTTTCTGAGGTTTCCAGAAAAGAATGATGTTCATTCGCCTCTTTGTCAAAATTTAAAAATGAATCAAAATGCCAATTTTGCTCAACGCATTTATTTTTCATTTGTAGTCCGTGAAGAGAGAGAGTGAGCGACAGAGAAAGATAGAGGGGAGAGGGGAGAGAGGGAGGCAGAAAGAAAAAGAGAAACAAATTTTGCTATAAATTTGGAATTACCTCTAAATCTCCCAAAGTTAACATATGAGAGTAGACTATGTTTAATTTATCATCATAGATTTCAATTATTTCCCACATTAAAAAGATAAAAAATTATTATTTTTTTACTACTTTTTTAAAATAATTTTTTCACTGAATTAGATAAATAAATTATAAGTTTTTTTCATAAAAACGCTAATTGAACGAGTGCTATTTCGTAATTTAGTTATAAACTGAAAGCAGGTTAGTTCCAGTTACATTAAATATAGTCGCTCAGATAAAAGAGGAACCAATAACAACAATGATTTGTTAAACGTCTTCAAACACCAGGTGGAATCCCTCTCTAAACTGAGTAATCCCAAATTTGAAATCAATAAAAACAACAAAAATAATTGAAAACACTATATTAAAAAAATAATAAATACAAAACTACAAACATCCAGTCAATCCCAAATCTTGCTTTAATAGTGATATTCAATGCCATATCCCTGGAAGTTAGTGTGAGCCACTAAACCGGCAGGTGAATAGGCCACTGCAGCCTTAGCCACAACCGGTGCAGAAACAGCTTTGGTTAACAACGGAGTTGGGGCTCCGTAAGATAATACTGGGGCGGGCGCAGAGTAGGTTTTAGAGATAACTGGAGCAGAGGCGAAAGAGACTACTGGCGCAGGTGCTGCATAAGTCTTGGTAACCAGGGGAGCGTGCGCGCCGTAAACAACTGGTCCTGGGGATGCGTAGGATAAAATTGGAGCAGGTGCAGCATAAGACTTGGTGATAACTGGAGACGGTGCTCCGTAAATCAGTGGAGATGAAGCCCTGGCGATGTACTGAGCTGGCGCGCTGTAAAGCGCGGGAGGGATGGCGTCGTTGGTGAACCTGGTGTCGTATTTGCGCACGCTAGAGTAGGCACTGTCGATAGCTTTGGAGTAGGTGGAGAGAGACTGGGCTCCTCCAAGGGATCTGGTCAGCGACTGCTGGGTGAGCCCTATGTGGGGTGTTTGGACAGCTACTGTTGCTGGGGCAGCATGGTAAGCAAGTGGTTGAGCTGTTAAAAGAGAAAATTAACAACTTGGTGATGACTGAGCCATGAATAAAGTACCAGCGATGGTTTTGGTGACGGTCAGGGGGGCTGAAGATTGTTGGAAGTACGAAGAGCTAACAGCTGGGGCTGGAGAGTAGTGGAGTTGTGGCTGAGCAAAGAGATCTCCTGCATTTGCACAAGCGAGGGTAAATGCGAGAATGACGAACTAAAAATAAAAAAATAAAAATATATATATATATTAAAATTATACTAAAGGATTTTGAAACTTACCTTAAGGGCCATGATTGCTGAGTAACTTTAAAGGAATCACAATGAAAATCTCAATGGGACTAACGTGTTGCTTGAAATTTCACCCATTTTATACCGGCTAATCAAAACCCGAAATTCACTCATATGATTCCCACCCATCATGCAATTCGGCGCAAGCATCTTTCCCTCTCTTAGCTGTAGTGGTGACATATCACTTTCCCTTTCTATATGGTGATCTCGTTACAGGTTACCCAGAAAGAAAAATGAATAAGACAATAATTATTATGCAATATCATATATTAACGCTCGTCTCGTTTTAAGAGTCATTCTCCAAGAATATTAAAAAATTAACGTATTGTAGAACGACCTACGGCGGGCTCCCTACTTTACGAAAGGACCTCACGGTCCATTTGAGGTATTCTGGGTTAAGGTCTAGGTTAGGGCGGGTTTGCGTTCGCGATAATCGGTGTTCTTTTAATTGGATATTTAACTCGACAGAAATCTTATGTAATTTCTTGTAAATTATTTGAATGCTATCCAGTAATCATTCTCCTTGCTACAAATCAGTCTAGACTATCAGATTTTTATCCATTTGACTCGCACTACTGTTCGCTGCTATGGGTGTTTCAGCGGTGTTAAGTGTTTCTTCATTGCTAATAGCCAATTTTTGATCGATTTATCATTTTATCAAAACGCTGAAAGAGTAAATGTCAGTTTCTCACAAAATAGTGGTTTTATCACCACAATTTCTTGCATGCACCACCCAGAATTTTTGCCATACTTAAACAAACCGGTTACCCTAAAACCTTGGTAAAAATGTTTCACTCTCGAAGCCTCTGTCCCAACACAAAGGTATCGTAAAATCTGTGGAACTACATGTATAACCGATCCCATTTTAAACATAGGTATAATAAATCAGACCCATAAATTTTCAATACCTTCACGATAAATATTTGCGGCCCTCATTGTTTTGTTATAATATCAAAATGTGTAACATGATTTTGCAATGGACCCCAAAATTATATAGATGTATGTTAATAGATCGCCATTGAATGTGAAATTAATCGATTCCAATTTGATTCACTTGTAGTCTCGTAGGTGATGTAACTCTTGTAAATCGATTTATTGAGTGTGAAGAATGTGGAGATTTATGTGCGGGCTAAGTGTACTGCTTGATTTCAAGGCGATAAAATTTGATCGTCATTATCATAGAAGTCACTGGGGCAATAAGCACCTCACTGTCAGTACTAAAAAAACGATAAATAGGTAATAGAAAAAAAAAACAGATTAATAAGGATTAGCTTTATTCCCTTCAATAGCAACACGTATCAAATCGTTTCCCAAGAAATAATCACTGGCTACGATGTTAACTTCGTTGAACCACTCGTCTCTGACCCATTTGGTTACTTCTTTATTGACCTTCTGGGCCAATTCCCTCAAGTTGTTTTTCCGAAGAATAACGTCCCACGGCTGAGGCGTCAACTCAGCCATCAAGGCCCACATTGGGTTGGTGTTGCTCTTGTGCTGGTACAGGGCGCTGTAGAGGTACTCTTTGAGGGTCGGCAGCTGGTTAGTATCTCCCCAGAACTGTTTGATGGGATGCCACAGCCAGGGGGTATCTAAAAGTGAGAATGGGGATGCTAGTTTGAATAGGCGAATAGATGATTGACGTAGTGCGTTAGAGCCAGGTATGTAGGAAAATAAGTTTTCATGCAATTATACCGATCACCATTATGTCCAGAAACTGATAGAAAATTACTCTATTACGCAACTGAAAATGTTTTTCTTGATATTCACATTCGTCCATAGTTTCCAAAAAACATTTGAATTGCAACATCATTATGCTAAAGTATAAAACCTTAAAGACAACATATTAATTATCTCCGATATTGAGCTGACGGTTCACATTATCATTGTTCCTACCGGCTCAAACACACTAAACTTCTTCATATTGATTTGTTTTTACAAATGGGCAGAAATCCATTTTAAGTTCATACAACAACTGTTCGCAGAGTATCGGTCCGATTTGTTCTCATATGAAGTGGAACCTTTCTCAAAAATTTACGAACGTAGCTCTTCATATGGTGCAAACGCCGTTAATTAACTTTACTATTGTATTTTTCATTGTGTGAGATAATAAGAGTCTTACGATTGACTGTTGATCTATCTGCATACGAGATTATAATGCTCTTATTCTGCGACCAAATTTCGTTCAGCGTAGGCCCACTTCCCGCCTGCAGTCCCGACGGAATAACTGCGAAATCTCCAAGATAAGCATGTAAGATTTCGGTGAACCTATTGTGCAATGCTCTGCTGAAATTAGTGGGAAACGGGAATCTGTGAAAATCAACAAATATGATCTCCTGCGGCGCTAATTCCGCAAACTTGCGAATTTCCTCCAAAATCGGCTCTATTTTCGTCACCTTAACGTGATCGTGGTAGATGTAAAACCTGTAAACTCCTATGCATTATTAGAGCCTCTTTCAATACCGACAAGCCAAAGATTTACCCTCCTTCGGGAACGAAACCAATACGCAGGTCCAGGTATCTAATTCCATAGACTAACTGCCGCCACACGCTCTGGTCTTGGTTCAGAACGTACCCTTCAAAATAGGAGATTATCCCTTTGTGAGATCCCGAATTGTGTGTGCCTGGAATGAATAAGTTTCCTATTTTTTTCCTGCCAAGATACTGCCTAGAATTGTGACTATTATTAGCTCAAATAAATATTAGCAGGTTGCATAAGACCTGTTGTCAAACATCCATGTGGGTTGAATTTCCAGACACCTGGAATCTATAATCATTTGATACTTCTTGGATGATATCCAGAACGGCAGACAATGGGGCCCCTCGTCGGCTCTCGCTTCGTTTCTGTCGTATTCCCATTTACCTGGCAGCCATGGCTCCCTGAATTTTATCCGAGTTTTGTAATATCCTCCAGGATAATCCAGAGCTCTTATTTCCACCAATGCTCGCTGGTCTTCCTAAAGGCAGGAGTTTTATTGCAAAAAGTAATTATTGGGAAAAGTATGTACATCTCTAGTGTTTCTGTTGGTCAACACAATGTAATCTGGATAGGTGAAATTGTTGCAATTCTTGGTGACCCAATTCAGTTCTAAATAATTGTCTTGCAAAGATGAAACCGTGAGGTGGACTTTGCCGCAAGACGCTAATGTCGTCTCAAGGGCTGCAAATGGAAGGTATCAAATAGATGGTCAGGATCGAAACCCGACAAACACGATCACGAAAGGAATCTCTTCTTTATCGTTCATCAAAGTGCGAGAATTCGTATATTTTTTGTTTTATATATACATTCAGCATAAGTGGGCATAACTAACACCAACGAAACTAATTAGTGACTAAATATGCTGATTATTTAATATAGATTGTTGAAAATTAAAAACAATTCACACATACTGTGTCTGAAAGTTATAATTAGATCTTTTTATCGTGCTATTTCATATTAATAAATACAACATTTCACGAGCTATTTTGATGATTAGAAACGTTGTTCTTGTGGCAAATTGATTCTATAGGGATACATGTACATGTTTGTACTTTGTTGTGTTGGTCTAATGTCCAATTGGAGGTGCCTCACAGGAAAGGCAAAACTTACTAAAGCTCTCCGAACATAACAAGAGAACATCGCAGAGATTACATCTTTCACAGATTCTCTATGAAAATACGAAAATTTAATTTACTCTTTCCCTAATTTTCCAAAAAAATTATTTTCAATCAAATAAAACCTTTTCTCATCTGTAGCGGTCAATACCTACTCTCCGGCACTGAAGCATACACCTTGACCACTTGCACTACCAACGTAAAGTACCCAATGAAATCGAAAGTGCCACGCATTCTGCCTCTGTATCAAACGACATCACTTTCTCCAGAGTCTAATTTTGATTAGAAACAAATTCACCAAGTTTTCAAAGCTCAAAGACGCGTATTTCTTTTTGAGCAACCGATTCACAACACGAACCCAATGGTCAACCTAGTGTCGAGGACCTAAATAGGTAGATAACTAAACTAAGTGAATTAGTATAGTTTTATTCATTGTTTGTTGCGTCGGGAATGTACGGAACTGAGATGAGTATAAATTATACCGGGGTGTGAGCTAAATTAATGTGGTAACTACGATTGATTGGATATCCTGAATCTGGAGTCTTCACAGAGCTTCATTCTATTGAGGAACGTGTTCTCAAAACACCTCAAGCTACAGTGAAGGAACGCGACAATTTCCTTATTTCTAATCATTTTTTGCAACTTTTGAACCTGCGCAGGTATTCGCCATTGAAAATTTGCTTACTAAGAATCACCTTCTCCTTTGTTTCCTTCCAGTCCTTGCTGCGGGCGAAAAAACTGTTTTCACTCCTTCTAGTAATATCGCTGCTTTTCGCTGTTAGGATTTAAAGGTAAACATTTATGTAATAATTAAAGATTTGTCATTGGCCGGATGTCTTACATGATGGCCGAATATCAAGTGAGTCATTATTCATTTACAGCGAAGTGTGGAGTCGAGAGACTACAAAGGAAATTGAGCGTTATTAACTCTCGCGAAATCTCTATTATAGATAAAATTGAGTTAATCAGCGGTAGGATTTGATTCGGGTTTAATCAGGACTCTTCGGGAACTCATACTCCAATACACACTCTGGCATTGTAAACGTGTCATGGTTATTTATTTTAGGTACAATGAGACTACCGTTAGTTTATAAAAAATTTATTTGCAAACCTTACTTCTATTAAACTTATAAATTGTTCATTTTATTAAATAGTGAAACACATCAATACAAAAAAATAATAATCTAAAAAAACAAAGTTATACAGCCTTAAAAGTAATATTGCAAACACTATATACACTGGCAAAAATGCGCAAAACAGACTTTACTTGGTAAAGAACAATAAAATCTCTGCCTTTTCCCTCTTGGACAAATTTAAGAAAAAGTTTTGTCTTTGTGCTAAAACCATAGAAGCAACGTTTCGGCTTCTACACCATTAGGTCGCCATTACACATCAATTCTCATATAGACAAAAATGTAAAAAGATGTTTTGAAAAGATGAGGAACTATCGTAAAATAAATATTTCTCAATTTTCTCTCAAACACTCGACAGAATTCCATATTATTAACGTAAATCTTTCACCCTAATCACTTAGACACATATATCACAGACATGGCACTGTTTTGTGCTTTATCGTCCCCCTCCTCTACCTCTGCATGATTGATAACTAATGAAGTTTCGCCAATGGGAGCAGCTGCGTCTACCAAAAATTCAGCGCTCAGCGACCCCACTCCATGTTCAGTAAAATCCTCTTCCTCTTTATGGCCCCCGGGACTTCTCGATGGAGACCGAATCCGACTCCTCCTGAAGCTGCTCCTCAATATCGAAGCAACTTCCGCTGCGGTGAGGGCATTGGTGGAGGCCTGCAGGTTCCTCAATCTCTCCAAAGTGGACATTCTGGTGTTTCCGTCCACGGCGTCTGGCACAATACTACTGGCATTCATTTCCACGAATACGGCATTGTAATCCGGTGGCGGTGGTTGGGTGACGCTCTGGACGCTAGGTCTGCTCCTGGATGTTCCAGCGACAGAACTTCCTTCACCCAGGGCGTTAGCAATTCTGCGCATGCTGCGGCGAATGCTTTGGCGCAGGAATTTTGCGAGACGAGCTCCGGTGGCCGTGGTGTAGCTGGGTGGGGGGGTATATTTGGGCGGCGGATCTTCAGATTGAACGGATGGTGAGTTGGAATTTGCAGCCGGGTTTGTGATGGGTGGGTCCTCCATGTGCTCCCCGATGGGTGGTCGGTAGAGGAGCTGGATTCTCTGTTAGAAAAAGTTCGATTTAGTGTCAACAATGAGAATACCTCGCGGAATCTAACGCGGAATACTAACGTTAAGAGATGGATCTTCTAGTTCCTGCATGGTGAGTGCATGTAAAAGGACTTCATATAAAACCATGTCAGGGGGAAATTTTCTGGTGCAATACGTACCTCCAATATGTCCGAAGGGCCATTGTTCAAGTATCGATAGCTTTGTATGACCGCCACAAAGGGTATACAAAGCACCGGCAAAAGCTGCATCATCGATCCGACTTGACGAGCCCATAATGGCCAATAATCCAGAAATGGAGCGTGATGCCAGACAAACATGTCTCGGAAATTCCCATTTTTAAAGGTTGTTATGCATAAAATCTGAAATCACCAGAAAGAAATGAGTTACATTCTAAAAGCAATTTCATAACGTTGTTACCATTAAAACTACTGGCAGAATCACATTCCAAGTAAAAGATAACAACGGTGGAGCCCAACTGATAAGACAACTATGGCTGTTAGGAGTGAAAAGGGCAGTCACCACAGTGTCACCACTATAAGGCCTACCCCTCACTAGGAATACCGCCAATATCTGCATTATTATTACTATGGTTAGCCACCATATACTGCCCAGAGTGTAATCCATGAAATACACCACGTAAATACCGAGCTGAGATAAAAAATTAATTATAAAAAATATTTGGGGAAATAACTTGGGGTTAGCACCTCCGTAGCCATAGGGAGTCCCAATATGAAGCCGCAAGCACAGCTGAAGAACGTAATGGTAGATTCCCATTTCTTCAAAACTTTGGGTTTGATGGCCATTATACCTGTGATGAGGCAATGCCATATTGCTAATTGTTGGGCGATGCCGAACATGATGAAGATGAAATAAGTGAGCACCGCCCAGAATGGGGAAACTTGGTCAGCGCCCATTACCGCGAAAGTTGCCGGTAGTATTTCAGTGGCCAATCGGAGAACCTGAAAGGAATTCTTATTACAGGTTTCACCAAAATTAAACACCGACAACTCAATAACGTGAAAAGAAATTGAGGTTGCCACGTCTCTTTTACTTTTTGAGATAATTGCTCTTTTTGTCAGCTTGAAAGTGCGTGTAAATGAAGGGTACTCCAATGCAATAACCGCACGTTAAGACTCAAAATCCAAGAATCAAATTTTGTGTTTAAAAGATTATACAGGGTGAGTCGGGAGGATCGTGCCAAACTTCAGGAGCGTGCTGTACATGAAAAATAAATGTAAAAAAACTCAAATGTTGTTATCCGATTTTCGTTTGTTTACAAGTCATAGCGTAAATAAAATTAAAACATAAAATTTAAAAAAATTTATAAATTTCATAAGAAATTCCATAAATTAACGTTTGGATATCATGGTAAATGTTCAAAAATATCGCCATTAACTTCTAAGCATTTTCGGCTTCATCTATGAAGAGCATTCGTTGCGCTCCTGATTGTTTCATGTCTTTCTTCAATGGCAGCTGCAGCATTTCTAATGCGTCGAATTAGTGCATCTTGAGCGTCCACTTTTGCTCTGTACACTTCAGTTTTAAACCAACCCCACAAACAATAGTCTAGTGGTGTCAGGTCTGGAGACCTTGGAGGCCAACTAATAGGGCCACCACGACCAATCCAACGTCGAGGAAACGTTTCGTCTAAATGTTGCTTAACCTTTGTGTTTTAATTTTATTTACGTCATAACTTGTAAACAAACGAAAATCAGATAACAACATTTGAGTTTTTTTACATTTATTTTTCATGTACAGCACGCTCCTGAAGTTTGGCACGATCCTCCCGACTCGCCCTGTATAGCTGTGTTTGAAACCAACTACGCTACTGGTTTTTTAAGATATGAATATCACAAGTTTTGTTTACAATTCTTGCAATTTTTAAAAACACATGCACACAGGATGTTTGTTTAAATTCCACAAGTCTACGCAGACCAGGTGGCAATTTCTCCTTCAATTTATGAAATAAAGACATACAATCTCGTCTATTTTTGCAATTTTAAAATTCACGCTAAAACGAAAACGCTCCAAGTTGTATTTCCAAGTCTCCAAAATCTCAGTTGTTGAAATTTAATATGATGTAGATGTTATTGAATTCGAGGGAAAAAAACAGTTCAATGAGAATTTTTCTGAAAATTTTAAAAAGGTTATTTATCTATTCACAGCCACTTTCCACATTCTAAGCATGCGTTGGGGAATTACCTAAAAAATATCTCAAATCTGCCATACCTGAGTGACCTGTATAGCTCTGCACAAAACTCAAATTGAGTATGCAGTTTGAATTTTCCATACCTGATATCCACTCTCGTGAGCGCCATCAGAGCCTGGTCGAATAACTTTTTCTCCCAATATAAAAGAATTATGTTTCATATATCTCACTGGTGTGTTCGATATTGTGGGTGGCAGTGGATCCTTCACATATCTGAGGAACTGATACGATGATATTCGCTCTTAAAGTAAAACAAAATGACTGCTTCAGTTGCATCGGTACATGGAACATTATTCCCTACCAAACGAACTAGGGTAGTAACTGTACCCATAAGATTTAAGTATCTGGACGCAAGTGTTGGCCAAGAAGGCCACGAGTAGCAACACCGAAATGGTCATCACAGCTATCAGACTAGAGTCGCGTTGAAGCAAGTGTTTGTGCTTGTTGTGTGACGCTATTTGCATGGTCGCAGCCCCTAGAAGGCCCCAAGTGAGGAAGGTCTCTTGGGCTGCAGCCAACCAACTCTGTAACCCCCCCTCCCCCGTAATAGCATTCTAGAAAGGTAAATAAAACAAAAATTTACCCTGGAGTTCAAAAAGAACTCGCCCCACGAAGTCTCGGGGAATATGATATTGACAAACTCTGGCGGCATAAGTCCCAAAATTTTGGCACAAAGCACGAAGGTACCGAAGACTGGCAGAAGCGTGAACATGTAAATGACCTAATGGAGAACGCATTTAATAATTAAATCTCTGTAAATATACTAGAATGTACCTTTCCATAAGACCGCAGTCCTTTGCTCAAGGAGACGAAGACGATCATCCAAATAACAGCTAAATTGAAAGCGGACTGGAATTTGATGGTTCCGTACGCTATCCCGCTGGGCAGATGGTACCTTTGCAGTACGATTCCATTAAAATAATCCGGGACGGTCTCGGTTAGCTTGTAGGTACCATTAAGGGGCGTTTGTATATCTGCAAAGCCAAAACACGAAGAACGGTTATCATAAGTAAGCACCTTCGGGCTGACCATAGTTATTTAATTTAACATTAACTAAAATTTAATCATATGAGGATCATACCTTTTCTATAATAAAGAAACGGCTCTGCCCACCGGTACTTATCCAGAGCCGTAATGAACGAGTCCCGAAAATACACAAACATCCACGACACCCCTATGATGCTATAGAACCCTGTGAGCGCCTGCGTGATGAGTAGCGACACCCCAACCCCTTGGAATAAGGGCGATATGCGCCACATATCGATAACTCCCGTGCCCAATTGCTGACCCAGGCATAGTTGAAGGGTGAAGAGTGGTAGACCGAACACCAGGGAGAGCAGCATGAACTGGAAGATGAAATTAGCCCCAAAATGGATTGTCAGTACTGCGAAGCGGGATATGTTGAACAGGCCCAAGGTACAACCGAGACAGGCCATCATTGAGCTCATACTGTGGGGCCATTTGCCCAGGGGGCTTTCGGCCTCCGGGATTTCGTTGGTGCGTTGATGATCGCATGACCTGGAACAGAGAGGATATGTCAGAATTTTTTTTTTTTTTAACTACTAAGAATGAAAAATGTGACGAAATAATAGGAGCTACGAAATTTCCCTGACGTTATTTTGTCGTACACTTCCTTCGGTTTCACCATCGTGGGTTGTGTTATCTCTCTGAAACTTGAAAAAACCGTGCTGCAACCAGTTTTTTTGGAATACTGGATCCGGCGTGCAACATAATGATGTATTTCACGTTTCCTGTCGGCATTACTATATGTTTTCCTGTAAGCGTGCGGTAAGTCCGCTTTGCCGCACGCATTTGCTAGCTAAAAAAGAGCACGTGTTAGAGTTGAAAATTGTTGTGTCTCAACGCTATCCCATTCAAATTTCTCGATCCCACAATTCTCGTGTTAGTTCTTTTGCCGAGCAGTTTAATTTCCTCAACCAGGACGCATCGATAAAACCATTGTATGTTCTTTTGTAAATTTAATGGCCGTACTAGCTATCACCTGATGCCGTAATTAATTGTCAATCCGAGCATATTGCCTGGCATTCGAACTTACCTGGCATTTCCAGCTAAATAACACGTAGTATGGGAAAACCCTTTTCATACCAATCGATTACTCAATTTATTCTTCTTATACTTTCCAGATTGGCGCACAGTGGCGTAATCCATCTAAAAACTCGGACACGGGTCAAAATGAAAATTCCATGATTATTGACAAAACGTAGAAACGTCTGTATCTGTTTTCTACGAGGTATCGACGCTGCCGTCGCTGGCTCCCCGTGTTTCTTTGTTACGCCACTGAAAATTGGCAAATTATTAATTAAATGTTTTAACAGCTCTTATGTCTTGTTCCGCAAGAATTCAAGATATAAATTACGAAATAATTATAATTTACTTAAGGTCAGTGCGTTTGGAGTTTGTACGGAATGGTAGAAATAAAAAGCTGACCAAGAACCTTTAGAGAGTCACCATTTAAGCTCAAGTTCACGATATGTTGCGCAGCTTAATGGCTTTTCCTCATATTTCACTTTCGATTACTATTTTGGCCAGCTTAATTTCTACAAAGTCAATCCGACGATTTACGTATTAATTGGCCTGTCTCAGTAATCGTTACTAGAAATTTACATTTTTTTATCATTGTGTGCTCGCTCACATTTATCTCGTTAGGAAATACACACTTATTTAAATTGCTAACAAGGCTACTTGTTGTTTTAATGTAAAAACAAGATTTGCGTTACACTCCTACGTTTCTCTGTCCAAGAAAATTGATTTTTCAATAGTCTAAAGTGGCTCAAATCCACAAAGCAGGCCAATGTCCAGTCACGCAATGTTGTTACCCTAATAGAATCAATAATGCCCCACATACAATAACGCTCAAGAGGTTGAACAAATACGCGAAGAAACTGTGGGCATGTCAAAATGTCGTGCACCCTCCTGCAGGAAAAGTCCTCCGGTTTGTGTGACCTCCAGGAATAATATCACGTCACCTGATCTTGTGACTTTTATACCTGCTAAACGAACAACCTACATTCGATAAACCGCTGTTTACCTCTCTTCAATGGTACTATTAAGTCATGTCAGTATTTATAGTTAAGCTGCAAAGCCCAGTTACATGTCGCAGATGGCTGACGGGAGGTACTTAAATGACCACGTTAACGGTTATCGCATCTATCAACAGAATTGGAACAACATCTTCTCATGGCGTCAAAATCGATTTTTCCGACAGGTTAATTTTAACTTACGTTCTCAAAAACCTCCACAAGAACCTCACCGACTGCATCTTCCTCGAACGTCCTCACGCGGCATGAATTTTTCTTACTGCTGGCATTTTTCTGTTAGCACGTAATCTCACAATAATTGTTGTAGTACTAACCCATGATCATTCATGGTTCATCGCGAGTGCTTCTTCTGTTGAAGAAGTGACGTGGTACCGCCACCGAGCAACATACCGTATTACGAACTCTATAGCAAATAATAACAAAGTCGGTGCACCAAACAAATCGGGTACTACCTACTATGGTTGGGTGGAGGAAACTCACCGTTATGAGATCGGTGACCCGGTATTCCACTATTCCAATGTTTTTCTCTTGTTTTCGATTAGAGTGGTTATCGGTGGTTTTTACGTCATTCCAAATTGGAGCAAAGACAAACAGATCAAAAGTTCTTTGTAAAGTTAATATTTGCCGAAAATCGAGCAAATGCAGCTAGGCATACAGTCTGCAACAGTCTGCTTTACTTTCGTCCTCAAGATAATGTATTAGTTTGATAATGGATAACTCACTGCCTAAATTTCAAGGCCACGTTGCCAGCTGACGACTTCAGCTCCGATTTACAAGTACCATTTGGAGTTTCATGAATTTTAAAATAGCAACAGATAAATGTTGTAATAACTAGAGTTTTCGTCATTCAAATCACCAAATATTAGGTGATAATTAGAGCGTTTGAAAGTACTTTTGGTGGCTGTTAGTGTGCCACTGCAAGGTCGAGTAACCAAAAGCAGTTTTCTGCAGAAAATAGGGGCCGACAGTGTGTTTCTCTGTTGTTGAAAAAATTCACAATCCTAAACGAATTGCGCTGTCACCACATATCTAGTAACGTTCCCGAATCCAGAGAAGTGCTGGACCTTGAGGGAATTTCTTGTTCGTCCGTCGTCGCAATAAAAAATCAAAATAATTTTCCTCCAAGAAATTTTCTCGCGAATCAAACGCACAGAGGTGCCTTTCGTTTTTGCTTTAAACGTATTAAGATCCTTATATAAGTGACAGATCTGTCAAAGGGCTGGCCCTATTGCTAAGTCCAGAGAAATGCTGTAAATCCAGATTCCCTTCTTTCAACGGAATCAAAATGCTATTTTTGGAAATATCAAAAATGAAATCGACCGAAGTAATGTCGTCCTCAAAGCTCCAAGGAGCCAAAGTGCAAAAGCTCGATGTTGTCCAGTCCTCGAGGCCGGCGCAACTTGAGGGGCAACGGTTCATTGTTGACGAGACGTTGTAGGCCTATTTTAGCCAAAACGAAAACGTAAATACGCAGTTCTTATATGGATTGTGTAACTGTGCAGATCTACTTGGCGATATTGCCAATAACACAGAGCTACTGGAACGCACCTTTCATTAGGTAGCATTTAGCATGAAAGGCCAATTTTCGAGAAAGCCCTAGAGTAAAAGTCCAACCATTTGCCTAAAATAAAATTGGCAACACTGCATTGTAGTAAAAACTAAAAAAGGTGGATTATTTTAAACATAAAAAACCTAGTTTTGGAGGAACGTAAGCAGCAACAAAGGGGCCTTCGTCTTCCCGAAAGACGAAACGGTGCGTAAGGGTTTTTGGTTCCGAAACCCCCTCAAAGGGATGTCCGATTAGGATCGGGCCCAATTGCAAGAGTTTGCTGTTGTACGAAGGTTTCAAATATTTTAACGTTGCCAACACTGTTTATGGGCAGATTTTACCATTGTAATATTCAATTTAGCTCGCAATTTTTGAAGTCTGCCGAATGCAGAATTAAGTGAAATTCGCACCACATTCGTTTCTGAGTGCAAAAAGGACAAAAAAAAGAGGAATATTGAAAACCGAAACTTAAATCTTAGTTCCATTCGTCCGGCCATTCCCGTGCTCAAGCACTGCTTCCTCATTGCTCAAAAGCAGCGCTCACCAACCTGGTTTTCAACATTGTTCGCATCAATTACAGATTTCCCAACTTTACATCTGGTTGCATCCATTCCAAACCCTTATGTCAAGGTTGTATAATTACAAGATCGGCTTTCAGACAATCATATTCTACCGATATCATCTTACAACACTCTATGGTCATGTCACGTAACGAACATTGGTGGTTTAAACCTTGAAAAATTGAAATAATGAACGAGATACTAATGTGTGAAGTCACTGAAGCGTTCCTTTTATGTTAAGCAACAGTAATACTATGTGACTGCAGCTTTAATATTGTCACTAAATCGTCAAAGCGGCAAAGAAAACGCTAAAAAGGAAAAAACGGCAGATCTTCCCGCCCCAGCGAGCGGTCCTCCAACTGTAAGAGTTGGCACCTACCCAAACCACAAAGAAACCCTCAGGAGGGACCCTTTTAACAGTTTTTTAGGTGCATTTTCCTTCTATCAGGGGTTTTACATGCAGCTGCCAAGCTGCAAAAGTCGTAAAAGCGAGTAACGTTCATGGAGAAGCTAGACGTGGGGCTGAAGGGAATGTGAGACTTGTAGAGGAGGAACGTCTAGCTGCTACAAAAAATTGAATAAAATTGTGGAAATATTCTCTCCATCCCCTAAGTTAAGAGACTCCAAGGGGATTGGGCGATGTTAAGGAAAGGTCGCTGCGGTTACACTTAGAGGCAAAAAAAATCGGTATTTTCACATTTTCTGTACCGATTAGCGATGAAATTGTCAAAAATTGTTTCACTAGTGATTTTGATTCACTGTCGGATTGGAAACGTACGACGAATGCATGTTTTTTTCTCAAAAACGAAACTTGAGGAAGCGAAATTAGGGTGGAGTAACGAGCAAAAATTCTAAGATGTGGTCTCAAAGTCAGTCAAATATCTACCGTATAGAGCAATTGTGTGCCTCCAAAACCAGTAAACTAACTTAACATATTAAATTAGGCATTAGTTCAGTTTGATAAATAAATTAAAATGTTAAATCATTAGTAACAGAAGTAGGTTAAAACCTACCGGAGAGGATAGACTGAGAATTGCATTCATTGAGAAGGGCTGCTTCCAGGGAGGCAAAGTGTCAATAAGTCACATAAGCACCACCATCTGAAGACAAGGAAAAGAGAGAGTTAAGTAGAGTCGTTCACCTAACATCCAGATCCGTGCTCTGGATTCGGCTAGAGGTAGCACCCATTTACTATACACATATTATACTGTACCACGTTAACCATTAATGGCACGTATTGCGTTGTAACCTCTGAGGTGAAAAACAATTTTTGTACCATTGTGGATAGTAATTAGAGCGAACAATTAAGCAATTTTCTTCGGCCAGCAGATATTTGCCTTAATCATTTCACCACCTACTTTCATTTATAATGATTTAAGTAATTTGAAAAATGGTTTCCAGAGATAAAACCATGTAGACGGCAGTTAACGAGGCAGGCTCCTGAGCAGTAAGTAGCGATTATTACACAGAAAATCTCTGCTTCCATCTTATCATTTTTGCATTTGAACCATCCGGTTCGCTGTCTCGCCGTGGTTTCGAGTTAATTGCTGGAAACTAATATCTGGGACACCCTGTATTATAGTTATTCTAATACGGTGGAAAATTAAACGAGGAACATTAAAGCAATAAACCTAATCGAACCATTTGTTCGTGCGCCTTGTTTGGATACGTGACCTGGTTCGATGTTACACCGCCAGATGGCGGCACATTAAATTAGAGACTAACAGTTCGTATAAATTTTGTTGTTAAATAACCCTTTAAACCTATTGTCTGATTCGAATGATTTTTTATTTAATTGTAGGTCAGTTCTTTAAGAATCGTATCGCGTCTTTACCTACCAGTACTTAGAGAAAGTCCATTAACTGTACATGCCGAAAGAAACGAACGTGCAGCGACTTTTTCCTAAATTTTAGGACCGCTGTGGATTGTTGCAAAAAACAGGAATGATAGCATTTTCAGTCACATTCGAAACACGTTTCTTGTTAACATTTGGTTTTTTGGTTAATTTCGGTATCTGTGAAAATGGGGAAGTTACGGACTACTGGACAAAATTAACGCATTTTTCCCCGTTTAAATGGCATTATTTTTATACACCGACCGCGAGTAGTCTCAAATCAGCACTAAATGCAAAACGACTCTAATGTCTACTTGTCACACATCAAAAAAACAATATTTATTCAAACAAAGCAAAGAAATACCCATTTTGTCCAGAAATCAGCGACCCTTTTATTACGAGAGACATCGAAGCGAACTAAGAAGTAAAACGTTAGCAAAAAGTATGCCTCGAATGTGACTTAAAATGAAAAAGTTTTTGAACGCCGCAATACTCCACAGAGATCTCAAAATTTAGCAGAAACACCCGGTATAGTCGTTTCGACCAGTTTGCAACAACAATGCTCCTTCGCCAAAAATCTAAGCAAACGATGTGACACACAAAAATGTGATTTACTGAGTGAAACGATGACTAAAATCAGACATTAAGTGTAGGAGTTATGTACCGCCAAAGATGCGATATATTTTCAGTGACGCGACAATTTTCCAATAATTTATATTATAAAACATTCACTAGAAGTCTCAAAATCACTGTTCCAAGAGCAACTCACCGTCTTTGAGTATTATTGGTCGATGTCTCCTGCGCCTCGTTATCTCCTCCGTCCAAAGGCATACGACCCAGAGTTCCGCCACCACTAGAATCCGCACTGGTACCACTGGAGGACACACTTCTACCTCTTCTAGAACGTGACGATTCCGAACTGCTCCTCGTCCTGGAATTTGACTGATGAGTCTCTGCGTTCCTTGACCTTGCCCTTGATGTCCGTGCTGAAGACACGCAGAAATTAAATTGCATTCATTGAATAGTATCGACTTACCGCTTGCGCGAGTCAACGGTGGCAGCCTCGACGGAGCGCTCACGGGCCTCACCGCCACCCCAGCCTCCAATCGACCTCCGCTGTCCTCAATGTTAACAGCGACTGCTTCAGCTCTATCCACGTTGGGTAGAGTGAGTTGTTGCAGTCTTCGCATTGAACTCCGTAACCAAGTACTCCTGCCAGTACCGCACGGTTCCGATGGTACCGTTTCGTGCAGGTCTGAAGAACTGCCTGCACCACTTTGTCTGCGTAGTGGTTCAACAATGACCGTTCCAGTACAGCAATCGGCAGATGCATGGGCATGACGTTGGCGATTTACGTCGTCATCGGACAATGAGCAGATTTTTGGGGCGGTGGACTCAGCTGGGGCGGATGTCCGGGTGAGGGTGGACGTGGAGGGCTCGTTCACGGACTTCCGTCTGAAATTTATAGAGATGTTAAGGAAAAATTATTAAAGTTTTTCTTCGGCTTGCAAAGTATAAATTTACGTCGGTATTAAGGAGATTCTAGATATTCAATTTTCGCACCTAATTAGCCGCGGCCTTTCTTCCTTGCCCAAGTTTACTGAATTGCTCCTAAATGCCCGTTTCCTTTGCGTCAGCTGGGCGGGTATGGCACACGCCGAGGAGGGTCTAGGCAATTGCTCATGTACCATGAAATTACCATTGTTTTCGGTGTCAACATAGCCCCGATTCACGATCCCGGCGGCCACAAACTTCCGGTAGTTTTCCTCTATTTGTCTTAGTTTGATGCGCGCCAGTTCCTCATCAAATTCCTCTTCCTGCTCCACCTTAAAAACCTGATAAATTTCCTATCCGTACGTTTATTTAAAACTCACCTTGGCGACATCCTCATTGGAATCTAAAGAGTCATCAGAAGCACTGGATTCGGAGTCATCAATGGCGTCATGAAGATAATTATCCAAATCTCCTAAACACTCTTCAATTATATGTTGAGTGGCATCGTCTAAGCCGTGAAGCGAGTTCCCGTTGGCCGCATCTTCGCACTCTTCTAAAGTGGCATTGAGCAGATCATCCAAATTCTTCAAAACCAGCAAAGCCTCGAAATTATCGGCTGGCAATGTAGTTCTCTCATCAGCATTCCCATTATCGTCAACCCTCTCGCAAATGTCCAGGAAATCATCGCATTCCACTTCTTCCCCATCGAGACTGTCTCTGTCATACTCATCTATGTTAATGAGAATATCTTCAACATCCACACTCTCTCTTCTAGAGCGAGGAGTTTTGTCATTGCACTGAGTTAAGAGCTTTTGCTCAAGTACCGGAAGCTCTGTGTCTATAAGATTGTCAGTTTCGTAAGTTTCTATAGTTGCAACTTGGACTGGAAGCACGAATGGAGGCCCCACGTGAAAGTCGATTAAGTCGTTCGAGGACATGTTGGAGCAGGCCTAGGATTGAAAAATAACATCCTTGAGTACCGAAAATGAGGATATACATTTTGCATTACTTTAACGACCTGGATTCTACGGGAAAGTCCTAACTGCAAACCGTCGCCTTCGGTTCGTAAATAATTTATTAGGTTAGTTCAGGTTAAAAACCTTGTTGTTTGTGTTCCCGCGTATAGAACAATGAGCGTTTTCGATGTAGAGGTCATTAATAATAATTTGGACAGGGTTGATTCATTGTTTCATTCAAGTTAATCTACCTAATACGAGATACGGAGGTTACATTTATACTCATTTTTGCGGTTTTCGGAGTGTTTCAAAATTTATAGGTGCCTGACAGAATAGAGCGCACATGCTCCAATTGGACTGTCCAGATTCAGTACAGGAATGAATAAATTAATGATTAAGGCTGGAGGCGCAAAATGTGCGTTTTCCAAGAATAGAGTTCCCAGGAAGGTGCAACTGCTTTTAAAAAATTCTCAAATTAACCGTCTTTGTGAGCTCTATGAATTTTTCAAACCGCATTTTCGAGGCTTCAGGACTTCGGATGATCGAGGTTTAGACTAAAATTCATATCAATAGACTAGAGCAACTCACGGTGCATTAAAAATGTGAAAATTTTCCTGTTCATTGTCCAAACTATGCTAAACAGTACTAACTTCCAAGAGATGCTGAAGGAATTTTGGAAGTTTTTTTAAAAACTTTGAGAGTTGTCGAGCGAACTCTGAAAAATTTCTCGAAACGATTGGGAACTTTGTAATACTAGAGACCATGTGAGACTTTTTAAACCTTCTGAAAGCTCCTAAAATATGTCTAGAACATTCAAAAACTCGATATTTCTCAGGTTATTTGCTTTTATTGAAATCTACTTTAACGCACTACTTCGTCCTCGACCAACTCTCTTCCTCGCCAACCAAAACAGCAAGAAAAGCGATATTAAGGGAGCACCTTAAGACTGATGCCACCTGTAGATTTAACCTGACTCTTCATGTCTCATAATTTAATAACAGAATGACACGCAACGATCAAGCTGATATTGTGCAGTAATGGTTTTTTGGCACCATTATTATGGTAGAAACAACTCCTTTCTCTAATTTAACAAAAGTATCTACCTAATTGGAAAGAAGCAATCTCCACTAGGTAAAAGCACACCTGATGACTCTTAATGCAGAAATTTGGTAAGATCTCGATTGAGATAAAAATGTTCAATTCCGGAACTAATCAGATTAACTTACGAAATGCGTTATGCATTAATGTCACGCTCTGTGAATTGAATCTTGGGCTTATACAATACCTGTAAAATGTTAATATTATTACACTTAATAATGGGTTTTTAAATTATTTTCGACCGACGAGGAGGGTCTGGAGCTTGAACCTTTGCTTGCTATCCTGACCCAAAATTGGGGGAACATAGTACATTATGCGTGGGTCCCTATTATTTGTAGTTAATTTGCTTCATTTAAGACAATTATAACCGTAAAATTTACAGACAAGGGGGTCACTTTAGGAGACAATGAGGTAAAGATCCTACGAATCAAATAAATATTTCAAGGCTGTTGGAGAAAATCAATCCTAAGCATGAATTTCCTGCATCATTGTCATTATACCATCGATACAGTCGATTGATTCATTGAATTAAAAGGAACCGTTAGTGTCACATCACACTCAATCAGTGTCGGCCACCTTGACCTCCCATTGACTGTGAGAAAAACTCCTGGAAATGAATTAAAGAGGCTGGTTTGCGTGTTACCCTCCATGATGGGAGTATGGAAATTGGAAAAAATGATCTGATTTAGTGTCACGTGATACTCAATCAGGGTCGACCAACTTGAGCTCCCATTGACTGTGAGACAAACTCCTGGAAATGAATTGGAGAAGTTGTTGTGCGTGTTACCCTCCATGATGGGAGTATGGAAATTGGAAAAAATGATCTGATTTAGTGTCACGTGATACTCAATCAGGGTCGACCAACTTGAGCTCCCATTGACTGTGAGACAAACTCCTGGAAATGAATTGGAGAAGTTGTTGTGCGTGTTACCCTCCATGATGGGAGTATGGAAATTGGAAAAAATGATCTGATTTAGTGTCACGTGATACTCAATCAGGGTCGACCAACTTGAGCTCCCATTGACTGTGAGACAAACTCCTGGAAATGAATTGGAGAAGTTGTTGTGCGTGTTACCCTCCATGATGGGAGTATGGAAATTGGAAAAAATGATCTGATTTAGTGTCACGTGATACTCAATCAGGGTCGACCAACTTGAGCTCCCATTGACTGTGAGACAAACTCCTGGAAATGAATTGAAGAAGTTGTTGTGCGTGTTACCCTCCATGATGGGAGTATGGAAATTGGAAAAAATGATCTGATTTAGTGTCACGTGATACTCAATCAGGGTCGACCAACTTGGGCTCCCATTGACTGTGAGACAAACTCCTGGAAATGAATTGAAGAAGTTGTTGTGCGTGTTACCCTCCATGATGGAAGTATGGAAATTGGAAAAAATGATCTAATTTAGTTTGAAAGGCAAATTTACAGTATATCTATTTATTGCAACATACAGTCGTTCTTTTAACTGTCCAGCGCAGATTGTTAAGCAAAGTCGTGATGAGAAAACAAAGGGGGTGTCGCATCCGACATTTATTGTTAACATGAAATTTGAATATGGAACGTGACGAGCAACACTGAAAGTTAAACAACTGGAGAAGAATTTGCATTGATAATAACGTAACGTTTTTTCTCTTCAGACTCATCAATAATAATAGAACACTTAAAGCGCGTCTAAATTTAAAATTTAAACAATAATTTAGTCGTTTTTTATTCCTGATTTTATACCTTTTTGAATTTCAATTCGTGAAGACATCAATTTAATTCGTGGTTAAAACTGTGCCAGATTAAAAATAGAAGTAATCGTCAACAAAGGTCTCTCACATTGTTATTAATGCAAATTGTAGTTAGTTTATATTCCCAGACAACAGGTTGTTTGTACAACTTCACTGTTTCAGTGGTATTGGCCGTAAATTTGTCAGAACACATTCCTCTTTGCGTCCTTGACTAATAACAGTGCAAAAACACAAATGATAATCCAGCCAGTTATTCTTAAATTGTTAAAAAAAATTTCCAAATAATTTGAAAAATGTTGATAAAAATAAATCGAATTTTAAAGTAAACAGTTGATGTGCAAACTATTAATTAAATCGATTCGATTTGCGAGTAATGAATTGTGAAACTTTGAAACTGTTGCAAATTCCATTGCCAATAACTACAGATTTCGTGATTTAGAGAAAGATCAATATATACGAACGGAAATTGTTATAAATTTAGGTCTCAATTAAACGCCACAAGTTAAAAATGTTTCTGAACGTTCCTACGATACGTAATACATTGTATTAGCAGATAATACTCCTCGACTTTACCATTATGTGGCTGCAGACTAGGGCTTAGGAGAAAAAGTATTCATGAAGCCACGATATGAAATTGTAATGGGGAAGGTATATGACCTCGTTTAAACTGTATGAAGGCGTATATTGATTATTCCGAAGGTTTATTATGTGGGCATGAAAGCCCTAAAAACGTAATTTGTGTTTCTCTTAATTAGGTAGAGCTTAGGAAAGCTTTTTTTTTTGAATTAGCATTAATGCTAAGGCAAAGGGGATTTTTGTCGCATTGACTCGAATCAATGCTGTTAGTCTTGTATTCACAAATCTAAACAAATGAGATACATGCCGGTTCAGCGACCTAAAAATATTTCTATTATTAGGTTTTAGAAGTCTTCAACTTTAGAAAAGGTCTTTATCACATATCGACAGCAAGTTTTCTAATCTGAGTAGGAATTATTTTCAGCGAGTGAGAAAACGAACTCGTCGAAATGAAAATGAGGGACGATGGCCTCAGGAGGAGATAAAACAGGAAAACTCTTCAATAATGCAAGAATTTCGACAACTCAAATTTAAAAAAAGGTCATAAAACGCAGCTGGTTAGGAAAGTACCCGGAAAACTGGCAACGCGGCAACATTCGCTTGTTATTCCGATTGCGCATTTTACTTGTCAGTAACGTCAAAAATGACCGGCACCTGCTCAGCAAAACCTTTTTTTCGCGCCTTGATTGATTGATTTTTTTCTTATTTGATTGTGCGGATCAACGCTTCGGCTGCTAACTACGAGATAACTCGTAGACAAACTTATTACCCGGGACACCGGCTACGACCGGACTCGCAGCGGTTCCGCTTGGTCATTGTTGAACCACCGGAGTATTCTCTCAAATTGCTGTGTAAATATGAATATCTGACGTCTCGGAAGACAGAAATAAATCAAGTGCGGCGCGTTTAAACAAAATATTTGTTCATATATTAACGAGCGTGCGGTTATAAAGAAAAAAATATTAATAATAATGAAATTTTTTGCTAAATTGGCCCAAACTAAAAATCCTGTTTTTGTCCATCTAGTGATTATGATATGTAACCTCCACGCAAAGAGCTAGCTCCTCCTCAGAACAAAAATATCTGGATTCTTAACGATTTCTTCCATCGATTCACACTCGACACGGCCTCGTCCAGCGCTGCTTTTTTTCGGTTAATGGAAAGTGTTCTAACTAATGCAAATCCATTTGCCCACTTCTTACATTTGAATTAATTTCGGTTCCATCTGCTTCAACAAATTGTTCTCTAAATTTGATCAATCTCATGTTGGAACGATTAACTTTTTTCACACATTTTATGTGCATTTTGTACATAGTTACGTCTCTTTAACGTGTAAAGTCACCTTGTTGGGTCATTTAATAGTTTTGCATAAGGATGTATAGTAGAATAGCGTTTGATCCGATAGGTCAAAGTCCAACATCCCATTATTATAATCACGAATTATATTCGGTTTTATCGACACTTTTCCACTGCCATTAAGGCACCCTTACTATCTAAACAGAGCGTGTGTTAGAAATACATAGGACGTCCCGCTTGCCTTGTCACTAGCACACAGCAAAAGAACCATTTCGCCGTCAGAAACATTCTCCTTTCTTCAGTTTTCGCTTTATCACTTCGATTGAATTTTTGAAGTCAAATTTTAGAGACTTTGCTTCGTGTAAATTCATCACTGCACATCTCTATTGTACTTCTCAAGTTTTTCAATTGGAAGTTAGCGGAAGTATCTTTTAACACCTCATTTACCTGATTTAAAAGCTGCGTTGATGGAGGCTCTTCAACTTCTGTTTTTTTTCCAAATTGAGCATCCTATACATTGATCAATAATTTCCGTATTCTAGTAGTCAGCGACATCAATGCATTAACACGTGTTTCCACATTTATTTCCACCACCATCCGAGTAGGTAAGTATTCGATTTTTCGTGTAGAAACACCCTATAGAAATTTTATAAACAAAACATCTCTAGTTCATTTATTTGTTACTTGAATACAGTTATTTCTTAATTAGTTCTGAGACTAAGTCTCCTCCGCCTTCCCTCGATTTCCGATTTTTAGCTAAATTTTAGATGATATCTAGGTAGTATGAGAGCTTCCCACATTCATTTGTGTATAAAAAAGTTATGATTTCATATTGCTTGGTTGGTCCAATTCCAAGGAAAGTATGCTCTAGGTAAACTTATCAACACCTTAACAAATTAGCTACCCAGTCTCCAGTTTCTTTAGAGCAGAATAATTAATGTTCTATTAATTTTAACTTCGAACTAATTACCATAGAAACATGGTTTTAAATACAGCATTAGTTATACGGGATGTCTAAAAAACGGGCGAAGCTGTAAATCAGTCATTTATGAACGGATTTTGTTGAACTGAATCAAAATAAAATTTTATTTTTGAAACTATTAAGTAAAGTTAAAGTTAAATTTTTTCAACTCAACTCTTCTGTTTCAGACATCAACTTCAGCATTTCAAATGGAACTCCGTAATTTCACTTACGTTTTTTTATGAAATATTTTTCTGAATCTGTTGGCGTACAACAGATTAACGTCAAAACAATTTTGAACTGAAAAAATTGAAAAATTTTATTTCTTTGAGTAGCATCGTAAATAAGATTGTCCTTCTGCATTAAATAACGTATTTATCCTTACTTTACATAAGATATTATTTTCGCTTCTCGTTGGGTATCATATGGGCGACGCTTGTCCATGGCGCCAGGCGTCTTTGAACAATACGATGAGATGGAATGAAATTCAGATGACTACAGAATAAAGCAGATGGCACCATGACGATACAGATAGTTACGTAACACGTGATGTCAGAATTTAGGACACACGTGGATGCATAATTCATATTGTTCGAACTTAAAATTTTTTTTTTTAGATAAAAATTGTTTTTACGTTAATTTGTCATAGATCATTAATTTCAGAAAAAAACATTTCTGTCAGAAAATATAAAGCATATATGGAGTTCCGTTTGAAATTTTGAAGTTGGAGTCGAAAGCAGAAGTAGAGTTTAAAAAGTTAACTTTGGCGTCAGTTAGTAGTTCGAAAAATATCTCTTTATTTCGTTTTCAGTTCATCAAAATAAGTTCATAAATAACTGAGTTGTAGCTTCGCTCGTTTTTTTTAGGCACCTTGTATGTACGTGTATGCTAATTGGTCTATAGGAACTAGCTTCATGTGAAAGTTAACCATATATTAATCATTTGTCCCTTGAAGCCAATAGATCAAATATTGCGTAAAAGAGCGTTTCCACGGAAACTGAGGAAACGAACTGTTCCAGGAAAGTTATCTACACTTATTCCATCGGTTATGTGAAAACCACATCTCCTTTGTAAAGTTACTTAGACTTTGATGTTTCGGCATTTAAGGCCATTAGTTTAATGGACTAGCAAGTTTACCCAGAAATTTAGTTGAAACCACGAGACTGACCAATTATCCATCTTTATTTCAACTTTTCCAAGGGCGTAATGCTTTTGATAAAGTTGCCACAACTTTGATCAATTAGCCTTTAGAATACTTAACTGTTCGAGCAAGAGTAGTTGAATAAATCTAAATTTAAAAGCCGACCCTACGAGTAATACCTAGTTACCGTCCATCTTGTCTATTTTAATATTTAACGAAAGATGTACGCCACTGAAGGTAAATGACGGAATGTCAAATTAATGCAATGTCAGTGCGAGGACCAATAATGCGCCTGCATTTGACGTCTTCATTTGTTTCATTGTTATCATGCGTCATGGCTGAATTGTGAGTCGGAAAACTCATTTTTAGTTATTTTTTGCACAATTTTTCTACGTGATTTGTACCTGAAAACTACCGAAAGCCTTTTACAAAGGAGAATTTTCATTGTGCTTTAGTTAATCAATGCAGAAAAGATATTCAAGAATCGGTTCTTCACAAGTTAGTAATTTTTAACTTTAATAGCGTCAAGTGCGCATGATTTTAAGGCAGATTAAATATTTTCATGTGCGTTTTCATAGATGTTTTCCAAATCCAATCAATAGGAAATAAGCAGTTTTCCTTGCGTATCAGACAAACATTAAATTTCCGAGGTCAGTTTACTCTAAATTGGCAGTGTCAAGTTGTAATTAATTAAACAACTGTCGCGGCTGCTAAAATAGCATCCACCGGACGACCAGTACTGACCATCGTTCACCCATTTTATCATAGTGGTTTTTGAGGAAAACCACTTCTTTGACTTGGCAATTCAAGAAACACGTCATCGTCTGTAATTAAGGTAATTGAGCAATCTCATCTCGCATTTGGGGGGTTTTAGGGGCGACAACTACGCTTCTATCATGCGGCTAGATCAACGTAAAAATAATCAATATAATACGTCAATATTAAATTCACGAATTTACTGTTTACTGTGGTGTGCAGTTCAGTTGACCCAAAAATCTCAATTGAAGGCGAGGTGCAGTAATTCAACAGTTTTTCCCATATTTCCAGTAGATAAACCTTTTTACAAATTGTTTTTATCCAACCTAAATAAAAAAATTTCCCATTATGCGATTTCCAAAATCAAGTTAACGTCAGACAGTTCGTGCCTTGATATGATGTTCTGGCACGATATTACCAGTTTCCCTATTATAATTTGTTCACAAGTGACAAGGTTTGGGCCTGAATATACATATACAGCTTGTAAATGAGGACACCATTCTTTATCAAAAAAATAGTTATGAATATTAATACACCAACGCATGCGCGCAAGCATATAAGGTACGTTAACATTGGCTAGAAATGTTTGACTCAGATTCGCACATCCATTGAAAAACGCCATTTAACCATGTACATCTTCCATGTAAGTATGACACAGTACCATCCTTGAACAATCGCAGTCATGCAGCTACATGTACTCGTAGTAGTTCCGCTCTGCTGATGAGATACTTGAAACGATTAATAAGAGCAAATATTGGTTTTTAACATTAAGCAGTCTGTGATTAAGATTTCGGCGTTTTCAAGGAAAACCACGGCCTAATATCTCTGATATACGTAAGTCAATACCTACGTGAATTCGATTTCAATCAATTACGTGTTGATCAATGATATTTTCCTGCATGCCCTTGCTGCCTACGCCCGGCAAACACATAAATACCTAACACGTTTCCTAGTTGCATGTAAATCTACAGGAATTTTGAACAAAGTTGAAAATTGCCCGACATTATTAGTAGATTTACACACACATGCTCAGTTTGAAGGGTTCCCCTGAAAATGGTGTCAAGACAAGAGTAAAACCGCATAAGACTTTTTGGTCGCTTTCAGTGGATAGATGTCCTCACATTTTGGTGTGGCATAGTGGTTGGGTATGCACACCGGTCTGATTAGCCAAAAAATGTGGGTTACTCGTATCAGCTTATTGGGTTTCTTTTATGACTCATTAGGAGCGGAGCCGGCCTAGAAACAACCGTCATTGTTATTATTTTCATTGTACAACATTTTGAAACAAACAATGACTGTTTTTCATATTCCAACGTGCCTTCGTTAATGAAAGCTTTTTAAGTGATAAAAACAAAACATTGAGGCATTTGAAAGTTGAGCGAATTTAGTGCACCACACTCAAGTCGTGGGATTGTAGTTTTATATAGGAAAAGCGTGTCAATGGGAACAATGGCAACGTGTGGGTGTATTGAAATTGCTCCCATGACAATTTATTCTTAGATCGTAAGGTGATTATAAAATTTTTGAATCTTCGAAGACTCACTTAAGTTAAAGAACAATCAGAAATATAATCTACAGGATCATGTAACCATGGGCCTATGAAATTAAAATTGCATCGATTCAATCTATTTCCAAGTACGCGGTCGAGCTGGTAATTGACCGAAACCATGAAAAATTTCGCCCTATTTCGTAAAAAACTGTATGATTATCCATCGCATCACGTCTAAGAGAAAATAAATACCAATTTTTTTCCAAATCCCACATCTTGAGACACAACTCTTGATGGATTTTCAATATACAGGGTCTTTCCGGGGAAACGGAACGGTCGAAATTTTAAATCGATTTGCTCGCAGGATTATGACTACACATCGGATGCGCCCTTCGAATTTTGTGAACACTTTTTATTGACCTCAATTACCTGTAGGTATTCCGAGGTCCGGCATTAGTTTTGATACTAACGGAGTAGATTGTGAAGAATTAAGGCTTAAGGCAAATAGCAGAACACGTTAAAGACATAAGCCAACACGTTTATTTAATCCATTACATAGAAGATCTTACTTCCTCGCTAAGGGATAAGTCCCAGCAAGTAATTTTGTGGTATTCGACTAATGTACATTTGCAAGGGTTTTTTTCTGGGTTAAAATTGCGACTCCTTAATTCCCAGAAATGTGCAAGGGCCCCATGGCGTAAGGTCACTGCCTGGAAATCATGTCACATAAAAATAACGTGAGCCATGCCAAAAACTCCCATTAAAGGACATGGAAAACGCACTGTTATTAACTCTCATATCATTTGAAAATCAATAAAGATGGATATAGAGTTTTCTATGGACAAATTAACTTTAACGAATAACAAATTAAAAACGTCCTACGATATATAGAGTGCTACATTTGAAAAGAAGTCGAGTTTTAGCACCCCAAACGTGTTGAAATGGTTATTTGTGTAACCAGTTTCGAACCCATGGCCGAAACCACTCGAAATTGGATAAATATAACTGAATATGCAGGGGTAAGTGCATTAAGGCATTTTTCCTCGTGACTGCGAGGTTCAGACTCTCCAATAATATTCTCTAATGGAAAAATTCAAGTTTCTAGATCTTATACGAATGTCAAAAATTTTCAGTAAAAAGCACTGAGAGCGTGGTTTTTTAATTCCTTCCTCGTAAAAATAATTTTTTAAATAACGAGCATCGGAGATGGTTCGAAATTGACATGGATAGGTATAGAATGGTGGATTAGGAAAAGGTTCCTAAAGTGGCGCATTCAGAATAACGCCATAACATAAGCAGAGTTGCACGAAAAAAAACGAGTTTCCAATGCTTAAAGAGCATTAAGATGAATGCTGATCTGTTTGGCCAATATACATATGTGCCTTCCTTTAATGAAACGCAGCGAGATCTTTGTTAAATAATAATGTACAGTGGTTTCAATTTTTGCAAGATTTAATTCGACGATTTGAGAATAATTCTGTCATGCCTAATACCCATTTCTCTTCCCTTAATCGACAATGCCCTTTATGCGAAATTTGGTGACTCACTAAGTATACTTATACTTTCAGCCTTTCAGCACGGCTGTTGCCTTAGCTACGCGTGTGAATGGTAACAGTTACTATACACACACCCCATTTTACATCCAACAATAATAATAATTACGAAATGCATTTTATGTTTTTTGTTTATATTATTTCCTCGTTGAACAAAAACTTACATTACAAAACCAAAATTCCTCAAAAAGTCGTTTCAACGGTCAAAAATCAAAACTCAGATGAACACTTGTGAAAAGTTCCTACACTCCAATGGTACAGTCACCAATAAAAAAAAAAAAAAAGTGGGAAAACTGCTTTTTTCCAAGTTTTCTTGTAATCAAACGCAATCACGCGAATCCCGAAGGTTTGCAAACGATTTTACCTCAGCTGGCAACCGAGTCTCCGATACTGAAAATCATGTAAACGAAAGACTCGCCTGTAATAAAGTTGAACAACGCGCACTGGGGGAAATAAACGATCTTGGTGGGACATAAATCTAAATCTAAAACGTAACAATTTTGTTATTGCTTATCACAAACGAGAAAAAAAAACATTCTTTAAGTTTAATTATCCGATTTTTAAAATATTTTTTCTTAACGTTGAAGAACATACCTAGAGCGATTTATTTATTTTAGTCGGCATTTGGAATAACGACCACACACAACTTTGTCCTAATACGTAAGGTACGCGACCCTCTGTCCTCTATATAAGTTAACTAAAGGTTAACGTTTGGCATCATTGGGGAAACTGGCTCTTGTCCGTTTTCTTCGTTGGTGCGACCGTGAACCCCGCAAGAGCTGGTGCCCGAGGCAGTACCGCATGGGTTTCTTTTAAGGCTTGGGTGCTTTGATGGAGGTGCAAGAATTTTTGACACGGAAGCGTTCCTCGGGCCGTTGTTCTATAGCCTTGAAGATATAGGTTTCTTTTGCATTGACACTTTTAATACTCGGATAAAATAACCATTTTAACATCGTCTTTTAAGCGATGACTCACATACTGAGATACATGTATATTTTCATTTATTAAGAATCAAGTAAATTTGTAACAACGTGGCAACATCTGTTTGTTCATAAAAAGAGTCGTATACAAGTTTAAAATAGTGATGGTGAGATTCAGGTTAGTGATGAAATATAGGCAAATACCTGTGTATATACCAATTGCAGAATGTCTATTTTCTGGTTTTATATTTTTATGTCACAACTCTTTCAAACGGATTGCCCTTTTGATTACAGATTTTAAACAAATTTCATTGAAAGTATGTCGGTACATACAGTGGTGACATAGTATTAATATACTGTTTGAGTACAGTCAATTAATCCACAAATTTGTATACTTTCTTCTAAACGTAAGAAATCTGCTTCGAAGTGTTATAAAACATTTTCCTTACTTCTAGCTTTAAATAAACGTTCAAACGGTGCTTAAAATTGCGCAAATTTCTATAGAATCGTCATTCACCTGTTGTCAAGAAACACATTTATGATTTCTTGACATAATCGTATTTGACTTTTTATTTATAGTATTCATGGTCACGTTTAAAAAAAATGTTTAATATCTTAGGTGTAAGATGCAAGGTAACCCACTGATTTACACTCCACATGCTAAACTAATGGAGTAATGTGCTGATACAGATGTATTTTATATATACAGCTGAACTTCCTCATTGAAACATTAGGGGACGATTTTTGATTGAAGTCTCCAAACTCATAATCTGATCTAAGTTCTGAGAAAGTAATCGATGATCCCGTCAGGTAAAAGGTTTTTACAACTTGCCTTGAATTAATGTTCTTTATATTTTGACAGTTTACATATTACAAATAAAGGCAGATAAAAATATCGCGAGGGCAAAATCGTAAAATGACAAAAACTATATGTAGTTTCAAAGAGATATAAGCATAGTCTTTTATTCAACGAACAAAAATAATAACTATAAATAAAAAAACTTCTTAAATGCAATATTATTTATTCCAACAGCTGCAAAGGGCTGTTAAGGAAAATAAACCATGAACTTTTCGGCCTTCTAATAAAGTAAAAAAACATACCCTGTTTCAGCCATTTGCAGTACTGACTTATATTTATCACGAATTGTGACGAATATTATAAAAATTTGCCTTTTATTAACAATAAAATACTAATGCAATTTTTTATTTCTATGCAATAGGGTTTCATAGAATTCAAATTTTCTTTAACATGTTAGAATACATGGCTAAATATAACATTAAATTAGATATTATTTATTATCTTCCTAAATTGCTTCATAGGCGGTATCTACAGGAGGACTGCTAGTTCCGTTCAGGAACTCTTCAAGTTCGTCCCTAGAAGACACCGCTTCAGCTCTGGACTTTCGTCTATGCTTCTTCTCGCTTTTCTCTTTTTCCTGCTCCTTCGTTCGATCCTTGGATTTCTTCTTTTTTTGTTTCTCCTTCTTTTCACTCTGAAATGTATCATCAAATTCTGCACATAACAGAAAATCAGATTACTTTATCTCTGTGCTTCTTCTCTTTCTTGACAGAGCTAGAAGTATGAGTGTCTTCACTCTCACTCTGAACGCTCAAATTTCCGGAACTTGGAGATTTTTTGGACGTTAAGAGTTCCATGTGGACGTTAGAGGAAGTTACAGACACGCTATCGTCGTAGATGGCACTGGCGCTATTATCAAAAGTTTGGCTGACCATAGACGTGTCTTCTCCACCTGAGGAAATTTGTTAATTATTGAGGACTGATTAAAAATGAAAGTTACCTTCTGGAGAGCGACGCCATTTTGAATCAGGCGCCACCCAGCCATCATAAACATCTGAGGTGAGTTCAGATATCTCAGAATTAATGGTGGAATCAAACTCATCATTTGTTTGCTTCATGTCATAGTCCTCAGGTATAGTTTTCTCAATCTGAAATGCATTAAAATGTATTTTTAAGATATTCCCACTATTTTATCACCTCAAGTTCACTACTCCCATCAGACTTTCCAGCTTTTGCCGCATATAAAAGTTCGGTTTTTTTAACAACCCTCGCCGGTTTTGATAAAGAAGCTTCATCAGGTTCAAAGTCTTCTTGCAACTCAGAAACCAATGGATTTCCTGTATCTGTATCGCTGCAAATGTCATTAAATTAATCCTGAAATGTATAGGACAAGAACACTCTTATTATTACGAATCAGTCTCTTCAGTCTCTGCAATTTTAGAATGATTGAAATGCACATCATCTAAAAACCCTCCTAAAAGTCCACCATCAGGGCAAAATTCATCTACTGATGTTATAGGGACGTCCAATCTTCGAACTTCTGGTAGACCATCTCCTGCTTCTTTAGACTTTGAAGGAAATCCGCTATTTAGGCTAACACTTTTGGAAACTTGGGTGGAGACTCCAACAGGTAGTTTAGTAGAGTTTTGAATGGCATTGCCAAAAGGTATGGGTTTTCCTAATTTATTAAAAAAGAGAGTTTAATTAAATTAAAAAATTCAAATCATCTAACCCGCTCCAATGACAATAGAGCAACTCTGAGACCGCTTCATGTCTACAACACCAGTGGGCCCTACGCTTGGCTTTTCTATCACAGTTGGAAGAGGAATGTTAGCATTAGAATCTGCTATTTCCCTACGACGTTTCACTAAATTTTCTAAAAACTTAGCATAATTGGCTTCATCAGATTCTGCATATGTATCAAGTTCCTAAAATTCAGTATGCAGCACTTCAATATAGAACAGCCAATGATCCATACATCAATTGTAGCAGTAGTCTCTACTTCATTCCTTTCAATCTGCCTTAGTAAACTCTCTTTTTGAAGCTGTAAGAATGGGAGATTGAAAAACTTGTGCAATAATTTTAGACCAAAACCATTCCTCATGGATGCTTCTGTATGTCTGACTGGTGCTGTTCGGTCTCTATAATGTTAGATGTTAAAATGAAATAGGTTTCTGAAGTATTATAATCAACATACCCAATAATTGACTCAATATAAAAATTAACATGGTCAGCAGTGACAGTTCGGTGATGAGACATATCGCAGTGGTTGGACAAAATTATAACAGGAATGTGAGCTGAATTAACTTTTTTAGACATACAATTTTTTAATATATGTATAATACAAATACCTGGAATTTTTGGTAGCTCTCGTTGGACATAATCAAATGTCCAACTTTTAGTTAGATCTAATATCATAATTACACCATTAGTTCCTTTATAAACATCAAGAAATTCGGCATCTAAAGCAGCCTCTTCAGGAATTTCTATTTGTACATTTTCCAATTTTAAACCATCAAAATGTTTTTTTTTTTTGCCTGTGAATAACTTGAATAAAACTCCTCAAATAGCATTTTATCAGAAAATGTCACCTTTATCCACTACATCCCATACTTCAACTTTCACAATATCATCAGTAGCCTTATAATTCCATTGAATAGATGTAACTTGAATTTCATCAGTAGGGATATATTCCTCTATAAATTTCTTGCCTTGAAGTCTGTGGAACAAACAAGTTTTACCCACATTTCTATCCCCCTTAATAACAATTTTCACTGAAATAAAGGTCTCAAATATAATTTGTTTCCCTGGGAATTTCGCTTACTGTTATATTGCACTCCCTTGGAAAATTTCTTCTGTAATGAAGATGACATCGCTTGAACATTGGGGCTCTTTAGGGGCCAATTGTTTGCAGGTCCATCACCTTTACTGGTGAGACGTTTAATGGCCGAAAACATATTGAGTTTGATTGTAAGAGTATGGGACTAAATGTGACTTGCCATATGATCACACAAAACGGGCAATAATCTGTTTTATTGCGAATTTTATATTGATTTTTGCAACCTACACAGTTTAGCAAGGCATCCGTATATTTACAATAGTCATTTATAACTGTCTGTTTGGAGAGACGTTGTAAATATAGTAAACAAGCAGATGAAGGTATAATTTATTTTTTGGTAATAATTGTTTAATTTATTTAATTAGTTGTAATTAAATAATTACTATTTATCCCAAACAAATACAAGTTACAAATATTTTGAAAAAGAGGCTATAAACGCATGACAACTTACATTAAAAAATGGATATATACGTCAGCTACCAAATTAAAAAAATTAATTTTACTCCGTAAAATTAGATCTGGCAACGGTGTGTTCAATGCTTGCCTTTCTCTTAGAGTTAAATTTCTCTTATAGAAAATAATTTTAAAGTGTGAAAAATTCTTCTGCCAGCAAATATAACTTCTAAAAATAAGCATTTTTTCCTTAACACTTTCAAAATATCAATACAAACGTAAATGCGCGGTGTTAAAGATTCATTTTGGAAATAAAAATGTATTAATTTCTGGAAAACTATTTGAGATATTTTATTGAAATTTTGTAGATATTGTTTGTCTCTCCAGAGAACTCAAAATATACCAAAAGAAAAAATGTTAATTTTTTAATGTGTTATTTCATGGTACAAGTATTTCCCAATTTTGAAGACACCCTATTTAGCTATTTATTCCCTATATGCACTAATTCCACACATAGTACAGTTATCGTTTATTACATAGGAAAATTTATATTAAAACAGAATTTAATGAGAATTTAGAAGAAAATAACGCGAAGTAAAATGTAATGCAACGTTGCCACATTTACTCTTCGCAGTTCATCGATCAATACAGGATGATAGCTACGAATGACAACTAACAAATTTGCGGTTATGGCAAATGGCGGTAAAATTGCCAAAAATTCAATTTCTAGTTATTTTGTTCATCAAAAAGTAAAATTCCGTGTTTAAACTCCTCAGATAATTTATTTAATTTACTTAATTTTTTAACGAAAAAAATTGAAATTGATAGTGCAACTAGGACGGAATGGTACGTTTGAGAGCACAGAATTAACTCATTAAACTTTCTGCTTGCACTGAAGCTATATTTATTAACTGTTGTTCCCATTCCTTACTTGCTGCTGATGTGTTTTCTTCGTTTGCCAAAATTATATATATTCATTGGGGTATGGCTTGAATATCCCAACACCAAGCAAAATATGAGAATAACAAAGCCTAAAAATGAAGTTCAATTACCCTTCTCTATTGTCTGCAACAACTACTTAACTTTGAAAGATTTATAAACGTAAATTCGGGGGCTTCGGAAAGGAATTCTGAAATCCTCAAAATCTCTTAATTAAACATATAAAGATGCAACATAATCCTTCGTTATGGTACAAGCTTATTGAAGACAACATAGGCAATTTAGATTTGATGACAATGGGACTTATCAAGTCAAATTGAAGATATGGAGAAAACTGAAAAAGAGAAAGATAGACCGAAATCGGCTAATTCTTTCTTAAAAATCCAGTTCTTCATTAAGAGAAAAGAGAATGCTACATCTGTGCATTTACGGACTCAAATAAAGAAATAATATGAGGTATCATGTTTGATCTTAGAAATGAAAATATAGTTTATGTAAAAAATTCCACTGTGATAAAGTTTGAAGAAGCTAAAATAATGCAAAAGGAAGCTTTCAAAAAAGGGCGAGGTAACTTATGTAGACACAGAATTCCTGATAATCATTTTTGAAACTAAGGAAATACTAATCAGCCTCCTTTCTCCTTCAGCTGTTTTGAGATACTTGAATTTAATATTGCTTTTAAACCAGTCCTATATCTTGCATAAAACCTGCATACTTAACACCTAAACATCTTGCCAAAATTGGCATTAAAGACAATAAACTATGTAAATGTGCATAGATAGGTAACATTAATTAGGTAGTTTTTCAGTACTCCATGGGAACTTTCTAAAACCAGCAGTTGTATAGCTATGTGATCGTTATTACAGGAGCATCAACTAAGGTAGAAGATATCATTTGCAAATTGCTGGACAAGCAGGTCACTATTTTGATTTAATATATTAAGGAAATAGTATTAAATTATAAATCTGACAATGCAAGAGGAGAGAAGAAACTTCTAAAGTTTTTAACAACCTGAGGAGATCACTCTGTCAATATTTCTCAAAAAAGGAAAATTAGAAATAAGAAGAAAAACTCTTACATAAATCTGGCTGAACCTTAATGTGTTTTTTTATCTCAATCCAGAAAAACATTTGTTGTTTTTAAGTTTCTTTTAGAAAATTGCTTAAAATGTCTGAATTTGCTAAATCCAAAAATATGGAACTACTTACAACTGAAATTACGAATCTCCTTACTCTTGAGTCATTTATATCAGAGAGAGATAACTTTCAAAATGTCTTCTACATGTCTCCCATTCCCAAATTGTGTCAAGAGTATCCTTGCATTTTGGGCATAGATGAAGCTGGCAGAGGTCCAGTACTAGGTAAGAACTTGCAGTGCAATAAACTTGCAAAACAAGAAGTTTATTTGTATCAATAATGTTAGGCCCCATGGTCTATGGCGCAGCCTTCATTCCAATAAATGAACAGATGGTCCTGGAACAGCTTGAATGTGCCGATTCTAAAGCTTTAACAGAGGAAAAACGTGATCAGATTTTTGAGAAAATATGCGAAACTTCGAACAAAATGGGTTGGACTGTCGAACTTATCGCCCCCAATTCAATTTGCAACAGTATGCTTAGCCGATCAAAATATTCACTTAATCAGGTGATAATAAGAATTTTAACTGTAATGTCCCGGCATCTTATGAACTGATATTTAACCAAAGGTTTCAATGGATTCCGCAGTGGGTTTGATCAAAGCAGCTTTAGAGCACAAAGTAAAAGTAGAGCACGTATTTGTGGATACGGTGGGAAAGCCAGAAAAGTATCAGGCATATTTAAAATCTCTGTTCCCCAATTTGAACATAGTAGTGGCAAAAAAAGCCGATTCAATTTATCCTGTGGTATCGGCAGCTAGTATTTGCGCTAAAGTGACCAGGGATCATTCTCTTAAAGTGTGGAATTTCACGGAAGGGATTGAAGTAAAGGCGTTCGGCAGTGGTTATCCAGGAGGTGAGTGAGAGTTCAGTATTATCATTAATTAAATATCATTGATTGATTTGAATCAATTTAGATCCAGTTACAAAAAGGTTTCTGATAGATTATTGCGATCCAGTGTTTGGGTATCCTCATTTGGTGAGGTTTAGTTGGTCAACCGCTGTCAATGCGCTAGAAAGTACTGCGTATCGTGTCGATTGGGAGGAGGTAAAGTTTTATGAGAAAATATTGTAGGTATGTGCATTGAAAATTCCAGATTAATGATGAAGAGAAACCACTTCCTCAAACCACTTCTATAACATCGTTTTTTAAAGTGTCAAACAATAAAGAGGGGACAACAACAAAAAAGGCACACGAGTTTTTTACCCAAAGATGCCTCAGTAGGGACGTCCAGTTTTAGTTTTATTTTATGATTAATAGTTCGTGTGAAAATTTGAGTTATACACCACATTGCAGCATCATTTTAAACGATTACAATTTATTTTTATTGTGTGAAATCCACATCGAAACAATAAGGGCCAATATTTGTCATTTTGGCGTGTTTCCAAAATTTCTTGTCGTTGAGTTGAGACTTTAGATAGTAAAAAAATCTTCTTTAATTAAGAGATATTTTAATTTTAGGAAACATGTAATGCAGTTCAATAAAATTGGCACTGTATATTGCTTCTGTATGGACTAGTGTTTACAAATCATTCCTAGAAAAAATAAGCAATCAATTATAAAGCAATTTTATCATTAAAATCAAATCAAACAAATCAGTTTTGTTTTTTCAAAAATCGGTGATACTCCTTCAATCTTATGGCCTGAATATTGATAAATCCCGTCGCATCCTGAGGACTAAACCCTGAATGTTTATCCATAGAAACTAAATCTGCGTTGTACAATGACGTTTTCGAAAATCGACCTAAAATGTAGACTACAACGGCCACCTTATTAACTTTAAAATAATTTTATAAATGAGGAATTTTTACCTGCTCCTTTAAACACTTCCAACTTGACGGTGCCTTCCACGGTCTCTGCGGCTAAATCCAAACATTTCTTAGTGTATTGGCCCTCAGGGGAGAACCAAAACCCATTATAAACATAATCAGAAAGTTTATTTTTCAGTATTTCTTTCACCCTAAAGACCTCTTTGTCCAGGCAAAAAACTTCCAGGTCTGTATGGGCTTGGTGCAATATTGTTACTCCCGGAGTTTCGTACACTCCTCGTGACTATAAAGTTGTCAGAATTAAAAAAAAAAATGTTTTGTTAATAAAATACCTTGAGGCCTATGAATCTATTTTCGACAATGTCGATTCTTCCCACTCCGTGTTTTGCACCTATTTCGTTTAAAGCCAGGAAAATGTCTAAGGATTTGTTAAAAGTTTTGTTATCGTCCGTAGTCAAAAGCACCGGAATTCCTTTCTTAAACGTTATTTCCAGTCTATATATACAGAGAAAAACTAACAATAATATGCTTCATTTGAGATGTGAACTACCTGCTAGGGGCTCCTGCAGATAAACTTGGCTCTAAGGTCATTAAATATAACTCTTTTGGGGGTTCATGATTTGGATTTTCTAAAACTCCAGATTCATAGCTAACATGCATCAAATTCGCATCCATACTCCAGGGAGCTTTAGGCGTTGCGGAGACTGGTATGTGATTTTCGGCTGCAAATTTTAAAAGATCTTGCCGGCCTTTGAATTTTTTGACAAATTCCTCATCACGCCAAGGAGCTATTACCTACAAGTACTTTTTAAAACTTTAAATACAATTATTATTTAATTACCTTAATTGATGGTAACAAAGTATAGCAAGATAATTCGAAGCGAATTTGGTCGTTTCCTTTGCCAGTCGCCCCGTGGGAGATATAAGCCGCTTGGTGTTTCTTTTATGTAAATTGGAAAAATAAATTCTATACAATTTTATATAATATTTTTACTAACCTTGGCGCATTTAATTAACCCTTCTGATATGGCTGGACGAGCTAACGATGTTCCCAATAAGTACCTGTTTTCGTAGATAAGCCCATAGCTGATCGCAGGCCATACGTAATTTTCAATGAACTCTTTCCTGATATCTTCTATCTCCACCTTTGAAGCTCCAATATTCAAAGTCTTTTCTATGGCCGCATCGAAGTCCTCAACTTGCCCGATATTGGCCATATAACAAATTACGTCGAAGTTTTTGTCTATCAACCATTTTAGAATACAGCTGGTGTCCAAGCCGCCCGAATAAGCTAGAACTACTCTTTCTTTGGTCATCTTGAAAGAGACAAATTTTTAATGAAAATATTTGGAAAGGAAACTTATTTATAAGATTGTTAGAAGGTTAATGTAGTTCGTCAGATAATTTAATTGTAATCGAGAACATGACGGGTAGGGGACTAAGACATTGATGCGCGAGTGTTATCATCGATTGAGCAATTTTAGTAATAAATTTCTGTGTGCAGATGCTTTGAAACGAAACACAAACTTAAGAACTTTACATTTTTTCACATTTATTCAAAATATTTTTATTTAAGAAGGTATTAAAACAGACTGCCAATTTAGACACGTTAAATTTTAATTTATTAAACATTTTTTAAATTGACATGATTTATTGTTAACAAAATAACAGTAGTTTCCTAAATATACATATATGCGCTAGAAGAACACAATTTTCTTCATAACTATAAGAGATGAACTACGTCCTACATATCTATCTATTTTATTAAAAACATAAATTGGGGACCTTCAAGAGCGCCCAAAAATACCGTTTTGGTTGTTCTTATATCCGAAAAAATTTCAGATGTTGCAACGATACAGTTCACAGTATAGCATAGAAAGGCTGACTTCAATATAGTTAAATAGTCATGATTTTTAACATTAACGCTAGTTTTATTACTGCAATATCTGCTATAAATATTATGTATATTTAAATAAATAACCAGAAAGTTACTTTTAGTTTTGTTTAAGAATGATAATACTTCAACGACAACAAATTATATAATACGTGCTAATAGAATTTGTAAAAACACAAAACAACAGTAATAACAAACTAAGTAACTGATAGAAAAAGTATAAAACTATATTTAGAATTATTTATTTACATATTAAATGTGGATGATAATTATCAGTTTGTTTGCACTAGTGTAAATGGATTTTTCAAGTCGAATTAAATCAATAACAACTGACCGCAACAAATTGAACGCTGATTAGAGTGAATTAAATGGTGCTTTTGTTAATCATTAGCAGTTTTATCGAACGACAGTTCAAAACTGGATATCGAGATTAGTATATAATAACAAAGAATTTTCTCGCAATTGTGGTTTATATGCGTTATCGACGCATACTTCGAAACGAAAACAAACACAAGTCACCGGAACTCTTTCGAATCACATGATTTAAATATTGATCTGTTTCCAAACAGTCACACCAAACCAAAATACAATTTCTTTATTAGGCAAACCCTATAAAGTCGATTTATCGTCCAAAGCTGAAACACCAAAATGAAGTTTCGCAAACTAGCCAAAACACATCAAGGGCAGTTGATAGTTGTTTGCGTCTATAGGGTCAGTCTACAGAGTGTTTTCGGCAAATGTTGGTACACAGATGGACGAGTCACGGGAACACTCGAACTAAAACACCGAAGGTGGAACAAGCCGCTCGATCCTATTTTCTGGCGATTGAATTTTTCTCACGAGGATTTAATAAAAAAAAAAGGAGAATTTAGTTGGTCGTAGTTATGTGCTGAATATATCCATGCTTGTTTAACATACTAATTTAATGGAAACAAATAAATATCTCAATAGATCACAATAAAAACAAATACTCAAGAAACAAATGCTTCAGTCTACCTTCTGAAAGGTGACTTTCTTTGGTGTGTTCTAGTTCGGAGTCAACGCGGTCAGCTGTTCCAGGAACGCCCTCGGTGTCAAAATATGTGAAGATCCCACTATGACCTCCCAATTCTTCAAAGCGTTGGAAACTTCATATGCACACCGGATTTCTGAGAAACAAACACCTCCCACGATGAAGACTATCAAACGAGGCACGTTCTTCACTGTTGGCTGGCTGCGGTCTTTGTGCCAGTGTCCATATCGGGCGCTAAATGAAGTTTGCAGCATTCGATTATTGAGCACAATACCTACAAAAGTATTACCTGGCTGGTGGATGGTAACCAGTGCTCTGAGCTCTCCCGGCCAGGTAAGGAAAGTGTTTCTGATCCAACTTGTCCTCGATACAGTCCTCCATGACGTCCTTGACTACCGGTGTCCAGCGGGACATTTGGTAAGTTTGCTCGGTAATTCGTTCCTTACGCGGCACTGCGTAGGGTTTTTTCCTGTTGCCTCCCTGTTAATCCGAAAATAAATCTACATGATTAAAAAAACATTTACTCTTACATCGTTGATGACGTTCACGCCCAAATACTGGATGTTCGCTATAGTTTGTTTCTGCGTGATTTGTGCATGAGTGGCAAGTTTCTGCAAGTTTTCCTCAGTAATCCCATTCTTCGCAATTGCGTACAAGGCAATTATTCTCATTTTATCGTATTGGTCAGTGATTTTCGGATCCAGCAAAATGGGCACGATGTTCCGCATATGATCTTTGATCTTCTCGCCTTCTGCATCGGTTCCCATCGCTAAATCCTGCTCCACTTTGCACAGTTTATCCACGTAGCCCTGGTACTGCTTCATGCAGTCCTCCGCCAATTGCAAGTGAGTAGCGTACTTGGACAGCTCCTTCTGGTACTGTGGCATTTTCTTAATCATCGTGGATAAATCTTTCATCGACTGCTTATCGCTAGCGGTCATCCGTTTCGAGTCGGTGAACTTTTTCAAGTTTTTCGTCACGCTTTGGGAGACCACAGCGATGTGTTGGTGACGCAACTCCACCCACATTTCGTCATTTTCATCCAAGAGCACTTCTTTCTTCACTCCACCAGTTGCTTCATATCTAATAGATAAATTCATAAGAATTGTTTAAGTGGGATATTATACACTTCACATAAGCTCTTACTCGTAAACGTCATTTTGAATATTAAGCAAATCGTAGGCCATTGCTTGGAATGTTAATTCGTGTAAAAGCGGAGATACGCAATCAAAACCTCTGTCGAGGATTAATAGTTGCGATCTTGCTTTTTCTGGACCTTCACCCATGGTCGGTTCGTCCGCTTTGTAAGCGTCCAGTTTTTGTTGTATCAATTGAGCCAATTCCACATTCTTGTCCCAATCACTAGTAAAAAATCTTCAATTTAGAACTGTATTCATACATTGCTTTCTCTGCATTGTTCAAACGCTGAAGTCATGAATCGAAATATAGAGGTAATTGGTCTTAAGATAATTTTAACTTGATATTTTTTAAAATCTCTTCGGTACATATCTGGCTATACATGCATGCATGCCATAGTTGACAGAAATCAAACCATATCAGGTGAAATTTGCAAAACATTGCAAGCTTATTTTCACAAACAGTGAAATCAAATGTCTCTTTGGAAGGGCAAAAATTTAATATTAATTAAACAGTGGAAAAATTGTTTAAATATATCACAAATTTTTAGATTGAATTTGCTAATACTCTTTACATTCAACCATCTATTGGCATTTATATGACTACTTAAAGGATGTTCTATTTAATTTTGGTTAATTATATGGGCAAGTTTCCGAATTTTGCACCACTGTAGGGGATTCAAAAAACTGCATAAGGAATTCGAAATTCAAAGTTCATCAGTTCAAACTCAGAAACCTTGTTTATATGGGAATAAAGTTGCTTATTTAAATAGTTAATTCAATTTCAGTTTTAAAAATTACGGATTCCGAATTATTTGGGAAAAGAAAAAATAGTAGAAATTTCGAATTTCACAGTTATTTATTCCCGGTTTCATTTTTATGCCTCCTACGGTTTCCGAAAACACAATGATGTAGCTTTGCATTTAGGACAACCTGTATATACATACAGAATGCATTGAATTAAAAAATGAATTTATTTTTACGCAATTTGAACCAAAAAATCGCTCTCAAACCGCACTTAAATTTGCAAAACTCACCTGCGGTAACGAACTGAAGGATATTCGCCTAAAGTGGCACACAGAGTGGCAATTTGTTCGGCCATTCTTTCTAAATTAGCACTATATTTCTGCAAATAAGCCGGGTTATAATAGCACTGAAAAGTTTCCGCGCAATCAAGGGAAAAAACCTGAAAACATACAATCCAAATATCAAAAATTACTTCTGTAATATCTGCATTTCTACTACAAAAACCAATTACTATTGGTTAACGTTTATTCTAAAAGCAAGACCTAATTCGCACATTGAAGCAGTTAAAACACTACAAAAACCCCAAAACACACACCTGCGATTCATAGGGCAAAAAGGCAATGTTGATTTCCTTTAGAGTCTTAATTTTCTTTGCTGCCATAGACTTGCACAGCTCGTTGAATAATTCCTCAGGGCATACTGATAATAACAATACAAAGCTTTAATTCATAAATTTATAGACTATGATCAAAACTAAAAAGCAACAAAAATCATAACTAATGGTCTTTCAACGAACGTCGCTTTAGGAGGGAGTTCTTGATCTGGATCCAGAAATAAAATCAACACCAATATTAATAGATGTTAGACAATTGCTTGTAAAGTTAGTCACTATTCCAAGATACAGAGCCATAAAGCAGTTGCAAAACAAAATACCAGAGGGCATGTACCTGAGCCTCATTTGGAACAAAGGCTATGTTAATTTCTTTAAGAGTTTTTATATACTTGGCTACTCTGTGATGGCTTAAATCGTTAAATAACTGGTCAGGACAGGCTAAAAAATTAACAAAAGAGAAAACCCAAAGAAAATATAAAAGAAAAATCAAAATTATAGCTTGTTTAAAGAACTTACCTTCGGTAAAGAAAACATGTGCTGCCTTATACATTATATGCTTGATTCCATCAAAATCTCTCATGAGGGCTTCCACAGACTCTTTTGAAGGTGTTATAAGATAAACTCCTTCCATTGCAGGTAATGGTTCTCTTGTTTTGAAAATATCTTCTACCACTTAAAGAAAGTTTCAATTTTGAACCTTTATGAGAGATACTTAATGAAATTAGTTACATGTAATGCCTTCAGCAGAAATATCATGCATCTTGCAGCAGGCAGAAATCATTCTCATAGCTAATTTATCAACCACCAAAACCCTCCATTCAACTTTTCCCCCAGCAGGACCATTTTTCTTTTGTGGTTTATACTTGATCACTTCATTCATGATTTCTGTCAAAAAAAGAGAAAACATATAGACATATTTATATTGAAAAATAGGATACGATTTTCTTCTTGCCAAAAGATAAGCATTTTGATCAAATTTTAACTAATAAAGTCAAATAAAATGTGGTAAATGCCTTGATATACACTATCAAGCACTAAAAAGAGGGTACTATAAATTTATATTATACTACTTTTTTTTATTTTCTCGATACCAATGCCCACCATGGGGTATTTTCAACTAATGGAGCAAGAAAGATATCTTTTGTACTCATAAATAATGAGTTAGATAGGCTATAAGAAAATATTTTCAGTAAAACAACCTTGAGTTTGTACAACAGAAAATGACACATGAGTCCTCTATGAGCATCTCATAAATGTGATAGAAACATTTATGGCGTTATGATAGCTTCTTTAAAACAAACTCGTACAATTGAATGGGCACATGTGCATAAGTATGTACTTATTGCTAGAGGCATTGGTGTTCTTGGTGTGTATATGCTTTATAGGGGCTTTAGAGCAATATAAGTTAATTAACCACAACAGTACATAGATTTTTTGCTCAACCAAGGCATAAGGACATATTTTACTAAACCATGGCAGACCCCACAAGTTTTACATTTACAATTAGAAATCTGTACTACTTTGTACAGCAAAATATTTGTAGGTACTGGCATCTGTTGTGGCCTTATAGGCAAATCTAAAATAGTGTCTGAAAAGAAACTAAATTTTGGTATAACAAAATGAAGATTGTAATTCTAGTTTCACGAGGTTTCAAATGTCCACTTATATATCATAATAGAGTAGTTATTGTTATATATTATGTAAGATGCATATAAGAATGATCTGAATACTATTAGAGTTGCAAAACCCCAGTAGAATTCAATGGGCATTGAGGCCAGTCCTACTCTGAATATTTATTGATATTTCTGACGTCACATATATATGAATCAGCCAGTGAATCAAAGTAAAAAAACATCAGGAATGATCGAATTTAGAAGTCTTTCACTTCTGACACAGCTTCGTCATAAATTTTCGAGATATTATACCATAAAATTGCTGATAATAAGTAATAGTAATTTTATTGATTTGAAGCCCAATTTTTCACCACAAATACGCCTATTTAATGGGTTAAAATTACTTACTCTGCCCCACTTGACTTTTCAATGCCATGGTTGGATACTAGTTTTAATTTCTGTTAGTTAATTAAATAGGAATCCGTATAAAAACCCTTAAATTGTATTTAACTTTTGTGGAAACGGGACAAATACAAATATCGATTATTTTGGTTTAAGCTTTTTGACATTTCTTTTGAGTTAACAGCTGTCAAACGTCATAACTGACTTTTCAAATATATATAGAACTTTTAAATTCGTTCGTGTGTAGATGAAACTAAGAACTGTTCAGTTTACATATTACTGTCGATATCGATATTTATTATCGCTTTTATCACGTTTTATTACAATTAAAGTTTTACTTCATGATTAATCCCTTAAAGAAGGCTGCTGAAGCTTTCGGAATTCTAGTTCTGGACGGGCTCTTGAAGTCCACTTGATAAAGTCCAAACTTAATTCTGATAATAAAACTAGGAATTACTAATACTTTTTCTATAAAAATTAGCATTTCACTTACGTATACCCACTGGTCCATTCCATGTTATCCATCAAACTCCATACTGTATATTTAGCAACGTTACATCCTTCCACCGTAGCTGCATATACAGTAGCATTGATATATTCCTAAAATTCACACATGTTAATTTTCTAAATACTAATAACACTACAATTTTTACCTGAAGAAATTGAATTCTCTTTGTATCGCTGATATTCCCTGTAGTATCACCTATCCCGTTTTCTGTAATATAAACCAAAGGATTATTATACTCCCTCTTTATCCAAGTAAGTAATTTGGTAAGACCCCATGGCAATATTTGTTTGTCTCCCCAGCTGGAGTTGGTCCCTTTGTAGATGCCTAATAAATAGCAATGTCAACTATAGATAGAAAGTAAATAATTCATCAATTAACTAACTTTTATCTGCATCGAATGAGACTTGGTCCAGAGGATATTGTTTATTACTGACCATCCATGTGTGGTAATGGTTTAAGCCTAGAAAATCGGCAGAACCTATGAGGAGCTTTTTCTCATCATTTGAGAAAGCGGGAAGTCTAGATTTCGTAAAATTTTGCATCGAACTTATGTGGTTTATTCTGTTGCTCATCACTAACGGATAGTCTCCGATCGCAGAGAAAATTGGGTGGGCAAACCAACCAAACTATATTTAAGTTTTAAATATACAGGGTATTACATATCGTCATGGAGTGATAGTACTCTACAAAATTATTTAAAAAATGCTAATACACCTAGGGTCAAAACAAGAACAATTTTCAATACACGTGGTGGCAAAGTTTCATGTTTTTTCTCATGTTTTGCGTTTTTTTACGTGTGTCCGGAGTAAAATTTTTGAAATTTCATATAGCTGCTTTCTTTAAGACCCTCTGAAACAAAATGCCAAAATCGTCGGTAGTCATATACAGGATGTTATGTTTTTTGAGTCATGTGTTATTTTATGATGTGTATCTTTTTTTTAGGACGCTCTGTATAAATTCCGATGCCAATATTAAATTCGTTCTTCAACTCTTTCGACTTTTGGCCTCTTGCGGTATTTTCATATCCTTTACCATTTCCGTAGAATTTACAAAAATATCTAATGTTGCAAATTACTAAGGCAAAGAAAATACAAAAACATTAATCATCGGACGCACTTGCAAATTCTCTGAAGCAATCCGTAACATTTAATAGAATATCTTAAAAGAAAAATAAATCTAAACGAACACAAAATTATAAAAACTGTTGAAAATGTACCACCTTGTATAACGTAAATGGTGCTTCTTTGATCATGGGTCTATCAGCATGTTTTATTATTTTGCAGGGCACTATCGCCCTCTGAAATATCTCCAAGATGTTAGTTACATCCACATATACATATCTGAATTGCGCAACCAAATTTTTAATTTAATAACATGTATCACTTACCGACATTTGCATTTCCCTATCAGCAGCATCCACATCATCCAAATTGCCATACCTGGGCTCTGCCCAATCGGAATCAATTGTAATTCCCACTTTTCCTGACGATCCGTAATTAGATTTATTGAATATCATTTTCATTGTTATTTTACCTTGTTGAGAGTGTGCGAATTCTTCCTGATAGATCCTATACGCCTTAGCATGAGCTATCAGGACTGTTTTCCCACAGAGATAGGACCCAATCCCTGGCGATTTAATTCCTGGGGCTCCATCGTTGTATTCATAAGGGGCCACGCATATGCTTGCAGGTTCGTTTATTGTTATCCACGTTTTTACCTTAGAATTTTGAATTTTATTATCCTGATTAACACTGCGGAAATGTCTTTACTCTATTGCCGAATAACGCAAAAGCCAGTCTTGCGTACTCAGCAAAATAATCAGCAGTTCCTAAATTGGTCCATCCTCCAAGGTCTTGGATAGGCTGAGGAAGGTCCCAGTGGTACAACGTGACCTTAAATTTTCCCTTAAGTGGTATTCTTGATAGTGTTGTATATGAAGAATCTCACCATAGGTTCGATACCTTTGCTTATTAGCAAATCAATGAGGTTGTTGTAGTACGCAATTCCAAGTTTGTTGATTTTATTGTGGAAACCATTGGGCAGGATTCGAGTCCATGATAAAGAGAATCTGTGTTTTGAACCTGTCAATACAGTAACATCTCTTTAAAAGCAGTTAATACCTGTAGTAATCAACTCCCAAATATTCTAGCAGCTCTACATCTTTTTTCCATAAGTGATAAGAGTCGCACGCGACATCCCCATTTGTGCCATCTTTTATTTTCTTGGAGGTGTGGGTAAAACGATCCCATATATTTTCACCTTTACCTATTGCTACGGGGGTTAGTATAGACGTTTATAAGTAGATAAAATGCCTACCGTCTGCATTCCACCCTCCTTCAATTTGATACGCCGCTGTGGCCACCCCAAATTTAAAACCTTTCGGACGACTAAAGTTAATACTAACCGAGCTTTGTATGGTTAAAAATATTGAGAATAACACCCAAAGGACGTAATTCATTGTGCAGTAGTTATGTTTTGAAGTGATTGAAGATAATAAAAGCTCTTTGGAGAGATACTTTTGCATAAGTAATAGACGTTTGTAAGGTCGACTCAAAGAACGCTGATGATTAAAATAGTCTTCAAATGACCGCAAATGATAAACAACATAATCTTGAACAAGAACAATTATGTATTTGTAAGGTTGAGATAGCGATGGCCATGACCTTTGACCTGTTTGCATTCGCAGGTCAAACACTTTGAGCTTTTATAGATATAATATTCTAGTAGACAAAGAATTATGATTTAGTTTTGGACTATTGTAAACTTTAATCACTTTAAGATCGCATTAATTATTGACCACCTTACCGCCGAAATTAAAAGGAATGTCTGGTGTAGGCTTAACCGATACCTACGAGCAAGTTAATTTACCTGTTGACCGGTTGACATATGCGTTCGATCGCCTATATACTTGTACAAGGTGTTTCCTAAGTATAGATGCAAGTTTAATGATATATTCTTTGGACGAAAGAAGAAACGGTTCCTAAAAACATATGACATGAGAATCACATAGCTTCCGAAATACAGGGTGCTGAAGTTTAGAGAAAAATCGGTTGTTACTATTTTTAAAAATTGCTTTTGCCGATTAATTAAAATCGTCGTTTTTGGGGTGTTGTTGATTTTTTAACACCCTGTATTTTACATATGAAGGAACTATTTCCGAGTAGATGCTTATCAGAACTTTTTCTCCCACTTTAACCCAGGGAATATGCGTCTGATTATTTATAAATACACGCAGATAAATTTCGCCTACCCCCCAGTTTTTGCCCAACAATCAGTAGATAGAGGAAATCTACCCTTTTCCATAAGGATGTAAAAAGAGCATCGGCGCGCAGGGACAGGCTGAACCCAGACGAAACATATGGAAAAAGGCGGAATGGACTAATAGCTCCGAGATTTGCATCTTTTTGGGCCTCCAGAGCTGTTCCAAACTCTTTCAGCGATTAGGTAATTTCAGCCTTGAAAAGTTTTTAGGACCATCAAGGTCGTATTTTAAATCATTAAACATTTACGTGTGTAATAATTGAAGAACAAGAGTGCGAAGTATAATTGCAAGATCAAATTACTTACGTGCAAGGAAATTTGATCGAAATTATACGAACACTTCTGTCCAAAATTATTACTCTCGCGTCCATCGTTTTCTTACCTACATGCAGCTTCGAAGTCCTCCTGAACACCAAATGAGCATGACTATTGACGTGAGCTGAAGGTGGAACTAAGAGATCAATTTTGAAAATGATTAGGTTGCTTCTTTTTAAATTTGTTCTATAAATACTGTAATGCATTCGGGAAGCGGACTATACTACGCGTGTAATAACTTCGGACATGAGTGCTTGTATAATTTCAATCAAATTTCTTTACAGGCAAGCCATTTGGTCTTATAATTAATTGTAATGCTATAAGTACAAGTTTTGATGATATGAGAAGACAAAAGTCCACATTCAAACTGCATACAAATATATATTATAATAGCACAAAACTCGAATTCTCCGTAATATGGCACTCTATGGAATTAGAACTAAAACACCTACATGCACATTATATAGACACTTAGCACTACTATTCCTTCATTCCGTAATATTCCAAAGTAATATCTTCGTACATTCTGTCATCTCCCACGTCCGTTTCTGCAAGACTCAACCCCAATTGGTTAGGGTCGATATCTGTGATAAAGAAGTCACTTCCTAAACCGCATTCGTGCACTATGTCCTCCTTGGGTACTGGTGGGGATAGGAATTCTGAAAATTTCACAATATGTAGATACGATTATGCTGAAAACTGATCCAACCTTCTAGACCAGTAACTCCTTCGGGAATGTTCATATATTCCACATGAATATCATCGTTCACGTGGACAGTTGGGTGAGGGTCTGCTTGCACTGCTTGTTCGGCCTAGGTAAAGCTTCGGTAAAGAGACGTTATGTGATTAAAGAGTTATTATTTACTTGGTCTTGGGATTGAATTTCCTCTAAGATACTTTCAGTTGCAGCTTGCAGCTCTTTATCTAAGTTGTCGGTTTCGCTATTGGATGTATCTGCTGCTTTCGACAAACGAAGAAACTCGTTTATACGCTGTCTCTAATAACATAACAACAACATATTATTCTCGTTCATCAAATTACCAGGAAATGTATTTACCATTTGCCAAGATTTAGTTACATCCCTTTGAGCTATAGTCCAGAAGTGTCCAGCCCCTTGGACCGCTCTTTCGCCCTTACGAAAATGCGGGTTTATAGACAAGTTGTGCCTCACCGAGTTTTTCCATCTATCGTCGTTTGCCTTGTAGAAGGGAAAATGATATCTGAAATTTAAATTGCACGTGCGTTATGCGCATTGAAATGGAACAAATTGTACGAGAGTTGAAAGGGCATTTATCAACCATGGGTGAATGGATACAACTCACAACTGACTCCCTTCACCGGTTCCTTCCACTTTAAAATTTCTGAGAGAATAAAATGAGCGTTTTGCCTGGTTTTGATCTTTGACTCCCCCAATCAAATTTATTCACCTATAATAAAAATTTCAGCCCTTTTAAGGGCACCAGAAGGAACGCAGCCATGTTCGTACCTGGCACGGTTTATTGACGATCTCGGGAAAACTATTAACACGACTTTTGCCCTATTGTAGTTCAGGGAAATTTATGTATCACCTAAATGGCCGGCACAAACGGTAAGAGCAAGAAATTCACGAGATTAAATAATAATAATAATAATAATAATAATAATAAAGGGTGTTTTTGGGCAATAGAAGTTTAGACGTTATTTCATGTATTCTTCGACGTGGGGAGGCCGTGGGACCTCGTCATCGATATGGTTGTAATTTCTCCCCTAAAAAGGGGTTTTTAAACGATTTCTCCCCTCGCTCGGTGATCGGTCACCATGAAATCGAACAGAATTGAGCACCCTGATAAAACAATTACGATAATTGCCGGTCTATTATCACGTCGTGTGCGGAGTTCCGGATCGCTGATCGCAGGTGCGATGTTTACTTCACTAAATTGAAGGCAACTTTACACACAAATCCCCTTTTCCGTAAAAAAATCATCGACATTCACCATTAAAATCCAGTTTTACGTAAAAAATTATGTTTTTACAATACTTACGAAATCCAATTGTATATTCCGGACACTGTAAGTTCTCCTGTTTCGCTCAAAGCATGTTCTATCATTTCCGTGTATGTGAATGGCGGTTTTCGGTGCAAATTGTTTGCATACTGTTGCATCGTCTTGCAGTTTTCCTAGAAACAGAACAATCGTCATATATGCAAACGTTGGCTATACAGATCCCCATAAAACCAAGAATTCTCATTGCTGTTCCGGAGGTGTCAACCACTGGTCCTGTGTAGTGTTGCTATATTGGAATCTACGCAACAGCTTTGCAATGTTACATGACAACAAAAATGATTTTTTTTAACGCTTTTCTAGACCTAAATCGTCAATTCTTCACCCAAAATGTGGCAGTTTTATACCATTGTTTAACATATTGTTATGAATTCCGAGGTACCACCAAATCCGGGATACTGGCTTTCAACATAAATACTATTTACTGACTCGACAAAAAACACAACTGTACCTCATTAACTAATAGCCCATTAATAAATTAGCGATTTCACTGCTAAATATCTTAACATCGCTTATTACAACTACTTTACTTTTATAGCTGTACTGGTCTCAGACAAGCTCACTCTTAACAATCCTCTCCTTACACGGAATATCTCACGAATGTGGGCCTCTATCAGTGTCTTGAAAACTATGACTACGAAAAACTCTAAATTTGGATATCATACTAAAGTGGACGTGGACCATCATCTTCGCTTCAACATGATATCCAAATTCCAACTTTACCCTAATAATAGGTTTCGAGGTACGGATAGAAGCTCATATTCGTGGGATAACCTGTACAGACAAAAATCCTATGACTAGGAGAGTCCACAATTATACCACCGATTACCATACACTCGTTTCTAGTATGTCTCAAGTTGCTGCGATGGAAACACTTAATGTTTCATCTGTCTGTTATAGTGGTGTTCCGTCCACTAAAGTTGGACATTGGCTGCGACGTCCCTCATTGCCTTGGGTAAGTTGGTTACAGAGCTGCATGTGTTCATCGTTATAGCAAGTTACTATTCTCACACATGAAAAACCAAATGCCACTCGTGAAGGTTCGAATCTGAAGACGTAAATTAGTGAGGCACTGATTCGATCTTTTGAATCTGAGCCTCACTGATGTCCTTGGGCTTTAAGAGATGTACATCATTTATGAATTATATTTATGCAACTCCGTTCCTGAGAATGATTGGAGTACTCCTTTATTATAGAGTTCTATCACTAATGAGGTTGCTTTCTGCCATTTGAACCAGAGACACTGACCTTAGAAGCTTAGAGCCTTTAATTGAATTTTGCAGATCCATCATAATTAGGTGACACGATGAACTGTGCTAAAACTCCTTCAAGAATTGCCATCTTCAATGCAGCGTTCCGAGAATTTTGAGTTTCTTTCTATTTAACCATTCTGAATATTTTCTGTTTAACTGTCTTCAAAATTTTGTTTTTTAGCCATTGCCCTCAAGCTACGACACGGTTTACTAATTCCTCTCTGAGTGGTTTCTGTTCTTTAACCAGCTTCATCTCTTTTTTCTGCTGTTGCATAAAAGCAGCCAGCGTAACAGGTTAATCCTCAAATGATTCATGCTATGACTTCTAGTCACTCACACGAAACACGCACTGTTCGGTAAACTAATATGAAATTATATTTCAACACAAACGAGTTCACAAATATCCCACATAACTTCCAATTCATACCATAGTATACTCACTATCAACGGAAGCATTTTTTCGCTGGATGAACAACCACATCTGTATATCGTCAATTATTATAAGAGGTCACTAATAAGTCACTATTTCACTCTAATTACTACAATATCGTTTATTATAATCGATTCCTTCGCATAGCTGTACCAGTTTTAGATAGTCAATCTGACAACGGTCTCCGTATAGTCGCAGGTCTTTAGCCAAAGATACTCTGGCTAGAATATTTCAGGTGCTGAAACCAATTAATTATTGGGTCGTGCCCCCCAAGATAAACCCTTTTCTGCACCTGTCTTATATCTGCAGTGACCGCATGTCATTTATATCAATAACAACATTTTTAGTGCATAAAATTTCAACACTTACGCCAAGAACTGCTTCGTTTATGGAAGTCTGAGGGGTGGTTATGGGAGGCTGAGGGACAGTGTTCGGCGTATTGTTCAAGTTATCTGATGAAACGCCGTCTGAAAAATACAAAAAGACTATGTCAAAGTGACTCCAATTTTCTGATACTAAACATTGTACTAAACACGTGCATTTTTTCTTTTTTTTCGAAAAAGCGCAAAACATTCTTTTCAAGGAGGCATCACAATCGCATGTTCGATTTCAATATGGCGGCAAAAGAAACATTTTCCGAAAATTGAAAATGGCGTCCTCGTTCAAAACCAATTACAGGAAAGTCGAAATCGCGGACATCTTTGGTCAGCCTAAAAGTCAACCCTACTTCGGATAAAAACTTAAGATTCAATTTGAAGATTAAGAAGAGCTCCTGTAGATAGTGGAGGTTCTTCCATAAGCCCAATTGACTAATAATGCCTCTAAAAGTACTTCCAAAATTAAGAAAAAAGACTGTGAATATTTATGATATTAAAACGGCACACGCTATCGGCTGAGCGTTCACACTGCCCTTACGTCTTTCGACGGAGCATTAAGAGTTTTAGCACGACGATATGTAATGTTCAATCGCAGCGATTACCTGGAATCTCGGTCAACGGCGACCGCATTTCAGCATCGTCAGCGACTGCGCTCAACGTTGGTTTTTAAAGATTTTTTTATCATGTTTATTTTTAGTTTTAGTTGTCTCCTCTGTCCGCATGGTTTATTTTATTGTAACAATATGCATATGTGTCCATTCTCTCTAGCTTAAATGACCTCCCAGTCACAACGACCACGAGCCGCCACTGCATGCGAGTGAGTTTAATGAAAATGGTAAATGTTGTGTGTAATTCCAGTTATCCAGAACCTTTATTCTTAAGTGTGATGCGTCGGAAAGTCACATGTAGAAAAGTTGTCATAAGCACCCAGGAAAATGTTAAGTTTTGCGTGTCGATGCGCATGTCGTTTTTATTTTCACTTCACGAAAATTAAACTCGCTTATTCTAAACCAGGCAAGACGAAATCGTAAGAGTTCTTAAGTAATTTACAGCACATACGCTTCTCAGAGAAGTCTCGTATGACAAATAAGAATAATGTCTCAGAGGTTTTTTGAAGAAACCCTGTCGGAATTTGTGGACGAAGGAAATTATAAGGATTTGTCAAAATATATTTAAACGCTAAGAAAATCCATAAGATATGTAATTCCAGTTCGGTAAGCTATCTCACGAAAAACTATTGTAACACAAAGAATGCTTCCCACGGTATATGCCTGTTTTTTATTAAATAAATTTGAAATTTTCTCCGCTAGTTTTTAGAGGATGCTCTTAGATGGTTTGGAGATAGAGGCCGTCTAAAGAAGAACGCTTAGAATTTCCAAGTCAATCTCTTCGAGGGCGGTGGGGCAAAGCGAGGAAGCAGCAGCGTTCCAAGCTCGAAATTTATACGTATTTTTCAATCGTGCTTGGGGCCAGTTGTATATTTGTGGATGTGGATTTCTAGAGCTTTTGGGTGGTGTGCGGTTTAGTAAAAGTAAAAAAAAAAAGTTTATGTCTTCACGAATGAGGTGCCAATCTAAGTGGTGTAAATCGGGGTTAAAAGTTTCGATGTGAAAATCGATCTAATTATAAGTCTCCTCTCTAAATTGTTTAAGTCGTCTGGATTTTCGTTCGTTGTAGTCGCATGAAGCTCAAAAAAGGGGAAAAGCCTATTGGAAGGTTTCTTATACTGGGGCGAGTAATTTAGCTTTGAATTTTTTTACTTTCGAGACTCGTTTGTGGTCGTTTTCATTTTTTTTTCGCCTTCATTCGACCCTGTATCTCTTAAACGCAACGAGTTAAAAATTTGAAAAAGAAAATTGAAAATGCTCCGTATAAGTCCATAAAGCCGCTAAAAATGGAGGTTATCGGATGGAATTTTGAAGTGTGAAAAAGTTTTGAGTTTCACTTTGCAAATTTTGGTTTTGCTTCCGGTTTCCGAATTGCCTACGAAATCTTACATTGTATTGAAAGTCAAGTTGGTTGCAGTTAGATTTTTCAAAATACTATTGTGCAGTGGTGGTACATAGACGTACGTACATATTGCCATTTTTGCTAAACTCACACAAAAGACATGAACTTTTTGAAACCCATCTGTAAATTTCCTTGTATCTTTCCCTAAATAACATTACAATGGAAGATCTGTTTTCAATTTGTAGATTCATTCGCAAGTACGATTAATGCGAATGAACCAATTTTTATGTTCTTTCTTATTTTTGTTGACCTCATACGACACTGAACTTTTTTTTTAAATCAGTATATATCACTGATTCTGCAAAAAAATGATCTTTCAGGCACAGTTTATTTCGTTTGAATCGGGTGAGGTGTTTCCTGGATTGGAAGTCGTTAAGTTAAAAATTACAACTTCTTGAAAGTACCCCGTAACTTTTTTCATTATCGGAAAAATTAAAATTCGCCAAACGTATACCGAAATATGGATAAAGAGAGCTAAATGGCATTACAATGACAGCTCTGAAATAACCCTATCTTCCAGATATTGTGGACCAAAATACTACTTTTCAATTAGCAATTTTGTATAGAATTTTTTTTACTGTGTAAGAAGTGAGATTTTTATACAAGACAAGTGATCGTCAATAATTCTAAAAGAAACGACTCAGGGTAGCCTTCGTTTTAGACAAAGCGTTTTGGACTGGCTATCCCGGTCGAAAATTACTGGAAAATTTGCCATTTCAGCTAATTGTAAGCTCAAAAATGCAATAAGCTTCGATGGACGTCCTTAGTTAGTCCAATCTTCCTCTTCTGTGCTCTCTTTCTCTCTCTCTCTCTCTCTCTGTCTCTCTCTCTCTCTCTCTCTCTCCCTATATTACATTTGAAGAAATTTGACATTTACCACCCGCAAGAGAATTAACACTTCATAAAGAATTGCAAATGGCGTATATCAAATAAATTTTGACGATAATTATTTTCTGGAAAAAAGATGATTCGTCTCTGTTCTTTACCCAGGCCATCATGTTGGCACTGTTGGCAGACATTGCCAACATGATGAGAAACACCGAATTTATTTATCAAGATACGGTTACGGTAACGACGATACGGCAATGAAAAACAAACATAAACAATCATGAACAATTTCGAGCTCAGTTTGTTTTATTCCCCAGTAAAGCCGAGCTCCCCACTTCTTCACACATTCCTCACTTACCTGGAACTGGGGGTAATTCTCTGATTTTGTAGTTCAACAACCAGGACAAACTCCCATCCGCGTAATCCGACTCGATGCCGCTGTCCGATCCCCTGGGACTGACCAAATCTTTGGACGACTCCCCATTGGCACCAAACTTCTGAAGATGGAAAGAGGAGAACTCCTGACTCTGATGGATATTATGCATAATTCCCGAGGACGCGTAATTGCCCGGTTTGTCCCAGATTCCATTCATCAAAATAACCTGTTAGTAGGTAAGCATGAGCGATCGTAGTTTTTAGAAGGTGAAATTAGGCTTAAGGGACGTACCTCCCCTTCGGACTCGCCGGAAATCCTTTTAATAGCAGTCCGGGGGAAATTATTCCCGCTAGTTTCTACATGGCTGAGGATTTTTCGCGCTTTGGAAAGGGGTCTTCCGTGTTTTTGGGTAAAGGTCTGCGATACCACTCGACCCACGTCAGTGGGGTCGTGGTATTCGATTTTTATGTTACCATACAGATCCAAGTCGGACACGGTTTGATCCGTATAATTCATCGTTTCGCAGGAATAAATTCGCGCTCACAAATGCACCTGCTTATTTTGACAGGAGCGCGTTTCGTGATGCGTTTAATAAAGCGAGATTGACTTCAGGATGTGAAATTAATCTGCGGGCCACTTGTTTGCGAGTTATCCGCAGATTTAATTCAATAAAATGGCGGATCGTTTCATCGAAAAATTCGTTAGAACCGTAGTCTAAAAGGTGCAGTTTGACAACGTCAGAGATGGCACGAAACGTTCGGTTCCAACGGAAGGATTAACTCAGACTATATGTCTGTTGCAATCACACGGTTTGACGCAATCGCACATCGCAGAAACTTTACATAGGCGTAAAAGTGACGCTAGCTCTGTTACATACTCCATTGTTTTGATTTTTGTTTCTCAGCCATAGAAATTGCGTGTGAACATATTTGAGAAGTCGTTGGTTTAATTTAAGCAAACAAATTAAATCAAGATGTCTATAAATAGACCCATAAATTTTCACAAATAAAAAAAATTATATTCAAAATTCTGGAAAATTATTTAGTTCGGTGAACGGAGGACTTCATGGTTGAGGTTTGTCAGAAACAACTTGTTGTCTTTGTTCAGCTTGCGCAAAACCATAATCGTGACTGTAACTCTGTGACACTACTGCTTTTTTATCGATGCAGTGGCGGCATCTACCAAATGGTTGCTGAGAAGTGCGACAAACAAGATAACGCATCGTCACTTGTTAGAGACGAGATGTAAGACAGGATTTACATAAGACAAAACCTGCTATATCTTTATTTAACTCTTATTAAGTTTGTCCTTTAATCCTGAATTTTTGTGCTGTCTTGTACCTGCTGCATCAGATGTTCTCTATCGCCAATTTAACAGAACTTAGTGTGTTTTATATTAGAATTCGTTGAAATCTTCCACAGTACTATACCGCACTTCTGTGTTAAATGTTGAAGTAATGCTGCTAATTCAGGAGATATCAACATTGCCATGAATGCATACCAAAGCCGCTTTGTGGTAGTTGTTATAATGTGGTAAAATTCACGTAGGCTTAAAAGTCAGTATTTGAAATACAACCGTATTATAAGTCACTTTCCTGCTGTAATAAAGGATTTAATTACCGAACCATTTCATCTGTGCATGTTTGAAATATTTTATTCGAAAAGGCCTTTTTGACGAGAACGAAACGTTTTCCATTTCTATAGAAAGTTATGAAATACTTTTTATCAACAATTTTAATTCACGTCCATTCCAAACTTATAATTTACAATCTTTACATTAACAACAAGAAATAGTATGTATTTTATTGACGGAGGATCAGTGCACTTTAATCTGGTTGCGTGTCAATGTTTAACAGCAACTTAACAAGATTGCTGTATTGGGCAAAGCAGCCCTCAATCTATAGTCTGCTAGATTTCCAAAATGAGATTTATTAAATTTTTTTATGGGAACATTTCAAGTTAAGAAATGGATATTCTTTGTAGATGGTTTAAAATTCTATAGAAATCTTGTGATTTACCTTTTAGTTAAAAGAAAAAATTCGTAGAACTTACATCCGAAATATCCATGCAGTCCATCGCAACAATACGCTTTTTTTAATTATGCACTGATAACAACACTCCGTTACACTGCGGTAAACCTAGTTCTGAACGAATCAAAATGTTGCTAAAAAGATTAATCGGATTTGACTGCTGTTTAGGGGATGAGACTAGACGCAAGCGTCTTTAGGGACGCCCGCCCCTTGACGAATAGGGTTCGTCAGCGGCGATGGTTAAGGGAGGGACCGCCCTTTTATTACCCACATTTTGATCGAGGGGTTGCGGCACCTCATCACAAAAATAGTTTCAGTTACGTTAATCTGTTAATTAAAGTACGCAACTAAGCTTATTGTATTCGATATAACGTAAAAAATAAGTAATAAAATGTGTTGCATTTTCAAGACTTATGGATATATTCTACTGTACTTAAAAGAATTTGAAACACTTAGTACCTGAAAAAATAAGGAAATGTGATTAGGAGGGAGATACACTATTGAATTTTATTAGAAATTTCATTTATTTCTTGGAAAAACTATTTTAATAATTTCCTAAAATAATACTAAATTTTAACGATATAAGCATCGATAGTTATATCGATAGTTTTCAAGCTTCCAGTTCGTTTGCTCTAAAAGTGTACTTTGAGCAATTTTTGTACACAAACGCCTATATATTTCCATTAATACGGAGAAATTCGTAAGATGGCGACACAGATTTAATCGATTATGTTGACATCCTGTTTGGTCACACGAGAGAAAAAGACAAAAATTGTTATGTTATTTTGAACTTGTTTCACCTTCTCTGTTGTCAAAGTCGCATAAGTAAACACAAATCAGCTGAATTTGTTTTATTTTCTTAATTTTTTTACAATATGTGTTCTTTTTTATAATAATTATTAACAATCTTTTAATGTGATTTAATGAACAATTAACAGAAATTAGACAATAGTTCCATAGTAATGGCTGCTAGTAGGGAAGGTTCGCCAACGACCCCCGCTTCGGGTAGGGTGTCACTCTTTTCTCGTAGCCCATCAGTATCTTCAGAACTTCATTGGCCCTCCCTTTTGGTAGGAAGACCTGCGAAGAGCAAACAAAAACCTAAAGGTAACAAAAAATATAATTTTTGTCACTAAGGAATCAACTAGTATATTAGTTGCATTTAAATGAGAAGTTTAAAATGATATTTATATAGTTCATGGTAGTAATAAATATTAATAATAATTAATTTTAAAAAAATGTAATATTGGCTTATAACAAACCTTATGAGACCACCAGAAAATGTTAGATTAACATTGAATATGTCCTCATTTTTAAAGCCTCCACTTCTGCACCAAGTCTTTTACAACATTCATATCAAGTGTAGAAAATTCTCCAATGATATTTCCACTATTATGCCTTCTTCAAGTCTTTTTAACCTATCATCTACTACATTTAGGTTCTTCCTTTTTTAGCAACTTTCTCCAAACTCTTCAGCCGTCAATTACTATATAGCTCCACTTATGCTTATTGATGATTTTCACACTTTACAATATTTCCAATAATTTTTCTTTATTTCTCGAAATTGTACACACTACCAATTACATTATTGAGTAGTAATTTTTATTCATTTGCCATTGAAATTTGACAAAGACTACATATGCAACCAGTGTGAAAAATATCTAAAGGTATAAAGTAATGCTCACTATTGGTATATCTCATCTCATTTTCGAACATACATTGCTTTGTTTTGCGCTTCCCGGCAGTAGTTTGACAATATTCTATTTCTTATTTTAAGTACTAAATTTACCAGTTTTCCTTGACACAGCCTCATTCAGCACTGTAATATCTTTTCGACCCACAGAAGGGCAAAACTCACCTCTGTGCACCTGCAAGGTTTCTTGCATTATATGTGCAAACAAGCGATTTGAGGAAATCCCCTTAGTACTGGGTGAAATACCGATTTAAGTTCATTTCAAACGAAAATTTATTAACCTGATTAAGATTTATTTTATCAAAAAGCTTGCTATAAATAAGTAGGTTATTTGAGAAAAATTTAATATATGATTAAAAGGTACTTTGGTCGGTACTGTATAGTCCCCCAGTAGCCAGCACCATCATGGTAACTCCATATACGCAAGTAAACTGGAATCCAATCCTCCCATATGCTATATAATCTCTACATTTTATTCTGATTTCTAAAACCTTCTCCTTGCAAACAACAGACGTTCAAAAATAACCAATAATGGAACAGTCAGTAATCTCAAATTTTTAAACTCTGGTGTATAATCATCATTGAAAACTGGTAACCTTCCTCTGCATATCAAAAATCCTGCTCTTTCCCACCCCATGTTTTAAAACCAAGATTACACAGACTATATGAAACTGAACAGATACACCCTAGGCAGTCTTTAGTAGATTTGCAATCTACCTGTTTCTCTCATGTAGGGAGATTTGCATATGCTTCTAGGAAGGGCTTCAATATGCTCACCCTATTATACAAGACTTATTTCCAAAAAATTAACTTTCTAAGGGTTCAAAACACTGAATTTATGTGATGCGAAGTCAATGATTGTAAGGTAAACAGATATATATTCCAAAATATTTCTAATGTATTTCGAGATATTTTCCAAGCATGTATTATTAAGTCATTTTGGTCTACAAGAATCTTATCAGTCCTCTACCAACAGTGCTTGTGTAGGCTGTAGCTTCATATATCAAAAACTAGTAGAAAATTTTGTTCCTATTGAATAAGCTACAGGTCTGTACGGCGCGAACAATTGCAATTATGTACCTTTAGTACTGACGAATGACAATAGGTATTTTCTACAGAAACAGAGCTGCAGGAAAAAACCAGTTGAGTTATTGATTAAAACTGCAGGCAACCGAAGGTAAATACAGCGCGTAGATGCGCGGTGCACCCGCGCTGTGAAACCTCGCGAAAATCAATATGAGAATGATTGTAGTTGTTGCAGCAAAACATTGTCATTTCTTCCAATTCATTTCTATCTTAAACTTAGTGAATTAGAGACTACTTTACGACATGAAGGTTCAAGAACTGCCAGACAATGGAAGCGCGGCCGTTGCTGTGGAACCGGAAATGGCCGGTGCCCAAGACACCATTTACCTTTGCAATTTCCGCGTTTCCGTGGATGGCGAGTGGCTGTGCCTCAAAGAATTGCAGGATGTTGAATTTAATATGCAGGAATCCATTCACAAAGTCTTATCGCCTCCTAGTCCGGAACCTGTGCCTCTTTTCGGTAGAGTGTAGTCTACATTTCTGCGTTGTTCCATTAGTAAGTAAATTTTGTCAGCAACATTTTTATTTCAGGCCGAGATCCAGCGGTAATAGAGCGAAGCAACTTGGTAAACATCAGTAAGTTAGTCGTGAAAGAGCTAATTGAGCAGTCTTTAAAATATGGGCGAATGCTCGATTCTGATCACATGCCTTTGCAGCATTTCTTTATCGTACTAGAACATGTACTGCGGCATGGTCTCAAGCCAAAGAAGGTAACCGACAAAGATTGTATGAAAGAATCTACAAATGCTCTTTTCCAGGGTCTCTTGGGACCAAAAAAAGAGTTATGGGATATTTTGCAAATGGTTGAAAAATATGCACCTGAGGCGCAAGATATAACTGCCAGTGTTAGGGATTTACCTACAGTAAGGTATGTTAGGTATTCATGGTTTAAACAATAGTGAAAAATTGTGGTGTTTTATAGGACTCAGATGGGTCGAGCCCGTGCTTGGCTTCGCTTAGCTCTAATGCAAAAAAAATTAGCTGATTATCTAAAGGTTTTAATTGACTACAAGGACGAGACTTTGGTGGAGTATTTTGAGCCTGATGCCCTCATGTTAAGTGATGAAGCCATTATCATAATCGGGCTTTTAGTGGGCCTCAACGTTGTCGATTGCAATTTATGCGTCAAGGTTTGTTATTCAGCTCCCAAGAAACTCAGTTGTGAAACTTTCAAACATCCCAGGAAGAGGACTTAGATTGTCCCCAAGGAGTAATAGATTTTTCTCTTTATCTCCGATCCTCCAATCACATCTCCAACGATTCCAGCAACGACGAACAGGGTGACAACATGGTGACTGTACTGGACCAAAAAAACTATATTGAGGAACTCAACAGACACTTAAAGTATGTCTTTTATTTATCTAAATTCGTACTTTTAATAGTCACATTTGCAGCGCTACTGTTGCAAATCTGCAAGCCAAAGTAGAAGGTTTAACTACAACTAACGCTTTAATGAAGGAGGATTTAGCCATTGCCAAGAATAACCTCATGGCTTTGTATGAGGATAACAGGCAACTGAGAGAGGAATGCGGCAAAGATCCTGCGGGGTGAGTTTATTGGAAGAGCATTAAACAGGGAGAGTCTTTCTTATTGGAGAGAAAACCACGGACTTGCGTTGCGTCCCTGGGACTAACGAGCGGCTTTTGCATTGTTAAGAATTCTAGTTTCGTTAAAAATAGAGAAAGATGCACGGCATTTTTAAATTTTATTAATTCAGTTAGTTCAGATTCGGGTTGATTAATTGTTCTGTCGACCGAGTGTTAACAATTTCCTTCAAAATGCGGCATCTTGTTTATAGTTCCAGCACTAGTAAATACCCTAAGGATGAAGTAAATCTCTCATTAATGTTTGCAGCTATGATGAAACATAGAAATAAGAGATTGACCTTAATTTAATAAAATATATCCCCCCTTTCGATGAGTGGGGAATATAAATGAATTTTTGAATTTTTCACTCTCCGTGATGTCACAACACCCTTGACTCAATAAGGCAACCTTTTGTTTAGTGATCTTGAGCCTGTTGTGGTTTGGTAAACATAGTTAAGTTTGTGATCATGTAGGTATTCCATGAGTTTGAGCGGAGTAAATATGATACCTGCCAATGTTAGTGAGAAGACGGCGACTGGGGAGGTGGAGGAGTTGAAACAGAGGCTTGAGGAAGAGAGGAAGTTGAGACAAGAAGCTGACCATGAGCTAGAGATCCAGGTGAGTGCTTTGTAGAGTTTTTTTTATAAGATATAAAGGTTAAGGGTTTCAGTTAAATGTGTATTAAAAATGATTGGAAAAATACTATAAATATTTTTAACTTTCATAATTTTACTTGGACTTTTACAGACATGTTTGAAGGCCGAAATGGAGGTTGCAATGAAACTGCTTGAAAAAGATATTCACGAGAAACAAGACACGATTGTTTCATTACGACGACAATTGGATGATATCAAGTTAATCAATTTGGAAATGTACAAGAAATTACAGGTAAGTTTGCCCCGTACTAATACTCTCCAGAACCATTTCATAATCTCGAGCATATTTTTCGTCACTTAAAAGTAATTTGGAAAATTATAGGAATGCGAAATGGAGCTGACTCAAAAAGGCGAAATGGTCAGCCGTCTTCAGGCCAAGGCGGGCCAAATCGGGAAAATTCTCAATAATCTCGAAAAGTACAATCACTTGCTCAAAGACGACAAACGGTCGCTGGATAAGCGATCGGCCGAAAGGCGTGTCGTCCCAAAATTCGACAAGGAAAACCTTCCTAAAACACCCGAAAGCTCTAAAAACACTATTGAAAAAGACAAAATCAAAGGTGAGAATAAAAATAACGAAATTATCGAAGAAAAAGATGAAAATAAAACTCTGCCCAACGATGCCAATGAGGCTAGATTGTCTTCAGACTCAACAGATTCCTTTGTGAAGCTCGATTTAGAGTCTGAAGAGAAAGTTGCCGCCTAGAAAGTATTGTGCTTGGCAATAGTGTTTTTATTGTTTTTCACCTTGGCGGTTTTGTTGATGTTCTTGTTGTTTGTGCATTTATGCGTTTATGTTTTAAGGAAAACCTTTTAAATAACGGGAAATGGAACGCTCTCTATTCAAGAAGTCCATAATTTCAACAGTATCTTTGATTTTTCCAATATACCAAAAAATGGCAACATGTCCGCAGTCTTTTCTTTTAAAATAATCACGGCTCCCAATTGAGTGATGCCATCCATATTGCCAAACGTTCAGAATTGTTCGCAATTTCAGGGATTTATCACCATCTCCTGTTTTGTTGTTATGTGACACTGAGAATTGGCTTATTTCAGGACTGTGAGGCGTCTTTAAATCATAAAACTGAGTTAGTAGGCAGGCTAGAGGCTAAGGCACAAACTTTGACAGACACTGTACATTCTCTCGAGGCTAAGTAGGTACATTTTTTTAGTCGTATATTAATTACCCTCGAGCGGCAGCTTTTGTACATATTTACTGCTTTAACGCACAGGTGAGAGCTGCCTTTCGAGAGCTGTGCGTAGCTTCTAAGTGTCATAATTTATTCCATAATCATAAGCCAAAGAAATATTTTATAGTAGACTAATTCCAACGTTACTGATAAAGATCTGTTGGCAAACCTTCACTACGGCAGCTATATGTTAGATGATAAATTTCAATAGTGATATTAGAGAATTATACTTCTTATAGTCCATAGAGTATTTAGGTAATATTTTCGACGAATGCGACGTATTTTGGCATTGTATTATATTCTTGTATTATGTGATCCAATTTGGTGATGTTTTGCAGCGACATGCGGCTGAACTCAAGCGTCAAGACATACGCTTAATAAACGATATTCATAATTCCAGAGATACTTTTATTAAACTCCTCACACAACACACAATTTTTTTTATATACTTTAGTTGCTACTAGTTGTTGGTTTGCCAGTAGTTTCTTATGCATCTAACCATTCTTTAGAAGCTTATTTATTTCCGCTTTTTAACATTTTATTTCACACTTAATACGAAATTTAAGATTAAAAGACTGCGAAGCAACGAGGTTGTCCATGGAGCAGGTGAAGCGAGACCTTCACCTGCAAGCGGCGGAGGTTGAAGAACATTCCAACACTGTAGAAGAAGACCTGAAAGTTGAGCGTGAATGGAGGATTTCTCTGCAGGACATCATGCAGCAAGATCGGGAGAGGATTTCGAAACTTCAACATGAAAATGGCCAATTGAAGATCATTGCAGATGTATTAATTCAATTATTGAAGATTAACAAAAGATGTGGGTTTGTGTTTGTTATAGAAATACGCAAGTCTACAAGAGGAGTATTATACCTTGAAAGATAATTGCTTGGAACAAGAGCGCACGTTAGAGGAGCTTGGAGGGAAAATACGGGATAGTAAACTGCAAATTTCTGAATTGAAAGAAGAGGTGAACAAGACAAAATTGGATGGAACGTGGGCGTGCGACAGCACTGCCACCCACTGCAAATCCTGCAAGAAGGAATTTAGTCTAACTCGCAGAAAAGTAGATATAAATTAACTTTGTTTTTCTCCTAGAATAACGAAAGATTTTAGCATCATTGTCGTAACTGCGGTGACATTTTCTGCAATTCTTGTTCTGATAATTCCATGTCTCTTCCGTCCTCCGCAAAACCTGTACGGGTTTGTAATGAATGCATAGTGATAGCTGGAAAATATGGAAGCGGTAAGCAGCCCTAATCTGAGTACTCACTCAAGACAGTGTTGTCTGCCTTGAAGGAAACACATGTTGAAATTAAATAATATTGTGAATAGTTTCGTAATTTTGTAAACTTAAATGTATAAAAAAGTCTAAATCCAGTGACTTATACATTATGAAAATGATAATATATTAATTTGTATGTTACTCAAAGAGTTTATTATTTTGTGACTCTGAAAGAACGATGGGAGCTTACGTTATTAATACGTATCATCAACAAACATATTGTGTGATGTAGCTAGTGCAATAGCAATACTGTGGAAAATCGTTGTTATAAAATATACAATATACACACCTTTTCTTACAGAATACCGAGATTAAAGAAATTTTTCTTTAATTGTAAATTTGTAGTAACTGCTTCTTTCAGTTAGTAGTAAAGGTAGCAATTTTAAAGTAACAATGATTTCTATTAAAAAGCAATCATGCCGTACTTAATTTGATCAACAACTTTTATCTTTAAGATTCGGAATTAACTTTACTCTACAAAGAAATAATAAAGGCGCGTTTAATGGTCCTAGAAAATGTTTTAGTATTTTAGAAAATTTCTATTTTTTTTGTGGCGTCATCTCGACGTAAGTAGCTACACTGATTTTGACGTGATAGAAGAAATCTACCTATGTGTAACAGTAATTTACTTCGCATGAGATATAGCTGACGCCCTTAATCAGTGTAAAAAGTACAATGTACGCGTCCTCTCTGGCAGAATATCCACATCATAATCGACGGCATTCAGACGCACTTTTTGTAAGTTTAAATGTAATCGCTTATTATTATTGTTATCGTAACATATGTCGAAGCCTTAACGTGTTTATAATAAATAGTTAAGAAAAAAGGACCTGTTAATAGTTTAGGGTCGGTGAAAAGTCTTCAAGAATCAGTTTAATATGAGTTTATGGGCGGCTGACTAATTTGTTTAGGTTTGGATGAAGATCAAACCCGGCGTGTGAAATACGGTCGGGTAGGGTGGAACAGGGCCAGGGAAGAGATTATAAAGGATAGCCTGGGAGGGACTGATGCCCTAGGAAAAAAGTGAAGAAAAAGGCAGTGATACAGCGAGCTGGCCCCGAATCACCAGTTTTTTACGATTGTTCTAGGAATCTAGATTAGTGACTTTATACCAATTAGTGTTTAAAGTGTCATTGTCGTTCCTTTTAATATAAAAAACATTATTCAAGTATGTTTTGGCTTCCTAAATATGGTTTAACTTACCCTTCTATTCCGACATATATTTGTATAGTGGGACGCGTTTACTGCCATTAAATAAAGAATGTAAAACAGTTGTTGTTTTAATTGCTGCGAAATGCAAAACTTTCTAGGACCTATCTACAAATTATGCATTTTCGTTAATTTTGATTTTTCATCTCAAAAATGTTCATTCTCGATTATGGTGGTATTTTTAGAGTATTTTACTCAAAATTTAATATTTCACATAAGGAATGCAGAAATGCGGGAAGGTATATTTAGCTCCTGATAGTTCTTGAACCGGCCTTTCGACAAACCAATATTGTTCATGCACATAGAGCAAAATTATATTGAAATTTAACATTTGGTATTAGGAACGCAGAAAGTCAAGGAGGTATACTTGGCTCCAGACAGTTTTTGAACAAATCAATTTACTGTATTTGTATACGAAATTTAACGTTTTGTATCAAGAATACAGAAATGCGAGGAGGTATATTTAGCTTTTGCTAGTTCTAGAAGAAATTTTCAAAAGATGAATATTGTGCATATGCATACGGTATTGTTTTTAACGAACCAGTAGCGTAGATAACAATTTTATGCTTAAAAATTAAATTAAATTTGTATAGTCAGATTTCAACGAGCATTAATTTTCCATATTTCGGTGTTTAGTAGTTCCTATGGAAAATACCTACAAGGTTAACTTGCCAATAAATTGATTTACTGCTTTTTAATGAAGTAAACAAGTGATTCACTATTTTATACTTTATTTTCATAATTTCCATACAAATTATAAACAGGATCTTTAAAATACTGTACAACATACAGAGCAAAATTTTATATACTTTCTGATATGGCATTTATAGATATGAATTAAAACTCCACGTTACGTAATGACAGCACACGATTCAAAAGTAAAATAAATCGGGATTTTCTATACTACGAAATTTAAGAAAGAACTTTGCATATGAACAATAATATCTACATTTTTTCTAGATGAATACTCTTATACTTCCGAAAGGAAAAATAAATTGGGATTTTCTATGCTACTAAATTTAAAAAAGAACTTTGCATATGAATAATAAAGTGTAAATAAAATACTCCATACTTCGGATTTTGTCACAATAAATAAAAACAATAAAACTGAGTTACCCTGCCTAACTTAAATCGTACGTTTACCATCACTAAGTGTATAAAGAGTTCGAAACGAAAATAAGCCATACTCTGATTTATAGAAATATAGTACTATTTACAAATTTCGCATATTTACATTCTGACACAACTTTGAGTCGATATAAAATAGAATCTTTAATTTTACTTATTGTTTATAGAGAGTCTTATAAATTTAATTTTGATGGTCATTCTAGCTGCCCGAATGTTAGTTTCAATCTTGGAGAAGCCAACGAAATTTTATTGGATCTAATACGATAAAAACAATGTAATAGTGATTTATCTTCATAGAAGATAAACAGATACATAGGCTTCGTAAAATGAAGACAAGCTACGGGCAAATCAAAATTAAAATCTTTCATCAAAACGTATAAACTTCACTACTGTGTCCTGCTCTTTTGCTCTTGCTGTTGCAATCTGGTGTGACAGTAATAAACTTCGTTAATTTACTGACCATTGATCTAATCAATTGTTTATAGTTTTTGTAAGAAATAGCAGCAAGATTTTAATAAAATGGTGCCCGCTCAGCTTGTACTCATTTCTGAAGATTTCCTTTATAACATGTGTCAGGCTAACGGGTGAAAATAAACCACGAAAATTGTCCTATCAGTAACTTACGCGATACATTTAATAAGCTACCAAAAATCGCTCAACATTAGGTACATTACAAAAAAAAACTTTTAATAATTTCATTTCTAAGAGATCAATACATTGCCACCTGAATTTCAAATTAGAGAGTGTATATTTTCCTAATTGCACGAAAATTATAATCGGCGAGAGACGTTAAATATTCGGGAGGTATTGGACGTGAACACTAAAAAGTTGTTGTATATTTACTGCGTTTGCATAGCGTGGATCAATATAGACCAACAAATAAATTAAATATTTAGTATATGTGTACCAAAGGTTTGAATATCTTTTTAATCCAAGGTGAGACCAATTTTACTGTATTTGTGACACAAAATAACTGTTAGTGCAAACTTTTCACGAATGTAATTCGAGACTAAAATAATTGTTTAAGGAATACTCCTGTTTTCTTTCTCGTCACAGTATAATAAATAATAAATCAAAATAGCGGAATTATTCAACTATGGTTTTTAATGGTTTCTTATTTTTGGAGATTTTTAATGTACTATAAACGGTATTGTCAAATTGTATATGATTTGCTGAAATTAACGCAAAGTGTAAAATTGATCAAAATAAATTGAAAACATTTTTTTTCATTGGTTTCTTTCTCTTTACATCATAACTCATTATTATCCTCAGGTGGTTCCAGACATTAATACCAATTAACTCTTCTCATTCCTATATATTTTTTAAGAAAATGTGGAAAATCAGTCCTCGGCCGTATAGAACGCTGCAAAACTTTATGTGTGTATTACTATGAAAACGCTCTCAACGTACGACTAGTCTAAAGAACCCTACGGAAACTAAATTGTCATTTTATGTAGCAACTTTTGTTTGTGAACCACTCTGATGCTTAATTGTTTTAGGTCTAGTTGTACAGCACGGTTCAAAAATCGATGCAGCTAAGTCCGACGGGTGCTTGAACCATACCATAAGAACAGCGTTGTTGTCCTCAAGTGTCATCAATGACATTTTTATAAGGTGGTTATAGTATTTTGAAACCGAATTGCACACAAGTGATACGCTTTTTAGCTTCAAATCTCACGTTTAGACTTGAAATATTCTTCTTACTTTTCCAGTTTCACTTATTCACACTCACATCTCATGACTTTCCAGCGGGGTTTTGTTTATTTTATCCCTGGCATCATTCCGCATCATATGCAGTATACAGCCACCTCTGCATTTGAAATAATGTTGACATATACACTTTCAAAGAGGGGTATATGCTAATGAAATAATTTATTAAAAATAAGAAAACTAGTGCCTGGCTGCTCTACGTGATAGCAGTGTTGTGACATTTTCGCAAGTGCCATGAGACATGGTATGACCGAGTGATTTTTATGTACTTATGTTAACTCTTCAGAACGTACTACAATTCGACTGCGACGTAAATCAAAGTGTTGGTTAGTGTTAAATGTGATAAAAACCATATTTTGTTAATTCTGCACCAACCTCAGGGACTAAAAGTTAAATTCTCTGTGTTTATTTACACTGTAAAGAAGTGTTAGTGACACCATTTTGTTCTTGGACTAAATATTTGATCCACGCCGCAAATTTGCTAATTAAAGATAACTTCGATTGAAAATGACAAAAATAATTCTGAAAATTGTCATCAAAGATGTACTCGTCATCTTCATCACCGAATGTCGCCCTCGCTCTAAACTAAACCGTTGACATCAAAACTCTCTGGATAACTGAACCTTAAACCAGGAAGCAACCGCTTTCCATAAATATTTAGAATTTGAAAATACTGCGTATTTCAACTCCTTCGATTACCCTATCAGTATTTTATACACAATATAAAATGTTAAAAATTATCATCACAAATAGCAAACTCTTAATTTACCTCATTAAACCTAGATAAATTCTTTGCCTAATATTACTGAAATCTGATTTCCTCGTCTCGAAGACTATTGTAAGTAAATTGTACGGCATGAGCAGCTGGAAATCAAATTTCAAGTGTACGAAAATTATTGCAGGGGTACAAGTAGTTTAAAGTTCAGAGACGTACGTAAACAAATTTCGTGTATGAACTAGTACGTATAATACTTAAAAGTAAAAAATAAATAATTTTCCTTTGCTTCTACGATGGACCGAATATAATTTCTGTTATTGCAACAGCCACGAAAAATATAGATTCCGGATACACACACGCGGGGCTTGGTAAATCCTGAATAATCGCTATTTGAAGAACTATTTTCCATTAATTGCATTGGCCTTCTTGATTCGGCATATTTTACTGACTTCAATCGGAAAATGGCGATTGATACCCTGAGCAACAAATATTTACTAATAGCAATTCATCCACACCAGTTAGCATTTGCTTAATGCTGAATACTCGCTATTTGAAGCTCGCCAAATCCCGGATGTGTGGAGCCGACTTTACAGGAACGAAATAAGTTTTAAACAGACTTTTATACCCCCCACAGGAAAGTACTTTCGAGGGAGACACACATGGCAAAAATCTCGAAAATTCCTTAGCTAAAACTCGCTACAAGTAACCGACATTAATACTAATATTGTAAGTGTGTAGGCACTGAAGTGAAAGGTTACGAATACGGTCCGGCGCACGCGCTAGTCCTTCACCAATCGGTAAATGTGGTGCTGCGCCCCGTGTTCGCCTGTCGCCACCTCGAACACGTATGCCGTGCAGAGGAGGGTTTCTTGAGTATCTCTGTTGCTTACCACCTGAAACCAAACCCATAAAGTATGTGAGAGGTGACATATACATTCCCATAACCCAGCTATAGTCTTAAGTAAACGTGATTGAACAGTAACGTCAAAAGTCAAAACTATGCCTCAAATTTTTTTTGCGTTCTCATTCGTTACTTCAAATTAAGGGCGCGGCTTACAACCGCCGTAAAGTAAATCCACAGAAATGGTCCATAGAATATAGCCACTGAAGCCAACAATAATAATTAACGGTCTTCTTACCTGAAGAATTGTGAAATTCTCCAAGACGCTGTTCATCATATATTTCTCGGGCAAGTGTTTCAATTTGTGAATGAAATTGATCATGTACTCGCACATGGGACTTCTGTGTATCCGGTAAACGAATCTGCCATTCTCATACCGCGCATATTCTGTTTCCACTTTCTCCACTACTTGTTTGCCGAACGAACACACCTTTGTCGAACACGTGATAGTCATGTTTTCATTGCTTTCGTACCTGAAAATCAACAACTGTTGCTTAAAAGTACACATATATGAAGATAATTCGCACAATTTGGCAATACTAATAAATATATTTAAGGAGTGGAGTCCAACCATAACAGCCGCGCTTAGTTTTACAGAGGGAAGAACTGTATTTTGTTGCCATTGTTTTTGGAGGGAACTTTTTGTTATGAAACTTTATATTATTAGCATTGTTTATCATACTTTGTTATTGGAACTTTTGTTAGGAACTTTTTTTTGATGAATTTCTGGCTATATCTTTGTGCTTAAGAAGAAATCGAGTAAAAAGTCCTCCACAAACCCAAAAACTGACCCATCACTTCTTTCCATACTTACAAGGAGCGAAATTATTCAATAGATTTAATAAATTTTGTGACGAAGGCATCAACAAAGGTTTTAAACCAAAAATTATATATATATATATATATATGATATATATGATTATAACATTGAGAAAAACGTCAAAGGGTACGTAACACATAAGAGCGATAGGTCGTCGGCAAAGGTTTTCAAGCATAAAGCAAGGCTAAATCGGACAAAACGGCCCTCAATTCGATAATGCACAAAATAGAAAAGGTAAATCCAGATGGGTGGTGCTAACACTCTTTTTTCACATAAAACAAGCATGCAATAAAGCATAGACCAACAACATTTGAGATGACCTTATAACTCCGGGCGCTTCAGAATTACAAATTCACAGTAATAGAGAAAAATAACCATAACACAGTAATGACACTTGTATTACAGTATTGCCATTGAAGCTATAAAGTCGAGTTAAAGACAGCTGGAATAGGTAAAGGTAAAATATTCGGTGGTCTTCTCCCCTCTTTTTGGTAAATTAAGTATTAACTCATGGCTGCGAAATTTGAGGAAATGACGTCATCGGGACTTCTGTTGTCTTATATGTGCGCCGATTGCGCTGACGCATCTCTGACATCAAAATGACGTAATAACAGTATTAATACCTGGCGATCCATCGATCAAAAAGCATCACCAATTTTGGTGGAATGCCGGCAATTATTTGCTCCATCCAGTCCTTCTAAACTGTTGGTTTGAGTGAAATGGTGGGGTTAGAAATTTAGTACATTCCTAACAAAATTTTACTGTTGAATTTCTAACCACATTAATTTGCCGAATTTAGCCTGTCCACTGTCCTCTATTTATATAGACAAAAACACATTTCTGCATTCAATGGCAAGCCAAGACTATAATAACTTGGATTAGCATATAGTTGTATTTACTATATCAAAGCATTTTGATATAATTCTTGTAATCAAAGTAGTTCACTGCGCTGTGTGTATTATTCATTTGTTTTTCCTAACACACGTACATATGTGTTAGTATTTCTTTTTGTGTCTACTATCTTCGTGTGTTACGTTGGACTGAGTACGCGGTAGCTAGAAAATTTAATATTCTTTCTATTTCACCAGAAAAGAATAAAAAAATTCGATCGTTTCGTTACACTTAAGACATCCAAATTTGATATATTGAGGACAGGATACTCAACAATACTAGACGAATACTTACGAACTAGTCACTCCATAGAATGCCCCCGCCTCGTCCTGGATGTTGGAATTAAGGTCTGCCCAAAATTTGACCAAAAAGAATGCGTTCTGTGGTCCCTTGTCGTACAGTTCTTTAAGGCCGCCTTTTTTCTCCGGGAATTTGTCATAGATTTGTCGTACATCCACGGCTTCGAGGAGGGGATCGGTGTAGGAGAGCGCCGGCCCTCCTATGTGGACGAACAAGTGTTTGGGGTACTAAAAAATAACAAATTATAATTGTTTCTCTAAGATGATAGAAACTTACTGCCTCCTCTCTATTTTGAGACTCCATGAATCCTGAGAATTCCACCAGCCTGAGCTTATGGGTGGCGATTGCCCGTCCCTCCCAAACCGGCGGAGGAGCCGTCTGCAGAGCCCCAACATCGGCTGCTGAGACGGCTGTGGCTGGTTTCCCAGGATAAGCTGCCTGCCCAAATGGCTTAACACTAAAAAGGACATTTTTAAATAATCTTATCGTTTATTACAAAAGAATAATCTTACTCTTGCGAGGTTCCGGGCTGCAAACCAGGCTGCCAGAATTGCTGAAAAGGACAACAAAAATTATATTATTTAACTCGACTGATGTTGCCCAGCTCAGTTCATTTTAAAACGGCACAACCATAAGGTTAAGTGGGACAAGTGTGGGTTTCCACAAATGTTCACTTTTGACATTAATTTGCAACACACAGCAAGTAAGCGTATAGGCGAGAGCCCTGGTTGTTATTATGCGATAAGCTATTTAAACTATTCGGCCTGTTCCAACCCCAGATAACAACAAATAATGTTTTCAAGTCGGCCCAACTATACCGAGTTTTACTATTTATTAATCCGCCCATGATAATTAAAAACACACATAAAACCTTCGGAATGGGAGTAAATCGGGCCCGTTCATGTGGAACTCAATCTTTCATAACGTTATTCATTTTAGTATGAATTAAGGCTTGTTGCAACTTTCCGTATTAATTATCTTAATTGCGATTGGCGCTTTTTGAATACAAACGATAAATAAATGTTCAATTTTTCTTCAGTTTGAATGTAGCTTTGAAATATAATAATATTCAAAAACCTACAAAACATTTCCGCAATTTGGCAACATTGAGCACACTTTGGAAACTAGCTTCAAGCCATATGCAGACACGCAAATTTTGAAACAAAACGATAGCGCCCTGTTGCCATTTTTTGACACGAGTAGACTTCGAGGATTGAATCTATAAATCAGAGCTGCAAGGTGTTTTTGGACATTTGACAGTTGAATTATGTTTCTGAAACTACAATACATAGAACTGAAATTTTGATTTACTCCAAAGCTCTTTGCAGCAACAAAACGACAAGATTTATTGGTATCCAGGCCTCAACAGTCGAACACAAGCGACAGTAGCAGGGCAATAGCAAACACAATTCTGAGGCTTTCCTCATGTGAATATCGGCGTTTGACCAGCCTTATATTGCGAGCAGAGAAACGATATTCACCCCCATATTCACAGGCAACTTACCGCCCCTCCGTGGAACGGCATGGGGTGTGTGTTTAACCCTAGGGGAAGCCCAGCCGACTTGCTGTGCATTGCAGTAGCCGAGACTATCTGCGCACTAGACATGTTTGACATGGTTTGAAGAGTCTTCTCCTTGACCGCATGGTCCTACCAAATCAAAGCCATCATTGTTAGGCCCAAATGGCATAAAATAATGCGAGAAATTAAAACATTGTTATACGGCCACTTTACCGCTGCAACCAGTAATGATAGTGGCACAACAGAAACTACATTAAAGGTGAAGGTACTTAAGCTGAAAATGGCAATCAATTTCGAATTGTTCTGAAGTAACTTTCAAGCGCATTTATTGCCTTTTAATTTGTCACTTCATAATAGAAATATGAATGAAACAGAGCGTGCAATTATAACTATTATTAAACCTGCAGATTAGGTTAATGGGAAAGCAATAATAAACGTGTTTGATCGGTTTTTAATGAATTGCTTGGAGATAGTGAACAACGATTGTAGGTATTTAATGTCTTTTCGGAAAATTGTCGAAATCATATCAAATTGGGAATTCTAGAAATATAAGTCAGGCATTTTATTCGTTGCGGCCATATTGACATTTTAGACTATGCTCCGAAGCAAGACACCTACATATTGCCATATTTCTATGGCCAATCCTCTCACAGATTATTAATTAGATCTGCACCGTTGGCAACAATTAATGTGAGCATAAATGTCAAAAAAACAACCATAAATACTCATTTTTAACACAAATAAAGTTATGTCGGATTCGGATACTTGTACCAGAACGCCCTCCATTATTGTAACGTGTGGTAAACGGTTGGAAAAGAGCAGTACAGACTTTTTAGACTCCTAAAAAGCACATAAAACAAGAGCTATATCTGTTGAACCAGGTTCAATAGAGTCTGTATAAAACTAAATTTTTTGCATGAAAAAACTTCCAAGTAATATCGAATTTACACGTTTATCAGTATCACCGATTTTGTTACTACTCGTGTCTTTGTTTAAAAACACGCGCTAGAAAAAGATAGATGCATAGTATGAAGCGCGCCGTTCGATAAACGAACACCTAATGCATAGCGAATTTCAGCTTACAAATAGATAGGCGCCCTGCTGAAGATCGTTATTTGTTATTGATTGTTATTATAGGATGTTCGAAAGGTATTCAAAAGTATTTTTTAAACTAAAAGGAGCGTATATTTGCCCACACAAAGTTTTTTCTCTAATTCTTTATCTCATAACTTAACATATTGACGTACGATGTTAACAAATTTGACAGGTCGATTAGTTGTCATTCGTATTTATTTACTTTTCGCGACTAGTGACGCCATAGACACAGGCGGCTTTTTTCAGTCAAAGACTAGGCCTGAGACTACTTCAACTTTAAAATTCAATTTTTTTGTTTTATTCAATTTTGATCTGAACATTTAAATAAATTATAAAGAACGTAGGAAAAGAGTATTACCTACTGAATAAGTACTTACATATAGACATGCGCTGGATATTGTGTGTAACAGACCAGATTTTATACTCTTCAATTTCAAAAGTATAAATTTGTAATCTTATTCCCCCCTGATCTGTATTCTTTAAATCATTTAATTCAAAGTAAATGAGCTACGATCCACATAAGAGGAAAACGAGGCGTATGCTTTGAGTAGGGACAGAGAAACACACGTTATTTATCGCATTTAAACATTAAACTCGTGACTACTTAACTTTAAAATTTCATCTTTTTTTAAATTCAAAAGAAGTGCAAACAAACAGAAAAAGAGGCATCCCTCGAACAACTACAAACAAAAAGGAACGGCTCATTTCATCTGAGGAACCACATTCGAACTTACTTAAGTATTTAACCTCAAAATTTCAAACTTTTAATTTGATTCCCCTCTGCTCCACAACAATTTAAAAAATTGATGAATTACAAAGTACTAAATTACAGACTGCATGGAAAAGAGAGCGAATCTTTTGAATAAGAGCAAATATAGACCTGCGCGTGTTGTTGTGTCTAATAGACCAGACTTAAGTCAAGTAAGTAGGGCTACTTACTTGAGACTTGCAAAATGTCACGAAGCTCAATGACAAAAAAATAATTAAAGATCCCTACACTGCCTTCCCATTGTTGTTGAAGCGCCATCCAAAATTGTTTCGGGTATGTCGGGTTGCATATAATCGGCTCACTTGCAACGCTGCTTGACAAATTCCACATGTCGCACAGTGATAACCAATCAATTTCGTAGAACAATCTCAGGTGCTTGCACCGAAGGGTATTGGAAAATTGATGGAAATTAGAATTTTACTTAAATTTTCTACATCTGTGAATCGGGAACTTGTTTATAGTTAACAACTGCGTCGTTGAACGATTGAATTATCACTTTTAACTTGTTAAAGGTGATTTATTTGAAATTTGGTTACTATATGCAGATTCCTTCTTGAGAAAGTTTTCGAACGTTTTCGAATGTCGAGATAATGATACATTATAAGGACCAACGACTTTCAGGATGGCAATAGCTTAGAAAAAATCTACAGTTAAACAATCGCCACAAAACCACTTGTATTTACATTGATGGAAACGACTTAGTCCCCTTTAATGCCGTATCTGCAAGCCATTGCATCACTGGTTTTTATCTCCTCGAGCCCGTCAGCGACTAATTACGGGCATTAACAACAAAGAACAACAGGTTTTTGTCTCGTATCAGTCATTTAGCTAGGCCTTAATGCGATTTAGATACGTTTGCCTCGGATGACTATAAAACTTAGAGTTTTACTTAAAGATTTAATCGAATAAACACAGTAATTGCCGCTACATAAATACTTACAACTTTAAGCTTAGCCTGGATTTCCCGTAGCTTCCGCCTCGCTAATACTTGTATGTGCGAGCTGACTTGTTTTCTTGTTCTCGTCTTTCCAGTCCGCAGTTTAATATATCGGGCTATAAGTTCGTTTCGACCTAAAATATACGCAACTGTTTATCGCAAATTATCATTATCAAGTTAGTACTGTTAGTTGCCCACATAGAGGCGAAATTTACGCAAAAAAAAACACTTCCTAGTAAGTACTAAGTCTGTCCAAGTTCATTAGGTTCGTCTACACATGACCGTTAAATACGTGATCCCTGCCAGCGAATGGAAACATTAAAGTTAATAATGCAAGGTACTTAGAAGGTACTTAATGGCGTGAGTCAGGTAAAAATTTCAAGCAATGTTTGCTCGTATGTCAGCAATTGTAAACAAACCCATGGAACACTAATGAGGGCTTGGCGAAAGGACAAACGTAGGAATTGTGTAATTTAATCTTGCACAAGCCTATATTATAAAATCCAGAACTGAACAGGCCTTAGCAGGATCAGTCCGGTGACAATTTGCGCAAAAATGGGAAAAAATACAATAAAAATACAAACTACCCTATGTATCTATAAACTCAAAGATGTTATTGTGATTATGTGAATATTTGATTTGGATTTATCTGTAGGGGCACGTGGGGACCATCATAGACAACTAATAAACAGAGGTAATTAGATTGCAAGCATTTCAATTAAACGATACCTGCAGAACAATTGTATCAATAATTTAATATACCATCAACAAAGGCTGTATTGTTCGCAATATTTCAATTTTAATTATAGCGCGTAGGTCAATTAGGGATAATTGCGTATTGTTAAAATTTTATTGGAAATATGTTGGGAGCTAATTCAAGTGATATTTGTGGTAGCTACATAGAAATGCCTACGCACTTCACTGAACGATGTAATTTTAAGGAATTTTGAATTTTTCGTTCGGTCAAAATGGTTGTAAGCAACCTTTCTTCACGTGTGGTAATAGAGGATATTATTTCTTGAAAATTCCTAATGTTTTAGAGAGTTATTTTTACATCCTCAGGACGATTAATGCTGTTGGACTTCTTTAGTCAGGTGTGCTTTAAGGCTCTTTACCTGCTACTGTATTTTGCCATTATCTCTTAAGAGGCCCTTCCCATTAGTCAACTGAGGTGGTCCCAATCCCTGATATCTTCATCTTCTAATAACGCGGCAGCGTAATGGCGAAATCTACCCTACTTTATATTTTCTTCGCCGGCGGCGGTGGCGACCGAGCGCCCCTCGCTCTCTCACTAATTGCACATTCTTGGCATAGTTTGGGGCTGCGCCGCCCCCCTTCAGCCGGGGGAGCGGAGCGTGACATCCCTTGCCGTGCTTTTGTTTTCAAATACATATCCCGGAATTGAGGTTGTTTTCGGTTTATTTTGCGCTGACCACATAAAATGAACACAAGTTACGTGGACGTTGTACGGTAATAGAATGGGTCCATTTTTCTTCGGGGCCGGACTTTCCAGAATTGCTTTTGTTTATTTATCGTCAGTTTGTCTGGAATTGGTTTGCCATGATGGAGGCAAATGATACGAGACCCGCCTCTGGACAGCTGTGATAAAGGTTGAGCTTTGAATTCAACAGCTAAATGCCTCACAAAGGGACGAACGTAATTCCCATTAGAAGAAAATTAAACAGTTTTGGAATAACCGTGTGGACTCGAAGCGTCCCAAAGAACGTCCACCTTAAGCGTCCACCCAAGGGAGTTTTAAGACAGTAGTTTTTCTTCAAAGATGAATAAATAGGTAATTTTTGCACCTCAGCGAAGATCTTGAACCAATCAAGGAATTAATTTAAGGACTTACGTTCTCCACATAAACGATTAATTCGTCTTGGGAATTTGCTGAGTGCGAAAATGAAATTAATCCAGTAAAAGAACTAGAAAGCTACTAACCTACATTAAGTCATTGGCAGGGCGCCAATACTTTTCATGTTGTGGTTTTTCAAAGAGAAGTATGACAAAACTCATATCCATTTATCGATTTACGACGGATTCCCACGCCTCTGGGATATTAGACACAAGACAAAGGACTTTATCACGTTGAAGAATACCTTTGAAGCTGTTAAACTCCCTATGGAAAGTTATTTACGCAAAATATATTTTGTTTCGATTTTTAAAGGAGCCGGCCACAAAATTAACACTCGGAATTCGAATATCGGTTTTAAAACATACGTGAATCCCTCTGGGGTTTCATTTCATAAAACATCAAACATATCTGGTTGAAGAACGTTTAGGCCGCTAAACTAGTGCTTGGGGAAGAACGATACAACTCGGATTAATTGTAGCATTTTAAGAGCCCACGTCTACGTCTCTGGCTTTTATTGAGCAGAAGACCACTCTCTTTCTGTTGAAAAAAAAAACCTTCGAACTACTAAGTTAAACAAAGTCATGAGTGTGGCTCATACTATTTTAATATAAATTTTTTCTGACATAAATAAAAAACTATCAAAAATTGAAATGCGTATGTCTGATTGTTTATCTTTGGCTCATTTTACAACAATATCTGAACAAAACATAATGCTGAGAGTTGTGCAAGCAAAGATTTACAACAACACAATGGAAGGGGAACTCTAATACATTGTCACGTGATCCTTTTAAGAAGTACGGGGATATTGATTTACATAGTTTTTTCCCTGCAACCTCGCGAGTTACTGACACATTTTTTATAACAAAAAAAAAGTATAATTTTTTTTTTTACGGAAAAAATATCTCGTTCCGAACCTTTCTCAAGGACACGCTTTTAGGGCGTTTTTTGCACGTTTCTACAATTTAGGTTTTTTCGTTGTTCATTAGTAAATATCTGGTTTATACTGAGGCGAGGACTAATAATTTAACCCTTTGAAGAAAACGCTTACTAGCCTAACAAAGGAAGAGAAAAGCAATTAAAAAACAACTTTTACACGATAGAAAAAAAGAAAAGTTGAAGAATTTATTCAGAAAATGAACTAAAAAATAAATTGTTTCATGCTTGAGGCACTCCTTGATGCAGCCTCAATTAGGTCAAGGAAAATAAACCACAAAATAAATTTTACGGGCATGAAAACCGTGCGCTGCAAGCAGCCTAAGAAGAGGTGAAAACCTAAAAATTTTTTAATGAATTTTGGATAATTTTTTCAAGCCCTAAAGCCACTGCTCCACGCAGAAAATACCTACGAGTCGCAGTGGCGGGTGACACATTTCCCCATGTAGAAAAGTAAAAAGATACGTAAACTACCGTTAAAATGGATCTATTTAATTATTGCCTAAGCGGCGCTTTAATGACGTAAACACAGATAAACATATACGAGTATTAAACTAGCGCGTGTTACATGCAACGTACAGGTACCACTTTGCTACCGCAGGACTGCAGGAGTATGAATCAAGACTTTTAAACCTTCGGGCGGAAATTGACGTGAAGTAAGAGAAGAAAGAGGGGCCAAACGGCTATTAAATGGAGCGGCAACATTAGAGAGAAAGATGTAAAATTGTTGACGTGTTAATACTTTTTTAAGAATCACAAGTAAAAAACCGTATTCACAATAACGATTATTAAATTGCACGTTTCCAAATGGAAATTACTTCATAATGTCCTGTGATAGGACTTTATCGATTGCATGAATAGTTTAAACTTGGTCTGTGGCAAATAGGTGGTGATCGATGAGAGAAATTGAAAACTATCAATAAAAAGGTCGAATCGGTAGGGTTTTCATTGTTATTTATTAGGACGAGAGTTAATTTCCTATAATTGTCAAGTGATGACTGAACGGCAAATCTGTTACTCACCGTACATTTTTCCTTCATCGGATAGAATAATTTTCCGTCGTCCGCACGGGGGGTAGATGGCCAGGGCTTCTTGGAAGCTTTGTTCGATATCCGGACTCCAGACGCCCTCGGCGTCGGCGGCCGCCATCTCCTTTTCATCCTATAATTACGATAAATCAGGACAACATTTAACGCGACGTTTCCATTGTCCCTGGGGTGAATATTTACAATTGCGTTTCGGATTTCTAGATTGCTTTTTGGCTAAAAGTGTACTTACATCGCTGAGGTCTCCCACGTCCAGATTCTTGGAATCCGGCCCGCCATTAGAGTCGGCCGGCGGGCCCGCCACCGGCGTCCACGGGGAGGTAATGGTGCTGCCGGGAGTCACCACGCTGCCTGGAATTGAAAAATAACAGTAAAATAATAATCAGAAAAAAAAACTGGACGATTTGGCAAATGCGTGCTCGTGCAGGAACTTTCGCCCTTTTATCGCCCCCAAAACCTTCAGAGTCTCGCGTAAGAACATCCGATTTGAATCGAATGTTTAGTTGAAAAACCTGGTAAATATGGTGAATGCGCGTCTTTTGCCGTTGTTACTAAAATAACATCCGCCATTTTATCGTAGCTAGAACCTTGACACTAACTATAAATATCTTTTCTCCAATTTCTGTATTGTATACTTCAAGAGAAACCTTAACGACAGCAAAGTTATGGCGGTTTCGATCAAAAATGGTTAATAAACTTATTTACGATGGCTCGAAAGGCTTGCCGCTCAGGTTGCTCCCGAATCCGTCGGCGTGGCGCAACTCCTGTTGATATTAACTTATTACATGTTCCAGGAATTTAATTTCTTACCTTACGTAAAAGGCTTTATGAAGCCCGCTCTTGTTGCCTGTTCCCCGCACAATTTTGCAACGAAGACGAAACTTTCTTGCTCTACCAGCCATCGATCGAAAAATTCATTATCTATTGTGTGCTGAGTTAATAACAATTAATAATGCGAGTATATCTGTTCGTTTTGCACCAATATCGTCAAAGTAGTCAAGACCGCACATCCAAGCTGCAACGTTGGAACATCTTTGACTGATTAACAATATGAACCACGAAGCATCCGTGGTGAGCTTTCAATTTGACCCCGCCAGGGTGTTATTGAAGTTTGCGGCATATTTGCACAATAACTGATTAACTCCAGCATACCGAAAACAAACATTCCTGTCGGTTAATACATGATATAATAGCCGATGATTACATCGTTTCAGTAATTTTATTATTGGTTTGATTTGGCTAATTAGAACCTTCGCTTTAATTGAAATGTGAATGATTCATTATTGCGGGAGTAATCTAAACACAAACACGATGTAAATATAGAAAATTTAATTAACGGTTTTGCAAACATTGTTAAATAATATGAATCTTTATTTATTCAAGTGCTTTAGAAGTAAAACAGAAACTAATGGAATTCAAAATGGTTGCTGATAAGAGCAATGGCATGCACAGCAATTGTCAAGGTATTTTGTTTCTGCGTATAGACAGTGACGTCTCTCCGAGTACCATTTCAATTATACAAATAAGCAAAATAACGTTGACAATATAGTGACAGCCCGCCCGTGGCCATATTGACTGTTCATTAACTCGAATGACGTCGTAGCCGTCGCAGTCAAAATGACGGGCAACGCGCTATTGTGACTTCATACGTATGTAGTCCCCGTCTACGAGATGCCACTTATGAAATGTTAGACCTAATAAAAACCGACGTTTGGTTGAGTCATTGACGTGTTACATTGATAGACACTTGCGACGGCTTAAAGCCACAAGGTGGGAAGAAGGGTCTATTTGGCAGATCACGTTTAGGAAATTTTTGGAAAATGTATTGGGATTATTAGTGAACACAATTTTTTTTACTCTCCAACATCAAGGATATTCCTCAGAGACCAATTTGACATTGTCCGCAGAGTTATTGTTGTACTCTCCATTGTAGCTCAAATTTTAATTATTGCACAAACCAATAAAAGTGGCATTGCTCCTAGCGGCCATTTTAAATATTTATATTTCGATTGAGGTTTTGCTCAAGGTGGCACTCAACCCGACATGATGACTTTCTATCAACGTAACTGCGATGTGTGAGAATGTGTACATTGAAATGTTAGACCTAACCAAAACTCATTCGGTATGCCTTGTTATCTGTCTTTGTCCCTTTGGCTCACCTTAGAACGTAGGATCATTGAGATTTCATGTTGGGAGTTACATTAGTGACGACTTAAAATTACACAATGGGAAGAAATGTCAAGTCATCTTCAGGCCATTGTTTCAAGAAGTGCGGGGATATTGATGAATATTGTTTTCATCAACCTTTTGCGTCAGTTACTCACGGACTTCGGATTAGATCTAAAAAACAGCTATTAGTATAATATTTTTTCTTGACCCTATGCCTCGCCTTGTCATTGTTAACTTCATTTGTTTCTATAATTATGACAGTGACATCTTTACCATTAACTACTTTTACAGCTTTGGAAGGAATTCTTGTTGCCGCCATTTTGACTAAGGTATTGATTACTCAAACAAATACCGAACGACGATGTTGACAATGACAGTGACATTGCTTTCGGCAGCCACATTACAAGTTCATTATTCCATTTGAGGTTGAATTCAAAATGACAGTCAACACGCTATGATGATTTCGTATCTACGTAGAGGCGGTGTATGAGATGCTATCAGTGAAATATTATCGACTTCTGCAGTGGACCGAGAGCGAGGCAGAGGAGCCCCCAAAAAATGTTTCGGAATCCGGGCCCGTTTTGGCTGGCGGCGAGTCCGAATCCCAAAAGCGGCCTCCGAGCCAGGGAAACGAGAAACGCGTGGAATGACGCTCCGCCAGGTAGAACACGCCCGGGAATTCAATCGGCCGCCATTATTAATACATCCCAAAACAATAGTGTGCCAGTGTATACCAAACACAGGAGCGTACCTCCAAAGGACTAGCAAACATCGCCATTGATGTTATAACCGATACTTTCCCCATATCGACAGCCACTGGCCAATGACTAAGTTAAAAGAGCGGCTAGTCGATGTTTTCAACCAATGTTGCCAAATATGATGTAATGTCACTGAACTGTCATGTCCAGCAAAAATATTAAAAATGAAGTAGTGGAAAAGTGATTTTTGAACGCAGTTAATTAAAACAATTGGCTGTTTTTATGTTATTTTAATCAAAAATTCACTTTCTAAAATCCTAATAACAAAGCACGCTATATGGGGCGGACCAGTTATTCCCAAAACCAACATTATACATATAATGTGATGTTGTCATTCACTTTTTCCTGCGTTTTGATGGGCTGTAGTCACACATGCAGTCACTTAACGATTTTTTATTAAATATGAGGGATTGGGACTAGAGTGGTTTTAACCAAATTCGTGTTCGATTTTGAAAATCTATGTAAAAACCACTTCAGATTGGTTTGGGCCCACCGGCGGATGTGGCGCAACTATTGCGCAGGCTAAATATAACCAAAAGATGCCAAAGCCCGGATCCAATCTCTGCAGGTCTGCTCCCCGGTCCATACCAAGGCCCTCTTGAGAACAACTTCAACATGACGTAGACACTCACCGGTCCATTCCCCTGTGGCCGGACTCTTTGTCCTGGTCGGCAGTGACGATCACACCTCTAAGTCGCGCATGTTTACGTGATCTGACCTCAAAAATAGAGAGATGTATGAAACCGCGGAAGTAACATCTCTCCAGGAACCGCCATTTTGGTAGCTGCATGTACGAAATCGGAGCTCAAGAAGGGGGACTACAGGTGTGGGGTTTGAGGCGACAAACAGCCTCTTTAGAGTTGGAGTGATGCCTACGGGTTGATATTTGAGACTGTGCCCTCTGGGGTGTCAGTAGACGGCCTGCAAACCCTGGAACGAAGTGTTGACAGCGATGATCGTGTTCATCGTACTTTGGCGCTTCCGGCGTTAATAGCCGTCTCACATGAAAGTTTTTAACTTAAAGAAATTCTTTCGTACAAATTCAAGATGGAAGCAAGTCTGAGACGTCCTGACTTTAAAATTAATTAGTATTTAAGCAACCAAGTATTGTGATATTTTTGGACGCTCATTTGTTTAGTCGTATAAATCATCCTCTTTGGAGATTGGAGGATTTTAAACCTTCTACTGTGACCCCGAAAAAATGTGGCCAGATTCCCATTGTGCCAAATCTCTAGATTCGGCTAGAGATAATTCGTTACTTAAAATATGTTAAAGGTTGAGACGGACAATAGAGACTGAACAGTCTCAGTTACAGACAGGAAACAGAGACGGAATATTCTCTGATGTCACTCACGAGTCGAATAATCGTCATTTCAAACGACGTAAACGAGTGAGAAGAGAAGAATGCACCACTCGACTTCTTTGAAATAACAACATAAATAATAATAATCAATGCATAGTTTCCCATCAGTTCACATAGGGGCATTAGACCTATATAGGAAATACACGTAATTCTTATAGCCATTTTCTAAATAGCAATAAAATACGCGTTTTTTAAAGCCAATAAACAGTTCGTATATCTCTCATGTTTACAGTTTCATGCGTAATTACGAGAAATGTAGGGCTTAATTTAGAAAATGGTCTGCTAATAAGTATAAATCTCCGTATAAAGAGACGCGGACAATTTGATCGCCATGCCTCGTGTGTACTACCGGTAGCAAGTAGAAATTAAAAAAATAATAACACAAAGATATATGGAGTGTAATGTAATTTATTTTCCGTATAACGACAATGTAAATGTCGCTAACTGCTTAGAGCATTAAAAAGGTACGTACATAGACGTCATTAGCAAGCATTATTCTTAGAAGAAATAATAACTGCAATCAATAATTATATATATATATATATCTATATATACATATATAAAGGTTGGAACACGTGAAAATCTTGACAGAGGTCTCGATAGGAGTCCTGTATGTAATGTGCCTAAAACCACCCCGAAGGAGAAAAGAACGGCTCAGTTATTTTCGATCTATGGCTCAGTGTCTACACTCACATCTCTCAATGTTTATTATGTTAATAGTTCATTACACAATCGTTTATAGGTAATACGGAAAACACACCAGAAATATATATATATATATACAGGGTGTCCCACAAGTGTTTCATTATATTTCAGTGGGTAATAGTACATTGAAAAATAATATGACTCCCTATATAAACCATATTCCAATAATGCTTCATTAAGAAGATACAGGGTGTTAAACTTAAATCACACCTGGAATATTTCAACGTATCAGAGTATCAATGAACAGGCGAGCTCAATTATGTATTGAACAAAATGGCCACCAATATGAACAATTTCTATAATGTTATAGCAAATAAATAATATTTAAAACAAACTTAATATTATTAAAACCATTTAGAGAATATCGTGCATATAGACGGTATTCAATTTTTTACTGGCAAACGATGCGTCGGACGAAAAAGAGTCAAGTGAGCGTTTTTCTTCTAAATGAAGTTAAACTTCTCAAAATAATTTTTATTTTGATAAAAAGCAGTGGCGCACCATGTTATTCTTTAAAAATGTGCTGAGAGGTGTCCGTGCGCACGTCACTGGTGAAACGAAAAATAGCCCTTTTGCATAAATAAATCGTGTCTACATTAACTCTCAAAACATGCCAAATTTCACTTACATATCTCAAACGGTTTTGAATATATCAATAAAAGTTAGATTTTTTAAGTAAACTTTAACACCCTGTATCTTCTTAATGAAGCATTATTGGAATATGGTTTATATAGGGAGTCATATTATTTTTCAATGTACTATTACCCACTGAAATATAATGAAACACTTGTGGGACACCCTGTATATATATATATATACAGGGTGTTCAATTTATCATGCACATGCGATTTTCTCGAAAACTAAGAATTTAATAAAAAAATGGTTCAAATAAAGTTTGTTTGGGATAAAGGAGCGCTTCTTTTGACATTTTTTTTTCCAAAAAAAACTGTAATTTAGAAGGCCAAATGTTCAAAATTTCTTCCACCAACTTCAATACACTTTACAATACGTTTTTTAAACGATTCATGAACACATCATAATGTTTGAGTACTAATTTCCCGAGAAGCTTGCCTAATCCGTTGTTTCATATTTTCTGGGGTTGTCGGAATATGCTTGTAAACTTTATCCTTCAAATATCTCCATAAAAAAAATCTGAACATTTGAACATTTTATTCATTTACTAAACTTATCAATGAAATTTTATATTATCAGTTGTTTTTTATTGAAACAATTTGTTTAAAAAAACCTGTAAGGCAATTTGTAAACTTGTGAACGTTAATAAATAAAATTTTGAACATTTATTAGATTAGAAAACTTTTATGTTGTTCCATGCTTTACTTCATTTTCGATTATTTCTTTGAATAAACTATCTAAAAAAGCCTTGAATCGAAAACTTTTTCAAACAAACTTTTTTCAGTTCTTAGTGATGTATCCATTTTTGTCAAAAAAATCTATGGTTTCCATTAGAAAAAATGCGAATGACCTTGAAAAGGCCTTCTAAATGACAGTTTTTTTGGAAAAAAAAGTCAAAAGAAGCGCTCCTTTATCCCAAACAAACTTTATTTGAAACATTTTTTTATTAAATTCTTAGTTTTCGAGAAAATCGCATGTGCATGATAAATCGAACACCTTGTATATATATATATATTTATTTTGTGATTGCTTAAATGGATCAGTTACAGTGTTTACATAGGAGATCTCTTTTCCAGAGTTGAATCGCTAAAATCATGTTAACATTTTTACCTCAATCAAAACAACCGTAATTCCCTTGATTCATTTTGAATTCTGGATGTTATGCGAAATATTTCCACATTGGTCCGATATTGACCAGCAGGATCCAGTTTGTTCATATCTCCCGGAATTTCAGATTGATTCTCCGACCACTTGGGCTGAAGCCAACTCATGCCCGTTGTTGCTATTAAATGCGTGGCATCAGGACTGATTCATGTGTCTTTCGGAACAATGATAAAGCGGGAAATCAAAGAAAGGAGGTCCTGAAGAAGCCACATTGGACGGTTTAAGGCGGATTATCCTCGGGCAATAATTAAAGATTCGTCGGCCGGAACCCTCGTTCAAATTCGTAAAAATCCATATAACAGAGAACTTTCTATAACTGAGCGCTCAATTTTGTTAATTTCCGCAATCAATCTAGTGCCCAATCAAATTAAACAGTCAACAATTTCGCCCGTAATTTTTTCATCCTCTCCTCGTTTCTTTTAATTTGAAAATGATTTTTACACATTTTTACGTGTAGAATTCACCAAATTCATTCACAGGTATTTAATTATTATGCCCCTTTGAAACCCTATCCGCACTGCGTTTAATCAGTTCTATGCGAATGCACAAAGAGCATCTCTCTCTCTTTCTCCCAATGTAGGATTTAATTGCAAGAATTAAAAGGTTTTGTTGTCGCAAAACCGCGATTTTTGTGGCTTTAACACGTGAATTGAAAAGAGACGAGAAACGTAAACTCTCGGTCAGAAACAATGGCGTCTCTTATGGAGCCATAAACCGACAACTCCCTATCATAATTCAGGTTTAAATTAGTGCTTAGGCGGTTATCCATTGTATGTTAACTACTCTTTATTAATGCACGGGAACATGTTAACAACGAAAGGCGCACGTGTTCCGGCATTTGGACAGTTCTTCGTTAAAAGTTTCGACCTACGTTCCCTTGACAAGCCGTTCTCCATTGGATTTCACTCTTAACGCTCAACTCCTTAATCGACGCGAATGGACAACGCAAACACGTAGAAATTTTGGCTTTATTACTCAATCAAATCAGCTTAGAAGTAATCCCGGCCGAGAAAAAAAAAAACGGATTTTAAGGAGATTTTCCTGTATTTAAGCAACTCTGGGGGTTCGAGTTGTCCCGGCATGGTTTAACCTGTATTTGCCAACCTGACGAAACCACGGACATCGCGGAAACGTCTCAATTAGTACATCTTTGTTGATCCGATTTTTTCGGAAAATTCACCATTTTTTCAGGATCCAGATTCTTGAACTGTTCGGCTTAAAGAGACAGTCTAGGTGTGGATGCTACAAACTTGACTACTATGATAAAACGGCAAATTTTAAAGTGTAAAGATAGAGGACTGGGCTGAAGAACGCCGCTTTTCCTGGATAGTAAATAACTGAGAGTGGTTTTGTTCGATCGAGCTAAAAGGTCTGTTCACAATGGAGTCCAAACGCAAACTGAGGAAAGTTCTATGTGCTCCTTTTATTAAATTGCAAATGACTTTGATGTTTCTGATATTTTCCTCTGAGTGTCAGTTAATTTTATTAAGGTGAAAGTATCCGTTAATTTACTACGACATAAATTTGCAAACTTGAAGTCTATCTACAGAATAAGATTTGAATCTGTTGAAAGATTATTTCAGAAGAGCTGCTCGATGCCACGGTTACCAATGACATTTATGAACCAAAATCTAATCTATTTACCAAGAGCTCCGAATTGTATATGTAGACCAAAAGGCAGTGATTGGGCCTAATACTTCATCGCAACGAATTTGCCGCTAGATGTAAACCTAAGGCCCCTACGCCATTCAATTTAAAGCGTCCAATGGCGATGTTTGGGATTAGTTGCCCTTTCGGCCACGCTTCTTAACACTTTATGTTTGCCTTAATTCTGGAATAAGGTATCTCCACGGTCTATCCGTTCAGTAATAAGATGCAATCTTTAAAAATTTTGAGTTATACATATGCAGGGATATCCGCATCGTTCCGAATAGGTCACGACATCTAATACCGCCTGTGTCTGGCAATGGTCTGTCGTTTTTTTCTTATATACGAGGACAAATCATTTGTTATTGATCTTCTGAAGGGTGGCAGCAAAACCAAACCTTAACCCATAATGACCGACACCACCGCCCCTCGCGTCCGCGATCGCCCCATTACCACATCCAGACAATTCCATACTCGAAACAACCGACAGTACTACGGACGTGAGTACTAAACACAAAATTAATTACACAACAAAATTGTATAATAATGATAAATTGTAAGTCTTGTTTTACGTTGGAAAGGATGGGTCCAACAACGTAGTGTTGCTAAGTCAATTTAATTCTAGTGACTTCTGATTTTGCATGTGAACACATCTACGCTTCGATACGGCAATATTTGTCTTGAAACATGATCTCTTCACGATTTTAAATACATAGTTCTTCACACTGCTGTGTAGTATTTATTTGTATTAATTTTCATCATAGTTTACCATTAGACAAAATTGCGTTGATGTCCGATTATGTTTTTCTGATGTAGGAGTAGAACTATAATTGAAAACATTCTGATCGATTCTTCAGTCCCTCGAATCCTATCCCAGAGTATTTAAAACGCAGTAAAAAAAAATATATATATATTAAATTTCAATATTTGAAAAGTGGTACTAGAAGCATATTTTGAACGTAGCTATGGAAAACAGTTGACTACCGTCCTATACTCGCAGTAGAAAAATATCTCCAACTACGTTCTGAACCTAATGTTTTATTTAATTTTTTTACTGCTGAAGAAAGCAACTCCCCATAATTCCAAACTAAAAATATAGTCAGAGGCGTACAAAAATGTATAGACATATATATTTTTAGTGCGTTCATGATTTTGTAATTATGCGGTTGGCTGAACTAATCGAGATATGCCGTGACAATGGTGTAGATCGTAGATTATGTCAATCAGAGGATTTTATACAAAATACATTGTTTCAAAGTCTTAAAAATTTGGCAAATTCTCAGTTTTTCACTAGAAGATATTAAGTGAAATTGTCCATCTAATGAAACGTCTAAGTATTTTATTATATAATTTGAATAAATGTAGATCAACTTGAAATCTTACGTGACTTGAATTAACCCTCATTAATTAAAACCAAGACCAAATTTGACCTGAATAACCAATTATAATGCATTTTATATAATTTCAAATTATTTTTCCAAAATTTTCCGTCTCAAATAACAGTGTTTTGACTATTTTCTGATTTAGTGTGTTCTTCATCTTATCTTTTTGCCTTCTAATTTCGCATATAATCGCAAACAATGTTCCATTAGGGGCATTTCGACACAATTTTTTTTAGCCGTTACACCTCTAACCATCCCTGAAGATCTAAACTAACTAGAATAAATTTCAGCTTACTTGACCTAACGTGCCCTAACCTGATAATAAAATATTTTCACTACTGGAAAACTGTTGACAGTTCGCGTCAAATGGGTGAAATGAATTTTCCTAATTAATAAATTAGCTCCTCATGAATGAAACTGTGGTTCCTCATGTGAATCACGTCAACGGCCAGCTTCCCGTCGCGTTGAGTCGTAAACAAACCCAACGCTCTTTCCCCGTCTCAAATCAATGTTGCCAATTGCCGCATTATTAACTAAATATCAAAGAAAACTGTCACAACCGTCACATCGAACTCCTAACTAATTTTAATCCACAATGATTAAAGAGAATTCTTAATTAATGCCATTAGGCTTTTTGAGTTATAATTTTGTGACACTCACTGGCAACGCTGTTTGGTACCCCGAAAAAATGAACAAAGCAGAACCTGATTCGCAGGTGAGTTTAACTACGCCACGAAGAAATGACGGACAGTTCTTGTTCCAGGTACAGCGGATGTTGTGTAACGCAAGCCAGTGGTGTAGGCGCCAGACAAAAAGGGGGCCAAATATAAAGACGATATGTGTTAGTACGTACCTACAAACCTCTCTGTTGTTCTGTGGGTTATGCAATGCACAATACCGAGATAATCTGCCATATTCCATCACAATGGTAAAGGTTAATGGAGTCAGCGTGATAAAACAAGACAAACGAAGCGAAAGAGATGAGACGCCTTCGGTGAGAGATTGGTTCGACAAACAGCAGCAGTACCAACAGGAGATGGGGAGAATCAGGGGCGTAGTAGCGAAAGCAAACATAACAGTATGTAATTCTATATTATTTAATGAGATTTTATGACTTATGTGCTTGAACAGCTGATGGAGAAGGCTCCAAGACACGCCAATGTGTTCCATTAAAATCGTAAAGACAAAACGAGTTCTTGCATGAGTCACTGGCTCCGTTAGATCTTGAATGCACCATTGGCTGTGGGTCGACCCATGGGGGAGGTGGCAACGTCGCTGGATGACCACCGAACCCGGCACCGTTGAACCAGCACGGGAGGTGTCCACTCTTTCTTTTCCGCTTACCGTTCGCCGCCAGTACCAATATCACTTAGTTCCTACTGAATTATAATTTGCACTGGAAATAGTTGAACCTGTTCTGGCTTTACACGTATTCAATCAATCGATTCGCCAATTAAGCGGCTAAACGATTATTATTAATGACGTTCAATTTGATCGATTAACGGTTATATAGGTCCGAATAGTTTTCATTTATCGGTTCAAGTCCAAGAGAGGGTAAACGGCAACATTGTTTTGTATAACCTATGAGAGTTACAGACTTAAAGGAGCACTAAAATAGTTCACCAATTTTTCTCAATCATGTTATACGACACTATAGAAAGACTCAAGATATTAAGGTATCTTCAACCTGGCAACATTGCACCATACCTACTCATATTCCACAAATTATAAAAACATGCTTATCTCATTGAAACTAATTCTGAACATGTATTTGTGTTTGACGTTGTAAGAAGTACAACTAGAGTTTAGTTGGGTTTTGAAGCTCTGAAGATTGTGCACAACCTGAATGACGCACTGTGAACTTTTCGAAAATGCACTAAAAACTTCAATTAAAAAAAAAAGAAGAGGTTCTAAGTGCAATCAAGAGTTTTCCGTGTTTCAATTTCTGTTTTCTTGTGGAAATTATTTGCAAAAACAATCCTTCTAGACAAATTTTGAGTTTTGCCATATTGCAGAGAACGAATAACACAGACAGACACAAAACAGACTTGGAATTTTCAAACGCAGCTACTCGAAACAATTAATTAACTACGTATACTGCTAAAGAAAAATATTGTCAACTACGTTCCAAATTATTTTCTTTAACAGATTTGGATCATTCTTCTTTATTAATTTTGTTATTTATATACATACTTGAAATACAATTTGTCGAGAAATTCACTGGTGTAGAAACTCTACTTTGATAATTGAACATTTTCAACATTTTCACTTCTCGTAAGGTATGACCTAATTGTGGTTGTGCGTTGTCGTCAAACGTATCTTCACTAAGCAACTGCATGTACACGAATTAATTTTACACTTTGCTCATTTGTGGAAAACACTCAGAAGGGTATTTTATTCGAAATTCAGTGTCGTAGGAAGTCGATTTTGACAATTATCAGTTTTCGTCTTTTTTCGCTTTGTTCGAGCGATACGATATTTATTCATTTATTTGAAAAAAAAAAACGTTATATTTGTACAAGTTATCTGTGTGGTCATATTACGGGATGAAAATAAGTAACCAAAATAACGTTGAAACGTTTTTCAAAAAATTAAACAGATATAGCATTTCGAACGCAACTGGTCGAAACCACTGACTGCCATTGACTACAGTGAAGGAAAAACTCTTAGGTATTGGATAGGTATAACTTGGATTTCTTGACGTCTGTTTATGTCACATCACTATCCATTTATATCCACTGAATGTACCAATCTCAGAAAAAGTGGGATTTTAAACAGTTCTCTAAATTTCTAAAATTTTTGATTGAATAAAAAATAGCACAAGAAGAAAACATGATATGAGAACGTTGAACAATTAATGTTTAATGAGTTTTATATAAGTATAAGAAGAGGTTCAAAGAGTTTCATTTTGATTACGTAGACCGGACACGTACCTGAGATGGCCATATTTTCCTATTCCGTACCAGGCAACTCAAAAGAATTTACAGAAGTAATGGGAAATTTTAATAAACAATGGTCTTTGACCACAAAATTACGATAATACCGGATGTTAGAAGTGTATTATAAATTTCCACACACAAAACAGTAACAACTACATTAATCAATTCTAACCCGAATTAATCTTCATTAAAGTAATCAACTGGCTTGTGAGAAATGACACTAAGCACGACTTTACCGAAACTCATTAAAAGAAAAGAGACCAACCAGAACTAACTTAAAACAAACTTAGTAGAATTCAACAGACAAACCATAAACTAATCAGAACTATTGTGAATTAATCAGATCAAAAGGGGCCGAATGGAACTACACAACTGATCTTGAGGAACACTAGGAACTAAAACTGATTGGGACTGGACTGAACTGAGAGTTAAAGCAGCTTCAGATTCTTGTTTAAAGTGACTGCAATTACGAACAACTGGACTTACTCTTCCTTTAGTGCCTTCATTTTGTCCATAGGTACAGGTACTTAAAATAATTATAAAGAAATTACAACAAGCCCTCAACATGGGGCATAAAAATCCATAAACGCGACGTGTTTTCTGCCAAATTGACTAAAGACGAAACTGAAAATTTCAAGAAATTACTTTCCTGGAACGAAAACTAAACCAAACCGTTCGTGCTTTAAAAAAATATAACTCACATACACAGGGTGCTCCTAAATATCACGTACATACAAGAGGGCGTAATTCTTTAGCTCATTTCATGACTAAAAGTTCACGTCCGCAAACGTCTTGTTGCCTATCTACAGAGTGTTAAAATAAAAAAAAGTTAATACCGTTCACGAGTTACAAAATAAGAGCATTAGGCGCATCTGAAACCGCAGGAAATATTCCGGAAGCATTCGAAAGAGTACGGGTCTCAATGAGAAAAACGGCGGACGCATGTGTAAGCATTGGAAGAGGTCACTTTCAATAGTTGATGTAACGTGGTTTCCTGGTTAACGTTATTATTATTAATAATAAGTTTGTTACTTAGGGTCGTCCCCACTTTAATTTTTAATAGGTGGCTCTAAATAAACTCTCAAAATTCTCAAAAATAGAGACTTATAATAAACATTTGCATATCCACAATGGATTTTCATTTCGTCCGAGGAATAACGGAACATCGTTTTTTACTTTTTTTTCTCCATAACCGAGGCAGATACGAAAAACCCACAAGAGAACCAAAACGTTTCTGACTAAAATAAAAAAGTAATTTTGTATTTTCCAATCTACCAGAGGTGCACCGCGACAAAGTCCGAAAAAAAAAGGGGGCACGGCCCGTGAAAATGCCATGCCATGAAATAAGGTAGGGAGCTACCCCTTTCTGTAAGCACACGATATTTGGGAACACCCTGTATACTGGATTATTCTACGCGTTAACAACTCCCTTAGCACCAACTAAAAATCTAAGGCGAGCTTTAGATCTGCCACTTAACAGTCGTCAAGATAACAGTCTCAGAACGGAAATTGTGTGGGTTGTTTACCGACCAACTTTATTATTTAGTTTGGCAGGTTGTTCGTAGTCAGGTGGTCTATTTGATAGATGAAGGGGTCTCTTTGAAATTTCGAATTCTGTAAAGTTTATACGTGTAGCAAGTCGAGCGTATCATCACCGCAACAAAGTGGAAAACCTTTGTGTAAGCAAAGAACGCGGTGCTTCTAATGTAAACGAGTCGACATTCTCTTTGCCGAGCTCCCAGCCCCCGAACTAAACTGCTTTGTAACTCTCGAAGAAACTTTGATATAGAATCATCTTTAACGTTTATGGGGAATTTACTGAATTGCGCCCTTTTGTTCCCTGGAAATCCAAATGGTTCGTCCACTTCATTACCTTTTAGATTAAAATGCAAAGCAAAAACCAACTTTTGCCAGCTGCGAGTTGTCTCATACATTTTGGGGCAACTTGAGGAACGTTTGTCTGTTTGTTTTGACAGGAATTAACCTCGAATACATACGACCAATAGTTTACAAGTTTCTAAACTTAAGTTGGTTTATTGGCACCTCTCGGGTAGCCTAAACGCTTTCCTAAAGCGAACTCCATAAATCTGTACGAGTTGCAATTTGTTTCGCCGTGCTAGTTCAAAAATATAAACCAGACTTTAAAGAGATATACGCACGTATAGTTTACCAAACTATTATCGTAATCCAATTATTTTGTTTCAAGTAAATATAATGGAGATTGCAATGTATGTGTATTTCCTAAAAGTGAAAATTATACGAACGGTGTTGCTCAACGCTGAATCACGAAATCAGGACGATATTATTTTAATGATGTTGCGGGGAATTGCTGATTTACATACATACACCACTATTATTTACTGTAATCTACACAAATGTTTATTTCTCCTACTGTAACTGGAACTTCCGAGGAATACGCTTTTTCGAAACCTATTGCCCAACAACTTCAATCGCTCTACGTAGCGAACATCAAACTACCCAGATAATCCTCGACACCCAATCAGCTGTTAATTACGACTTTCCACCCTAGTTAATCTGAGTGGAGGTCAAACCGGATCGCAGATTATAGTGGCCACGATATCTTGAACGCATTGTATTAAACTGGTTCAAATCGCGTCAAATTATGTAATGGAGCGAACGCGCTCGAGTGGAAACTTTACCAATGGAAATTGGAAGTTAATGTATGTATCTGGAGAAACCAGAAGTCAGTCAATCGGCCATATTTAGAACTATGACGTCAATAAACTTTAAAGAAGAAATAATTGAAAATCTCTCTTGTAACGTAGCTGGGAAAAATTCTTCACTGCCGGTACACGTCAGAGTCAATTCATTCTGATGGCTACGTTTGAAAATCTCACTTGCATTGCTATCTTTTGCAATTTTAACCATGAATGGAATTTTTACCGATGAAAATAGAAAGTTCCTGCATGTATTAGGACAAATTAGCAGACTCTGAGTCGGCTCTATTTCCAACCACAACGTCATTAAATTCAAAAGAACATGTAACGACGAAAGTCCGTCGGGACGGACATAGTTGCAAAACAAACGATCACTAGTGAAATGTGCTGGTTGTCAATTGTTCCTGAAAACGGCATTTGAAAATCACCTCTACGAATTTACGAGATTTTGATCGTTGTGCATCCGGACAAACTAGAAATCACCGAATCGGCCATATTTATAACCATGAGTGTAACAAATTCAAAAGCGGTCTTATTTGTCAATCGTTTCTGATAACTGTTCGAAAAGGCCTCACTTCTGGGTTTGGATCATAATTAGAAGTTGCTGTACGTATCTGGTGACGTTAGCAATCACCGAATCGACCTTATTTAGACCGATTACGTCAATAAATTCGAAAGAAAACGCAACAAAAAAGGCATTCTCGAATACAGTTAAAAAAACATTCTTCATTAGTGAAATACGCCAATTGTCAAATTGTTCCCGATGGCTGCGTTCGAAAATTCCATTTTCGATATCACTCCAAACATTCAGATGTTTTCCTTGATGTTTTTCCCTCATTTCCTTACAGATAGAAAACGTGGTATTTTACATACTTTCACGGCAACATTTTATACACACATAAAGCCCTAACCACAAAGTCGGGTATGCATGTCTACCTTGGCGCAAATAACGCTGAGTTGTACGCGTTTCCTTTTTTTCATCGTATACATGTAGGTTCGTGCAGTTTTGAAATTCCCTCTACGAAACGGGCACATAAATTGCGGTTTTCCGCCCCCGGGGGGAAAGTTGCGTTACCGATACGGCACTGCACCGGGTCGAAGTTGCCCGGAAAATTAATATTATCAACTTTTAGTCATCGACAGACGCGAAATTCCTGGTTACGGAACGATGTAAATAATAAATGGTAATGACAGTGCTGGTCAAAAGTGAATTGTCAAATGTCAAGAATGAGTGGGGAATTGGCGTTCCCATCCCGACGGAACGCGTATGCTAAGTATATTCGAGACTACTCATTCTTTAAGTATTTAAATTCAACAACTTGGATAACAACATCCTGAACATTTGCAGTTATATTTTCCAGGTTACGCCGAAATAAATCCACTTATGAGGTTCGCGCCTCGGATATCGTGTGACAGACACGAGGTAAATGGCAAATAAAAGGTGACAAATATGGAGATATCATAAGGGTAAAAAATTAGAGTGTAAAGGGAAAAATCTTAACGGGGATTGAGAAAAGTATCAACGAACGGCCGGACAGTCCTGGCCGTTATTTTTTATAGAAATAAAAGAATTCACCTTAAATTTTGAACTTGCCGCAGTAAGCCAAAACCAAGTTTTTTTTTGGAAGATTCAGTTCGTGGCTGACAACGTCCTAACTACAACCTTATGAGATATGCAGAACACGGAAAAAGCTAACAAATATACTACACACCAAGTCATCTATCGCAAGTTCCACTTTCCAAATCGAACACTTACCTAAAACACAAAGATAACAATATAATTAGATAAAATTTATTTACCACGGTGCAAAATAAAAGTAATCGCTCGTATTCGAGTGGTTTATTTACTCTGAACCGCCTGGCCAAAGCTAATTAATCGTCCTTTTGTTATTTAATACCCAACAAACCGAAAGAGACGTGTTTAGATTCCGTTTACACTCCGTGTAGATCTAGCTTAAACATTTTAGCGCGAAAACGATTTCCAATCAATATTTTTTTTATATTCACCATTCAAGATTCGAGATTATTTGGGTTTCCTAAAAATCCATTATTATGAGATAATGGACTTGAATGCCATTTAAAAGTAGCGAGAGATAAATATGTGTTCCATGGTTTTCAAGACGCGCAGAACAGGGAAGGGCACGACGGTTTCAAGAACCTGCGCCCATATTGCAATTGGGTTAGGTAATGGTTTATTTAAATAAAGATACTTTGTCATGTCATTGACATTTTATCAAAGGAATTTCGCTGCAGAAGTGTGCTGCGTGGAAAGGTCTCGTATGCCTATAGTTAGACGGCGTCATATTGAATTTATTCGAATACAGCATAAAATAATTCTCGAATGTGAACGTATTTAATTTTTTGAATTTTAACGCATAATTAGATTAAACCGCAAGAGAAATAAATCAACAGAACACTCCAACAAGAATACAATTCGGAACGCAGCTGGCGATATATTTTCATCGCGAGTATGAGAGGATCTCGATTGTTTTTTATAGCTGCGTTCGAAATTCGAGGCGTTGGGCCACATTTTAAAAGTTTCGTATTTGAGAAAGATTTCATTCGTCTTGTCGATTTGGACGCACCCGAGCTTCCAATGGGGCGCAGCGAAGCCGGCCAATTATGTACATTACATGGTTTACACGTATGTTGAACCCGAGCGGGGAAGCTTGAAAATATACAAAAAAAAAAGCACCTAAAGGCTAATAACAAACAGATAATTTGCGTTAAAGTTATATCGCAGGTTATGTTGTATTTGCAAATTCAAAATGGCAACGCCTTGTCACCATATAAGTAGCCAATCAGTTTAAAGGCTTCCGCCTCAAGTTACACACGGTAGTTCCAGCTCTACCTTTATTCTTCGGGCAAGAACCGAAATGGCTTTTCGGCACGCAAATCGCATTTCGTAAATATTTCTTGGCAATTACGGAGCAATCCATTCCAGCCCGCGGTTTTATTTTGCGTTACTCATGATTAGCATTATAAACGTTTTACCGGCCTCCGATAAGATTAAAATGAGCTGCTTCTCTCTCTTTCTCTTTCTCTCTCTCTCACTCCTTCTTTCTCTCTTTCTCTCACTCCTTCTTTGTCTCTCTCTCTCTCTCTCTCACTCCTTCTTTCTCTCTCTCTCTCTCTCTCTCTCTCTCACACACACACACACACAAATACATATATACATACATACACACACACACACACACACACACACACACATAAACGCCATTACTCGATCAATACCTCTTATCTCCTCTTATGGCTGTGATTAATTATTGTTCAAGTCGAATTCTTCAAATTTTTTTCGGATGAATACTGTATGTGTAAAACATTTTTAAAAACAATCACTATTGCGGGACGTTAGTTCGGGTTATTTAAATTTAAAATATTGCAAAATGCCTTTTTTTTGCGAAGCACTATTTTACGCAAATTATGTGCAGTAATATTGGCAATCAAGGTAAAACACACAGCTAATTTACGGTTTTCTAGGAAGTTGCACCAGCAAATTAAATTACTCGTAGTGGATCTAGTGCACTAGTTCTATACAATTAGCTATCGCAATTAGGCATCCCATTTTCTTCATTGTTTTAAAGACCGCTTTATTCTTAGAGTGCAATATCCGAAGGTCAAAGTTAAATGCATAAGCAACTTACCTAAAGCTGGCAAATTGGCAAAGAAATCGACAAATATAATGATTTAATCGGTGTTAATTTCCGGATTAATGTTTATTATTATTATTATTATTATTATTATTATTATATTCTGGGCGTATGGGTTTACAGTGTAATTGGAAAGTTCGAATATTACATTCAACGGTATTATCTAATTTTTGACTTTGACTAGTTCGCAACCGTTCCCTGGTCGTTTTTTGCTAGCCAGTCAATTGCCGACAATCAAGGTCATAATTATTTAAGAGACAAACTTGTAGGCAATATAAAGCGAATAATCGATTCAAATCGACAGCAAGAGAAATGTTTTAAACTCGGATATTTGCGAATAAACAAAAAATTGAGCGTTTCATTATTATTTGGCAATGAGACACTCTACACGGGACGTAACTGCGGCGGAAGCCGTGAGCCTCGCTGAGAAACCTGCGCATCTTTCAGGGGCGCAGCCCCGACGTAACTTTTTACTTGAATCAAAACTTAAATTACCAAAAATATTCAAATACGCATTTTCTCCAACTGAGAAGTCTTTTTTTAACCAATATAAAAATTGCGTTGGGACTTGCAAAAGTTTAATGAATTTCTCCATACGACTTCGAACATCTCCTGAATAGCCGAAACGAAAATCCCTTTCTCAAAGTATTTTAAATGTGAGAAATACTGTGCAAAAGTCCCACCATATTACTCCAATTGGGAAACCCCTTGAGCACCTGCAAAAACTCCCTGTGGAAGTTCTGTCGATATGCATTGGAACTGATAGCTCTCAAATCCGCAACTGAAACTTTATAAAAATGCTGTAAGCACACAAGTTACCTTTTCACAATCTCAAAAATCAACCTCCCCAAAAAACCTTACGAAATATAGAATAATGTCACTGAAATCTCAAATTTCAAAATCGGTCCTGTATTCCTGGTTCGGTTCATTAAAATCGAACTTCGAATTATCTTTAAAAGCTCTAAATCAACTAAAGCTGACATCAAATGTCTACTGAAAACTTTAAAAGAAATTTTTCTGAAATTCGTAGAAGTTCATTCTCTAAGGCAGTAAAAAAATCGCGCTGGATTTTCTTGATACCGGAAAATTCTTCTTGTCTGGAAAAACATTGTGGAAATTTTTAAGTGTCCCGTCGAAAAATACAAACTACTCAACAATTCAAAACCAGCTTAGAAAATTAGTTCAATCATTTCATTCGTCGACTCCGATCAACAACGTTGATCCGGTTATGCGTTCATTTTAGTTCAGTGCTTTAGTTTCGTGCATAGTACAGACACGACTATTCCCCTGTGAATTCTTCGAAATCGATGAATGTCAAAAATGTCTCTTGAAATTGCTCAAAAATCCGCTGAAAATTCGTGGTTATCAAAAATCCTTGTACGGACCAGCACACGTGAAGACATTGCAATTTTTCGAAAGTCTTAAAACAAAAAGAATTACATTCAACACGCAAACGGCAGAAAAACCCATGGAAACCTCACAGAAAAAGACTTGAAATCCGACGCAAAACACTAGCAAGGGCTAATTAAAAAACTCCATTTAATTAAACCAATGAAAAACCAAACAAATCAGCAACCCTTGTACTTGAAAGTCCCATTAATTTAAAAGCTAAAATCATCGAAACAACTTTTTAAATTGCGTATTTCTTGACTCTCGTTCGTGAAGAGAAAAACTCGGATCGCCTGAATTATGAAATATTAAGAGCCCTACATTCATTCGAATCAACTTTCGACAAAAGCAATTGAATTCAATGAGAAGTTTGCAAAACTGAAAATGCCAGTAAAAGTTCATAAAGCTCGGAACGGCTGCGAATTGTCGATGGTCGTTGAGGGCAGCGGTAGCAACCCTCATGACAATTGGGACAAAATTAGTTTTTGCGCTTTGCAGATTAGAATATCTGCTCAGACAAATCTTCACTTTCAAATTCGAACGATCGTTAACTTTACGAGGTTAATCTTTGATGACTAAGCGGAGGATTAAGCATTGGCGTTTTGAGATAAAATCTAATCGGCAGTTTTGCGTGCGACAAATTGAACTAGCACAATTGAGAGTATTTTCGTCCATTTACACCAAACGCTTCGACCCACTGTCCAGAACTAAGTAGTTCGCAATAGCAACAAGTAGTCAATTCAATCCGCCCAATTCTCTGTGGAATTTCAACGTTTCCAAAAAATGTCATCGAATAACGGACCACTGTTTTAAATGGAACTTTGCCATTTTCGACTTTATTATTTCATAAAAGCTCCGAGCGGAAGCTGGTTGAAGCTGCGGAAAGTTGAATTTAACGAAACAGCAAAGCTTCCATTGGACTGCACTTTCTGTTTATTTGTTTACATTACTTTAAATAGACGGTTAATCATTGATTACTGCATTAAATTTAGTCAATTTACGTAAGCTCGTTTTTACACAATGATCCATTAAATTTTCGAAGTCTCAGTTTCACGTTCGGATTGTTTGAATGCGTCAAGATTTATTGGCGAGTAAACGGTACTTTTCCGCGTTTTTGCTCGTGAAAAATCGATTATTATTGTTTGTTTTTGGTGAAAATAACGTTGAAGTCTACGTAAGTGCGATAATGTAAATTTATCGATTTTACGTAAAACGTTAGTTTTGGTTATAGCAGCGTGAATTGAAGATACGAAAAGCGAAAAATGTGGAACGAGTATTACTTGTGGGAAGACAAGTTAGCGGGCAGATGCCCACGAAGATAATGCCGCCCGGACAATTTCTGCCATTAAAAGACCAATTCTTCATATTACCAAAGTGTATTCATAAACCTAAAAAAAACAAAAAAAACTGCTTTTTAGAACATTTTAAACTATTGCTATGGGTATTTACATTTTTCGCCAAACCAACATACCAGAGAGTAGCATTTCCTGATAATGCCGATAAGTACTGCTAATTGATGGTTTTCCGTGCATGCTAAATACAGTGGAATTTGGTTTAAAGTCATTTCTAAAATTGTTTTCACTACTATGACCCAACTTTAGTCAATAAATTTAAGTCAGGGAAAGGGATTTCACATACCGAGGTCTGCAGTGATTTTATGTTGGCTTTGTAACAATGACAGATCTGTAATCAATATCAAATCGCATGAGATGCAATAAAATAAAAGTTATGGAGAATTTAGACATCTAAAAAGTGCGCACTCAATATGGCTGTCGAAAGTTATCGCCGTTATTTTGACACATTGCAAATGGGAACAGTAAAACAAAGACGGGTGGAAACGCTCGGCCTTTTTGTTACCTTGGGGTGCAGTTTGTGGATGCCCCCGACTATCGACGACGCTACACGGAACCTGCCAAAATCCATCTTCTTCTGTTTTTGTCAAATACGGTCCTCCAGCTGATGCATTACGACGATAAGTTCCACAGGCAACACTTACGATCTTGTCTTTTTTTATGGAGTTTTAGACAACGTCGAAATCCGTTCGCCGCAATGGTCGAAATGATTTAAAATTACCTTCCAACAACTACGATTGCATTGACACGAAGAGTGACATTGCACCCTAATAAAAAATCAGTGGCGTAACTGTTTATGTGTAAATGTGACAAAATTTCAAAGAGCACTGAAGCCGACTGCTAGAGTTAAATTTTAATGTGACTTTATTCCCTTCGAGCCTCGCACGGTACGGCCCTGATTCGACTAACTGAATTAAGAGATTGGTAATTTAAGAATTTCGAAAAATTCGCATGGTTATAGAAATCAGGGACGTAACGTTCCTACCTACGAAATCAGTTATAATTTTTTCATGATCAAAAGTTGAACACGAATTTTTACCTGCTTTAATCTCCACTTGATACGACCCTGCTTTCGAGTTGAGGTACATTTAAGAATTTGTAAATCAAACTTAACGTTCGATAGTTTAAAATTCAGATTAAAAAGAGGATAAAACTGGACAAATATGCTGTTACTCCTGATATAGAGGTCTGGCGATGGCCAGCACCATTTGTAAAAGAAAGGAGGAAAATGGCCGACTACTTGTATACAGGGCGGTCCTCTTTGTAATATGTCAAGGCTTTAGCAAATGATAGATAAACATAGAAATTGCGCATATTTCTCCTAATTTAACTCTATACAGATAGGGATCTTTGTTCCATTATGGTATCTAATTAACCTATGTCAAATAAAAACAGACAGCTGCCAGCGGTCTCCTTCTTGCACAGTCAAAATCGCTAATATTGCTTTCATCGTAACTTAGGAATTTTACCTCTATTAAAGTCAAATTACCGATTTTCTGCCATCTTTAATCCGAACGTAACTCTTACAGAAGTTTCTCCTTTTTTTCTCTCAAATACACCAATTAATGTGATCAACAAATACGTCTGTTGATTTTAGTCTAATCGCAATTGCGACTTGACTTAAACCGCAATCAACCAATTACAGGCAAAGATATCGACGTAACGAACTTCCTTTAATCTGGTTGTAGTTGCAACGCGATACCCAGAAGTGGGAACCAGCATTTGGAACAGATGGTTATCAAGGATAAAATCATTACGAGCGGCGAACCGCTCGTTCGAGGTTCCTAGGAAATATCCGAAGAATTTCGAATTAAATGGGGGCCTTTTGATTTCAGCCGCCCCTTCGTTCCAACTGCCCATCTATATGCAGGTAAAATTGATTGCGTGCTTTCAACAGTGGGAAAAGCTTGGGATGTTTATTAAACCGACCACAGCGACGCTTTTGTCAGAATGACGTTTTCGTGACCATGTTATCGCCCCATGAACAATCCAGGTGTCTGGTTATCTGCTAGACGACCACCAATTCCCCTTGAGAAATTTGAGAAGATTCAGGTCCATGGTAGTAACCCACGCAGTGCGTTTCCTAATAGAGTTCGAACCGAATAGGAAAAGTGAGGTCTCACGTGACCTGTTAGAGACCTAAACGTTAACGTCACTTCCACATTAGATTTCAAGACGAAAAGAAATGCGGTGCGCAGGACGGCCAGAGGAATATAAAGGTGATTTAAACAGCAATTTTAATTATCAATAATTTTAGAACCCTCTAGAGCCAATGGCGAACTAAGAATACCTAGAATCTGCCACGAACTTTTTTGATGACATCATGCAGCATGCTCTTTTTGAGGGCAAGCATCGGCACTCAATATTTGCGAATCGGGCACAAAGAGTGTTAGATTTGAACATTTTCGTGCTAATAAACCATAAAGAACGTTCACGTTTTACTTTTCTTGTAAATTTACTAGAACTTCTCAGGAGACATACGAAATTTAAATGGAATAGTTAGGGGATCAGAATGGAAACAATGTCCTGACAATTCACAATCTCCAGCTGTTTAGAATGCCATTAATTAATATTTGTTTTCTAAGAATAACTGGGTATTATACCTTCATTTAATTAAAAGGCCTTAGAGGGACGGATTAAGGACGAAATATTTTATTAGCGCAGTTGATTAAAGCATTAGCGGTATTCTCTTTTAAAACTTGCTTTAATGTGCCTAATACAACCTTTTATTGGATAATAATGTAAATGTGAAGCAAAAGTTGCGAATATCCTATAATCTCGAAGAACTAGGACCGTGTTTTACAGGTTTAGGGCCCCTTTTGCGTTCAGCGTCCTCATTACATGTTACATAACAGCATGGTACATGTTTGAAGTTAAAATGAGGCCATGTCAGGGACTCCAGTGCATAGCGGCTTTTCAATCAAAAAATTGCCTCACTTTTAGTGCGATGTCGATATTTCACTACTACAACGACTTCTTCTAGTTCTAGCTCATTGGGAGTGTCAGAAAGTCCTCGCCATCTTCATGTTGTCGATACGGGACATATTTAAAATTTGATTTTTTTCGTAAATCCAGGGACGTTGCACGCGTTTTTCGCGTCGCATCAGCTAAAATTTCATCGTATTTCGAAGGCATAAAGCGGAAATTTCCACGGCGCAGCACAGTTTTCCGTCAATTGCGCTTCGCGTTTTTGTGGACTTCAAAAGTAAATTATTTCTCATTTTAATTTGAGCTAATATTTACCGCCACTGGTGCCAGTCCTCGGTACCCTGTCTCGGACATTCCAGGCAGCTTTTTTAGTCCCAGACACGAGGCGAAACTGATTTATTTCGAAATAGAATGATTTTTAATGTCTGTGCTTACTAGAATTACAAATTCTTCATATTTCTTCGCATACATAGCCCAACGCCGCATCGTACGTTCATTTTCACTTTTAATCCGGAAGAATAATTTTTTCTGTCTCTGGCCGGACATCATCCACCCCTAGACGAAAAAACAAACAAACAGAGACAACTAATGGGTTGTGTTACGAAACCGTGCCACTTTGTCAGTCGCTTTCGTATAGTTCAGTCCATTTCCAGTGGAAAACCCTGGGAGGGTTGAAACTGAAACAGAAAACTGTAATTTTTCTTCCCGGCAACACGAGATAAAAAAGGAAGAAATCCCATAAGCCGGCACATACGCCATTCTGGAAACGTATCGCACTTTAGTGTAGAAAATTAATTTCTGGTAATTTTTAGTCTCGTCCCTTTCCGGCGGGTCGCGAAGCGGGGGCGAAAAAAAGCGGTGATTTAGTGGAAGGGTGGCGCGTAATAAATGTCGTGCAAGTTTTAGGACTTGATCAGTTGTGAAAGAATTTAGATTTAAGGGTTTAATAAGTGTTCCCGAATACTTCACGACCTTTTTCAATTTAGACTGATCCGCAGGGGCGGCGGGATTTACAAGGAAAGTTCGCAGACGCGCTTTGAACATTGTGTCTTGCACACATTTACATTTTATTACCTTCCATAGATCATTAATTATAACGGATCTTTTATAATTAAAATACATTCTCAATTGAGGCTCAAAACGCGACGACACTGTTAGAATGGCTGTAGCTACCCTTTGGTATTAAACCCTACGTGTGTTTTACGCTCTTTCAACGAAAGTGCATTCATTACAGCACGTATCAGCGTTTTAAACTGATAATTTTATCTGTAAGCCGCACCTTTCACTGCTAGTGGAATAAAGTAACGGTGTTGACAAAAGACAATAATTACCTCATAGGAATAACAATTACTTGATTGGAGCTGGCTGAGTCACAGTGCGAGGCGAGTTTTCACATTGACTTCGGATCGTGTTAGGCGATGTTTACACTAATGCGATCTGTTGTTCCGAGGGAACGAAGTGTTTAGGAATATCGACTTCCTATGGAAGGAAAGAAAGACATTCTAGCACTAAAGGAGGGTGGAGCAGCATTTTGGGCACTCTTTAACAAGCGTAATTATTATGTGCTCCGGAAAAGGGACAGTACGTTGATGTAGGCGAAGCTCGACCGCTGCTGCTACGCTTGTGTGTCTGACAATATCGAAATCGACAATATACAGAGTGGCAAAAATTTTTCGTGCACGCACTTAATAGGGGAGAGTAAACAATGGCACTTTTTACACAGCGTTGCGAGATGGCACCAAATTTCAATATTTAACCGGCATTTCGTGAAATTGGCACGCTCAGTAGCGTATAAAACTCACATGTACGAGGCGCACATAAAATCTTTTTGTGCCTTTCGAGATATAACTCTTTGTAGCGCAGCCCAGAGAACCCCCTTTATTACCCGTCGAACAACATGGAGAAATAAATCTAAGTTAAAGAGATGGCGGAAAGATACACAAAAGAAAAACACACAGATTAAATAATAATAAAATGCGAAATAAGCCCGGCGATTTTATCAAATTGTGCCCAGGCAAGCGTGTGGGTCAACAAATCAGATTACGAGGAACCCACCGTGTTCGCATGGAACTTTATAATGCATTTTCCTCTAAAATTAAAATTACAATTGCCGGAGATCAGAAAAATGCCCTTTCCAGATTTCGGAACTTTCCGTACTCCAGAAATGGACAACACCACACTGAGTGACCCGCATAGAAACGGCATTGACAATGCAGTTTCTATTAATACCCATCATGAATAATCGCTTATTCATTTCTGCTTTTGCTATACGTCAATTAATTAAAATTGGTCAGGATTGACTTTGGGTGTGATGTATTGTTTAAACAGAATTCGGAACTGATGGGTTTTGCAATAGGTTATGTGGGCAAATGGCTTGTTGATGAAAAATGCCCATGTAACGATGATAATTACAAAGTTTACCCTTACATTTCAGAACATTTAAAACTATACCCGGGGTGCTCTAAACAAAGTGATCAAATGATGCTTTTTTACGTTTCTCTACATTTTCGAACACGAGGGAAAAACCTGGGACACTGCGCATAGATGGACTTACTTACGTAGTCAATCCGAGTCTTTAGATCTCCTGCAGCGGACGTGTAGACTTACCTGAAAAACAAACAAACTGTTATGAGGAGTAAAAATTTGAGGAACTAATTGAAATATCCTATTTCTTACTATGAAGTTGGATGGACAGTAGACACCTACCAGTGTTAAAAATAAATAATGTTGCATGGCACCGTTCTTCAGATTTCTATAGCATTCTCTTGAGAGTGATGCCATAAAAGAAAGATTTCTTTCCAAAAAACGAAAAAACGTACTGCAAATGGTTAGTAATTTCACACGTAATTTTCCTTATTGTAACTCGAGATAATAAGCTCAATTCACAACAGTTATACAGGTCAATAAATCGCATTTAATATTGCAAAACACGCAGTAATAGCATTTTACCTAAAAAGGTTTTATCACCTTTTTGTCGCAGGTTTTGCATTGCAAATGGAGTTACACTACTTTCTTAGAAACCTTGGGTTATTTAATAAATGGGTGCCGTATATGCGCATGCAGAAACGTTTTGATTATTGAATATTGTTCCTAAGACTGATGATAATTTCTACTTTAGGAAAGCGCCTAAAGTAATTACGCAATTAAACCAAAAATAAAGTCAACATTTACTATTAAAACAAACTACCGGATTTCTAATAATAACAATTAACAGGAAAGTGAATAGTAAGTGAGAAAATATTATTCTGGTAGTTTTTTTTTGATTAGTGAACATTAATGGCATTACTGTGGCTTGCATACTACGAACCAACTAGTTCATTAGAAGTTTTACTTAATTTAAGGTTTTAGGTGAAGATAATGCCTAAATAAGTATGGCATTTAGCATTTCTCTAAGTGGTCGATAAAGATCATCGGCGCCATCTTTTTAGGGCACTAGAAACTTGGTGCAATGACCCATCATAGATGGAGTTTTTCAGGGCCTGTGAGACCATTAGTTCTACGTTTCTCCTGCAATCCTGTCGCTTTTCCTCTGGAGATTACCGTGCGTCACAGTCCGAAAATAAACCTAAAACTCCTTGAACAGTTCGTAAGAGCGATACCATCACGAATTTAACAGTGTTTTAATACAGTTTTCACTACACTCAAGTACTCGAGTGTGGACAAATTCTCTATGCATCAAAACTTAAAATCGCTTTTCCTGCTACGTATTGATTTAACTCAACATCCTATTTCAGGTTCATAAACGTAGGGTATTCAAAGGTAAATCAATCGAAAATATGCAGGGATTCGATTTAATGCCAGCAGTGTTCCATTATTAGATTTTTATTGTTCCATTGCGATTGCTTGACATTTGAGATATTTTTAAGGCGACTACTTGGGCTTTATTGCTTGGTGCTATTCTGTAGTTACAGTTTGGCATTAAACAAAAATTTTGTACTGAAAACTGTAGAAAAGCACCATTGTCTTAAACGCCGTGCAATTATTATCAACAATATCTACACTGGTAGCAATTAAAAGTATTAGAAAATGTTCATATAGATAGTAATTAATAGTAAATGTCAGTTGATTAATAAGAAGGATAAACCTGATCATTTTCTCAGCGCGATTGTAATATCCTGTGGCATAACGGTACGGAAAATAAAGGCTTACAATATTATTAGCATTAGTATCAATTAATAAAAACCAGTATGATAAGCAAGACCTACCGAGGACCACCTGTTGAGCCTACAGGAATTCTCTATACCCGTACGTTTAGTCAATTTATTTATTTTAGGTATCTGTTATTATTTATTGGATAATTATTTACGCAAGGGCTTTACAAATCAATAAAAACAACTTTTCTGTAATATTAAAACCACGATAGCGGTGCGATAGAAGGGCGGAAATTGGCAAGGGCGCCATCTGCAATCCGGAAATGCACTTAAAGCATTTAAAGAGGTGATAAGAGATGTCGCCGTATTTAGAGATTAGGGTTTGCCCGTAAACATTAACTTAAAAAACTTTGTTAAACCTGAGACAGAACGGTTTGCGGTATCATTTGGTGATATCATGGGGATATATATGTAAAGAACATCCCTAATACACGTACATCGACGACGGTTTGAATAGAGTTGTTCTGTTAGTATTAGCGGCATAACTGGTTATATTTGAGAGCTGCCACGGAAGTGGTTTTAACATTGCTCTTCTAACACGATTTTGCACATAACGTCTTTTTGAAATCATCACAAATTGTAGGGGAACAGGATTAATAATGTCTAATAGTACGCCACTGATTTTAGCGCACAAATGCCCTAGTCCTTGGTGACCAAGTCAGTAACATAATTTCAATCTCACATATGTATGCCATTCCGGTTGTTCGAAAAAGAGCTTTTCGCTAGATTTCATTTTCTCGAAAACCTACACAAAACAGCATTGATTTCAAGCAAGTAGTGACGACAATCCAGTGGTCAATCAGACTTCAACTTGTAAGAAAAGCGATTGAAAAAGTGTCATTCTCAGCTGCCGAAGCATAGTTATTACATGGGATATTGTTAGGTGACCATCATCAAACCAACTGGATTGAAGATTGACCAGAGACCAGCAACGGACTCAAAAATTCTATTGAAGTGTAAAAGCCAGCGATAATTTCAAAGGCTAGCACGAGTGAAATAGATAATTCCGTTGTCGAGGAAGACGAGAATTTGAATGACGATCATATACCAGATGTAGTCATTCCTGATGAAACCGAGACATTACTAATGAAACATGTACAGCGAAGAGGCTTGAGTAGTTTTAGGACTACTACTTACCTTTACGGAGACATAAAGGATGAAGATGGCTCGATGTGAAGAACATTCTTAATGCGTGTATGTCGATACCGACGGTATAATTAGAAAACATGACTAAAGAGGGAGTGGAAGTTTAGGATGTTTTATGGAAGGGATTTAATTTAAAGTTCAGTAATAGTTGTTTGGTCTAGTCTGAAAAATGACAATAAGCACTACAACACCTAATGGAGGTGTATGTAAAAAAAAAATATATATATATATATAATTTAATTTTAATCGTTTGTATTTTAGATCAAAAAGAATACTGTTTTCTTGGAAATATCGCAAATGCAGTATTTGTGGAACATTACCGATGTTTTACGGCACCAATTTAATAAATATTTTAGTATTTACGTGCAAAAATGCAAATGTTAAAATATTTCATATTATCTTGAGGTTAAAATTATCGCCCACAGTACGAAAAAAAAAAGATATACCTTAACTAAGAGAATAATATTACGCGTGTTTGCTAGCTGAAAGTAGCACTTTGCAACCCGTGTGTGGTATGAATTTTCGTGCATAAAAGATTTGACCACGTTCTAACATTTAAGTAAACTTACCGAAGGTAATAAAATTAACACACACACGCCCTTGTAGAAAAATATTGTACCTAACACGTGCGAAAGTGGCTTTGCCGCGCTCTATTGCGTTTCGTGCCATTCGGTCAACTGTAATCATCCTGCAATCAGGCCTGCAGTAAAGTGTCACTTTCCACACTTGTTAACTAACTATTGAATGTTTTTTTTATTCAACGTAACCTTCATTTGACAAAAACAAAATTATTATTTGGGTTTTAGAGTGGTGTTTTAATTGCCCAAAAGCCCTTGTCGCTTCGACATATATAGATGATATGGTATTTTGATCTCGGCATCAAATTTTTTTGTTATATTTTAGGATTCGCATGTTTTTATTTGAACAATAAAAAGGCGGGTTGGCAATCACTACCACAACAAATTATGAAACAGCTAACTTGAACCATTTAGCTCTTGATTTAGCTCGCCTCCTAGTTAATATTTCCAACTAAAAATATTAGAGATACTCATCGACAGTTCAAGTTTAATAGTTCTCGTACGCAAAACGACGTCGTGAGAACCAGAAAGAAACGTGTTTGGTCTCGTAATGCACAGACAGTGAACCATTGAGGTTGGTGCGTTTGGAGAACAAGAAAAAAATCGCGCAAGCGCGCAAAACGCAACAAAAAATCGGCGAAAAATTATCTAAAAATAACTAAGAAAATTATTTCATTCACAACCATCGGTTCCTTTACTCGTGCGTTTACGCGAAAGACCGTTGCCAGATTAGATTATATTACACATACATGGACCTTCATATTTACTGCTTCGAATGGATTTTTAGGATTTCGTGTCGACCTTCGTGCTTTTGTCAATATCATGACGTGTAAAAGCACTTGAAATTTTTTAAACGTTTGAGCTCGTTGCCCTGCACCGTCAAGCAAGAATACGACAGGTGTAAGATGATTCAGATAGGTAATGGAGTAGAACTGAACAAACTACTTTTCCGAAGTGCATCAGGGTCACTTTTTGCTCGCTCAGTCGGATAGTTATAGAGCTTTGGTCTTGCTGACTTCGAAGCATAACAATTATTATATTTCGTGTCAAGCTTAACAGACCTCTTGTGTTTGCACACGAAGAAGCGATGAAGTTAACCAATGACGCATTATTGAACAAATTAGAAATCGTTAATAAGGCAACTTACCAGTAAAATCAAGTCCTAGTGTTAATACCTATAGAACCCGAGAGTACCATGCACCGCTGCAACTACTTATCACTTCCTGGAATTGTTGCCAAATCTAAAAAGGGGGTTATTGAAACATCAACATTTATCAACATCCAGATACAATGCAAAACGTGTGTTTGGCGTTTTCTATCGTGGGAAATTCGAGCAAAAATTGAAATCATGCAGCCCAAACAGGAAATGTCCCCGGGTACAAAACGTCTTCACTTGATGATGTCCCGTTAGCGCCAGACCGCAAGTAGTCAATGACGTAGCCCGCAACGTTATTATGCAAATTCGACCTTTTTTCATGGTGCCAACTTAACCATAGTCCAAACGACACATTTAAACTCGAGCTAATTTCTGATAAAGCAAACACGCATTTTATATAGGGAAGCCCTTTAATGAATTCATCGAGGCGTCATAAAGCCCAAAGCGTGTCCTTCTAATCCCTTGGCAAAAGACAGGTGGTTGGCGTACTGGTACGTCTTAAAGCTAGATTTATGTGTAAAACTAAATATCCTGTCCGAAGATAGAAAATTTCCGCATTTAATGCATGACAAACCGAATCGAAACAGACTTAATCAATAGCAACTAAACAGGCACTCAACTCGAGCTAGCCCACAAGAAACAAGAAAAAAAGAATAATAGAAGCGGATAATTAGATCATGGGTACTTGAAACGGCTGCACCTGGACGTTGCGTAACAGAAGTAGTACTTTGCTTATATGCCTTTGCAAATAAACCACAAGAAAAAAATCTCACTCCACGTTTGCACAAAAACTGGTTTCCAAAGCGGTATTTGTCTATAAAGAAGGGAAGCGGACGATTTATTGCGGCAGTAAATGGAAAATTGCAGGATAAATCTAGCCGTCAATAAAAATGGAAAGTATTACCGATATATCGACAGTTACAGTGTAATTTTATTTTACAGATGACGTTGCCTGCAACGTGAAAACTTACGTTATATTTGTATCGATTGAGATTGAGACGTGCGTGCGCGAACACCGTAGTTTTCGCAGAAGCAGATTCAAAAACTGTTAGAAACGCTCACTTCTTGTATATATATTTGTTAAAAATTATACAGCATAAGCCTCACCCCTGCAAACCCCCTTTAACCACGAAACTGAATTAATTACTAATGACACAAGTCACCCCTAGGTGGCATCACGAAAGGAACGTGCATTTCGCAACATAAGCACAGTTTTGGAGGAAGGCCCTTTTGGCTACACCCGCGCGGAAATAGACAACCACGTGATTAGCCTACCGAGTCTTTGATATTACGTCATACACTTTTCAGTGATTGGAGTGATTCAAGTCAGAAAAGTTTTCCTCTCGAATACAGCTAATGCACGAACTTTCGAAGTTTAGAAAAATCTCCTCAAAAATGCCTCTATTTCCAAGTTCAGTCGATTTGGATTCGGAAATGACAGCGCTTTATTGCAACAGCTGCCTTGTAGCGTTGACGTAAAGCGATAATGGTCCATTTTCTCATGATCAAATTAACATCTGCTTGTTGGATAAAATTTTCAAACAAAAAGTAGCCAGCGATTACAAGTTTCAAGTCTTGCAGAACTCGACCGTTGCAAACTTTGAATGCGCCCATTACGAATTATTCAAAATGCGTCGGTCTGACGTAATTTGAAAACGGGATTGCTTGAACGGCCTTCGTATTCGAACCAATCGAAATGTAACAAAAACTCGGTTCGTTGGGTGATGGGCGCATTCAGCAAACCGCAGCGCTTTATTGCAGTGACTGCATTTCGTACAGCATTGGTAACTAAATTCGAAGTTACAGCTTAGACTGCACTAGGTTGCTCTATTTTGTTATTTAAATCAAATTTTCAGGCAAAAAGCAATTAGCGAATTCAATCACCAAGTATTGCAATTTCTTTGAATGCGCCCTTTAAGCATTCTTCAAAATTCAAATTAACATGTCAATAATAGACCTCTGGGAACGACAAGATCGTAATACATCTCTATTAGTTTCTGAATTATGGGGTAATTTTCCAACTATATGTACAGGATGTTCGGATTTGGAGTGTTTTTATAGGAAAATCCCATTTCCCGACTAGTTAGGAAAAAACTCATATATTTGTCAGGAGCTCTATTTCTGAGAAAATATCAATGACGAAAACCATATTTCGACATCTTCAGGGTCCACGGCGCTAGAGGGCGTTTTTCAAATTTCATCCATTTTTAAAATTCGCCATGACTTCTTTGTTTAGAATAATATGGAAGTAAAACAAAAACATTCTAAAGGCGCTTTTTCGATGTGATTCCAGTGGCGTGCTTCGTTTTTTCCTACAGCGTATCGTTTTTGTCAAATACCCACATAACTTTATTTTAAATGAAAGTTACGATCGGCTGTGACTTCAAAAAATGTCCATTTTGTGCCATTTTCAACTGTGTAAGTATGTCTATAGTTATTTTCAAAAATAAACGATCTTTTGTATCACCTAAAACTTATCCAATTACATATAGTTCTCCAATTTCGTTATCTTCATTTACGTTGTAGTGTTATGGTCTACACTTTTTGAAGCTTCAATAATTCTGTAAATTATTTCTTAATTGCTCAAACAATCTTCTATATGGTTGATGTCGCTCGCAATAGGTACGGCAGTATACTCACAGGCCGCTTGTGAGTTTTCGTTTGACGATATGAAGCACTTTATAATGTCAAATTTTTCACAGTTATCCATCGTTTTTTCTTGAAAAATCGGCATCACAAAAACACTAAATATTAAAAACTTAAACGCAAAAATTAAAACATATAAAACAATGTTACTTGGACAGCTGATCCTAAAACCAACTTGAATATAAACATAAAAGTCTAATACTTAAGTTATTTTTAGAAATAACTATAGACATATTTACACAATTTAAAATGATTTAAAATGTAAATTCTGTTGTAGTCTTAGCTGCCTGTGATTTTCATTTAAAATAGAAAAGTTATGTCGGGTTTTGACAAAACGGCACACTGTAGCAAATAACTAAACGCCCTACTACAACCGCATGGAAAAAATGCCTTAAGAATGTTTCTATTTTACTTCAATATTGTCGTAATCAAAAAAGTCATGAGGAATTTTGAAAATGGGCGAAATTTGAAAAAAGCTTTCTAGCGCCGTGGACCGTAAAAATATCTAATTATGGTTTTCGCCATTAATATTTTTTCATAAACCGAGCTTTTCATCTAGCCGGGAAATGGGATTTTCCTGTCAAAACACTCCAAATCCGCACACCCCGTATATTTCCAGACGTGCCTCAACTTGTATTTTCAAGATTCCTATATAGCAAATTTGATATCCTGGGTTTACCTACAAGGTGTGTCAGATTTTATGTCATAGCAATGATTCCAAAATATGCGAACATTTTCGTAAAACACCCAAAGAAGCATCTACCCATCATTTGCCATTTTTAATCTTTAATCGTCGATATCTCAGAAATTTTGAATATATCTCAGCGTGCAAGAGTCATAAGGATTAAATTTAAATTCGTTCATATCTGTATTTTCGAAAGTTGAATGAAGTCATGTCAAAGAGCCATGCTGCCCTAATTGAGTTTTGGGTGGTATGTACCTCGATGAAACAGTGTTCTAATTCAGTAGCAATAATCGTTGTAGGAAATGATTTTTCTCTTAATTTCATCAGTAAAAATTTTTGCACGTAAAACAATCATGGTGTGCCAAAGATGTCTTGCATGGAGGTAGTTTTGAATATCATTTCAAACCTTGAAAATTTGTAATTTTAATGCAGGTGATTCAAGGATAGACGTACAACCCGTGGGAAAAAAAGGTAAAATTTTACCATAAATTTGCTCATAATTTGGAAAACGAATTTAAAACAAGTATGTTACGCCAATGGTTTTTTGCAACGCAATATTTCTAAGAGAAACTGTTTGGTAAAATTGTTCTTGAACAAGGTAAAAACCAGAAACATATTAGAAATTGGGTTAGTTTGGGTTACCCATCCTAGGCTTTGAAACGACGTGTCTAAGATGGACATGGGGTGCGAATCAGCTCGATTTAATTTACAAAAAAAAAAAAAAACACTTCAAAATTTTCAGCAATGGGAGAACCTTTCAAGGTCCAAATATTTAAACTGTCGTCTGAACAGGTGAGGCGCTGAGAACCCGAAGGAAGGAAACATCAAAACCCGATTAAATCTAATGAAACTGACAAAGAAAATCTGTTAAATCATCCTTACATCAATAATCCTGGGACTACTTCAAAGTCCAAATAATTAAGTGCTTCATCAGGTATATGTAACACATAACGGAGATAAGCCTGTTACGATTTATCCACAGCAGTTCCATAACATTAGCAGAATTGGCCGCAAGTCGTTTAACAAGACAGTGCTAAATTTAGACTAAATATCAAGACACTCACTCAAGGCAACAAACACAAATAATTGCCAAGAAAATAAAACGAATCCGATCCTATTTCCAGAGTGGAGTTTAAAGCTGGATAAACTCAGACTAACGCGTTATAGGTAGATGGGGAAGCTACTGCATTTGATTACTGTGTGTGTAGGTATGGATGGATATAATATTTTGAGAACAAAGTGAAATTGTTGAAATAACTTGAGCAATAATAATAACAATATTTATCTTTTTTTTTTCTGATAGTATGTATGTAAATACACACATGCTCAAGATCTCAGGATATTAAAGATTTTTATTAATAAATATCTCTCTATCTGCTTTACAGTTATCTATGTCGCGTATCATGATATCTGCAATGTTTATTATTGCGAACATGCAACTAGGAGGTATTTGTCAAGTGTCGTATTAAAAAAAAAAAATTACAGTATATGAAAGAACAACATTAAGTTTAGCATTTGAAATTATTCTACTGCAGTCGTTTTGTTTGTTGCCGATCGATCGTTCTTCTTCACTCGTTTCAGTTTTCATTAATTGAAAGATGCCCAGACGACATTTAAGTGAATATGAAATGTTACGAGCTGTGGGAATGCTCGAAAGCTGGGCTATTGCAAATTACCGTTGCCGACGCCCTGGGAACCACCCAGAGCGTTATCTCTCGCCTCTGGACCCGTTATCGGGGACTGTCAGTGTACGAGACAGATACTTGGATCGGACAACTCTCCCATGGACCATTACGTCCAATTAGAAGCTCGAAGAAATGACACTGTGCCTGCGGTCCATTAATTAACCATTTGCATGGGGCTCATAACGTAGCTGTTTCATGAGATAGTATTTAGAGGAGATCGGGAGAAAGTAATTGTCTCCAACAGGCCTTGGAGTTGCCAACCTCTAAACCGTGGGGATTGCGCCGCTCGACTAGCATGGCATCAAGAACATGCGATATGAGAACTGGGTCAGTGGAGACTGCATTTTGTTTAGCGATGAGTGTCGACTCGGTTTCCATCCAGATTCGAAGAGTAGGTGTTTGGAGAACACCAGGTGCACGAAGTCGAATTGACCGCACACAGGAGGTTCACGGCTACGGGGGAGGCACAATCATGGTGTGGGCAGGGACTTCGCTTGGTCGTAGGACCAATCTCGTTTTCCTAAATCGTTTTTTATCAGCCTACGACTGTGCCGGGAACGTTCCAGAACCTGTTGTTCTTCCATGTAAAAACATCATCGGCCTTGATTTCATTTTAATGCATGACAGTGCCTCTCCAGATGTTGCTAGAATCACTAGAAATTGCCTGGAAGAGTAAAATGTTCCAGTTTTAGACTGGTCCGCGCGATCTCTCGACCTCAACCTGATTGAGCAAGCTTGGGATATGATTCAGAAAAGAGTTCTCCGAAATCAGAATTAATTTCAAGACCGAAATCGGTCATTTCGAACGCTCCAACGGGCCGGGAATGATATTAATCAGCAAGATTTGGACATCTTGACCCCGAGTATGGAAAGGCGTTGTAGGATCATAATAAATGCACCAGGGGGGCGCATTCCATATAAAAATTTATATTTGTGCATTTTTTTTAAGAGTTTTCAGTAATTTCTTTTATTAAAATTTATTTTTTGCATACTTGTAAATCATCTTTTATGCAGATTCCTTCGTTTGGGGTTTGACAAAATGATATAAAATTAACTGTCGTAAGTAGGTTCAAGGCTCGGTTCAACGTAAAAAACTATTCATTGACAAAATTTTGGCATATCCATATAGATTTCGAGCATTTGTGTATCTCGTGTTGGCGTTAGCTGCATTTGATATTAGTGAAAGTGCTAGGGTCTCTCGTGCATTTTCCAACGTGTTTCATTTTATTTCCATTTTTCTCGTTGTTACAATATTGTGGCATAATTGGCCGTATTACATGTTTCCTGATTACGTTCCAGTTCGGTTAAATTAATACAAAAAGCGAACAACACTGGACCCACGACCCCACTCTGCGGCACCCCAGCATTACTCCGCTTCCACCCCCGCTTAGAGCAACAACCTGTTTTTTGTCGGTCAAGTCCGATGTGATCTAACTTAATACCGTTCCCTACATTTCAAAAGAGTTAGTCAAGTATTACATCGGAACCGTTGTATCGTAAGCCTTTCTTAAGTCTCGAAAAGAATCATACCATACAAGGCACTAGACGGTAGATGATGCATAAGTGACAATAAAAACTATGCCAATGACACAATCGTCTTTGCGTCTGACAGATACCTGAAAAATGAAGTTACTTTTGCCGTGTTTAAAACGGAACGTCCACTCATGACGCTTTGAACAATAACTATTATATTCCCAAAATTGCGGTGGTGTGACATTTTCGATGAATTTTCCGAACTGGTTGTGTATAATGGTCGATTTGGGTAGGACGACTTTTTCGGTCCATTCCTTTTCAGGTAATCGCGTACTCTCATTTAGCGCACCACCCCTTTTTTTCTTCTTCTCAAGAGCGATGTAGCAATGCCGTCCGTATAAATCTGTAATGAAGAATGCCACCGGCTGCATTTTCTGCGAGTTTCTGCGTCTGAAATTCTCTCAAAGGCATCTATTCCGTTCCTTTTTAGCCTGCTTTTGTATGTACAAGAAAGGAGTTTGTTTCAGGTGGCGTGGTAGGGACTTGTTGCATTAAACCGTGAGGGAAAACAGGTTATCAACCCTGTGAGTGCGGACGGCCTTGCTTCAGAAATGGGGCAAATAATAATAAGAATTGAGAAAAGCAATATCGAGTTGGTTCGCGTAAATTTATGCTGATGATATTCAAATATCAGAGGTAAGAATTCTTCAAGCACAAGCAACTTAAAACGGGCCTCAGAATCGACTTTTTGCGGTCAAAGCGCGACTCCTTACATCCTTGCCGACCACTTAAGCACATGAAGGAAATTTATTACCTCGATTCCGATGGAGAGAAAAGGACCACTAAAAATAGGAAATCTAACAAAATACTTATAGGTCATCTAATTATGAACGCGATTCTTGGCAAATATTGCAAGCTCGGCTATCGTGGAGGCTTCTAAAAACCCAATTGACAAACGTTTTAATCGGAAACCCCCATGATCTAGATTATTAAAAATGTTTACATCGGATATCATGTTCTGGAGTAAGTAAAATGGTTTGGTTTCGCGTTGAAGAATTATTAACTGTTAATTGCAGGAGTAACTTTTGCTGGTAAAAAAGGCGGCGAATCGAAAATTTCGCCACTCAATTCTACGGACTAATTGTCGGTTTATAATCCAAAAGAAAACAGTTCCGAGGTGTATACAACGGATCACCGAAAGTTTCCATTTGGGCGCGCTGGCCGCGCTGATAAATGACCTCAGAAATAGCCCGAAACTATCAACAACCCGCGGTTTTATTTTACGTGTTGTATGGCCTGTTTTATGTTTCGAATGTTGCGAACTAAATGTGAATTTGCCATTTTTTTAACCGTCGATTTCGAAAATTTATTCAGCTTCTCTTCCGACACGTTTAGAAACCGAAACAATGTAAACCGTTGCCGAAGCAGAGGGCCAAAATTGTGTTGAGCTAACACTTAAGAGGAAAGAGTTCGACGATAAGGTCGAAGAACCAAAAATACACGTATACACACATACATACATTATAATCGACGTTGCATACGGCAGCGTGCATAAAACAATGTCAGAACCTTCAATTCCGGCATATCTAGACTTTTTCACCGATTCATAACACTTTTTGACACCTAAAAGTGTTAATTAGTTGTAAGACTCACTTGTAACAGAAAATGTACAATATTTTTACGTGGAAGCCTTCAAATGCCCTTGCACCGTGCAGAACACTGCTCTGCACGTCGCGTTTTGCAACATGTCGCGCCCGGTCCCGAGACATTACAGATTTATGCGTGCGTATTGTAAAACGCTACAAGTGCGAGAAGTGCCGCTTTACGACACGAACCCATGAACGGCGAAGTTTTTTCAGCTAGACGAAAGATAGTTTTCCACGTCGGTAAAGTGACTTTACCGCACTGTTCCGTTTATCAATGGCGGATGGAAATTTACTTATGCAACAATACATCATATTAACGTTGTTGCCAACCTTACCTTGCATTACGTAAGAACGCTTCGATTAGATAAAAAAAAAATCGGAATTTCCGATTGTATCACGTGGCCGCTGATAATTTACGAATTACTTTAATTTGGGCTCCAATTCTTATTTTATCATACAAACATCATTCACGTCTTTATCATGAAAGTTGGCAAACAAGAGATTAATTTGCCAATGTTATTAAATTAGACCTAACAATATTATAGAAACATGTTTTAGGAATTTATTGCGGAATTTCGAAAATTTCATAGGCAGGAAGTTGTTACTTACAAATTCAAAGGTGTATTTTTTTTAATTAAAAACCAGCAAGTATTTTTGAAGAAACAGTGGCAAAAACGCGACCTTGCAGGTCAAGTATAATGGCTCAACATACAGGTGCTTTGAAGTGTAGAATTATTGAACATTGATATGATCAAAAATTACAACGCTACAGCCTTGAATTCTCACTGTTTTTAATAACAATTACTCTTCTTATTATGTACAAGTAAATATAATCGCGCTGCAGCAAAAATTCGAGCAATTTTCTTTTAAGACCGAATGCCATCTGCAATAATTACCATCATTGAATGCAAGTTTGAAGGCAGGCTTTTAATTAGGCTAAAACTATCTCATTCTGCCCTATAAACATGAGCCATAAACTTGTTCTTCATAAAATCGGCACGAATGTAAAATATTCGATTAATTAAACAAAAAATTCCATTAAAAAGTTTATAGGAGTAGAGTTATGTGACGAGCATTCTTGGTTCGATTTTATCAAGATACGGCTACATACAGGGTGGCTAAAAGTAAATCTATAGATAGAACAGAATGGTGAAAATTGCTGTGTCAAAAACAAGGACATCAGTCTAATTGATATTTCCTGCAAACGTCATCTTCCAGAAAACTACACAAAAACTAGTCTTCTGTCACATATGAGAAATATCATGGAAAAGGTCACTCTAAAAAGGCTAAAGTAGAGCGAGGATGGACTAGACATTACCCCAGAGACACAATTCGGATTGCGCAAGCACTATTTACGAGAACCTGAGATGATGAGGATAGTTGCAAACATCACGGACAGCTTCAGCAGTAACTTAATCCAGAAGCAGTATTTCTCGACGTCGTCAAAGCATTCGACAGAGCTGGCACAAATGCTTACTGTTCACTTGATTGCCGCAGAATTCGCAATTTCACGTGTCGAACTCTGCAGAATCATTGATCAGAAACAACAGGATGCAACCCGAAAATCAGTACTGAGCTTAGAGAGCAATGCGAGTATATCTAAACACATTCGATAATTTATTTATGAGAGAAACCTTCCAATATTCTGGAACTAGACAATTATTTTCTTTCATGTCATATGTGTTTGTATATGTAACAAGTATTAAAATTTGCAATCTTTAGTTAGATGTTATTTAATTAATTATCTTTCCGTCCCAGAATGCCCAGTGCTATTGAAAAGTATATCTCCTAGAATGTACATGCTGCATGGCACCGTCTTCAGCATCTCTAATACGCTAACATTTTTTAAATTAATTTTGTACTAAAAAATTTGTCGGATTTTTACAGAAATTGAAAATATTTAAGTTTAATTCAAAACATTAAATAATAGTGAGAAAGTTGAAAAAAAAGAATATTATATCAGAACTAAAAGACGTCGGAACATGTCGCATTAGTCGCGGAAGAATGAGAGGTGACAGAAGTGTGAGGCCTTTGTCGTAGACATAGCAAAGGCCAGGCAGGTGGAAGAAAGAAAAATTGCATTGCAAAAATTGCAGTGCATCATACAGAGAGCTACTACCTTTCCGAGGCAATGGCGTATACTCAGGAAGAGCAGTTCCATTGCCCCAACGGAGGTAGATCCGAGGTTTGAGGGAGGTAAGCGAGTCGGGGAATCTCACACCACTCAATTGTCAGAAGACCAGGCGAGGTGCCTTTTGGTGTTTTTTTTGTGACAAAAAAAATTCAGATTAGTTCTGATTCTTCGATTTTCTTTATAAGAACTTTTTCAATCTCAACTATTCAGACTGTTGTAGGCCTTCCTGGGATATGTGTTGTGCTCTTTTGATGTTGCCAGTTTCGCAAAATTTTGCGTGTAAAAGTTTTGATGTTTAGGTACCCTAGATGGTGCAATCGTGCTTGATACATTCGTCTTGCAACTTGAGCACCGTGAGCCATTTCGCAGATAAAATGCATGACCACCATTTCTGCGTTTGGTAGCTCGGATCATTTTAAACACAACCCACAATTTGCCGTGGAAAAAACTGGCTATATTTAGCGAGAAATACAAAGAGGACTTTTTTGGATAAAAGTTAATTAAGAATAAGTTTTTTTTATTAAAAAATTACACGGTGAGTTGCAAAAAAAAGTCGTGACTGTTTAAATTACAGTATCCGACCCCCTATATCTGTAAACAAAATACTGGGTAAATATTCGAGATTTTCCTTATCAACTTTCCCGATATGCAAAACCTCATCAGAATGTCGTGTAACTGTCCAAAAAACAAAATTAAAATGTGAGGTGAATTTTCTGTCTTGAGAATTTACCTTTTGCGAACCCATGTTAATTTGAACTTTTTATCTTAAAATTCTTGAAACACGCACTCCTTAAAGCTTGTCTACATACTTAATTAACATCCTGCATACAAACGAACACTCTCCCGATACGGAATTTTCGTTGCCTTGAAACGTTGCGAAAAAGGACACATGACTTGCTAGTAAAACCTGGAAAACTGTTGTAAAATTCCGTTTTATCCAGTTCTAGGCCGCATTTTCGTAAAACTAGAGACTTATTATGAGGAGACGTTTAAAAAAAACACGCACACACAAAATTCCAATTTAGCACGCTACTGCTTTTGCCTCCTTACACGACCAACGTCCGAAAGGGCGCGTTGAAAAACCCAAACATTCCTTCTGTGAATATTATTCAGCGTGAAACCATCTACGAGCAACACCCCTCACCTTTCACGATCACTAAAGCCCAAAACTACACAAAATTTTACAACTACGTGGTAAGTTTCAAGAAGGACAAAGATATATAATGCTCCAGGGTTGATCGCAAATAGATTAAAAAAAAAAAGTGAAGCTGTATTCCATGCTTAGCAAAAAATTCAAATTGACAAAGAAGAACAAGAGCACTTTCATCGAGACGATCATTTGATCAGCTGACATATGCATCAGCGACATGGAAACATGTAGCCGCGGCTCATCCGAAGAGAATAGATATCCTAAGGAGCCACAGAACATCCAAATGAACTGATGAATAGAGCAATGGACTGCGATACGGAAGTTGCCATCCTACACAAGAGGCCTAAACATCACAGCTGCTTGACCACGAATAACCAAGAAACTGGCCTACCCAGACCAACGACATTGATTTCAGAAAATTTATTCTCAAAATCCGAATAAAACCTATTCGCGGCTAACTAGTTCTGGCTGTAGTTTTTGAACAAATAATTTCATTTAGGATTAGGTCAAAAGGTTATAAAGCAGCAATTATCCAAAATACCACCATTGCCGTTTCGGCATCAAAATTTGCTCCACCCTATATATATATATATATAGATTGACGAAACTGCGGCAAGAGACAGAAGACCCAAAAATTTGTCCTAAATTCATATGTCATTCCCTGAATACAGATTTCGGAAACAGGACTAAAATTAATCAAAACTACGGCTTAACGTGCAAAATCTTTCCTTTTGAATCAAATTTTGATTTTAAATGAAAAAATTAAATGAATAATTCAAAATTCGTTATTTCTAATTCTGAAAAGCTGCGGATCTAAAAATTACTAGAAAATAAAGATTGTTTCCCTCTACCAACGCCCGCGGTATCACACTGAATTCAATATATTCAACTCAAAGAAAATTACGAAACGAGAGAAAGTGCAGATTTTAAACAGAATCATTTTCCTCTTTAGAAAGAGCCTTGTTATCGTTTTGAGTTCAAAAAGCTAATTAAACAGTTCATAATTCGAAGATACGCTAAGCTTAAAAACACTGAACATATAGTTTATTTTTGCCCGAGATCCTGGGATACAAATTTGGGACTGCCTGTATGTACATAACCTTACAGCAAATTAGATATTATTGACCAAAACGCAATTAATGTTTTAATATTAGGAGCTTTATAACGCCTTCAAAGGGTTATTACCGCACTCGAAAAGGACATTATTGAGGCAATAAAGAAAGCTAACCTAAGCCCTAAGTATTTACGGTATTCAAAAGCGATAAATCATACCCTTCAGACACAATTACGTACGACTAGTGTATTTAAGGGCGGATGATTCAAAAAATATATATTTTATCACAGGTGCATGCAGGGTGTGCAGAGTGGATTATATGTAAATGTGGATAAAGTAAAATGGCAATAAGATACACATAATAAATAAGAGTAATTAGGAAATAAATAATAAATTATGACAGTTTTTAAAGAAAGAAAGTAAGAAATCGTTCAAAACTTTTATTATCAAATATGAGTTCTCTTAATTTCAAATTTCATGCGATTTTAGCTTGGGAAATTCTTACTAACTTACTTAAATAAGAAAAAGCGAACAAAGTTCGATTGAAACATTGGTATCCATGGGAACGACGGGGCTATTTCAAAGCCTGCTCATTATATTTCCCAATGGTAAATTTACCATTGAGTGGTAATAATTGGGTGAGAATAACGCAGGGATAAACGTCGAATAATTTAAATATACCTAAATACATGCCTCCGGTGGCAAAGCTCCGGAAAGAGTTTGAGTGAGTTGAGTAATCCACTTTGACAGGTTCTGGTAACTTTTCTACCTCATCACTCCAACTGTTTGTATCTGTTTTTGTTGGTTTTATGCGAAAATATTACACTGCACTTTGCACTCGAACTGAACTACCGTTTAATTTAATGGAACTCTCCAAAATGGTCTCAAGAACATGATTCGAACACAATCACGACCGAATTTAAAACGTAACTCAGAAGCAAACTGAACTGCGATTAAAAAACAAAAACAAAATAAAACAAAAGAGGAACAACCATAATGTCCACTACTACTGTGATATTGTCCGATTGCACTGAGGACACATTAGAACTGAGATTAAAATCGCGTCCGCAATTGCAATGAAGGCCACGAATTGTTAATGCGGATATTGCCAAAAATTCGTCTGTTTTCTAATTACACGGAAACCCACAAATTAAGTAAACAAATTCGGGCGCTACAATCAAAATTCAAGTGTATTCGCCGAAATCCACCGATGTTGTCAGTCGTCAGAAGTTCCGAACGGCAAGCACGACAAGTATGTAAAGTATTGTAGGAATTATAGGCACATTGCTGGACTTTCGGTTAATATTTTCCCAAAAACACGGTCTGCACTGTATGAAATGGACGTTTATATAAAAGGGTACTTACCAAAATTGAATCTTGGGCCCTCTGCGGCGACTTTCACGCTAATTAGGACGGATTTTGGTCCGTTAATACGAAGAGTTTGTCTGTTTGTGGTATGCCAGGAATGGTACAAAGAATCTAGACAACGCGAACGCTACGGCGCAACGGCGAGCGCGCATAGCAAAGCCTTTGGGAAGCCAGTTCTCGTCATCCATCCCACTCTCCTGACCAACCCAAATGATTAAAAAAAGAAAGGCGCTGATACTATCGACCTCTGCCAACAATTATATGAAACACTAGAAATTATTCGAGAGAATCCTGCTGTAGACAATGTAAAGAATCATACTCAAGCATGTATTAAGTTTCATTGTTTGTTATTTACAGATCCGACATCTAATTTGTATCATAGTCATTCTACTATTGCTATTCAGTTTTACCGTAAAAAAACTAAAAATAACCGTAGTTAAATAGTTCCAACTCGAATTCAAAATGAACTTGCAGCAGGCCTCTGTGGCGGATATTTTAAGGTGCACCCAAAGAGACGAGGCTTTCATAGATGAATTAGAAACCAAATTACACTCCTTCTTGAAGTTTTTTGGGAATCCTGTCTACCACAGAATCAGGAGATTAGTCCGTTCTGTGGCAAATGTGTGGTATTACTACATGACCTCAATGGGGAATCTTCAGACATTGGGAGAGGAATACACGCGCATTATTCGATTTACTAATGAACAGCAAACACCTTCAGGACTAGTAAGTATTAATACAGATTCAGTTTAAAGGCTTAAGGATGTGCTTTATTGTGTTTGGTTGGAAACAGGTATTGGTATCAGTTATGTCAAAAATTAAAAAATATAATTATTTACCTGTAGTCTTATTTCAAAGGGTAATCATTAAAAAACATCCTGAAGTAATTGAAATATAAATTCATCAGCTGTTATCTATTTGTAAAATGTTTGATGGTAAATAGAAAATGACTTAATCAAGACATTATTTTTATTACTAATCACCCATTTGAAGATTTTTGTAATGTTCGCCAGTTATTATGCAACTATACACTGTGTAGCTGAACTTGCCTTATACAAAGTTTTAAGATATTTTGTCATTAGTCCTGCATGCAATTTCATGCCAACTTTGTCAAAGAGCCTAAATTTTTAAATTATATTATACTGTGTGTTATTATTTTATCTTAACTAAGGATGAAATAACATGTCAAATTGGTGGAGGATGATTCATTTTCTGCTGATAAAAGAATTAATTTTCTTAAGTTATTTTAGGCTTTTTTCATTCTTTAATTTCTTTATAAAACAGGTTGAAATATGTTGTCAAAATGGCGAAGTCTCAAACTTAAATTACTCTAGAAACAATTTTCTCAAAATATTAAGGTTTGTTGTTTTATTTCTTTATTTATTATCAAGCTAAGTTCAATTTTTATGTCAAAATGGTGAAAAAAATGTACTCTTCTTTATATAACAAAGCAGTGCTTTCAAATTTTGAAAAATCGGTGAACCCATTGACTTTAAATCCTGAGGTTTGATCTTACGCAAATAGTTTGTCAATTCTATCCCCACGTTAAACCCATTTAATACCACAGATCACACTGAACATACTAATTATTTCTTTATGTATTAAATTTGGAGCTTCGATTGAGTGCAACGTGAGTGACACAATTTGCTGTATAAATTGGTCTTTGAGTGTCAAGTCCTGAATCCTGACCAACCGTGAGTGTAATGTGGTTCCTTTGAACAATTAGGCAGATCATAATCAGATTTGTAGATATCAGTTTCTCATGACAATTTACAACCATCTCAATAATTACTTCCGGAATACCATGTTGTTTCAGACGCAAGTAATCTGGCTAATACTCTACATTGGAGGTGAGCCTCTTTTAGATAGAGTTCTCATTTATGCAGAGATGCAGGTTGCTCAATCTCCGAATCTGAGGCAGCAAGCAAAAGATATACTGCTCAAGCTTATCCAGACTTTCAAATCGGAAAAATTTATGTTCCAAAGAATCCATCACGCCCTTTTTTACATTAATAGGAAATATTATTATATAGCAAACAGGCTAACAGGAATTAAATATGTAAGTTTAATTTGTAGTTTTTAAATCAATATTAATTTGTCTCTATATAGGTTTTGCTAAGAGAGTGGTTTCAGAATGATTCCTTCTCAGGCAGTTTTAAACTACTAGGAGAACTAACGTTGTTCTATATTTTATTTAATACGGTGCAGAAAGTTTTGTTTAACGACAATCTTTCTGCAAGCAGTGCAAGAGTTTCGGAAAAATCAGCAGAGTCATCGAAATATTGTATATTGTGTGTGGATAAGTTAAAGAATCCCACTGCCACTCCCTGTGGTCATATTTTCTGTTGGGACTGTTTGTGCGACTCTCTAAATTATCAGAGAAGCTGTCCTCTGTGCAGAATGGAAGTTGAACCAAATAGAATAATATTTTTACGAAATTACATTTAGAATTAAATTAATAAGAAATTGTATATAAATGTTATGCAAACAAAGAAATATATTTTTAACTGTTGGTCAAAAAATCCTTTGAAAAGAACCTCGGAGACCGCTATTGAAAAAAAAACACACAAAACTATTACAAACTCAGCGTTTTATTGGTAAAATATATTTACATAATAATAATTACTCTTCCACGATTTCATCTTGTGTCAAACACCTCTTAAAGCCCGGCATCCAATATACTAAATAGTGTATAAAAATATGGCATATGCAACTGTTTAATGCACAGTATAAATCTTATTCCTAGGAAACTGACAATAAAGTATATTATAATATGGTTGAGTACTCGTATATTATAGCCAATAAAGGCTATTATGAACCATCAGATAAGGCTAGCATTAATTTTGTTTCTTTACTTCTACAAACAAAGATTATCTAGAATTTCACAGCCAGTAGCAAAACCTTTAAGCCGGAATTCCAAAATTAACCAACTATAGACGTCTATAGCAGTGTTAATTCAAATACGGACGGTATAAACGATTATTCAATTAAGATTACAGGGTCTTACGCCCTGGTACTGAGGGCTTTGAATGTTGAACTACGTAATAAACAAAGCGATAAAGAATCCTTGAGAACGACGTTCTTCATGTACCTAATTATAAACATCTTCAAAGTACACTACAATGCTGCCTTTACATTCGATATAAGTTAAAGGTTTTATTTACATGAGTTAAAAGCTCTGTTATCCTATAAGCAGACATCAGCTTAATTTGTTTAATAAAATAGTACGTATGGATCTCCAATCTCTCACATAATTTACTCTAGAACTCTTCAGGCAAGTACCAACTCTGCAAAAAAACCTTAAATCTTTAAACTTTAAAGGCATCTGATGATTGCGGTTTCTTTTTTGGCTGGTACCCGTATAAGAATATCGAAAAAATCACAAACCCCGCTCCTAAAACGAACCGTAAACTCAGCTGAAAATCGAATAAATAAATCGAGCCTATGCACGAAATTACTATTGCCAGAGACGTGGCGAAGCCTTTCAGAATGTTATCTGCATATTTCACTACCACGGCTACTATAAGACCTCCGCAAGCTTGCAGTATTACCAAATAATCGACAAACTTATCGTATCCGAAAAAGAAACCTTTTTCGGATATTTGCCGACCATCGTAAGTGTAACACGAAATTAGACCCAAAGGAATGGAACATAATGCTAATTGAACGTTCCGCATCCAAACAGTCACATCGCTGCCTTTCAGGATTTTCTCGAAGTAGACTCCTGCAAATCCTGAGAGAGCACACGCAGAGAGTGCGGCCATAAAGCCTGGAATTTCCCAGAATATTCAATTTTGTCAATTTTCATCAAAGAACAACCTTACCAATAAATCTACTTTGACCTTCAGCATTTTTAGAGGTATTTTGCTCGTGTCCTTGAGCCATCTGCACCAATACTACCCCAATAATCAGGGTTAACAATGAAATCCATTGTGTTCTCAGCAAACTTCTTTTAAGGATAAATACAGAGAATAATGCAGTTGTGAGAATTTTCAGTTGATATGTTACCTGAAGTGTGCCTCAAATCAAATTACTTTAAGTGCACTCAGTTGAATAAATTACCTGGTATGTAGCGGCATCTAAATGCGATGCAGACACATATAATAGATTGTTTTGTACTAAGTATACAAACGAAGGAACGCACACTTTAAGTGTGTCGATGGGTTGCTGAATTATTTGTCTGTTTATTACGTCTAAAAGACCTACAATGCTGCCAGATTCTAGATATACTAGAGCTATGCAGGTAACAAATTTAACTACTTCAGACATAAGAACAGCTGAAACAAAATATTACGTATAGTATCTAAATGTTTGAATCTTAAAAGTAATTTACACCAATGCAATTTTAGCTTGCCACACTTAAAATGGCAAAAATAGCAATTATTAAAAACAAGATAAACACAGAGAACAATACAAACTCAAACAAGTTCTTATAATAAGCCCTTAAGCTTTTCAATAATCAGCAAACATTATTATTTACCTGTCGATGAAATGAACATGTCTCCATTGCGAGTTCTACCATATCTCATACTAAGCCCTAAGATGGCATTTTGCAATGTTAGTGTTACCAAACTAACATATTTAAGAGTATTATTTGAGTCTATAACAAAGAAAGAAAACATTAGAATATTGTTTTGTAAAGTTCTATGTAAAAATTTTTATGTTTAGTGTTTAAAGTCATGGCTAAACCAGTTCAATTTACTAGCAAAATTAAATTTTTATAATTTGCATACATGTAAACATACATGAGAAATTACTGAAATGCTTGGAATGTATATTCAAATGCAAACTGGAGATATCGTAAAATTTTGTCATAGAAATGAACCTTTCAAGGAATAAAAGTATTGACATGTGTTTCAGAATAGAAGGAAACCAAAATAAGTTTTTGAAAGTCTTCTGGTTTATAAAGAAGCCTATAGAAGAATGCTAAACAATTTAGTGGTGTACTAAGATCTTAAGCTGAATTGAAACATAGAACCCTTACCTCGTTTTTGCATTTTCACAGGTTCTTCTTTGCTTGAATAATCTTTTCCTAAAGGAGTAGTTTCCAGAGTCGTAGAGGCCCTCGCACTGTTAAATTTATCCTCAATTCTCTTCTATGGCCAGAAATTTAAAGAACGGCCCCAAGAGAGAAATGAAGTGGAATGTAGGACATGGAACATGAATTGAAACTTAAATTAAAAATTAAGAAAATGGTTTTTAAATGCACAACAGGTCAGGTACGAGGTTCTGCAGGAATTAAGAATTTAGGACTGTCGACGTTGCAGAGATTTGAATTTTGCCACACATTTAAAAACCAAATATATTAACACTGAAAATAAATAATATTTGTTTACGTTTTAGACCTTTTCCACATGTCATTTGAATAATCAATATCAAAATCAGCTGATAGCTAATTTATGGCGGCTTGACAAACGCTACTGCTGTCCTTTTCTAAGAAGTACAATTGAAGGGAAATAAGAAGTACACTGACGATAACGTATTTTTTCCGACAAAAATACTGCCGTTTTTGGTTAATTTTAGCGAGAGACGATTTAATAGCCGTACCCCCTTAACCTAACTTAAAAACTCAAACAAAATTGTTTTGGGAATGAAAATATTTAACAATTAATACTACAAAAATTTTAAGAAAAATGATTCGCAGTGATCTTATAAGGCGACTGTTGCAAATAACCACAAAACCCACATTAATTCGTCCTAGTTCATCTTCCCAACTTAACATTGAAAAGTTGGAAAAGGAAACTACTGAAACAGCTACTGGTACTGCTATTTACATTGCATTAGGACTCACTTAACATGCTGATTTAATTTATAGTAACTGAAGATGAAGAAGTTAGACAAAGAGAAGAAGAACTGCAACAGAAAAGGAATAAGTCCAGACTCAAGACACCAGATTACAAAATGTTGCATGAACAGAATCCTTACCCTGAGCCGAAGATTTGGCATCATGGAACCCTTAAATTTATGAGAAGAACTTATGGTAGGTATGGTGCTGCCTCTGGTGTAGATCCTTCAATTTGTTGGCCTGTAAAGGTAAGCTGTTTTGTATTAAAAAAAATGTGCAGTTGACTTAAAAAATTTTAATCGAAATTTGTAATAACAATTTAAAAATTTAGACCTGTTCTAACAAAGCAAATTTATTATTGGAAACCACCTTATCTTCTTCTTCACTGGATGAAGTGTTTTCAGCGTTAGATTTAACGTCTAGATCTTCATCACTGTCTTCATCACTTGATTCACTACCATTGGCTTTATGAACAAACTCTCCACCTCCCTCTTCTTGTGAAATTGCTTTTATCCACCTTACTTCATTCACTCCAGCATGATTTTTCCAGTATTCCTTTTCCTTTAAATAACCAATAGGTCTCAAAC